>NC_138962.1:99717083-100325000 GCF_055761805.1 Camellia sinensis | reverse complement strand
CATATTGATAGTATTACACCAAAAGCCCAAACTGTATATAAAATAGCCCACATATATATATATATATATATAGAGAGAGAGAGAGAGAGAGAGCAAACCATTTGGGATTGAGGAACAAAGGGGAGCATTTACATCGATCTCAGCAACAATGCTAGCATTTCTTATCCCTAGCATTACTCTTACAAAAACTGATCAGGTAAGTCCCAGAGATTAGGCTGGACAAGACTGGTTCGATCAGGTAACTAGGCTAGAGAAGACTAGTCCAATTAGGCTAGACAATACTACTTCAATTAGCAATCTTTCAAATTGGAGATGGAAGGCAAGAACACAGAAGGAATGATTTCTCTATTAAAAATTGAAGGAAACTAAGTTTCTATTAAAAAAATTCAGCTGTAAAACAATACTTTAGGAGTTTAGAACATTTCTAGTTAATTAGATTGAAACAGACTAATCACTATCATCATAAAGAAACAAGAAATAAAAGTTTATCAATTCAGCTAGTAACCTTGTATTAGTTTTAATCATCCAAAACAATCACCCCAGGGTCCGATTTATCGGCGCTTTCTTCAGTTGGTTCATCAGCACTTGAATCAGCATCACACAACTCTTTCATTTCCACATCACTCTCCAGTTCCATTGGTTGAACATATAGGTTCAGTCTGAGGTGGAAATGAATCTGCAGCAGCAGGAACGACTTCACAAGCAGGCGAATTACTCTTTCCTTTTTCAAAATCTGGCCCTGGTGTTGATCTATTACTACATTCTGTTTCAGGGCCTGACTTCACTGTTGTTGCCTCTGGACCAGACTTGTGTTCGTCTCCCTGCAGTGTTGACAGCAAATTGGGTCCTGCAATTTCAGTTGGCATTTCCGAGTGTGAATCTGCTTTTTGTATCTGAGGTTCTATACTAGAAGAATCCTGCTGAACTGGAGAGAGGATTCTGTTTATATCTTGATAGATGGTCTCTAGTGGAAGGAGATTCTTCTTCAACTTGAAACCTGCTGGTTTGTTAGCTAAAAATGCCTCCATCGATTCATTGGCATTTTGTCCAAGTACTTTGCACATCTACATTTAAGAAACAATCTTTAGTGATGACATATCATTTCCTGAATAATATTTCTTCTCATAGACATCAAAATCAGGTAAGATATATGATTTGATTCTGTAATAAATGGGATTTTACCTCATTATAAATGCAACAATACCTCCTGTAGACACCTGATTCATGTTCTAGAGTTGGTCATATATTTTTCAGGATTTTGCCACAGGATTTGCCAGCACCTTTGCAATTACAATCAACATATATCAGCCAATACCAAATATGGCAATACATGTGTCTAAGTTTGATATAAGTTGATATTTTGGTAATACTAGAAGAGTGAAGCCCTTAGAGCAACACATGTATGTTCTGTTACAAATCAAAGATGTACTACTAGCATTGCATATAGAAAATTTTACAGCTTGAAGAAATTCATTAATGTTTAGCTTCAATAACTGAGAGTTGTTAACCATTATTTTTTATTCACGAAAGTAAAACTTGAAGAAATGGCAAGTACACTTACGGATCACTTCTACTTCTGGTAAATCATTCATAGTTTGGGCATCAAACTCCATGGAGCATGAACTTGGTATATTTACAACCTTGGCTTCTGTCTCCAGCTCTCCATTAGGAGCCACATTTGTTTTTTCCTCACCCTACAATAACAACAAAATAATAGTTAAGAAACCAAAAAAGTGAAGTGTTAGTTAATTGTGGTTAATTAAGAATGCAATTTACACAGCTTATTTTGCAAATTCTTCCACATGGAACCATACAGAGACTTTGCAGTGGATATAGAAATGAAGTAAACAAAGAAGCCAAACCAGTAATTCATAGGTTTAAAATCAAACATAAAGCAAAAGAGATTAGGATGTTTGCGATTAAATTAATAGAAATAGAGCAGGGTTTCAGTAATTCCGCTTCCTTCTCTTCTTCACCCTCCTCTGTTTTCCCTTCTTCTTTCACTTCACCTTTGTCTTCGACGTTAGCTATTTCTTCTTGTTTCTTGTCTTCTAGGGTTTCAGACGCCATCAAAATGAACTTCCAGAAAAGAGAGAGAGAGAGAGAGAGAGAGAGAGATAGGGTGTGCTGTATGTATATGTATATAGAGAGATCAAAAAAGAACCTAACAGATCAATTCAACAATTCAACAATTCAACAAATATTGATGTATACAAATGTTATACATGCAGTAAAATTCGATAGAGAGAGAGAGAGAGTATCGATTAAAGTTCAGTAAATGAGGATCAAGTCAGAATGCCTCTCTCTGAATCTCTGCAAATGAGGTTCAAGTAAGAATGCCTTCAAAACATTGATTTCATAGATCTAGAGAGAGAGAGAGAGAGACGGTGGAGCTGGCTACCTCGCCGGTGCAGATGACGGTGGCGATGGAGCTTCGAAATCGCTCTGAATCTCGAAATCCATCTGAATCTTCGAAATCGCTTTGAAATCGCTCTGAATCTTTGAAATCGCAGGTGCAGATGGAGCTTCGATGAAGAAATGTGTGCGTATACGGATTGAGAGAGAGAGAGATGTGTGCGTATTCAAGCTTCAAGAACAGCCGATTGATCTCCTCCGTCTTCTTCGTCGCTGAGAGAGAGAGAGAGAGAGATGTGCGCGAAATTGTATTACACTTCGCACTCAGATTAAAAAATAAGGGTTTCATAAAGGGGCGCGTGTAGCTACAGCATTCGGAGGCGCTTTTAAGCGCCTTCAATTGGAAACGGTGCCGTTTTGGTTTTAAAAAATATGCGACGGTTACAAAACGCCGTTAAAAATTAGTAAACGTGACGTTTAATAAAACGCCGTTAATTAAACGCCGTTAATTGTCTTATTTCCTGTAGTGAGTTCTTGACTCCCTTTGCGATCCAAGCACAACTGATGAAGAGTTACTGGCTAATGAAATGTCTAAGCATTTGACTTCGATAATTGCTTTGAGCATTTCCCATGTTGAAAAGCTGGTGTTCCTACCGACATGGTTTACTCGAGATTTGATGGGACTTGAGAAATTGGACATTCGTAACTGCCACGAACTCATAACATTGTGGCGGAATAAGGTGAGAATACAAGTATGTCTCCCTTCCCTCTGCCATTTGAAGATTTCTCATTGTCCCAAACTTGTTTGCTTGTTTGAAGAAGAGCAAGAAAAAAGAGAAGATTTGAAAAAGCAGCAACATGAGGGGCTGCCTTGCATGACGAGACTCGAGAAATTGGACATTGGTAACTGCCAAGAACTCATGACATTATGGCAGAATAAGGTGAGAATAGAAGTATGTCTCCCTTCCCTCTGCCATTTGAAGATTTCTCATTGCCCCAAACTCATTAGCTTGTTTGAAGAAGAGCAAGAAAAAGGAGAAGGTTTGAAGAAGCAGCAACATGAGGGGCTGCCTTGCATGACGAGACTCGAGTATTTAACAATTGAAGAGTGTGGAATGCTGAAGAAACTGCCACAAGATCTGCACACCTACGCATCTCTTGGGGTGCTTAGAATCCACGAATGTGCTAGTCTCATCTCTTTTCCAATGAAGGGTTTGCCATCTATGATGAGAGAACTTAGGGTTACAAAGTGTGATGCTTTGGAGTCCCTACCCGAGCTGATGACACTCAATAATCTGCAAGGGTTGCGGGTTTCTAAATGTGCATCACTCACATATCTATTGTCAAGAGGTGGACTACCATCCACACTAAAACAACTTGGGATTGAGTTTTGTGAAAATCTGGAGTCACTTTTTGCAGAGGAAGGGATCAAAATTGATTGTCCATCTCTTGAAAATATTGAAATTGGGTATTGCAGGAGTCTCAAATCTTTACCGGAAGCCAATAATCTCAGGAATCTCAGTCAATTTCACATAAGCTGCTGTGAGAATCTGGAGCCCCTGTCACTTGGTGGTCGTGATGAGAACAACAACAACAACAACATCAACGTCAACCAGCACACTTCGCTTCAAGATCTGTGTTTAGTTTATTGCAGAGCTGGAATTGTATCCTACTTTGTCAAGGAAGGGAGTTTCCCCACCAACCTCAGTTTACTTGCAATCGGGGATATCAGAGTGGAGGTCGGTCAAGTTCCAGTTCCACTTCTGCCTCCATCTCCATTAGAGTGGGGTTTGCACAAACTCTCTTCTCTTACCACACTCAAACTTGAAGGCGCAGCTTGGCCATGGGGAGATACGGTGTCCTTTCCAGAAGAAGGGACGTTCCTGCCCACCTCCCTCATCAATTTGACCATCAGGAAATTCCCAAATCTGGAAAGACTCTCTTATGAGGAGTTTCAAAACCTCACCTCTCTCCAAAGACTTCATATCATGTTTTGCCCTAGGCTCCCGTCCTTTCCAAAGGAAGGGTTGCCTCCCTCTCTTTTGCATCTATTGATCTGCGATTGTCCCAAGCTTGCGACCTTTCCAGAACAAGGCTTCCCTCCCTCGCTTTTGTCACTGAGGATCTATGGATGTAGTCGAATATTGAAACAGAAGTGTGAAAAGGGCAAAGGCCAATATTGGCCCATCATCAAATACATTCCTGTAGTAGATTTAGATTAAGCAGCCAACTGCAAGGGTCAAACAAACAAACAAACAAACACAAAATCTGTCTTACCATTTTATTTATTTATTTTCTCATTACCAATATCATCTCAGATTTTTATCACAACTGAGGGTTTACTATCTACTTCTTTTGAGTAGTAAAAGAGTTTCAGTTTGTTGTGAATGTTGAAATTACCAATGCATTACTGATTAAACACATTGCTTAATCTCATATACCTCTTTAATTTCTTCCCATTATTGTCATAATGGCTGACGATATTATTCCTCGTTCTATGGCTATCAACTTTAATCTTATTCTAGCATTATAGTTGTGGTATGATTCTTTTGCTACATACGGATTAATATAATGTTGAAGGGCCTCTTGTTTCTTTGTGGTAACACATGAGACAAAAGCCTCTTCTATACTGTTGGATTTCTCATCTCAGGCCTTATCTAGGCACTTTTGGTTTTACCAAGGAATGATATGCATCTTGTCAAGAGGCTTGGAGTGGGCCTCATTGCCCTCTACTTGATTTTTCTCAGTTAGGCTAATCAGTGCCACACAAATCATATCATTGGCCTGTCTGAGTTGACATTTGATGTAGCGAATATTCAGGAAGAGCAGGTTCACTATGAAGTTGGTAGTGAAGGCAGAGACACTCATGAACGGATTCGAATACTTGAAAAAGCATTCCTTTTTCCATTAGAGGACTCAAAATACCAGAAATGAAAAGAAGATAATGAGGAATTTGAGATGTGAGAAAATGTACAAAGTTGTTTTTTGGCTATTCAAATTGGTGCCTTTCACTTTTGTTTTTGTCTGTACTTTTATTCACATACTTGTGAACTTCACTGTTGCCAAACCCAATGTCAACTTCTTCCACTTCAAATTATGAAGTATCAATTGGCACCCGTGATCTCAGGAAAGCTTAAGTTATTGTGAACCTTCATATGCAGTATAGGAGTACACATAAAGTTTTTTTCGTCCTAATTCAAGTGCCTAGAGCAGTTATTTATCGATTTGTGCCCCTCCATGTTTTCCATTTGTAGAATCCCATGAGTGGGTTTTTTCCCCCTCGTTTTTTTTTTTTTAAATAGCATCCCAGTGTAATTTGAAGTTTAGGTGCTGAAAATGCTACATGCTCCTTATTTTCAGTTTACCAAATTTGATGGCCACAATTATGATATTTAAGCTTTGACATAAAATTTTTAATGTTCAGATGTTTGCACTACTAAAAGTTTTGTTGAGCACGCTGTACCAGCTCTGTTACGCTTTGTTTTAAGGCCATTCAGTTCACTAATAATTCGCAGCCAAAGAACATTGGGAGGAGAGATGTCTCAGGTCTGTCAGTTCTTCCGAACTTGTGTTCTTGTTATTTCGTTTTTGCCTGGCTTTGGAAATCAACTCAATTTCTTCACTATGCTGTGATATGTGGGCAGTAGTAACAATATAATTTACCAGCACAAACACAACAAAGCATCTCCCTGGAAGTGGAAACCTGGAGAAGGCTTTAGTTAGTCTGTTCATAACATATATGCATATGTTTCCTTTTTCAAAGTTTAAATGTGTTTGCCAAGAACTCATAGTAATGCAATGATATATAAATTAGTTGTATATAGCGCTTCTTGACAAGTATGGAACACAACCATGTCCTTCTGCACCTTTTCAATTGTCCAATATGTTGAGTGATAAGGGTCTACTCATCATAGCTCTTTTAGTTACAACGTGGGAGCAGCTGGTCCTAGGAAAGGTTTTAGGAAAGATTTTGCATCAGAATTGTTCAGGAGATCTTCAGTTATTGGCAACATTATCACTACAAAAAAAAAAAAAAAAGGTTTTAGAGACAAAAATTTGGGGACAAAATTACTTTTTAGGGGTCAAATATTTTTGTTATAAAAAATGTCATTATATTTTTATCAATAAAAATTGGACATTAGTGATGAATTATTATCATTTTGGGGCCAAAACTTTTGTCTAAAAAATAAACCCTTTTGGGACCAAATTATTTTGTCCGTAAAAGTGAATTTATTAGTGACATTTTTAAATTTTGTTGCTAAAAGCCTTGTTTAAGATTTTTCGGAATGACCTTTTAGCGATTATTCTCGCGATGACGGAAATTAGTCCTTAAATATTTTTTGCAACAAAATTTTCACTTTTAGGAACAAAAAAATTTTGTCTCTAAAACTCTTATATGTTGTGAGGAGTTTAATATACTTTTCAACAGCTTGAGTTAATCCTTTACAGTGTTCTTGGATGAAAAGAGATTTAGGCTGATGCTTTAGTATTTGAGGCTCACAACACAGTGGATAAATATTTTTTATTATTAGCTCACCTGATATTTCCTATTATTAGCTCTCTTTGATTTACCCAAACAAAAAAAGGTTTTTTGTGCAAGGGGTCCAACACCATTCAACCTGCACGCACTTCAGCAGTCAACAATCTGTGCACTATTGGCATCTGAAGACAAGTTTGAGCAACATTATGTAGTTTTCTTGGCATCCACAGCTTTATTACAATTTCTTTCGCACTCCAAGTCATAGAATGTAATGAGACAGTTGGTTTTTTCCTTGTAGAAACCACAACACTACTATTATATTTCATTGCTAGCTAGCTTAATAGTAGTAATAGCACTTGTCAAAAACAATTGGAGTTGTAGCAATTTTATTGTATTATAGCTGAATCAACACAATTTCTGTTTTATCCACTTCTCTAGTCCATTAGACCTCCCACTGATCAATTGTTGCAGCTATTAACTTGTACATTATGAGCAAATTAGTTCCTTTTTTTTCTTTTTTTCTTTTGCAGTGCAGCAGTTTCTTTATTGAAACAACATGAATCAATGCATATGAAAGAAAAAGTCATGAGTTTTTTTTTTCAAGTCCCTTGACACACATCTTCATTTATAGCCTCTTAGGTGGCTGATTTATTAGAATTTAACGAGGTTCTACTCTGTGCCACAGGGCCTAATTGAGTGTTCACATGGTATTCACTTTTTAAGAGTGTTCTTTAGGCGGTGTTTAGATCATGGATTTGGGTATCAATGTGGAAAGGGAAAGGAAAAAGGTGGGTGAAATGTTATTTCCTTTTCTTTTTCCTTTTCCCTTTTCCCTTTTCCTTCTTCCAAATCTCTACCTAAGTCCATGAAGGTGCTCCTGGTTAGTTAAAGCACTCCTAGATCTAATTTAGTTGCTCTTTTGCTTCAATGACTCTAATTTAGATCGGTGTTTTTTTGTTCAATTTTTAAAAAACAGAATCAATTCTTTTCATTTGAACACTCGAGAACCTGTTACTTTTTAAATTTGAAGAATTTTGAAGAATCTCCTTGATATTCCCATCCCATTCTTGACGATTATGAAAAGTTTTCTCAATTTAATTTCAGTCATTAAAGTAACAACAGGACAATGATCTCAGCTTCAGCTTTTTTGAAAACTTGAGCCCAGTAGAATTAACTAATACTCTATCTAATTTTGTTTTTACAGTCCACAAACTTGTTTTATCAATAGCTTTAAGAGTGTAGCTTCATCCCAAGTGGGGATACATAACAACACTTCATATTGTTAAACCCATATAATTATTAAGAAATTTGACTCTCCAAGAAATCATTTGTTCGGAGGTTTGCGACTTTGAAACATTACGGTTGTGTTTGGATTAGGGCTTTGAGAGGAGATTTGTGGAGGGAAAGTAAAAGAATACAAAGCCTAGGAGCAAACCAAATTGTCCCAGTGGTATTTTCATCAGCATTTATGAAATTTATTCCCATAGTTAGAGGCAAAAATTCTGAGCGATATTGTTGATGTTTCCCAAACTCATTTTATTCTCTAATAATCCCAGAAGGGTGGTCAATTTATTCTCATTTATCAATTTCCTATCATCTCTTTGTTTATTGGGTATAACACCACAGTTTTTTATTCACTTAGCCCCGAATAGGCAATTGAGCATTGTCTTTACCCTTTATTTTTCTTCTTGCACTTTGTTTTCAAATCAGGTAGGGTTTTGTTGACGTTAATGTTTAAAAAATAGGACCGCTGCGGTAGGGGAACTGAAAAAGGATCGGGTGAACAGGTCACTGGTTCAACCCGACGGTTGAACTGGAATGAAACCACAACGTCATAATTATTTTATAAATATATTAAACATTATTTAATAATATAAGAATTAAGATCCACTTATTTAAATTATTTTGAAATTTTAAGATAAATTTGTAATTACATAAACATATTTATATTTATTATTTGTAAAACATATTAATTTTATGTATTGTTTGAAAGAAAATGTAATAAAGATAGGAGAAATTAGTGAAACATCCCTCTCTAACTTTTGATAGTAGGAGATGTCCAATATGTTTTTTCTTATTAGTCAAAGTCCCTCAATAATATTATTAGAGAAATTTCAATTTGTCACAGAGAAATTTCAAATTTTGTTGTCACGAGCTGAAATTTCTCTATGAGATTTTTGAAATTTCTTTGTGAAGCTGAAATGTCCTTGTGAAATTTTTGAAATTTTCCTGTGCCGAAATTTTTCTGTAGAAATGTTGAGGAACCCCAACTACTATGAAAATATTACATGTCATTTATCTTATAAAATCTTAATATCAAGAACCTTAAACTAAAAATCACAAAAAGATATATATATATATATATATATATATATTTACCAAACATAAACAAAAGTTGAATGTGGCATGGTGGTTATTTGTTATATTACAAAGTTTTGCCAATTTGCTTGCCATTTGGTAAAATGGGAACTTGGCCGATTTAGTTGAACTAGTTCCAGTTTAAACAGTTCTGACTGGTTTAATGAAAGTAGGCCGGGTTTCGACACAAAACGGGTTTGGGGGTTAATTCGGACTAGACGTTAGACCGGTCGAGGGTTCAACCTATTGAAGCGGCCGGTCCAATCCGTTTCTAAAAACATTGGTTGACAATTCTTTTATTTCTAGAAAAATATTTCATACCTCTAAATTGTGAGCTCTAGGAGAGCTCTAAACTGTGGGCTCCACTGTGTGATTTGATGATTTAGTATTTTTTTTTTTTTTGGTGAGGTTGCCACATTAGTAGAGCTCTGATTAGAGCTCTACTATTAGACCTCTTAATCACCACTGTCATTTCTAAGCTTGGCTCATTAATTAGCTTCAGCTAATTATACTTTTTCTAATTAATCACTTCTAAGTTGATTATTTTCTTCACATTATTTATCAATAACCAGTAGGACCTAAGACATATCATCAATATTGACAAAATGAAAGGCCTACCTAATAGCACCTTGTATTTTACAATCCCTTATTTTCTTCAAAAACAGTGTGACCCTGTTTGGTTTTAGTTTTCAAAAATAGATTTCTAAGTTTTTAATTCGTATTTTTATATTTTAATATTTTTAAAATATTTTAATCATTTTTTACAAATTCTTAGATTCACTTAATCTTAATATATTTAAAAAGAAAAAATTTGTACAAAATTTTTTAAAAATTCATTGAGTACAATAAAATACGAAAATGTATTGAATTTTTGTATTTTTTTTAATATTTTTTGTATTTGGTGAATTTTTTTAAGTTTTTTTTCCACAAATATTATACTTTTTAAATGTATTTAGATTAGGTGTCTCTAAAAAATAAATAAAAAAAGTTGTGTAAAATATTAAAAAAATGGGAGATTTATTAGAAAATCCTTTTTTAAGTGTTTGTATCCCAATTAGTTCATAAGATATTCTTGTATTCCAATAAGTCCTATTATTTGAACATTTGATCTACCAAATCCTAATTCTCATATTTAAAGTATTTTATAAACATTTCTACCCTTACAAATATTTTTTGAACGGTTAGTAATTTAGTGATGTGAACATTCACATTGACGATGTGAAGATTAACATCACGGAACATTCACACTATAAATGTGAATATTATTAGGGGTATTTTGGTAATTATGTCACTCATAGGACTTAATGGAATATAAGAAAATAATGTGAACTAAATAAAATATAAGTAGGTGAAAAGGGATTTATGAAAAAGTGCCCTAAAAAAATTCACTTAAAACAAAAAAATACGGGAAATAAAAAATTCAATTTTTTGAAAAGGGAGCTCAATTTTCTAGAACCAAACACATGTCTCAATATTTATTTTTTATATTTTTTCTAAATAATGATGATCCATTCTTCCTTTTCAGGATTGCCATTTGTTGATTTTACTTTCCACTGCTTTTCATTATATTTCCCACAAAGCATTTCATTATGTCCAAACAATTTGCTTTTTGTGTATGCAACTCTATTTTCATTGTAAACATAGAATAAAACTCATTTCAATTGCAAATTATTGGATAGGTAAATCTTTTGCAAGATTCGGTATGTCAGCCAGAATACAAAGGTTTGCAAATGACCCTAGCAATGTTACTCAGCCATTTCTCTGTCCAAGATTCTAAGCAGATATTAGAAAACAGTGCCTGTGTTGATACCTTCTTCAAATTTTCTTTTCACAATTCTGTATGAGACTTCAATTTTCTTGCAAAATGATAAGTACCACTATCCAAGACTCGGTCGAATAGCTCCTTCCTTATTGAACTGAATCTGAAAGAAGAAAAATCCATTTTCATTTGACAAAATATTTTAACAATCCAAATCTGCCCCAAATTTTCATGGAATTATTCTTTACAAGTAACATGGAACGGTAGTCTTGTGTTCAAAACGTTCCTAATAGGCAGGCAGTTCTTCAATTTCTCAATTCCTAATTTCTCTGCTTATGCACATAAGTAGATTGACCACAATTTTCTCATCTTTGATTATATAACTGCTGAGGTTGAATAAATCTTTTTAGGAGGACATACTTTTGTTGTTAGGATTGTTTGAAAGTTCCTTTTCTGTATGAGGACATAGATGTCGTCATAGAAGTAAGAAGTACGCAACTATTGTGGTTCATTATCTTTGTGCTCTTTAGTTGAGAGTTGAGTTGTGGCTGCAAAGGTTCACTGTTGATAGATGCAATAAATCTCATATGTAATGTGGCTATTAGCCATTGGACACCTAGCTCATTAGAAGAGGAAGCTCAAAGATAATGAACCACACACCTGCGCCTAAAGACATTCCCAACACAACAGAATCTTGAACTATCCAACAATGCATCTATGGAATGTTATGTTTAGAATACCAAACCATTAAAATCTATTTAACCAAGTTTTAAACAGAGGCAACGGCTTGAGAAAGCCTCAAGATACCTACCTAGACTAAACATCCTTTTTCTGTTATAGTCTTGGAATTTTTGATGTGTTGGATCCAAATATAGTGGCAGCCTATGAATTTGTTTTGGAAATTTATTTTATGTGTTTTTGTGTAAATTCTGCTGCTGCAATATATATAGCTTTGGTGTCATTCTGTGGGATCTTGCTACTTTGAGACGTAAATCTATGACTGATTTATTTTGTCTTGATATTTCCAAATTTAAGTCTCAATAATCACCTTTAAAAGAATCTATATGCCATAATTTCTTCCCTTGCTATTGTATCTAGTGATCCAAACTTGTGGCCTTTGAATGCACATATCATGGTCACTCTAAAGGCATCGTAGCGTCTGGTCACACTGCAACAAATTAAGGTACTAGAGAGAAAAATTTAGGGACGGAATCACTTTTCAGCAACGAATTATCTTAGTTGCCAAAAGTGTCATCGTTGTATTTTTAAACGACGAAATGAATTATTATTCTCTTGGGACCAAAATTTTTGTCTAAAAAAGTTAACATTTTGGCATGAAATTGTTTTTATCCCTAAAAGTGCTTTTATAAGTGACATTTTCAAAAATTTTGTTGATCGTATATATACCTTCATAGTTAGACCTGCAAAGTTCATCACTTCCGTAAGAAATCTCAGTGTTCATCACTTCCGTAAGAAATCTCAGTGAATACATTACTACTCCTTGAATTAAAGTGAATGCATTAGTTGCTACAGTCAAGTGTGAATAAGAAGACATCTTTTGTTTTGGACATTTTGTATGATTGTAATCGAATACAAAATGAAGTTAAAATGTATTTGTTGTTGCTGCCCCCAAAGACTGCAGCAGCACATTTTTGAGTTGGTTTGCATATTTTTTGTACTGATAAAGATTGACAATTTGATATATATTTCTTGAAACAAAATGGTTAAATTTTTAATAAGCCACTAGATGAGGTGACTAAGAAATTATTGGAACATAGCACCAGATCACACAGTTAAAATCAAGGGAAGTTGGTAACTTAGAAATTCTTTGCATACAGTCAATTTGAGTATCAGACCAGTTAATAAAACCACTAAACAAATGAAATGACACCCCAAATATACACTGCTCTATACCCACCTACCATAATTAACTGTTTCCTGTGTTTGAAGAATCAATAAGCAAAGATCAAGGATTGGTTTAGCGTATGAGGCGATTCTTACCAGACATGACACTTTGGGACGAGTCTTACTGTTGTGCTATGCAAATTGCTAGGTTCCTCTTCTCTTTTTCCTCCTAAATAAATTTTGAAATTAAAAAAAAAAAAAAATCAAGTGCAGAAAAAAATAGCCTTTCTTCATGAGAGGAAATTGCATAGTATAATATGAGGCAGAAATCATAAATGAATCCAAATCCGGAACGGCCAAAAACCTTGAGAAACATGTTCCCGTCAAATTGGGTTAAATTACACTCACCTCTCCTGAGGTTTCTAACAATTATAAGATCCTCCCTTATAGTTTCAATAATTACAGAAACCTCCCTTACTTTTGAAACTATTATTAAGATTCCCCTACCATTAATCTTCTGTAAATTATTTTAACATAATATGCTGACGTCGTGTATTATAAGTAAAAAAATTCCAAAATTGCCTTTATATATTCAAATAGTAAATTTCACTCACCTCTCTTGAGGTTTTATAAAAAAATTAATAAAGACCCATACATTATTTTAATAATGTTAAACAAAATCATTAAATTCTATTCAAATTATTAAATTCTACACCTTATCTAAAAAAAAAAAAAGAGCTAATAAATTGATCACCATTAAACCTTATACTAGATTAAATGCAATCATTTATTTGAAAATTATGAAACAAAGTATAAAAGATGTTTTATTTTTTAAAAAGACCACCAATTTTATAAATAATTATTTTGAGAAATTAGAGTTCGAATAAAAATATTAAAATACATATAGGTATTTGATTTTTTTTTTCCGTATGAAAAATACATATTTAGAGAAATTATCCCTCTCTTTCCATTTTCTTTATTTTATTTCTTTCATTTTTCTTTCTATTTGTTTTCTCATTCATTTTTTCATAGTGTCACTACAGCAAATAGCATACCATATAATTTATTATTATTATTATTTGTTCTCTTCTCTATATTTTTTCCTTAATTTTTTTCATCATTTTTTTTTTCTTTCATCAATGTTAGCTAGCATCACCTAATATACCATAGCAACTTGCGAAATATGAATTTTTGTTTTGTTTTGTTTTGTAAACATATTTGAGTATTAATTTTTTTTAAGAAAAATAAACATAGTAACATTTCATATTTATAATAAAAAAAATAGACTTACAAAATTTACCATATGTTACCTTATAAATATATATATAAAAAATATATCATTTTATCTTTTCACAATCCCATTTTATTCTGAAATTTTAATTATCATTAAAAAACAAGTCAATATTTCTCACCTTAAAAATAAATATAAAAGTGAAAAAAAAATCTAATGACGTTACAGTAAATTAAAATTAGGTGATAGGGAATGAAAGATAAAGAAATTATTTGAGAATAATAAACTATTTAAATGTGTCATTTCTTACATCTAATTAAAATAGAATTTTACCTGAAGAAATAAATTATTTGAAAATAATAAAATACACAAATAACTTTGTTATTTATTACATCTAAAATCTGTATCTCCATATTTGTTTCTTTCATTTAAATTATTTTTATTAAATTAAATCTCAAAATTAATTCAAATAAGAAACATGAATATTCTTTCTTAATTTCATTAATGGTTTTTTTTTTTTTTTTTGAACTTATAAAGTTCAAAACTTATAGTGAAAAAAAAAATACAAAATCAAGGAAATAAAAAAAATCATTTGTGAGAAATAAAATGATAATTTAATATATATGTTACAATCCCAACCTCCATAGTATTTTTCTATATTATTTTAGTAAGCATAATTGTATGATTATATGCTTAATTTGTGATTATCTGTTATTATATGAATTATCTGTTTGAAAACCGACATAGAATCAAAAATTGAAAGTCCAAACGAATTCAGAAACCAAAATTGACTAACCCAATAAGCTAATTAAAATATTTAGAATCGTATGGCTACTTTAATTAAAATTTGATTCGGATCAAAATAATTAGAATAAATTAATTAGAATTGATTATAATTAATTAAAACTAAGTGGAATTAATTAGTTATAAGTGAGCTTAATTAGCCTAAGCTAATTACACCTATAAATATTTAGCATATAAGCTCAATTGAGCTCAATATATCACTTGGCCGAAATTAGCGAGAGAGAGACTCAACCTTTGAGAGTGAGGGAGAAGAGGAATTGAAGGTGATTTGTAAAGAATTTGAGGAAAACTTGAAGAATTAAGCAAGACAACACCTAATTCAAGCTCTAGGTATGCAATTCATCTATAAATCTTGTAATTAGGTCATGTAGAAATTGAATTCACTAAGTTTGTAGGACCGTATGTATGAAATTGAGAAGGATGAGCTAGAATCACATGAATTATTGTAGAATTGGGTTGAATTGTGACATGCATGCATAATTCTTCATCTTTGAGTTCAATTTTCTATAAAATTCCTACACGCATGGGACTTTTATGCATTAACTTGAAGAGTTCTTTATGTTTTTACACTTTTCATGTCATTTGATTAAGTTTTGAAAAGAAACCAAAGAATTCATCCCATGCATGGTTTAAATATGGTTGTTTAAGTTTGAATTTGGGAGTTTGATAATGATTTTGGGTAATTGATTTCAAATTGAACATGTTTCCATGTTATACAAAGAGTTTACATGATTTTCAACCAAGCCATGCAAACTTTGAGTTTGAAAAATGTGTTTTGAACTTCAAACATAATTCTGGAAAACCCAGAAATCGTCCAGGTCGATCAAGCGACGGACTCGTGGCTCGAGCGAACTTCACATGCTCTCAATATTTTGCAGAGTTTGGTAGTTGGCTCGAGTGACCTAATGATCGCTCAAGCGACCACCTTATATTTTGAACATTGGCTTGAGCGACCAGAAAGTTGGCTCGAGCCTAGATTGCGAGCATCCAGTAGTTTTGCAGAGCCATGCAGATCGCTTGAGCGACCAATAGTTGGCTCGAGCGGACAACCCTATTTTCAGCACTTTCTGAATATACTTCCACGTGCATAATTGCATCCTCATGCTTCCTAGAACATTCTTAGACATTTACCATTAATAAGAAAAAGATTTAGAAACACACAAGAAGAGAATTGAATTAAGATAGAACAGTTAATTGAGATTGAACTTCAATGTGTGTTTGCTTTGTGTTTCGTATAGGTAGACGTCCGAGGCCTAGTATCGATATAATCTACTGTGAGTAGTAACTTTATAGAGATATGTTCAAGTTATATTTACTTTCGAAATTGTTATGTGATTGATGTTTTTGAAATGCTATTGTCTATTAATAAATGAAGTTCTTTTTTGAATTGTATTCGTGACATCCATTAGTGAGGCCTTTGCTTGGGAGAAACAATACCATGACCCATTGGATTAATAGGCCCTTGCATGGGGGAAACAATACCATGGCCCATTGGATTAATGAAACACAAAGATCTCTGATATTAGACCTTAATGGTCCCATTGCATATGTTATATTGATTGACCCGTTGTGGTCCCATTAATTGATCCCTGGGGTCCCATTTTTATAGATATATTGATACTCTATTGGATGTACCACGTAAATCGATTGAATTGTTATTCCTATTGTGATGTATTGGATTTATTGCTTAAATGAAATGTTGATCAAAGAAATGGAAACTATGTTTTGAATCTTGATGAACTTCATTCATTTAACCGTTTATACTATTATTACTCACTGGGTCTTAACTCACTATATATATATATATATATATGTAGGTGAGCAAGCTGAGCATCAAGTCTAGAGGCAGCCTCGGAGTCAACCCTGTGTAAGCCGTTTTTGATGTGCTTCCAAGATGAAGCAAGCTTGGGCTTGAGTGGAGCCAAGCGAAGTCAACCCCTTTGTTTTGTTTTTGTTTGATATTTTGAAGTTTGTCTTGGATGTAAAGTCATGGATGTTTGATATATATATCATATGCTTAAAATCTACTATGATGTATGTATATAAAGAATGGTTGCATAGCTATAACATGAGATCTTTTCATATATGCACAGCTCAATAGATCATCTTTATATTTTATATTGCTTCTGCTATGCCCCAATAATTATAATAATATTTATTTTGTTAATAGAGGCCGTAGGTAATCTGGGATTACTGGCATGTCATGAACCTAAACCTATAGGGGCAGGTTTAGGTCGTGACAATATAGGTAAATTACAATTAAAGGGTATTAAGTGTAAAGGTATTATAGTCATTTGTACAATCAAGTTAACACCGTTGCACTTAAATTAACAGGAAGAGGGAATCTTACCAATGTCAGAAAAAGTAAATGAGGTTTCTGTAATTATTGAAATTACAGGGAAGGTCCATGTAATTGTTAGAAACCTCAGGGGATGTGACAATTTGACATATATTTTTAGAAACAAAATGGTTAAATTTTTAATAAGCCACTGGGCTTCGTTTGGGAAGTGGCACTACAACATATAAGAGTAAACCAATTTTTTTGGTTTTTAAAAGTGAAAATTTTGTTGCAAAAGACATTTAGGGACCAATTTCTATTGTCGTGAGGATAATGGCTAAAATGTCGTCCCAAAAAGTCAAAAATAAGACTTTTAGCGACAAAATTTTGAAAATGTCACTAATGAATACATTTTTAGGGACAAAATAATTTGGTCTCAAAATGGTTTATGTTTTGAGACAAAAAATTTGGTCAAAAAAAGATAATAATTCATCACTAATGTCTAATTTTCGTTACTAAAAATATAATAACGACACTTTTCACAACAAAAATATTTGGTCTCTAAAAAATAATTTTGTCTCTAAATTTTGGTATCTAAAACGTTAATTTTTTGTAGTGTGGATTGGCTTTTTAGTTTTTTGACTTCTTAACTTTTTAGCTATTTTAGCCTAAGGCTAAAATGTTCGTTTGGATTAGCTTTTTTCGCTTTTTGACTTTTGTGAGAGAAAAAGTGAAATTATTATAATTTAAATGTGACATTTTATCTTATTGAATTTAGCCACAAAAAAAACCAAAAAAGCCCACTTGCCAAAAAATAAATTGGTTCCTCTTCTCTTTTACCTCCTAAATAAATTTTGAACTTTAAAAAAAAAAGAAGAAAAAAAAAAGCAAGTGGAGAAAAAACTATAGCCTTTCTTCGTGAGAAGAAATTCCTTATTAGAAGAAATTGCATAGTATAGAGAATATGAGGCAGAAATCATAAATGAGTCCAAATCCGGAAGGCCCAAAACCTCGAGAAACATGTTCCCATCAAATTTCACTCACGGAATGAGATTTTGGCTATGAAACATTTCGACCAATCACAGAGTGCCACATGGTCAAAGTGAATGAAACATCCAACCAAAAGACACCACACAACAGCTGTACCTAGGTACAGATGCACATGATTGGAACGCCTATTAGCCTATGCAGCAGCAAAGCAGTGCATTGATTGATAGCCAATAACCATGGACACGAGGTGGTCATGGTGGCTGATTGTGGGAGGGGAATGGAAAGATGGAGCTCTCTTTGTTTTTTTTTTTGTTTTTTTCCACCAAAACGACCTCATTTTGCTATACACAAGCACTATAGACAGAAACACTACACATGATCTGAACTCCTCAAAGATTCTCCAACAGCTCTTTTTATTTTTAATCGATTTTCTTTTGTCCTGCAAGTTGTCATTGAAATACATATATGAGTTAAAAAATGAACCGCTGATGATGATATGAGATGAGATGCAGCTCTTTTAATTTTCTTTTTTCCTCTCTTGGTAGCTGCCATTGAAGTACAGATACAGATATGAGTAAAAAAATAGCAAAACCTGGTTGGAAAATGGACCACTGAGTGAAATGAGACGCCAGTATTGACTTCTTCCATTATAATTTTGCTTTTACCCTTATTTCGTGATTTGATTTGATTTGATTTGATTTAATTTTATTTGTTTTGGAGAAAGGGTTGAGTCCCTCGGCACACATCTTCATTTGTAACTGGTTAGAGCATCTTCAACGGTAAATCTTTTTTTTCATCAAATCTGATGAAAAAAATGGTGCTTTTCTCAATTTGGTATTACCTCCTCCAACGGTTGCATCAAAATAATACTGGCTGGGGACAACTGGTGGGACGACCGGTAAGGCGAAGAAATTTTTTTTTTTTAACATGTTTGAACCTTTTGGCCCCTATTTGAACCTACTTATTTGAAAGGAGCCGGTCGACCGATGGCCCCACCTCCAACGTTCCTGCACAGTAAAATGGTGAAACCTTACGCGTATTCTCAATTTGATGAAATTTTTGCTTCATTCTCAGTTTGATATCAGTTTGGTAAAACCATTTGAGAGGAAAAAGTTGACTTTTTTCATCAAATTCAAATTTGATGTTGAATCTGATGCAACGTTGGAGATGGTCTTAGGTGGCTAATTTATTAGAATTTACTTTTTAAGAGCATTCTTTAGAGAGAATATGTTTTGTTACTCAGATCATATAAATGATGTAGACGGACAATTACTTGAACAAAGTTCTGATCCTTTTTTCAGATTAGTCGATGTTCCGAGGCAAAGTGCTAGTTAGGCCCTAGAAATATAAATACCTTCCCAAATCAAAAAACTATGGAGTCAAGTTTGAGGAGTTTTTTTTTTTTTTTTTTTTTTTTTTTTTTTTTTTGATTTTCCAAAAAAGAATTAAATTATTATTTTTTTTTTTTTGTAAATAATCAACTTTTCAAACTATTTGACAAATTAACTCACTTTTTAAAATCGTAGGTTCAAAATACGATTTCATGATAAAAACGCATCTTGAACATGTAATTTTATATTGACATGTGTTGGACAATCTTCACTGTATTTAAAAGGATTTAATTCTGTTGTGTACAAAACAACAACAAGAATAAAAGAAATAGATAAAAGGAGAGAATATGTTTGATTACAAAAATCAAACTCGAAATAAAAAATAAATAAATAAAAACAAAAAATAGTTTATCTGAAGGACTTGGCCTTGTGGAATGATTGCTGTGCAACATAGAGTTTAATATAATGCTGAAGGGCCTCTTTGTTCTTTATGGTTACATGAAAAGTTAAAGCACTATTAAATATTAATTCATAAAAGGCCGGCCTCGCTCTCTATTTCTATCTCTTCCTAACCACATCCACCAATCAAAATGTAGCATTGACCAATAATATTTAAACTTTACAAACTACTTTTATACAGAATTAAGATTAAGACTCTCTAGCAACTCCTTTTATTTTCTATCAATTTTGTTTAGTCCTGCTAGATGCTTACTGAAATACAGAAAAATTAATAAAAAAGTAGGCAGCAAACAAACTGATTGTTGTGTGTTTGCTTTGTGTTTTGTAGAGGTGGATGTCCAAGGCCTAGTATTGATATAATCTACTGTGAGTAGGAACTTTATAGAGATATGTTCAAGTTATATTTACTCTCAAAATTGTTATGTGATTGATGTTTTTGAAATGCTATTGTCTATTAATAAATGAAGTTCCTTTTTGAATTGTATTCGTGACATCCATTAGTGAGACCATTGCTTGGGAGAAACAATACCATGACCCATTAGATTAATAGGCCCTTGCACAGGAGAAACAATACCATGGCCCATTGGATTAATTGAAACACATAGATCTCTAATATTAGACCTTAATGGTCCCATTGAATATGTTATATTGATTGACCCGTTGTGGTCCCATTAATTGATCCTCGGGATCCCATTTTTATTGATATATTGATACTCTATTGGCTGTACCACGTAAATCGATTGAATTGTTATTGCTATTTTGATGTATTGGATTCATTGCTTAAATGAAATGTTGATCAAAGAAATGGAAACTATGTTTTGAATCTTGATGAACTTCATTCATTTAACCGTTTATACTATTATTACTCACTGGGTCTTAACTCACTATTTATATATATATATATATATGTAGGTGAGCAAGCTGAGCATCAAGTCTAGAGGGAGTCTCGGAGTCAACCCTATGTAAGCCGTTTTTGATGTGTTTCCGAGATGAAGCAAGCTTGGGCTTGAGCGGAGCCAAGCGAAGTCAACCCCTTTGTTTTGTTTTTGTTTGATATTTTGAAGTTTGTCTTGGTTGTAAAGCCATGGATGTTTGATATATATATCAGATGCTTAAAATCTACTATGATGTATGTATATAAAGAATGGTTGCATAGGTATAACATGAGATCTTTTCATATATGCATAGCTCAATGGATAATCTGTATATTTTATATTGCTTCCGCTATGCCCCAATAATTATAATAATATTTATTTTATTAATAGAGGCCGTAGGTAATTTGGGATTACTGGCATGTCATGACCCTAAACCTATAGGGGTAGATTTGGATCATGACAATATAGGTAAATCACAATTAAAGGGTATTAAGTGTAAAGGTATTATGGTCATTTGCACAACCAAGTTAACTCCGTTTGGCTTAAATTAATAGGATGGGGAAATCTTAACAATGTCAGAAAAAGTAAATCACGGTGCTTGGTTATTAGTTTTCCAAAACACTTTTCACAAAATTCTATTTTCTTATTTTTCGTGTTTTTTTATTTTTACTGGATTTTTTTAATATTTTAAGCAATTGTTTTTACTTTTTAAACACACTTAACATAAATACACCTAAAAAGTAAAAAAAATTGTAAAAAAAATCTTTTAAAAATTCACTAAATACCAAAAATATAAAAAAAATACAAGAATTCAGTACATTTTTTGTATTTCTATGTATTTATTAATTTTAAAAATATTTTTTCACAAATTTTTTACTTTTTAGATACCTCTAACTAAGGTGCATCTAAAAAAGTAAAAAAAAAAATGTTTAAAATTTTAAAAATATTCACTAAAAACAAAAGAATACGAAAACCAAAAAACTCAATTTTCAAAAAACTTAATCCAGAAAACTCAAACTAAACACACTGAATGAGATTGCTGTAATTATTGAAATTACAGGGGAGGTCCATGTAATTGTCAGAAATCTCTGGGGATGTGACAATTTGATATATATTTCTAGAAACAAAATGGTTAAATTTTTAATAAGCCACTAGGCTTCGTTTGGGAAGTGGCACTATAACATATAAGAGTTTTAGAAACCAAATTTTTTGGTCTCTAAAAGCGAAAGTTTTGTTGCAAAAGACATTTAGGGACCAATTTCTATCGTTGTGAGGATAGTCGCTAAAAGGTCGTCCCGAAAAATAAAAAATAAGACTTTTAGCCACAAAATTTTGAATCACTAATAAATACACTTTAGGGACAAAATAATTTGGTCTCAAAATGGTTTATTTTTTGAGACAAAAAGTTTAGTCTCAAAAAGATAATAATTCATCACTAATATCCAATTTTCATTACTAAAAATATAATAATGACACTTTTCGTAACAAAAATATTTGGTCCCAAAAAATAATTTTGTCTTTAAATTTTGGTTTCTAAAACTTTATTTTTTTGTAGTATAGGTTGGCTTTTTAACTTCTTGATTTTTTAGCTATTTTGGCATAAGGCTAAAAAGCTCGTTTGGATTAGCTTTTTTCGATTTTTGACTTTTGTGAGAGAAAAAGTGAAATAACTATGATTTAGATGTGACATTTTATCTTATTGAATTTAGTCAAAAAAACTAAAAAAGCCCGCTTGCCAAACAAAGGCTGAATGAAGTAACTAATAAATTATTGGAACATAACACCAGATCACACAGCTAAAATCAAAGGAAGTTGGTAACTTAGAAATTCTTTGCATAGAGTCAATTTGAGTATCAGACCAGTTAATAAAACCACTAAAAAAATGAAATGACACCCCAAATATACACTGCTCTATACCCACCTACCATAATTAAGGATTGGTTTAGCGTATGAGGCGCTTTCTTACCAGACATGACACTTTGGTACGAGTCTTACTGTTGTGCTATGCAATTGCTAGGTTCCTCTTCTCTATTTCCTCCTAAATAAATTTTGAACTTGAAACAAAGAAAAGAAAAAGCAAGTGGAGAAAAAACTAGCCTTTCTTCGTGAGAAGAAATTCCTTATTAGAAGAAATTGCATAGTATAGAATATGAGGCAGAAATCATAAATGAATCCAAATTCGGAAGCCAAAAACCTTGAGAAACATGTTCCCGTCAAATTTAATCACTTACAGAATGAGATTTTGGCTATGAAACATTTTGACCAATCACAGAGTGCCCCATGGTCAAAGTGTATGGAACATCCAACCAAAAGACACCACACAACAGGTGTATCTTGGTACAGATGCACATGATTGGAACGCCTATTAGCCTATGCAGCAGCATAGCAGTGCATTGATTGATAGCCAATAACCATGGACACGAGGTGGTCATGGTGGCTGATTGTGGAAGGGGAAGGGAAAGAAGGAGCTCTCTTTGTTTGTTTTTTTTGTTTTTTCCACCAAAATGACCTCATTTTGGTATACGCAAGCACTATAGACGGAAACACTACACAAGATCTGAACTCCTCAAAGATTCTCTAACAGCTCTCTTTTTTTTTAATCAATTTTCTTTTGTCCTGCAAGTTGTCATTGAAATACATATATGAGTTAAAAAATGACCCACTGAAGATGAGATGAGATGCCATTATTGACTTCTCTAACAGCTCTTTTAATTTTCTTTTTTCCTCTCCTGGTAGCTGCCATTGAAGTACAGATACAGATATGAGTAAAAAAATAGCAAAACCTGGTTCGAAAATGGACCACTTCTTCCATTATAATTTTGCCATTGAAGTACAGATACAGATATGAGTAAAAAAATAGCAAAACCTGGTTCGAGATGAGACGCCAGTATTGACTTCTTCCATTATAATTTTGCTTTTGCCCTTATTTCGTGATTTGATTTGATTTAATTTTATTTGTTTTGGAAAAAGGGTCGAGTCCCTCGGCACACATCTTCATTTGTAACTGGTTAGGTGGCTAATTTATTGGAATTTACTTTTTAAGAGCAATCTTTAGAGAGAATATGTTTTGTTACTCAGATCATATTAATGATGTAGAAGGGCAATTACTTGAACAAAGTTCTGATCCTTTTTTCAGATTAGTTGATGTTCCGAGGCCAAGTGCTAGTTAGGCCCTTGAAATATAATACCTTCCCAAATCAAAAAACTACGGAGTCAAGTTTAGGAGGGCTTTTTTTTTTTTTTTTTTAATTTTCCAAAAAAAAAAAATGTAAATAATCAAATTTTCAAACTATTTATCAAATTAACTCACTTTTTAAAATCACAGGTTCAAAATACGATTTCGTGGTAAAATCGCATTTTGAATATGCAATTTTATATTGACATGTCCCATATCTATATATCAGTAAGTTAAGTCAATATGAAATCGCATGTTGAACATATGTTTTAAAAAAATATAGTTTGATAAATAATTTGAAAAGTGGTTTACTTTGATAAAAAAAAAAAAACTCCAAGTTTAAAATGTTCTTTTAGACAAGGGATTGCCAAAAGGAAAAAGACAAAAATTCATATAAGTGGACATACATAATATGTCCGTACCATATCCAAAGCCTTAATCTCATTTGCCTCTTCTAATTTCTACCCACTATTGTTGTAGAGACTGAGAA
This sequence comes from Camellia sinensis, assembly GCF_055761805.1. Lineage (NCBI taxonomy): Eukaryota > Viridiplantae > Streptophyta > Magnoliopsida > Ericales > Theaceae > Camellia > Camellia sinensis. Next base: position 100,300,570 of record NC_138962.1, on the reverse strand, counting down.
TATTATTCCTTATTATATGGCCAGCAACTTTTATGTTTAATAAAAATGTAGTATTTTGATCTCCCAAAGCTGCCATCTTATTCTGGACTGGGACTTGGCCTTGTGGAATGATTGCTGTGCAACATAGAGTTTAATATAATGCTGAAGGGCCTCTTGTTCTTTGTGGTTTATGAAGAGTTAAAGCACTATTAAACATTATTCATAAAAGGCCGGCTTCTCTCTCTATTTCTATCTCTTCCTAATCACATCCACCAATCAAAATGTAGTATTGACCAATAATATTTAAACTTTACAAACTACTTTTATATAGAATTAAGATTAAGACTCTCTAGCAACTCCTTTTATTTTCTATCAATTATATAGATATTTTTTCACCAATTGATGTTGATGTTATATTGATGTTGTTGAATTTTGTTATAAATATTTTTTCATCAATTGAAAAAAAAAATAATAATAATAAAGAAATAATTTTGGAAGTATAGCATTCAAGTTAATATAATATCTTAGATTCATGTTTTGAGAATGGATTTGAAAATTTTGTATTGCTGGATTGGAGTATGAACGTTATGTGCCTAGAGGGAGTGAATAGTCTAATCAATTAAAAAATATAATTTTATGTTCAAATTTAATGTTTTAACTCAATTAACACACACAACCAATCACAAGAGTACACAATATACATGAAAAAAATCTAAGGCTAAGAAAACAAATCGAAAAAAATCACAAACTGGTCCAATCTAGACCAAATTGTACGATTTGGTTTGGTTTTTCAACACATAGTTTGGTTATGGTTTTTGAAATAGGTAAACTATACTTAAAGGTTTGGTTTGTGGTATGTAACCGTATGGACTTGAACCGGACCGTTTATATATATAATTGAATTTTTAAGTTTTAAAGTCTATTCCTAATATGATACAACATGTGCCATACAAGTGGACACGGGGTGACAATTGTGCAGGCACATCAACCACTGTTGTGCAGGTAATGGAGCCTACTTCGAACTCTATTTTGATGATCTAAATCTTTTATTTTTTGAATAAATTGAGTAGAACATATTTGCAAAAAATTAAGTTGATCTGACATTAATAGCCCTTTGAAGTATAAAACTAAATACAAATGTAATTCGATAAGAGGGCTACTGATGTCCGATCAACTTTATTTTTTAGTAAGTATACTTTACTCATTATGCCCTAAAAAGCGAACCATTCAAATTATCAAAATAAGCCCTAAAATAGGCTCTATTGATCGCATAACAGTGACGGTATATTCTTGAACAACCGCTACACCCCAGTTCCCATACATGTGGTCCTTTTTTTTTTGGTTGGGACACGTGGTCATTCTGAGTGACTTTGACATTTTATGGGTGGTTTGGACCGTTAGAATGCCTCAGGTTGGCTTTGGAGCAGTAACCCAAATTTCTTATCTTTGCTTGGTTGCACCCGCAAGGAGTTGAGGTGTAGGTCACGCCTGCGAGGGGCCGCGACCAATTTGGCCTTCAGGTTTGTTGGTTGGGGAAAGGAGGTGCGTAGAGCCTGCGAGGGATTGTGTGGACTGCAATGGGGGCTTGCGACCCTTATGGTTACGTGTCACGCCCCAAATTTTTAATTACCCGGAAACACTACCAAAAGTCTTTAATTTAGGTCCATTTTTTTTTTTTTTAACAAAGATCTATTACATTTGAGTAATAGAAACATAATAATGCATGTTTTCTCTCTCTCTCAATGAATACAACACTGGTTATAATACATGCCAAGCTTCTGCTGCAAAGTTACAAATAAATAATTGCAAACAACAAGATACTTTATTCATTCCTTTCACATCTATGATGAAATTATACATAAAAGATACATGAATTCCATAACTCTTTGACTAATCAATCCGAATTTCTCTTCCAGAAAGAAAAATAAAACAATAAGGGGTGAGCACTAATGCCCAGTAGGAATCTCATAGTTCTGCAACAATAGCTTACACATAGATAGAAATGATCATGCATGCAGGGTGATACCATATAGTAAGGTGACATTTTGTAAGTTCAAAATATTATACGAAGAGCATCTTTTTCTTAAAATTCCATTTGAACCTTTAAGACTGTCATAAATTCTCGTTGAAAACAAGTAGAAAGAACAACATCTTAAATTTATTAACCTAATTCCAAATTATTCCTCATTTCATTTCCATTTTAATATTCCTCATTTCATTTCCGTTTTTCCCTTATATTATTTCCAATTACTATACTCCATAACATCAAAATCCACAGGATTGGAGTTTCAAACATAACACAAGAATAACAAACCCCTTTTTAATTCAATTTCTCAATTATTTAGAAAACAAAACTCATAATCTTCCCTTATAGTCACAAACAACCCATTGAGTTCATCATCACCAACCCCTAATCAAATTACCATTTCATTGTCTATTCTTTCAATTAATTTCATATCAAATACCGGATCCATTAACAAGTCATCTCCATAAGTCACACGCTTTATCGGTCACGAGCCGGAAGGAATGCGAAACCTTACGCTTTACCAATCACAAGCCGAAAGGAACGCGCAACCTCACGCTTTACCGGTCACAAGCCGGAAGGAACGCGGAACCTTAACATACCACATGCTTTACTGGGCGCTACTCCAGAAGGAAGGCGGAACCTATTTCAAGCGCCACGCTTTGTCGGCTCAAAATACGGCGGGAAACGGACCCCAAGGTAACATCACAATCCATCATCATAATAAGTGGGCAATGCCAACACATCTTTCATTATTTTCGTAACACATTAGTTCAATACACATCCACCATATATTAAAATTCCACTTACATAACAAGTACCCGATATGTTCCACCACCTTCTCCATTATCCATCAAATCATTCATTGTTTTTGTTACAAAAATATAACAACACATCCATAGAGACGTAAAGATTCATCTTTAAAGTGTTCACAATTCTTGGGTTTAAACTATTTCTTTACTTTTCCATATTATTATCAAGTCTTCAAATTCAATTTTCACAACACAGTGATTATCAATTACTACCCATCGCTATAAATTAAATCTCCAACATTAATTTCTTTGATACAACTCCTTTATATAACACCGTCATATTTCACAATCTCCTATTTATCATTACTCACACTCATCTTAACCCAACCTAGACTTAACACAATTTAACATAACTCAATGCAATTCAACATAACACAATAAAATTCTTAAATATTCATTTCATCAATTTATCACAAATCTAATATCATCCATATCATTAACAATTCATTTACCCAAATTTAGTTTCATATTATAACATAATTTAAAAGATCAACAATAAGAGTTCAATCACAACTTTTACATAAATTTTCAACCACTTCCAAAATGCAATTAAACTTGTATATGTGCAATTTAACACCTCAATTTCATGATTCTACTTTCACTTTAAGCAAAACCATCAATCATCTTCATGTACCAAGCTAAGGTTTTAAGAGAAATTAAAGCTTTTCACCCAAACACTTTTTATTCCAACTCTTCTATTAAGTATACACCCAATTTCATAAGCCTATAATCATAACCCAAAAAGTAAACCCCAACATTTCAAACCCTAAAACCCCAATCTCATGATTTATCACAATATACTTAAAAATATAAATTTTGTCTTTATATAAAGAAAATACCACAAATCTATCTATAAATGAGAGTATTGAAGGAGAACTTGAAATCCCTACCTCAAGATTCTAAGCTAAAGATGAAGACCCAACTTGAAACTCCAATAAAATTGCAAATCAATCATAGAAGTCTTGATCTATGCTTGCTCTTCAACCTTCTTGAAAGATTTGGGGTGAATCTTGGGTAAAAAGAAAAGAAATCAAGAGTTTGGAAGGTTAGGGTTTCGGGGTTTGGAGGATGGAAGAAGAAGAGAGGGAGAAAAATAAAGTTTTTGGGCCAAAAAGTCACTTTATAATGTCTGTTAGCGACCTGGTCGCTCGAGCAAAGGAAGCTTGGCTCAAGCGTAGAAAAGAAGATCCTAGAATCTTTGGAAATCGCGCAGTTCGCTCGAGCGAAGAAAAGCTCGCTCGAGCGAGCATGCTTCTAGTACAGAAACTCAAAATTCAAACAGGTATAACTCTCTCATTCGGACTCCGTTTTAGGTCATTCTTGTGTCCAAATTGAAGAACCGAAAACAAGATTTCCAATGGTTCCAACCTTACATTCAAATTCAAAGTATGGAAAGAGAAAAGGGAAAAAGGGTGAAGGTTGGTCAAAAATGAAAACTCAAATTTGGGACTTTTGATCTAATCTTGCCTAAATACCTAGTTAAGGCTTCAATCAAGGTTCCAAACATCACCCAAGGGTCGCCAATGATAACATTTAAGGTTCACCTTGCCAACCCATCAATACCAAGAGTCTGACAACCATACAAGTTTTAAGGTGACGGGCACCAGTTTACACCAATCTGATATGTACTAGGATCTGAGTCATTACATTGCATCCGCGACCAAGTTTTTCGTTTGAGTCGCGACCGCAGTGTGGCCTTCGTGCCCATAGTCTGTTTTTCTATATAAGGCACCAAAAACTAAAAATATCTTTTTTTTTTAGTTCATCTTTTCTCTTCTCTCTTCCTTTCTGCCATTTTTGGTTGTTTTAAGCATTAAAGCTTAGTTTTCATCTATTTTTCTCCATTTTCTACCCCTAGATCCATATACCAAAATGTAGAGCTCGACGAGGGTTTTCATTTAATCTGAGCGAATCCTCTTTTTGATGTCGCTAATTTTTGGGTTGTCTTCTCTTTGCTTTGAAAGGTAGGGATTCCTTTGCTCTTTTTCAGTACCTAGTTATAGATAAACATGTAGTAGTTTTATTGCATTTAAAAGCATGCTTGTTAAGGGATTTTCCAATAGCATGAAGGGGGGTTTTGGGTTTGAGTTTTGGTTGATTTGGTAAGTTGGGAGGTAGTTAACCATGTCTATGTTAATAGTGGCAAAAGGCCCTAATTTGTTATCAAGGGTTTATAAAACGAAACGGGGTAAAGTTGGGTAAGGATTGTGTTATGTGTTATGGGATTGAATTAATGTTTGGGTTGCTAAAAGGAGTTAATTGGCTCTTGTGATTTCCTTGTTTAATGTTATGTTGAGTTGGATTGTAGTTGTGTATCATAAATAGGGTCTTTATTAAAGGGAAAATGGGGTTTTGGCTAAGGGCTAAAAGTGTTGAATAATTGGAACAACGGGCTTGGTTTTGAAGAACGAAATGATGTTCATAACCCTTTTGTGAAATGATCTCATTGAAAATGTTAACGATTTAGAATTGTGGAACCGGTTGTGGTTTAAATTCATGGAAGCTATTTTTTTAACTATTAAAGGGTTTTGTCATTGGTCATCAGTAGAGGATGAAATTGTTGTTGTTGATGATTAGATTAAGTTTATGTATTACACTTGTATACCATTTATGTATATAGCATGCCGTGATATTGTTTGGAGGTCCGTTTTTCTTCGGTTAAGCGCCGATAAAGTGTGGCGCCTTAACGGAGGTTCCTCTCCTTTCCAGTTTGCGCTCGGTAAAGTGTGAAATTGAGGTTTGTTTCTCTCCAGGAGGCCAGTAAAGTGTGGCGCCTTGAGATGGGTTCTTCTTCTTTCTGGTTACGCCAGGTAAAGTGTGACCTTGGGGTCGTTTCCCTCCAGGTAAGGCCGGTAAATTGTTATTGTGCTAAATGGGTTGTTGCATTTTCCATCCATGCTGTAGGCCAGTGGAAATGGAAGTATATATTACTCTCAGTTATTTATATTTCTTGGTATATTGTTGTGGTTTCCTTGCCTTGGGCCTATGGCCAGAGAAGGTAGTAGATGTATTGGTGTATAAGTGTGTATAGTGAGTTAGAATGTAAGACCGGGTTATGACTAATGTGTGTGAACGTGTTTTCAAAGCAAATGTTTGGATGAAATTCTTTTATATTAACATGGAAGCTTAAAGTGAGAAGAAAGTGTTGTGATGAAATGTTTTTGAACCAAAATGGAAGTTGAAAGAAAATAAGTGATTTTACATTGTGTTGTGTTAAAGAGGATGATTTTGGTAAAACATATTTACATAAGTAAATTTTGGATGTAAACTATCACATTACTTATGTTATATATCGTGGTGCATTCATGATCATAGTTATCTGTATGTTGCTATTGTTTAGGATCTTATTGGCATCTCTACTGGACTTTATGTTCGTCTCATGTTGCTAATCATTTTTCAAGTGCAAGTTAAGAGAAAATTCAAGATTGGTGATCTTCTTTATTGTTGGCCACGAGCCCATATATTTGTTAGTGGAACACCATTATTGTAAAAGGGTTAAACCTTACTTTTAATGTAAAGATGTAAGCCCATGGGCATTTGTTTAAATGTAATTCTTGTTGCATTCAATAGATATACGAATGAGAGGACTTTTATTTACTTATGGATGTAATATATATAAAGTTTCTGTATGTTATTAATGGAATTGGATTATGTTAAGGAATGTGATAAGATTATCCGAGTAATAAAAAGTGGGACGTGATAAGAGAGAAAAAAGAGAATGGGGGGTTTGGTTTGATTTGGTTCCTGTGTATACCATATATATATAGGTGGGTAGTTTGGTCATTTTGCAGAGGCTTTTCCTTATGGACATAATAAATTAGCGCCTGAACCTTAGACAAAGAAAATCCAAAATTGGATTTTTCGCTCGAATGCCCCCCCCCCCGGCGCCGAAAAAAAAAATGGTTCAACAAACAGAAGAACCCAATATGTTGACATTTTGATGAGCAATAGCAAGTACCCGCTTCCAAGAGTGCCCTTCTTTATAACCTTTCTTTCACCTTTTTTTCTTTGGGCTTTCTGTTCAAAAGTCCAAATTTGAATTTTTTTGGTCCAAAGGTCTTGGTGTTGAAACACCTTGTCCAAAAGGACAAGCTTGAGCAAAATGACCAAAAACCCCTTATATATATATATATATATATATCATATTTGCGGTTCATCTCACAATCACATACACATGCGCACGCGCATACACACGCACACACACGCACACACACACTCTATCTCTCTCTGTGTGTTCCTTCGCCGCTCCTCCGTCCTCCTTCGTTGATGCTCATTTGCTAAAATCTGATATACTCATCGTCGGCGTCAGTAGCATTCTCCTTTGCCAGCGCCTATTCTGACAGCAGAGCCTCTGTCTTCAATTCCTTCGACTCAGTTGTACACCTCGAACGCAGATTTGGAGCCTTTTGAGATCTAGGGACATATCGAATTGAGGAATAAGTGACGATGGGATGGTAGGAGCTGACGAGCTCAGATCTATGTCGGAGCAAAAGATGACGAATATAGCGATCCTGATTTAGACCAAACCTATTTATTACTTTTGAATCCAGGAAACGATATCCGTAGCCGTCGTCCTTCCCTCTTTTCTTGTTGGGTTTTGGCGTCGAGTGGTATCGACACTACCTTCTTTTCTTTATTTTATTCTGCTCCTGGGGTCGACTCCAGTCTTGGTGGTGTCGACACCACCTTCTTGCTATGCTCTTGGTGTGGCTACTGAAATTTGGGGTTGACACCAGTCTTCGTAGTGTCAACACTTGCCCTGTTGTTGGCCTCTGGTGTTGACACTAGTCTTGGTGGGTCGACCCTTCCAATGTTGTTTTATTCTAGGTTGCCTACTGGAAAATAGGGTCGACATCACTAGTTCCTAGGGTCAACCCTCATTTGCTGCAAAATATTAGTGTCTTAGCTTTTCTTCTTGAAGATCGACACCATTGTCTCGAGGGTCGACCCTTGTGAGTTATTTTCAGATTTTTGTTTGGCTTGGGCCCTACTTTTTCCGAATTTTTACTTGTTCTTTTCATTTGACTTTGGAGCAATTATTCTGTTAATAACTAGTCACTATAAATAGACCCAAAAGCACTTCTCTCTCATGAGTTGTTTCTCTTTCTTCCTCCTCACCCGTGACTTCTCTCTCTCTTTCACTCAAAACTCAACTTTTCTCACTTAGATCTTCAAATCTACTCACCTAGAGGTACCTCCTCATCTTGGTCTTTTGAAATGGATTGTAGATCGTGCCAATCGCTTCCTTTTGATCCAAGTGGTTCGTGATTTCATTAACGTTGAGTTTTTTCGAGTTCTCCTCTTCCACCTTCTAAGCTCGAGATAGGGATTCTTCGCACTTCCTTATGAGTTTTAACTTAGTTTTTTTTTTTATTTTTTTTTTATAAAACAACATTGTGAAAAAATGGATTTTTGAACAATCTTGAGTTTTGATTCAAAATCAAAAGGAGGGGGTTTTCAAATGGTTTATTAGGAACGGTTGTGGACAGATATTTATTAATGAGATATGATGAAATGATGGGTTTTTACCTTGGAAAATGGTTTATAAAGGAAAGAGGGTTCTTGACCTAGAAATCTCAAATGTGGATTTTGTATTGATAAATGGAATTGATATTGAAAAGGTGAAATTGAGTTATTATGGATGAGAATGGTGGAATTGGATATGTATTATCATTCACATCTTGAAATTTGAAAAGGTTATCTTTATTGAAATGATCTATTTGTTTAGAGATATTTGTTTTGGGTTATCAGTGGAGGATAGCTATGATTGTTGTAGAAATTGCTTAAGGATTAGGTAAATTGAAACTACTTTCTCACCCATTTGCATTGGCATTGCTACACCTTTAATACATGGAAAATGTATATTGTCTTGAGAAAAATGGGTGAATCTGGAAGAAAGTTGTTGTTACATCAAATAAGTTGGCATGTGTGTCCATGGTGAAAGTCCTAAAAATCGCGCGTATATATGGGTGCTGATCTCGCGGTCGAAATTTGAGTGAAATGTGATACTTGTCTAAAGATTACCAGAGTTGTGATTCACTACCTTGTTTTCTAATATAAAGGAAATAATTCTTGAATTGTGGCATGAACCTGTCATAGCGTGGTTTTAGAAACGGATATAAAATGTTTTGTTACTAGGATTGCATATGCATTTCACCCTTATATCTTTATTAAGATTCATATACTATATTGGATTATTTCTACTGTGCTTTGGCTCACCCTATGTGGGAAAACCATTTTCAAGTGCTGATGATATGCCTCCGCTAAGGTAGTAGCTTGGGAGGACTTGGAAGCAAGTGCTCCATTTTGTTGTATTTATTTGTATAAGCCTAGGGCTATAATTGTATTGGATTTAAATTCATTTTGTTGTAACCAAGCACTATCTTGGAAAGATGTAAGCTTTTAAGGAACTTCTTATTTGTTCAACTCTCATTCTGTTTCCTTATCATGTAACATATGCTATAGATTCAAGATTAGGCTTTTGAATGTATACCTGCATACGTTACTCTTTCGTACAAAAAATTAGAATTAATGGAAGATAATTACTTTATCATTCTTGTTATTTATTAATGTTGTAGATGGGTTATAGTATTTATTTCAGGATGTTACAACTTGGTATCAAAGCGTACCGAGTTTGAATACTTTGGGTACGTGGGAAGTGGTTCTTACCACAATGGGTCTATCTCACTTGATAAAGATATTTGTATGTATGTTATGCTATGTGATAACATGTTTATGTGGCTAAATGCGTATGAGATTTAATTTCTAAAATGTTGATCGTGTGACACCCCCAAAATAATACAATAAAGATAACTCATATGCGGAATGAATATGAGAAACAACATACTTTCATATGTCAGAGTTCACTATCTAACAACCAGTTAAATGCCATGTAGGCTTACATCGTTCCAAGTCATTGCTTAGTTACACAAATTGAGTCTCGCTCATTTCATCTTAAGCCCTTGGCTTTACAAATAACAAACATACACACAACAAGACATAATTAAGAAGCTCTTGCTTCCTGAAAGTCCATCCACGCTATTGCCTTGGAGGAAACATCTCACATGCACCTGAAAATGGTATTCCCGTATAGGGTGAGCCAACAGCCCAGTAGAAATAATTTAACACAATTTATGAGGTTTAGCAAAGGTATAAATACTACGTACATAAACAATACCGATACTGAAACATTCACAAGGCCTGCATATCCATATGCCACTAAGACTAATCTTATTCCATTTTCCTTCAATTCATTTCCAGTTCATATATGCTACTCAATTCATGAGTTAAATTCATTATCTTTCAACAACCAAAATGAGACTACAACTCAATGGTTTTCAATTATGCAAAACATACATAAACACTTCAAATCTGCCATTTTACGGATATTTTGTTTGAAGGAATCGGCACCCATTTATATATAAATTTTCAGGTCTTTCACCCAGGACACTATGGCCAACTTGCTTTAAATGGAGTCCATCCCCTTTCTTCTCCCAAACAAATATATATATACAATATATTTATAAACATAAGTGCATATGGAATACATCCCCTTTCTCCTTCTAATAAACATACACATATAATGTATTTATAGCATGGTCATATTCAATGACACCAACAATGGATTAGCATTAAATCGCCTAACCCTCATGTAATTTCTACAACAATCATAGCTATCCTCCGCCGATAGCCCAATGCAATTATTTCTAAAGAGATGTTCAATATCAAAATAAATAGTTTATTCAAAACTTTCATAGGTGAGATAATAAATATCCAATATCACCATTTATAACCACAACTTTCCAATTTCACATTTTCAAATGTTAATCCCAATTATTTATGCAAAATAAGGATTTAATCAAATTAGGGCAAAATCCCCCTTTTACCAAATATCAACCCAAACACCAAAAACAACTATTTTGGCACAATACAACTATATTCAAACCTCAAACCCATTTATACCAATTTCATCAAAAACCCCTCTATTTCATACGATACCCAAAACTTAGATTTGTCCAAACCACAACCAAATCTCATCAGCTATACACAATAGCAAATAATTAAGCTAAAAGCCATATTAGAGTGTAGAAAATCCCTACCTCAAGAAGAGAAAATGAGCAAAGCAAGGTTGAACTCCAAAAGTGACGAAACCCACTTTTACTTAGATCAATACGAAGTTCTTGAAGCCCTCTACCTTATTCTCAAAGACACTAGGGTCAAGAACTCAATGGATTTAGATGAAATCTTAGAGAGAATGTGAGTTTTTAGAGAGAGAAGCTCAAGATCTGGAAGTTTGGAGACTTTTAGAGAGAGAGAGAGAAAGCAGAAAAGTGATCTAAAATGTCACTTTCACGATCTATTATAACATGGTATGCTCGAGCGTGGAAAGCCCCACTCGAGTGTAAGACACAGACTCTCGCTCGAGCGTAAAACTTTGCACTCGAGCGTGAAATACGCTCTCCCAGTATTTTTTGCAGACACAGTCCCCGCTCGAGTGCTCGAATTCCTGCTCGAGCGTGGAGCAAAATTTGTGAAGCCCGCTCGAGCGCAAGAATGCCCGCTCGAGCGAAAGAGCCAAATTCTGGACAACAAAGGCTTGGAAAAACAAGTAACCAACCTGCTCCAAACACACAACTACAACCCAATAACCAACATTAAGGGGAAGACAAGAGAAACAAAACATGAACCACCATCCAAACCATACAAACCCGAGTCCGGAACACCACAAGAGACGGGTCAAAACCAGGGTCGCTATAACCTCCCCCCCTTAAAGAATTTCATCCCCGAAATTACAAATCATGTTTCAAAACCATGTTTTAGCCAATTCCAAAATGATTACCAACAGCATATACGATGCTTCCAAGAGTGATACAACACCCACAATATTCCACATTCTCAAAACATATACGATGTTTATATTGAATCCATGTTCTTCTCAAACAATTATAACATATACAATGTTCATACAAGTTAAAACAGATACAATGCTTATACTTTTCATTAACAAAATTAATTCTCAATACATGCTTATGCATCAACAAACAAATTCGGATATTTCTCTCGAACTTCTAATTCACGTTCTCAAGTCGCTTCCTCGACCCCGTGATATTTCGACAATACTTTTACCAAGGGAATTGTCTTGCCTCGCAAGCCTTGGTCCCGTCTATCCAAGACTCTTACAGGTCTCTCCTCATACAAGGCATTCTTATCTACCTTTAAGTCGGTCCAATCCAACACATGCAATGGATCTGGCTCATATTTCCGAAGCATACAAATATAAAACACGTCATGAACCCCGAAAATCTGTGGCGGTAACTCTAAACAATAAGCAACCTCCCCAATCCATTCAAGGATTTCAAAGTAGCCAATAAACCGAGGGGACAACTTCCCACTCGTCCCAAACCTCATTAAACCCCATCTAGGTGATATCTTAAAAAAGACATGATCTCCCACCTCAAAAGACAAAGGTCTCCTCCTACGGTCGGCATAACTTTTCTGGCGACTTTGAGCCATAGCTAACCTCTTATGGATAAGTGTCACTTTCTCCTTCGTTTCTCGAACCAACTCTGGACCTAACAAAGGTGCATCACTCACCTCGGCCCAACACACAGGGGATCTATACGGTCGACCATACAAGGCCTCAAACGGTGCCATGCTAATACTCGATTGGAAGCTATTGTTATAAGCAAACTCCACTAAGGGCAAATGTCTCTCCCATGAACCCGTAAAGTCAAGGACACAACCTCGAAGCATATCCTCAAGGATCTGAATAGTACGCTCGGACTGCCCGTCAGTCTGAGGATGATACGCAGTACCAAAGGTCAATCTAGTGCCCAAGGCACTCTGCAAACTTTGCCACAACCGGGCAGTGAAACGCGGATCTCTAAGTTGGCCTCACCTTTGACTAGACTAATGAGGAAGGGGTTAATTTTGTGTGGAGTGAGATTTGTGAAAAGTCATTCAATGAACTTAAAGTTAGACTTACCACTGCTCCAGTTTTGATCATTCCGGAGAGAGGATTGGGTTATTTGGTTTATTGTGATACATCTCGAGAAGGTTTGGGTTGTGCATTGATGCAAGAGGGAAATGTAGTAGCTTATGATTCGTGACAGTTGAAAACACACGAGAGAAATTATCCCATTTATGACCTAGAGCTAGTAGCGATGATCTTTGCCTTGAAGATTTGGAGACATTACCTTTATGGGGAGGACCACAAGAGTTTGAAATACCTATTTACACAAAAAGATTTAAATTTGAGACAAAGGCGGTGGATGCAGTTTATAGAGGATTATGACTTTGAGTTACACTATCATCCAGGGAAGGCTAATGTGGTGGCTGACGCTTTGAGTAGGAAGTCCATTAGCAGTGTAGCTAGTATTGCCATCCAGAAATGGGAGATGTTGGGTGCAATTGCCGAGTTTGACTTGCATCTTAGAGAGTCCGTCGAGTCGGCTGCTTTGTTTACTGCAGTTGTATAACCTACACTTGTGAACCGGGTTATAGAAGCCTAGCGGGGTGATATTGAGGTAGAAACACTCCGGGAGAAAATTTCTAGTAGGAAGGTAGAGAACGCTTGAACGTGTATTCTAACTCGAGTGTTAGATACCTTGACTGCCTTTTCGTGCCGGAGTCCTACTGAGAATAAGTAATCTGAGAGTTTCGCCATTCATGCCTTACGGTACACCCGGGAGGCACAAAGATGTATCATGATTTTAGCCACTAGTTTTAGTGGAGGGGAATGAAGAAGGACGTAGCCGTGTTTGTATCGAGGTGCCTTACTTGTCAACAAGTGAAAGCCGAACATCAGAGATCAGTGGGTTTGTTGCAACCCTTGCCTATAGCTGAGTGAAAGTGGAAGCATGTCACGATGGATTTTGTTATAGGTCTTCCGAGGACTCAACGGGATAATGATGCCATTTGGGTGGTAGTTGATCGATTGACTAAGTCAGCATACTTTGTACCTATGCGCACGAGTGACTCAGTGGATGTCCTTGCCACCCTATAGGTTAGTGACATAGTTCGACTTCATGGTGTCCCTATGACTATCGTTTCGGATACAGATCCACATTTTACGGTTCGGTTGTGGTAGAGTCTACAGAATGCCTTGGGCACTAGATTGACATTTAATATTGCTTATCATCCTCAGACTGACGGGCAGTCAGAGCGTACCATTCAGATCCTAGAGGATATGCTTTGGGGTTGCGTTCTAGACTTTAAGGGTTGTGGGAGAGGCACTTGTCTTTAGTGGAGTTTGCCTATAACAATAATTTCTAGTCGAGTATTAGAATGGCACCGTTTGAAGCCTTGTATGACCGGCCTTGTAGACTCCTGTGTGTTGGGCCGAGGTGGGTGATGTACCTATGATAGGACCTAAGTTGGTTCGGGAAACGACGGAAAAGGTTATGCTTATTCGTAAGAGGTTGGTTACGGCTTAGAGTTGCCAGAAAAGCTATGCCGACCATAGGAGGAGACCATTATCATTTGACGTGGGAGATTACATCTTTTTTAAAATATCACCTAGACGGGTTTGATGAGGTTTGGAAAGAGCGGGAAGTTGGCTCCTAGATTTATTGGGCCTTTTGAGATCCTAGAGTGGATTGGGGAGGTAACTTACCATTTGGCCTTGTCGCCACAACTTTTCAGGGTTCATGACGTGTTTCATATTTGTATGCTCTGGAAGTATGAGCCAGATCAAGATCCTTCACACGTGTTAGATTGGACCAAGTTAGAGGTAGATGAGGATGCCTCGTATGAGGAGAGACCGGTTAGAGTTTTGGATACTTGAGACCAAGTTTTGCGTGGCAAGACAATTCCATTGGTAAAAGTGTTGTGGAGACATTACGGGGTTAAGGAAGCAACTTGGAAACGTGAGGCAGAAGTCCGTGGGAAGTATCCAGACCTATTTGTCGATATTTGAACTTGTATTAGAAATCTTGTCATGTTAATGTAATATACACATTGTGTATGTTTTGGAAATGTGAATTGTATATTCAATAATGGGCATGTGTTTATCATGGTGATGAGAATGAATGACCCATGGATGGGTCATGGTGATGAAATTGAATTGCCATAATTATTGTAATTGGTTTAAATACGTGGACGAAATTCCTTAAGGGGGGAGGTTATAGCAATATTGATTTAGACCCGACCCATTTATTTCTTTTGAATCTGGGAAACCATATCCGTAGCGATCGTCCTTCCCTATTTTCTTGTTAGGTTTTGGTTTCGAGAGTCGACACCATCTTTGGTGATGTCGACACTGCCTTCTTTTCTTTGTTTTGTTCTGTTCCTGAGGTCGACACCACCTTCTTGATGTGCTCTTGGTGTGGCTACTGAAATTTGGGGTTGACACCAATCTTAGTGGTGTCGACACTAGCCCTATTGTTGGCCTCTAGAGTCGACCTTTCCAATGTTGCTTTGTTCTGGGTTGCCTACTGCAAAATAGGGTCGACACGATTGGTTCCTAGGGTCGGCCCTCATCTGCTACAAAACGTTAGTGTCTCAGCTTTTCTTCTTGAGGGTCGACACCATTGTCTCGAGGGTCAACCCCTGTGAGTTATTTCCAAATTTTTGTTCGGCTTGGGCCCTACTTTGGGGGGATTTTGACTTGTTCTTATAGCGATCCCGGGTTTACCCTTGTTATACCGTGATTCGGACATGTGTCCGTGGATGTTAGTAGTTGTTTATTATCTTGTTTACATCCTTTTTACTTCGTGTTTGAGTTATAGGATGTGTTGGGCGGATTTGTTTCAGGTTGGTTGAGTTTAGAAACCAAAACTAGTTGCCCAGATTTTTGGCCTGTACGCTCGAGCGGAGGTGTTGGCACTCGAGCGGGGAATACACCCATCCAGTATTTGTTGTGCAGTGTTGTACGCTCGAGCGTAGGGTTGGGAGCTCGAGCGTAGGTCTGGTTCTGCAAAAGTGCTGAGCGAGTGCATTCTGCGCTCGAGCGGGAGGTTGGCCGCTCGAGCGTAAGTCTGTGAGTGGCCGCTCGAGCGGGGTGTTTTACGCTCGAGCGGAGACCTGGGTTAAAGTCCCGAAATTGTGACTTTCCAAATCACTTTTTCACTTTCTCTTCTCTCTCTTACTTTTCCAAAATCACCATTGTTGAGCCTCTCACTCTAGACTCTACCTTCTCTCTAGGTTTTGATCTAGTAGGAGTGATTTGCTCACCCTTGGCCTTTACAAAAAAGTTGTTGATCGTCGAGGGCTACATTTTAATCTGAAAATCTCGGGTTTTGGAGCACGTTGGGTTTTGTCGTCTTCTCCTTTGGGGCTCCAAATTTGAGGTAGGGATATCCTACTCCTCTCTATGGATTTTGTCTTTAAATTTTGGTATTTTGAGATATTGGAGTTGGTTTGGTAATTTTGTGAAAGTTTGGGGCTTTTGTGCAATTTTACAAAAGTTGGGGTTTTATTCATAATAAACCTAGATGCATGTTTGGCATAGAGAAATGGAATGAATGTTAAATCATTGATGAAAATGGGACCTAAGGGTTGAAATGTTAATTATGGGAATTGACCTAATTACATTGTTTAATTAATTGGGATAATTAATTGAGAAGAATGAGGAAATGAAATGTTGATTGAATATCCATTGTGCATTTATTTTCTGTTTAGAAATAACTGCTTTGGGCTATCGGTGGAGGATAGTCGTGATTGTTGTAGACAATGCATGTTGATTAGGCAAACTGAAACTAATCAATGAAGTGTGTCATGGAACTTGACGGTTGATAGAATACATTGACTATATGTATTGAGTGATGGTATATAGAACCCATGTGTTTGTATACATTATGTGTAAAGGAGGAGAAAGGGGATGTACTCCGCGGTTTAGGGGAAGATAGGGGATGTACCTCTAAACCGGATAGTGTTGGGAGAAGATAGGGGATGAACTCCGTAGATACAGCTTATATGCTTGTCTAGAGAAGTGAAGATAGAGCTCATATTCTTATCTTTGTGAAGTGTGGATATAGCTTATATGCTTATCTGTGGATATTGTTGTTATACATATCTGTTGTAGAAAGTGGATATAGCTTATTTGCTTATCTGAGAATGTGGATACTATTGTTATACATATCTGTTGAGCATGTGGGTAGTGCATATATGCCTATCCGTTGGAAAAGGGAAAATGATAAGTGACTTGGACTTATTAGTCGGTTGACATAAATATGTGATTTATGTGTTTGTATCAGTGTTGGCCATCTATCAATTGCTAATATTTTAGTCATTGTTCATGGTTGGTTTAGTGTATTTCTACTGGGCTGTGGCTCACCCTATATGGGAATATCATTTTCAGGTGCAGGAAGCATGCCACCTCCAAGGACATAGCTGGGAGGCTAGTGGCGGACATATTTTTGTCGCTTAACTTTTGATGTATTACATGTAACTTCAAGCCAAGGGCTTAATATGTAAACGAGTTAGTACCCTTTTGTTGTAACCAAGTATTAACTTGGAAAGCTGTAAGCCCGTAGGGCATTTTGTTTTGATGTTAACATGTAGTACATATGTATATGGAACTCTAATGAATAAAGGAATGTGGATGGTTTGTATGTAAATGAATGTCTTATTTGATGGGTTTATTGTTATTATTTTGAGGGCGTTACAGTTCTTTTCATTTGACTTTGGAGCAATTATTCTGTTAACACCTAGTCACTATAAATAGACCCAAAAGCATTTCTCTCTCATGAGTTGTTTCTCTTTCTCCCTCATCACCTGTGACTTCTCTCTCTTTCACTCAAAACTCAACTTTTCTCACTTACATTTTCAGATCTACTCACCTAGAGGTACCTCCTCATCTTGGTCCTTTGAAATAGATTGTAGATCATGTCAAGAGCTTCCTTTTGAGTCAAGTGGTTTGTGATTTCATTGACGTTGAGTTTTTTCGAGTTCTCTTCTTCCGCCTTCTAAGCTCGAGGTAGGGATTCTCCTCGCTTCCTTATGAGTTTTAACTTAGTTATTTGTTTTTTATAAAACAACATTGTGAAAAAATGGATTTTTGAACAATCATGAGTTTTGGTTCGAAATCAATAGGAGGGGGTTTTCAAATGGTTTATTGGGAACTGTTGCAGATAGATATTTATTAATGAGATAGGATGAAATGATGGGTTTTTACCTTGGGAAATGGTTTATAAAGGAAAGAGGGTTTTTACCCTAGAAATCTCAAATGTTGATTTTGTATAAATGGAACTGATATTGAAAAGGTGAAATTGAGTTGATATGTATTATCACTCACATTTTGAAATTTGAAAAGTTTATCTTTATTGAAATTATCTATTTGTTTAGAGATATCTATTTTAGGCTATCGGTGGAGGATAGCTATGATTGTTGTAGAAATTGTATGAGGATTAGGTAAATTGAAACTACTTTCTCATCCACTTGCATTGGCATTGTTACACCTTTAATACATGGAAAACATATATTGTCTTAAGAAAAATGGGTGAATTTAGGAGAAAGTTGTTGTTACATCAAATAAGTTGGCCTATGTGTCCATGGTGAAAGTCCTAAAAACTACACGTATACATGGGTGCCGATCCCACGGACGAAATATCCGTAAAATGGCAATAATAGTACTTGTATAGCCTACGTTTACATGGGTGCCGGCTTACGGTTTCCCACGGACAAGATTTCAGTGAAATGTGACACTTGTCTAAAGATTCCCAGAATTGTGATTCATTACCCTGTTTTCTAATGTAAAGGAAATGATTCTTGAACTGTGGCATGAACCTGGCATAACATGGTTCCGGAAAGGGATATAAAATGTTTTGTCACGAGCATTATATATGCATTTCACCCTTATATCTTTGTTAAGATTCATATATTGTGTTGAATTATTTTTACTGGGCTTTGACTCACCCTATGTGGGAAAACCATTTTCAGGTGCTGATGATATGCCTCCGCCAAGGTAGTAGCTTGGGAGGACTTGGAAGTAAGGGCTCCATTTTGTAGAATTTATTCGTACATGCCTAGGGCTTTAACTATGTAACGCCCTCAAAATTAACCCATTATATATATCATTGACATGCATTATTTAAAGAAGACAATTTATTAATTCATTCATCAGAGTATTACTAAATAAAGCATTACATGTAACATTGAATAAAATGCCTTACAGGCTTACATCTTTCCAAGCCAACACTTGGATACAAAAATATGAGTTCTAACTCAATACAAGAAAAGCCCTAGGCTTGAATGTTTACATGTACTAATAAATAAAAACAATTAACTAAAGGTAGTCTTCTTCAAACCAGAAGCCAAACCCTCCCAAGCTAAGTCCTTGGAGGTAGTTTATCACCTGAACCTGAAAATGATGTTCCCATAAAGGGTGAGCCACAGCCCAGTAGAAATATTCTAAACCACATATAAGCAATGAATAAAGCAATAGCATTCAACAGATGGTTAACCAAGATAATCAATTACCTCATTTTACAGCCTCAAGACACTATTGTCTAAGATACATTTTACTTTCCAACTTAATCAACATGGCTCAGAACCTGGCCGAACTTACAACAGTGAATTATATATATCATACTCACATTCTTCCAATATCAACAAACAAATGAGACTCAAGCTCAATTCAAAACACTTCATACTTCCAGATTGATACACATTTTAGTGCTGTATCAATAAAACACTTCTTTATAAATAAGCACACATAAAAGTGATGCTAATGGAGTCCATCCCCTATCTTCTCCCAAACAAAAATCCGGTTTAGAGGTCCATCCCCTATCTTCCCCTAAACCGTGGAGTACATCCCCTATCTCCTCCCACACAAAACAATGTATACAAATGCAATGCTCAATCAATACACGTATTTTCTGTATCAATGCAATAGTCAAAATAAATGACTTAACCAATGTGATCAGTTTCAGTTATTCCTAATCCACATGCAATGTCTACAACAATCACGACTATCCTCCACCGATAGCCCAAAACAGTTATTTCTAAACTGAAAATAACTATGTCAGCAATGCAATAGACAAATAATTCAAATTATCCAACTACGCCATTTAATCAATGAATTCCCCAATTCCATGAATTAAACCATCTTTTCCCAACTCCATGAATTAATTATACAAATTAATTTAATAATACAACTAGGGTTTTTCCCAGAATTTACAAAAGTATCCCCAACATATCAAAATACCAAAACTTAGAACAAAACCTATAAAATGGAGTAGGAAATCCCTACCTTAAAGAAAACAACCCAAATGGTGAAGACAGAGATGAGTGCCCAAATACCAAAGTGCTCCAAATCGCCAAATGTTCAGATTAAATGGAAGCCCTCGACTCACCCTATCTTTTTAATGAAGGATCTAGGGTAGAAACACTCCCTAAGTGGATCAAATCTAAGAGAGAAGGTGAGTAGGGAGAGAGAGAAGTCGGACCTAGGGTTTGGAATCAAAAAGAAGATGAAAAGGACTGATCAAAACCCGCTGCTGTGTATATAAACTGGTCAGGCTCGCTCGAGCGAAGCCTTTGTCGCTCGAGCGACCAGACACAGAAAAGCTACGCTCGAGCCAAGGAAACCTTGCTCGAGCCAACAACCCAAAAGCTCGCTCGAGCGAAAGAAAACTCGATCGAGCGAAGAACTCAAACCCTCAGGTCTGTAATCAGACTCACGCTCGAGCGAAGGAACCATTGCTCGAGCGAAGAACAAACTAACTCGCTTGAGCGAAGAAAATCTCGCTCGAGCCAAGAATGCAGAGCTACAGGTCAATACTGGACACCATCTCTCGCTCGAGCGACCAACTCCTCGCTCGAGCGAAGAACCAAAATCCTGGACAGCAACACTTGGTTTCTAAACCCAACCAACCTGAAACAAACCTGCCCAACACATCCTATAATTCCAAATGAGAAAATAAAGGACAACAACAACAGTTATACAATGACAGAATCTACAGAACCTGAGTCCGAATACAATAATCAAATGAGAAAATACCGGGGTCGCTATAAACTATTTTGGATTTAAATCCAGTTTGTTGTAACCAAGTATTGTCTTGGAAAACTGTAAGGCTTTAAGGCACTTCTTGTTTGTTCAACTCTCATTCTGTTTCCTTATCATGTAACATATGCTATAGATTCAGGATTAGGCTTTTGAATGTATACTTGCCTATGTTACTCTTTTGTATAAGAAATTGGAATTAATGGAAGATAATTACTTTATCATTGTTGTTATTTATTAATGTTGTGAATGGGTTATAGTATTTATTTCGAGGCGTTACAACGGAAGGCAGTGGTTCAAGGAGAGAGAGAGAGAGAGAATCTAGATTGGCGACCGCAGAGGTGGTAGCATCAGCAGCGATGAAGAGCCTTTGAACATGGAGATGAACAACGGTGTTGGAATGGTAGTGTCTTGGAGAAGTAAGGTGGCTGTGATTGAGGATAGGTGGCGATGATGATGGAGATCGAAAATAGGGGACAACAATGATTAGGGTTTAAGGACCATGCTAACAAGCGCCAATCTCTTAGTAACTTTTTCAAGGAGGTAGGTATCTAATTTGATATAATTGTTCATATGGAGGTAGGTTGAGTAATTGCTACGATTCGTTGGAAAATTACTCTGATTTTATTTTCTCTCTTTCATATATCAATCACAATTTGCATTTTAGTGTCACTTTCAAACTCAGATTGATGCTTATATTCTGGATTGTCGATTCTTCATCATCAATTGATACTGTTTCTTCTCAAATTGTAAGTAGTTGGGAAGAAATTCGTTCTTAGTATTTTAATACATATATGTTGTTTCTTTCAGATCAAACCCGAGCATCAATCAACAGTAGTGCACAGATCAACAAGAGCTTATTCATGGTTTATATATATATGCACAAAAGCAATGTATATGCCATGACCTGTTGAAGCTTGGGCTTTGTCGAGGAAGACTACCAGGCACAATAAACTGCAATCCCACTCACACTGCCATAAAAGATGAGAGAGATAGAGAATGGGTGTTTTAGAGAGAGAAAGAGTATAGACTCAACCTCTGTGCTGGTGTTTTGGTAGCAAGTAGAGAACTAGTGTTGGCAAGAGAGAGACCCATAAATGGGTTTGTAGAGAGAGATATTCAATTTCAACATATAGGGATTGTCCTTTGTGTTCTTTTTTCTTTTTTCTTTATTGTTGTTGTTGTTGTTGTTGAGAAACATATTGCAATTGAACAGATATGTTTAAAAGATACATATAAATTTGAATGGATAGGAGTCAAAATTCAAACAAATAAAAAAAAAAAAAAGATTAGTGAATTTAATAGATAAGAGAAAAAATTGAGCAAATAATAAAATTGGACATATATTTGAACAGATAAGGGAAAAAAATTGAACAAATAGTTAAAAAATTTAAACAGATAGAAAATAATTTTAACATATAGACAAAAGATTTGAACAAATAGAAAATAATTTGAACAGATAGATATAAATTTGAACAGATAGTCAACGAAAATAAACTGATAAAAAAGTCAACAAATAAATTAAGGGATAAAATTGAAAATAAAATTTTCTTCCAAAACAATGAAAAAACTTCTCACCAAACTATTTCACAAAGGATCTCACCAATAAAAAACGTCCACTGAATCTAATGCCTTATATCATCTTTAGATTAGATTTATCACTAATTTACTCTTTTTCTTTTCCTTTTTGAAAAAGAATTACTTTTTTTCTTAAAAGTTAAAGGCTGCCTAAAAAATATGACAAAATTGAAATTCACAATTTAGTTCTTCCATTATCTTTCAGCATTAATAAAGTAATCAATAATATTAGTATTAAAAAAATATTAATAGGGATGAATCTAGAATTCTAACAACGGGTTGAATATGTTCTAACCAAAATTGAAAAAAATATTATTGACTAAAACGTAAATTTCTATCAACCAAAAAAAAGTAACAAATAATATGCAAAAACATATATAAATAAGTATTTTTTTATATATTTCTCTTGAATTACAAAAAGATAGCAATTTTAACACATTTTATCAATACTAGTTGTGAGAAACAAAACCATTTTTTTTAAGAGGTTATCTTTTTACCCAAATTATTAATTTTATACTTTTTGCATTATGTTTCATATATATAGATATAGAATGTATGGATTGTGCAACTAATTAATCTTTCTTAAAACGTAAAGAGGGTAAATCCGTATAATTTTAAAATAATTAATAGCCAATACTAATATATGAGTGAGTGAACTCGTAAGGGGGCGATTGCTCCTGGGTTCATCATTGATGAGACCCATATATTTGTGAAGGATTGGAGCACGTTGTTTGGGCTCGTGTGGCCTATTATGGCTTCCGTTTCGATGATCCGAACAGTTCATTTTGTCAGGTATGTCGTGTATTTCATCCAAAAAAAAAAGGGTCAAGCCAATAATTGTAACTTATTTAATTTATGGTGTTTGACACTAAAAAAATATATGATTTATTTTTAAAAACACAGCTATCGTATCAACCTAATTTTTTTTATGGAAGAAATTCACGAAGTATTTGACAAAATGAATGGTTTGAACTATCGAAACGGAACCCGTAATGAGCTGCACAGGTCCAAACAACACCTTTAGTCCAAAATCTGGACTGGAAGGGATCTTATTGCTGCATTTGAAAAAAAATAGAAGAAAAAAAAAACGGCAAATTACACTTTTTACCCCCTCTAACTTGATTCAAATTTTACTTTGGTTCCTATTATTTTAGTTTGAATAATTTAATCTCTACACTTTAAGTTCAATTTCAATTTAGTCATTCCGTCTAAATTTCTATTAATTTTTTCTGTCTAAACACTCCAAGAAATTGACAACTATTTGAAAATTATCAATTTTAACCTTTAACTTGAAATGAAAGACCAAATCAACACTAGGCTTAAAGTGTAAGATTAAATTATTTAGTTTAAAATAAAATTAAAATAAAAATACAAGAGTTAAACGTGTTTACAAGTATTGTTTGGTTTCTACGGAGTTTCTTACATTTCTTGTTCCATTTGTCGCAGCAAAGACATTAATTATCATATTCGTATGGTATCCCGATATTGGCACAATTGTCATTTTCATCATAAATATTATTTTTTTCACAAAATTTTAAATCAAAATATTATTTGTGGCCACATTATGAAAGAAGAACTCCTATTAAAATTTGGCATTTTACTAAATTTTGTGCTAAATTTAGCAATGCCATATATTGACAACTCTTTTCTTCTGAACTTGATTTGAGCATCTCCAACCCAATACTCTCAATTAGAAGATGGAAATAAAAAAAATTTAAAAAAAATTATTTAAAAAGTGAATGTAGAGTATCTCACTGTTCACTCAAACTCCAACTATAAATCTTCATTTTCTTCTCTAAAGATTTTCCCCAAATTTTTTTTTCTCAAAAAGTGAATAATTTTTGGTCATTAATAAATTTTTAATTAAAATTTTTGTTTCATTTCACTCTTTTTAACGATATCAACTTTATAAAAAATTAAATGTACATATTAAAAATTATTTGTATTTTATGACATATAACCAAAAATACAAAAAAATAGAAAATGATTGGGAGAAGAGGTTGAAAGGAAAGGTTTTGAGGACAAAATTGATTTTTTAGAAAATAAATAACGTTATGGAGATATTCCTATATTTCTCACTATCTGTATATTTGGAGAATCAATCCATCCTTCTCTCAAATGAAGATGGTTTTAAAGCATGGATTGGAGGTAAAAATCCTTCATATACGTAGATGCTCTCTACTAGAGGATTTTTTATTCAAAAAGTGAATATTGAATATTCCAGTATTCACTCAAACTCCAACCACAAATCTTCATTTTCTTCTCTAAATATTCTCTCCAAAATATTTCTCTTAAAAGTGAATAATTTTTGTTCATTAATAAATATTTAATTTTCAAATTTTTGTTCAATATATTTAATAGAGGAAATTTCATTTTATCCCCACATTATACAATGATGATCAATTTAACCCCTATATTTCTTATAATTTCAATTTTATACCTAAATTATTTGATTTTGGATCAATTTTACCCCTTTCGTTAACTGCCTTTTATAATCAAATGGAAGTTGCTAACGTGGCACTGAAATTTCATTTGAAATTTTATTTTGCCCTCCAGACTATCTCAAGTTTGGGGTCTAATTGACGGTTTGGGGTAAAATGACATCTCGAATGAAGACAGCAGCAAAAGTCGTCTAATTATAGACGACAACTGACAGCAAAGGTGAAATTGATCCAAAATTGAATAGTTTAGGTGTAAATTTGAAATAGAGCTGATAGAGAGCTCTAATAGAGTTGCTCTAAAAGCAGCTCTAGTGAGCTGGCAATGCATGAAAAATAAAAAATAAAATAAAAAAAAGGAAAAAGACAAAACAAAACAAGGAAAAAGACAAATTAATGCTATTTTAGAGCTCTAAGACATTTTTCAAATTTGAAATTATAAGAAGTACAAGGGTTAAATTGATTATCGAGGTATAATTTAGGAGATAAAATGATATTTCCTGTATTTAATATTAAACTCATTTTAAAGATATAGTTTTGCTCTTTTTAATGATATCAACTTTATATAAGTTAAATATACATGTTAAAAGTTATTTGTATTTTATAACATGGAAATGGTTTTAGAGAACGGGTTGGAGGAATAAATCCTTCATATATAAAGATATAGAAGGTGGATTAGAGATGTTCTAACGAAGTTATTATAATTGGGAAAATTTCAATTCAGGATGATTTTGAAAAATAATTACAAATAAACAGTAAATTTTATAAATATTAATAATTAAAAATATTATTTTTTCCATAAATTTATAATAATTTTATGAAACTATCACTCATCCATAATTTTCCCATTGTAATTTAGCAATAACAATTACAGTCATGGAGTTAGTTTTTCTAACAACTGTTTTTATTTTCTATCAAAATTTTCTTTTAAGGAAAATGTTTGGTGGCCACAAATTCTGTGGCTCAAATGGCCCGAAACTGTCAAAACGATCGTTTTAGGTGTTTTGAGCCATTTGAGCCACAGAATTTGTGACCACCTAACATTGTCGTTCTTTTAAAGTCCTACTAGCTAGCTGCCACTCAAGTAAAAGGAAAGGAAATGAGTAAAAATGTTGCAAAATGGGCCATTGACAATGAGAGGCCAGTATTTTTTTCTCTGTGATTATGATTTCAAAAGTAGAGAGCAGAGAGAAGCATCCAAAATCATATTTCTTTATTCAATCAGGGCCGGCTCTGAATTTCCTCTCTCTCTCTCTCTCTCTCTCTCTCTCTCTCTAATATTGCTCTGTTTCATACATTCCTTCCTGGGATCTTTTGCAGCAAAGACGAGTAGACATGGAAGTGGTGGGAATCTTCGTCTCTCCCTTGCTAAAAGCTGTGATTAACAAGCTGTTGTCCTCTGATTTAATCGACTTGGCACGTCAAGGGGGTGTCGACACTTCCATCAAGAAGCTGAAGAAGTCATTTGAAGATATAAATGATGTTCTTTCTGATGCAGAGGACAAGCAGATATCCGACAAGGCTGTCAATAAGTGGCTGAAAGAGCTCCAGCATTTGGCTTACGATGCGGACGATGTGTTGGACGAGTTTGGCACTGAAGTTCTACGCAAAAAGCTGATCATGGCAGATGCTGATGTTGGTGAGGCCAGCACAAGTGGTAAGGTACGACGATTCCTCCTTCCTACTTGTTGCACTGGTTTTACTCCAACTGCGATTTCATTCAATTTTGCAATTCGGTCCAAGATAAAGAAGATCAATGGTCAGTTACAAGATGTTACTACAAGAATTAAGGAACTTGGTTTGGTCAAAAAGGCTATTGGGGGGACTCATAAGCCTACAAATGCGTGGCCGAGACGAGAAACCACATATTTGCTGGATGATCCTTTTGTTTGTGGCAGAGATGAAGATAAAAAACAGATTGTTGAATTGCTTCTTAGAGATACACCAACTCAAAACAAAGTCGATGTCATTCCCATCACCGGCATGGGTGGGATTGGCAAGACTACTCTGGCTCAACTCATTTATGATGATGATGGTGTCAAAAACCATTTCGATCTAAAAGCGTGGGTTTGTGTATCTGAGGAGTTTGATGTTAAGACAATAACAAAGGCAATTCTGGAGTCATTCACTCTCCAGTCATGCGATTTGACAAAGTTAACTGACCTTCAAAGTAAACTTGAGGTCATGCTGGCAGAAAAAAAGTTTTTGCTTGTTTTAGATGATGTGTGGAACCATAGAGATGAAGAGTGGAGTTCACTACAATCTCCATTGCGAGCTGGAGCACATGGAAGTAAAATCATTGTGACAACACGAATCGCAGCTGTTGCGGAAAAGGTGATGACGATTAAATTTCACAATTTGCCAAGCTTATCACCTGATGTTTGCTGGTTAATATTTTCCCGTCATGCATTCAAGAATATAAATACTAGTGAACATCCAGAATTGGAATCAATTGGCAGGCAAATTGTTGCCAAGTGCGGAGGCTTGCCACTGGCAGCAAGGGCCCTCGGTGGCTTATTACAATGTAAACAAAATGAGCATGAATGGAAAATGGTACTAACTAACAATATATGGGATAAACCATACGAGGAAAGTGGCATTCTACCAGCACTGAAATTGAGCTATCATCATCTCCCTTCCCATTTGAAGAGGTGCTTTGGTTATTGTGCAATTATCCCAAAGGATTACGAATTTGGGAAGGATGAATTAGTCTTGTTATGGATGGCAGAAGGTTTAATTGAACACTCAGAAGGTGGAGAACAAATAGAAGATGTAGGCCGTAGGTATTTTCACGAATTGGTGTCTAGGTCATTTTTCCAATTGTCAAGGCATAATAAATTGCTATTCATAATGCATGACCTCATCAATGATTTGGCTCAAGCAGTTGCAGGGGACATCTGTTTTAGGTTGGAGAATAATTTAGAGGGTGGCAAGCAGAACAAGATTTCAGACAAAGCTCGACATTCATCTTTTGTTGGTAGTGAATATGAAGGAATTAGAAAATTCAAAGCTTTCGATGATGCCAGATGCTTACGAACCTTCTTAAGGTTTCCGCCGAGTGCATTCAACTGCACAACAAGGTACTTGATTCATGATTTGTTGCCAATGCTAAAGTGCTTACGTGAGTTGCGTTTGTGTTATTCTGGGATAGATGAACTACCAGATTCCATTGGAGATCTAAAGCATCTACGGTACCTTGATGTATCCCATTCTCGAATTAGGAAGTTACCTGATTCGGTGGTAACTCTCTACAATTTACAAGTCTTGTTTTTGAAATTTTGTTTTGCACTTGAGAAGTTGCCTCTAAACATGGGGAGGCTAGTGAACTTGCGCCACTTTGACATGACTGGAGTGCATATTCCATCATCAGAAGAGATGTCACTACATATAGGTAAATTAACTAATCTCCAAACATTGTCAAATTTTATGGTGGGTAAAGATCGTGGGCGTAAGATAGGAGAGTTGAAAAACCTATCACATATTCAAGGGGCAATACACATATCAAGAATGGAGAATGTCGATGGTGTTAAGGATGCAGTGGATGCCAATTTAATGTCTAAGGAGGAGTTAAAAGAGTTATCACTAGACTGGGATGACTCTCATAGTTCACAGAATGACATATTTGAGAGGGATGTGCTTGACGTGATGAGGCCTTTCAAATTTTTGGAACGACTCACCATCAGTGGGTATCGTAGTACAAAATTTCCAAACTGGGTTGGAGATGTTTCATTCTCTAAAATGGTATTCATGCGATTAAAAGGTAGTAAATATTGCACATCTTTGCCACCACTTGGACAACTACCCGTGCTTAAAGACCTTTACATTGAAGGAATGAGTATAATAAAGCGCCTAGGTTGTGAGTTCTATGGGCAGCAGTGTGGTGCCAAACCTTTCCCCTCTCTAGAGAGACTGAGCTTTGAGTTTATGACAGAATGGGAGGATTGGTCTGCTTTTGAAACAGAGGGAGTTCAGCCGTTCAGTCATCTCAGTGAGCTTTCCATCATAAATTGTCCCAAACTTGTTGGAAGATTACCAAATGATCTTCCTTGTCTCAATTCTCTCAAAATTGTTCGTTGTCCACAGTTATTGATTGATGTTTCGAGCCTCGTTCAGCCATCACTTGCGTCCTTGTCAATGAATTATGTTATGCTCCCAAGCCTTCCAGCACTCTTAGGGATCAAGAACACGATCGAACTTGGTTCCCTCACCTTGGATATTAGCCATGTTACAGTTCTCGACTCCCTCTGCGATCCAAGCCCAACTGATGAAGAGTTACTGGCTAATGAAATGTCTAAGCATTTGACTTCAATAACTGCTTTGCGTATTTCTCATGTTGAAAAACTGGTGTTCCTACCGACATGGTTTACTCAAGATTTGACGCGACTCGAGAAATTGGACATTAGTAACTGCCAAGAACTCTTAACATTGTGGCAGAATAAGGTGAGAATACAACTATGTCTCCCTGCCCTCTGCCATTTGAAGATTTCTTGTTGCCCCAAAGTCGTTTGCTTGTTTGAAGAAGAGCAAGAAAAAAAAGGAAAAGGTTCGAAAAAGCAGCAACATGAGGGGCTGCCTTGCATGACGAGACTCGAGTATTTAACAATTGAAGAGTGTGGAATGCTGAAGAAACTGCCACAAGATCTGCACACATACACATCTCTTGGGGTGCTTAGAATCAACGGTTGTGCAAGTCTGATCTCTTTTCCAATGAAAGGTTTGCCATCTATGCTGAGAGAACTTGGGGTTTCAGGGTGTGATGCTTTGGAGTCCCTACCCGAGTTGATGACACTCAATAATCTGCAAGAGTTAAAGGTTTCTGAATGTGCATCACTCACATATTTATTGTCAAGAGGTGGGCTACCATCCACACTAAAACAACTTGGGATTGAGGGTTGCAGAAATCTGGAGTCACTTTTTGCAGAGGAAGGGATCAAAATTGATTGTCTATCTCTTGAAACTATTTGTATCAAATTTTGTTGGAGACTCAAATCTTTACCTGAAGCCAATAATCTCAGGAATCTCAGTGAATTGCAGATAAACTATTGTTATAATCTGGAGCCCCTGTCACTTGGCGGTCATGATGAGAACAACAACAACATGAACCAACTCAGTTCGCTTCAAAAGCTGTGTTTATATAAATGCAGAGCAGGAATGGTCTCCTACTTTGTGAAGGAAGGGAGTTTCCCCACCAACATCACTTCCCTTGAAATCGGGGATTTCGTCGGTCAACTTCCAGTTCCGCCTCCATCTCCATTAGAGTGGGGTTTGCACAAACTCTCTTCTCTTACAACACTCCACCTTGATGGCGGAGGTTGGCCGTGGGGAGATACGGTGTCCTTTCCAGAAGAAGGGATGTTCCTGCCCACCTCTCTCATCAATTTGACCATCAGAAAATTCCCAAATCTGGAAAGACTCTCTTACGAGGAGTTTCAAAACCTCACCTCTCTCCAAACACTTGAAATCTGGAGTTGCCCTAGGCTCGCGTCCTTTCCAAAGGAAGGGTTGCCTCCCTCTCTTTTGCATCTATGGATCTGGCACTGCCTTGAGCTTGCGACCTTTCCAGAACAAGGATTCCCTCCCTCGCTTTTGTCACTGTGGATCGTAGATTGTAATCCAATACTGAAACAGAAGTGTGCAAAGGGGAAAGAATATTGGCCCATCGTCCAATACATTCCTAAAGTAGATTTGGAAGTATAAGCAGCCACCTGCAAGGTACAAACAAACAAACACAAAATCTGTCCTACCATTTTTATTTATTTATTTGTATTCTCATTACCAATTTCAGATTTTTATCACAAATGAGGATTTATTATATTTGCATCCTCTACCATCACAATATAAAAATTAAAAGGTACAGTAAAAAATAATAAATTTTAAATTTGATCTTATACATATCAAATAATTTGTTTTAGTTTAATATTTAAATTTTTATTAAACAACTTTTCAACTTACAAACAAGCAAACACAAAATTTGTCATACCTATATTGGAGCATGTATATATTTTATATATTAAATTATTAAATATATAATTATATTCTAATTTTTTTTTTCTCTATTTAGTTAGTTGTAATATATTTGTTAAAATATGAATTTTTGTTAGAGATTGGTATCAATTACAAATTATCTTTATTAAGTATAAATAAATATTATGTAAATAGAAAGTAATAATAAGTTTGAGTTGTTTTTCTTTTATTTCTTCAAGATTTGTATGCTTGAGAGATTCGATCTCACTTGAAAGCGAGTTTATTCCTAGAAATGAGCGAGTTTCTTGATGGTTTCTTATTTGTTTGGTTTTACAATTTTCTCAAAATTATTTTCAATCACTTTTTTCTATCTCTTCTCTCATTCTCTCACATCCTACACATCAATCAATCACTTTTTCTCTCATACCCATCTATTCAACTACAAAAAAATTTCAAATCATTCCAAACTACAAACCTACAAAACTAATTTCAAAATATACAACCAAATAAATTTTCAAATTTTGAAAACTCTTTTCAGTCTTGTGTTTCAAAATTACTTTCAAAACTAAACCAAACATAGCCTATGTGGGCAGTTTAAATAGTGAATCCCACTAACTATTGTTGTTGTCACCCTTTTGCTCTCCAGGGCTTTGTTGTTGTGGAAACAAACTAGGATGTATTCATACTTACTGTCTAAGCTGCATTGCGAGATCTTGTGCCTCTTTTCAAGGTATGCCAGAATTATGCTTGATAAAAGACTTTGGCTGCTCTGATTTAACTCAATGCTTCTTGGCTTTGGGGAGAGCTACAATTTTGAATGCAATGGGTCGCTATTTTTTGAGTTTTAGAATTATCATGGGTTTTTTTTTTTTTAAATTTCTTTTCAGAATATATTCATATACTATTGTCTAGTCATGGCGAAAGCTCTCATAAGTAATAAACGAGCAAGAGATATATGAAGAAAATTGAGAATAAAGTCCTTTCCTGAGACTGCAATTGTAAACGCCTCCCTATTGCACATTGTCATGCAAGACTTTCGATCATTAAGACTTCCATGCCTTGCAAGAAGGGATTTTTTTTTTTTTAATATCAAGTTGTATTTTTAAACCATCCTGCTTGCATGCTGGATTACATTTGACAGTTACAAAGCCACACGTAATCTTGTCAAAATCCATGTGGGTAATCTGTTCTAGTAGCTGGAGGGATTTAGGCTTCCTTTATTAAAGGGGAGTTGAGAAACCATCTACCCTACTTGGAGTATTATTTAGAATTCAAATCCAAGGCAAATATTCAAAAAAATATAGGAAACTATTAGAAATTGGCATACTGTATAGAGTTTTTGTGTTTGTTTGTTTAAATTTACATGTTGATTTGTTTAGACTTGTCATGAAGTGGGTGATATGGAAAACAATAAGAAGAAAACATAAGGGGAAGTTCATCTAATAGTAACAAATAGTTCTCTAATCTTTGATAAAATCGGGTTCTTTTCCGGATGGGGTTGACCAAAGACTAAAGTATCTTAGCAGACACTAGCGAGAAATCCTCGCTACTTTGCCACTTCAAAAATCTTCCGGCAAACTCCAAAACATGAAATATTAAAAAATGTTTGGAATGAGAGTCTTAGCTTTAGATATATTTATTCTACTAGATCATAGGCTATTTAAAAAATAGTCGATTACGCTGTTCAAGCTTGGTGCCACATTAGGAAGATATTGCTCATAGTTTGTATTTGCCTAAATGTTATTCATCGGTAAAGGGATAAGTTTGTCATTCATCAATGAAGGGATCAGTTTTGGCTCGAAAATGTAAGGTAGAATATCAGCTTCCAAATCTTATACTGTTTCTGAAATTACAAAAGAACCTGTATAATGCTTTCAAAAATGGTATTACGACAAAACATGCCAGTATCAATTTCTAGTTGTCTGTAATTTTTAATCTTATCTTTTGAAACCAAACTTTTTCTTAGCTACTCCAACAGGTAAAATAGGAAATGACTTCTTAAAAGGTCTCAGAAGATAACATGGGATGAAATAGCTGAATTCTAAAAAAAATGAAAGGACTTCCAAGTAATGATAGTTAATGAAATGATAAAATTTGGCCCTTTAATTGTGGTTTCCTCTAAAAGAGCTTGTGCTTGGTTGCAATTTCAATTTATTTTTTGTTAAGCAAATTTGCTTGCCTTCTAGGATATAATTAATTTTCACTACAATTGTGTTCATGTATATTACTTTGAACATCTTATCAACTTATGGATTTGTTTCCATATCTTGCAGTAAGTTTTTGAGGATGCTTGCAACTTTGCAGGAGAATATGGAGGTTTGTTATGGAAAGACTCAAGATAGATGGCAGAGAAGGCAGAAATACTAGTGCACATCTGAGAATTCCCACATGATCAAAGGCAATAGAAAGCACAGAAAAGGAAAGAAAGAAGCAAAGAAGAGAGAAATTGTACATAGTTGCTTTTTGGCTATTTAGCTTGGTAAGATGGGATTTTAATAAAGCTCTTTCAGCTAAGCAAGGTTGGCGGTTGCTTACTATCCAAATTCAAATTTTCTAAAGCTAGCTTGAGGAGTAAACCATTGACATTGTTTAGAGGAGTATTTGGAGTGCAAAGTATTTTTTGGAGGCTGCGCTGCACTGGCATATTGGGAATGGAAGGTCTATGAAGATTTGGAAAGATATATGGATTCCAAGGCCTTACTCTTACAAACCTATTTCTGTTACAAAATTCTTGCATGCTGATGCTAAGGTTTGCTCTCTCATTTATGAAGTTTTCATCAAATAGTGCTTTTTTGTTTGGATTTTGAAGTTGAGTTGATATGTAAAATCCCACTTTGCCCAAGGCTTGCTTATGATATACTGGTTTGGTGCTTTACTAAAAATGGCCTTTTTTTCTGTTTAGTTGGCATATCATTTGGAGATGGTTTTGTGAAGCAGAAAAACGCAAGTCAGGTCAGATGCTGGGAGTTTTGAAAGGGCATTTTCAAAAAAGATTTGGTTGCTGAAATTTCTGCATAAAGTGAAAATCTTTGCATGGAAAACATGTTCGAATATCCTTCATGTTCAATCAAAGTTGAGGAGGTGCAAATTAATTCAATTCAATGACTGTTATTTCCCTTTTGCTGCAGAAGTTTGGTCATTAAGCCCTCTTTACTCTGTTCTAACCATGCGCTGCTTAAAATTTTCTATTCTTGATCTAGGAGTTTAGCCAAAAGATGGATGTATCGCCTTTGAGATTATTCTTTTTTTATTTGCTGGAGTATTTGGAACAATCACAATGATTGGGTTTTTTGCTTGGTATGTGGCTGATTACTTACAAGGTTATAACAATACATAGCTCAAGGTGCCGACTCTTGTTAAAAAAAAAAAGATCTTTCTGTTGGGAAAATGGTTTATAGCCATGAGGTTTTGCTAAATTTGGAGCCAAAATTAAGTGGAACCCACTTATTATTTTTGGTCGATCCAAAGGCAAAGTTGTTCATTGCTATGTGAAGATAAATATTATGTATTTGGTTGGTGAAAACCATTTACGGGTGAATGAGAAATCGGCGCCAAAGTGAGCCATTGGAAATGACTCATGTTGGTGGGTTTCTACGTTTGTTGTTATTCCCTTGTCCCACATAGGAAACAAGAAGGAAGATGAAAGGATTTACATAATCTAAGTTCCTAGAAAGGCTTGGGCACTAAGGGCACCCAAGTTTTGTAGAGGGGGAGGACCTAGACAAAGCTAACCCTACTGGTGAGCACCATACCCACTGGCTCAGATCTGGGTTGGGTCAAGGTTGTGCGTTGGGTCAAAAGATATTTGTGTATATATTTTTTGCAAGGAATTTTTTTAATTATTTTTTTCAAATTCCCTCCAGTTTTATTTCTTCTTCTTCCTGAACAGGTGTGTCTGTTCAGATTCAAACAAAAAGTTTTCAATGGCAACCCTTTGCCATTGTTGCACTAGTTTGGACCTTTCCGAACAGGTTCCTAACAGCCTATATAAAGGCAACCCATTTCCAGAATTTATTAATTCAATTCCATCCTGTTTTTTTGTCCTCTCTTGCATTATTCTTCATATTAGTTTTTGAGAGAATTAAGAGAGTTACAGAACATAGGTTCTGATTCGCTGTGCAGAATTGAGTGTAGTGCTGCTTCAATATTGCGAAGATCATTGTATCTTGAGAGATAGATGCCATCATACCGTAAGCACTTGTACGGTGGCGAATCTATCTTAAAGACAGAGTGTCATACACTCGACTTGATCATCAACTTTGTTAAATATGTTTTCGGTAAATAAATTCTGTAAGAAAATTTATTTTATTTGTTTGACTTGTTTCTGTTTTTCTTATTATACACAGAAGATTGTTCTAACAGTTTCCAATTGTAAAATATATTTTTATGTATTTTCTAAGTGTTTTGTGAAGAAAATAATAGAAAGGATATGTGGACAGTTTAAATAGCGAAATCAACTAACTATTTTTGTTATTACCTTTTTGTTGTAAAGGGCTTTATTGTTGTGGAAACAAACTTTTGGATGTATTCATAATCATTGTCTACACTACATTGCAAGATTTTGTGCTCTTCTCAAGGTACTTTGTATGTTCTGATTTAAATTAAGGCTTCCTGTCTTTGTAGAAAACTACAACTTTAAATGGAATGGGTTGTTATTTTATGAATTATAGAAATGTCATGAGGTTTTTTATTAAATATATTGATTTACTTTTATCCAGTCATAGTGAAAAATCTCGTATATGATAAAGGAATAAGAGATATATCAAGCAAATTGACAACAAATTTCTTTCCACAGACCACAATTGAAAATCTTCCCTAAGACACACACTTAGGCAAGACTTTTGATAATTTAGACTTCCACGCCTTTGCAAGAAGCAAAACTTTGTAAAATATCACGTTGTGTTTTTAAACCTTTCTCCTTGTATGCTAGACAACATTTGACAATTATGAAGCCACCTAGTTTGGCCTACAACAAACTTTTTGTTTAATATATTCTTATAGAGTTTTTTTTTTTCTTCTTCAAAATTACATGTTGATCTGTTTAAACTTGTTGGGGAGTGGGCGATATGACAAAGAACAAGAAGAAATCAAAAGGGGAAATTCATTTAATAGTAATAAATGGTCTCTTGATAAAAATGGTTTTCTTTTCCAGATAATGTGGTTGACCAAAGACCAACATCTTAAACACTGAAGAGAAATCCCTGGTTGCTTTGTCCCTCCAGAATTCTTTTGGCAAACTCCAAAACATGACATGGTAAAAATGTTTGAAATGAGAGACTTTCCCTTTGGATACATTTATTCTACTAGATTGTTAGATATTATATATATATATATATAAATTGAAGTCATTGTCATTTACCATTTACTAGCTTGGTGCCAAATTAGGAAGCCATTGCTCATTGTTTGTATTCGTCTAAATTCTATGCCTATATTTGCCATTCATTGATGGAGGAATCAATTTTTGTGCTAAAAATGCAAGGTAGAATATCAACTTCCAAATCTTATTGTAGCTGCAATTACAAAGAAACCTTGTATAATGCTTTCAAAAACGGCATTATGTTAAAACAGGAAAGTATCGATGCCAAGTTGTGTAACACTTCGTATTCCTTGGACTAGTAGGATAGCTCTTGACACTCTTATTATTGTACTTGGGGCCTCTTTGGTTCATTTTGGAATATTGATTGAGGTGGTATCATAATGGTAAAGTATGATTAAGCCAAAAACATTGATTCGGATAATTACTCTTTTGCCTTTTTTTCTTTCCACACTTTGAATCTGGATGTAAGGCTAAAACCATTGGAATCTCGTTTCCGGGGCTTCGATTTAGACACAAGAATGACCCAAAATGGAGTCCGGATGAAGGAGTTTTGCCCATTTGAAATTTGAGCAACTGTGTTAGAAGCAAGTCCACGCGAGCAAACTTTTGATTACTCAAGCGGTTTTTGCGAATTTCAAAGATTCTGGGAGCTTTCTTTCTTTGCTCGAGCCAAGTTTTGACTGCTCGAGTGGTCAGTTTGAAATCTGGCACTTTAAAGTCACTTTTTGGCCTAAACTCTTCATTCTTTTTCCTTTCTTCTCTCCCTTTCCTCCATACCTGAAACCCTAGACCTCCAAATCTTGATTTCATCCATTTTTCACCAAGAATTGACCATAGATCTTATATTAAAGGTGAATAACAAGAGAAGATCAACATTTTGACTGATTAGATTGCGATTTCTTCGAGGTGTTTCTTTGGGTTTGCATCTTCTTGTCTTCATTCTTGAGGTAGGGGTACTTTTAACTTGATATATTTATGATTTGAGATATATATGTGATATTTTCTTAGTTATAATAATGTATGAGATGATTTTGTGATATAAAGTGGGATTGTTGAATAAAAAGTGGTTTTCCTCCATATTTTGGAAAAGTTTATGCATATCCTTGATTATTGTTAGAAATGGTGAATATTGACTCTTTATGTGTAAAGGAGGGAAAGCCTCAATTTTTTTTCCCAAACACCCTAGTCTTCAAATTTTATTTAATAATGGGTTTGGCCAAATTGACTCTTAAATCTTGAAATTGGGTGAAGGATTATGGAAATGGTGTTAAGATATGATATTTTTGAAGCTCTTTGAGTATATGTATTGAGATTGATAAATGTTGAGATTGGAGAAATCTTTTCGTTGTTGATATTATTAATGTTGTTGTGGATTGAACAAATCTTAGGGAAAATTTATTTGAAAACTCATGCATCATGTGCATCATAATTTCTCTTGTGATCCTAAAATTTTGTGGATGATTGGAAAGTATTAGAAAGGGCGGTGAATAGCATATGAGTCTAGGTAGTTGAGTCGGGGTTTTGGTAATGGGTTGTGTGTTGTATTTGGTACCCGCTCTAGGAGTTAAGGTGCCCAATTGCCCTGTCTTGTGCATATCACTGGACAAATGTGGGAAAGGTTTTTGGGTGTCCACGAGCCTGCCATTTATGGAGTTGGCGAATGTGGAAAAACTTCATTTTGGTTGTCCACAAGCCCACCATTTCAGGAATCGGCGAAAGTGGAGAGGGAAGGTTTTGGGTACCTATCGCCCCGCCATTTTTAGAGTTGGCAAATGTGGGAATATTTTATGTATATAAATCAATAGATGTATGTATAGTTTTGCAGCTCTTGCTTAGGATGTCATAGCGTATTTACCACCCCATGTTTGTAGACGAGAAACATTTTTGGTTTTAAAAGAGAAAATATGGATTTCATCCTAACAAGTGCATGGCATGATCATATGCATCTCAATTATTTATATGTCTTGTTAATAGTATTTCCTATTGGGCATTAGCTCACCCCCACTAACAACATTTCAGGAATTAATGGCGTGACTCCGCCCAAGTGACAAGGCAGTGAAAATTTTGAATGGAGCACGTGGGCATATTGGATGTTATTTGTTGAAGCTTCGAGCTAATGTGTGCTGGGACTGAATGTCCACCCTTTTGTGTAACCAAGTGGCTTCCCTTGAAACTTGTACGCCATTAGGGCATCTTTATTTTTGTGAACTATAACTTGTATCGTGAACATAAGATGTAATAGTTTAATATAGTTCAATGAGAACGAGATTTACTTAATGAGAGATAATATTTTTCTTAAAGCATTATCTTACGAGAAATGGATTTATTTGATGGAAACCGGTGAATAATTAATTAAAAATTGACTATATAAAGGTTTACAATTTTGGGGGCGTTACAAGTTGTCTATAACTTCATGTTATCTTTTGAGACCTTTTAAGAAATTATGTCATCTTTTAACAGATAGAGTAGCTAAGACTTTACAGTAATAGCTAATGAAATCATAAACTTTGGTCCTTTACTTGTGTTTTTCTTTAAAAGAGCTTGAGCTTGTTTGCTAATTTTATTTATTTTTTATTAACCAAATTCTCTTGCCTTTTTTGGATTTTTTTCATAGGACATAACTATGCCCTTGCAAGTGCATGGGACTCTCTTTCTTGCGGCCTTGGTTGCTTTGAAAAGTTAGCAGGTATGTTTTGTTCAAAATAGGAAATGGGTATGCTCTAAGAAGCACATACACGGATACATGACATGACACTGACACGTGAACATACAAATTTTCAAAAACTCCAGGACACAGCACATTGGGGATACATGTAAAACATATAATTTTATACATTTGTTATATGTTATATTTTTAAATATTTAATATGTATTTTATGTCAAATATTTAATTTATCAAATTTATCAACCTTAGATATATTTTTTTAATAAACAAAATTATTATATTTTTTTGTTGAAAAAAATAGTCCTCAACGTGTTCTTAGAGTGTCCTCAGCGTGTCCCTAACGTGTTCTCAGAGTGTTCCTAACATGTACTTAGCGTGTCCCAACGTGTCTGCACCGTGTCCCAAGCGTCCCAGTATGTCCGACTCTTTCCAGCGTGTCAGACACCTGTATATGACCTCAGAAGAGTTGTCTGTGCTTCATAGTATGCTTTATTTGTTTTGTATTCTTTTTTTGATAAATAGTTTTCTTTTCTTTTCTTTTTTTTATTTGGGTGGTTTTTGTTTTTTGTTTTCTTGGTAAGTATGTTTGCATGTGTGTGTGGATATGTGTGAGGTGGGAGTAGTTGATAATAAATAGAGTTTTTAAAGTTATAATTAATGGTGAAATCTTGCTCCTTTTCTTTTGTTGATCAATGTGAAATCTTGCTTTCTTTGAAAGCCCTGAATGGGATGCTCTAACCTGCTAGAATGTGGATGACTTGGATGGCTACATAGGACTAACTTTACGACTTATATGTAATATGTCAATATTACTGCTCAAATACCATGTGTTCTACCAAATATATTTTTACATTTTCTATATTCTCTAAGGTGTAGAACAGAAGTATAAATGTAGCCCAATTTTTGTTCTTATATAAATCTAGCCATAATTTTTTCGTTATTTACAGGGGCCAAAAAAAAAAAAAGATTTGTTTGTTTGTTTATTGGTTTGTTTGTTCTATTAGAATATAATTTACTTCTTTGAAATTTGACCCTTTGTATTTTTAGATAATTTATTTTCTTCTTGTTAGGTTTTTATTCTTGGCAATCCCGTTTGACAAAACTCTTTTCAGTTGTAATTTTATTCAGTCTTTTATTTCAGTGAGGCTAAGAGTTTTAGATGCGAATCCAACCCGAATTATGCCCTGCAGAGATGTTTTAGAAGTTAATTCTTTCATGTTTGCCACTTCGCTGACTATGGCAGGGATCGAGCGGCCATTTGTGCACTCGGGCGGAGAATGTTTGGTTCCAGAAGTTTAACCTGTCTGTAAAAGTACTGGAAGTTTGGATTTTACACTCAAGTGAACTTTTCTGCGCTCGAGCGGCCATTCCTACGCTTGAGTAGAGAACACAATTCAGTTTTCTATAAATATGTGTTTTAGTCAGATTTTAGGGTACGACTTCCAGATCTTCTTTGAGGGTTCTAGGGTTTTCCTCTGGGGCTATTTTGCTAGTTTTTTTTTTTTATGTTTAATTAAGTATTTAACTCATGGTTTAAAAAGTATACATCAAAGGATTGTTTGTTTATTCTATACAAAAGAGAGAGTTGTTCCTCGGTGGATTCCGTAGAATTTGGGCCTGAAGCTTTGGTGGATTCTGGAGTGGCTCATTGTTGTGGATTCGACATTGGCGTTGTGGATTCAACGTTGGGCAAGACGATTCCAAGGTGAAGACCGTGATGGAAGAGGCATATAGGGGTCGGTTTAATTCGGACGTGGATTCGCTAGGTAATTAAGAGTACACTAGTGTAATTCCTTTTGTCTTCTTAGTGGATTGTTTTGTGGCTTTGGCCCGTGATCTTTTTATCACAATTGGAGGCGCTCCAATTGTGATTTTTCCACGTTAAAATCGTTGTGTTGATTTGTCTTGATTGATTGATTGGGATTGTTATTTACTGCTTAAAATTGATACATAATCACAAATCAATATCTAGGGGATTTCTAAATTTTTCAATTGGTATCAGAGCAGGTCGCTCTATCTTTTTTTAAAAATCTTTTAGAGCAAGATCTTGTTTGATTTGTGATAATGGATTCAATTCGTGAGGGAAATTCTATGGTTCGACCACCTCTACTTGACGGATCCAATTATTCATTTTGGAAAGCTCGAATGAGATCATTTTTAAAATCTGTTGATGAAAAAGTTTGGCAATCTGTCATTTATGGGTGGACCGAACCGACGATCACCGTTGATGGAATAACTTTTCCCAAACCAATTGATAAGTGGGACACAATTGATTACCAAAATAGTAGCTGGAATAGTAAAGCTATCAATTCTCTCTTTTGCGCCGTCACACCTGAAGAGTTTAGTCGTATTTACAATTGTGAAGTCACAAAAGAGGCTTGGGATATCTTACAAACTATTCATGAGGGCACTCCTTCGGTTAAACGCTTAAAATTTCAAAGGCTCACGTCTAGTTTCAAAAACCTTTCAATGAAAAATAGTGAGACCTTTGATGAATTTTATACGAAGTTGAGTGACATTGTAAATTCCAGCTTCAATTTAAATGAAAAAATACATGAATCCAAGGTTGTGGGAAAAATTTTGAGGCCCTTGCCCGATCGGTTCCAACCAAAAGTTACAGCTATTGAGGAGGCTCAAGATGTTGACAACCTCATGCTGGATCATTTGGTTGGAAATCTCCAAACTTATGAGGCACATAGAAACTTCAAAAAGAAACAAAAAGACAATATTACTTTGAGTAGGGCTCATACAGTTGGAAAGAATTCTGATGAGGATTGTGAGATTGACTCCAAGATTACGGATGCTGACTCCAAGATTACGGATGCTTTTGTAAAACAATTTGAAAAGTCTTTTCTGAAAAAGAATCCTAATCTTTTGGAGTCAACTCATAAATCCAAAGGCAAAGATAAATTCAAAATTAATTTTATAACCCAAAAAAAGAAAGGAAAGATACAAGGGAACTCTGAAAGAGTCCAATGCTATGAATGCCAAGGATTTGGCCACTTTGCTCAAGAATACCCTACTCGTTTGAGAAAGAAGAAAGCCCTCGCTATCACCTGGGATGATGAATCAAAAAGTGATAAAGATGAAAGTGACAACAAAGATCAAGGTGAAGAGGGACATGAACAATTTCTTGCTCTCATGGCAGCTTCCGAAACTAAAGGACGAATAGAGTATTCAAAGAGGCCGGTTGAGAATGCCACTGATAATGAATCCTCGGAGAATGATGACGAAGAGCTTCAGCAATCTTATGAAAAGTTGTATAAGGAATTTCTTAACTTATCCAAATTAAATGACAAGCTCACTACTAATAATGAGTGGTTCCATTTCACTTGGAATGCTGATATTGTTTTTCATCTGCTTCATGAGTACATTCGCCTACTCCACCAAATATAGATACACCTCCATGAGCTTCGACAATATTGTTAACCCTAAAGAGGACAACTTCCTCAGTCTGTTACAAACTTGCAGTTGCAGTTGTAAAACTATGCTTTTCAATATTTCTTCAATGATTTGTTGAAAATTTAAATAGAAAAATGTACTGACTATTGTATTTGATTCTTTGTTCTCAGGGCTTTCTTGTTGTGGAAAAAACTTTAGGATGTATGCATGGTCATCGTCTAAACTGCATTGCGAGTTTTTGTGCCTCTTCTCAAGGTATGCCAGAAATTTGCTTGAGTACTTTGGATGCTCTATTCTAAAATAATGTTGTATCCATTAATGTTGAAAACTCTCATGGATGATAAAGGAATAAGAGATAGAAAAAAAAATGATAAAAGGAGTAAGAGATATATCAAGATAATTGAGAAGTCCTTTCCATAATTAAAAAAAACCTCCCTCCAGCACACTCTTAGGAAAGACTTTTGACCATTTAAATTTCCAGACCTTGCAAAAAATCACTTTGTGTTTTCAGGCCTTACTCCTTGCATGCTATTCTACATTTGACAGTTAGTAAGCCACCTCATCTAGTCAAAATCCATGTGGGCAATCCATAGTTACTTTGCCACTCCAAAAATGACAATATGGAAGAATAATTGAAAAGCCTAGCCCACACTTTTCCTTAAAACTCAGGTATGAAGGAGAGGGAAACTAGAGTCTTATAACCAGCATAGTTGGGGCAACTTTAGGCGATATGGGACACATTCCAATACCTTCCTAGACCATAACATACAGTAACTGGACAAACGGCATACCAGTTACAGGCCTAGCCAAGCTCTGATACCAAATTGAAAAGTCCAACCCACACTTTTTAAAACCCAGGCATCAAGGAGAGAGAAACTGGAGCCTTATAACCAACATAGATGGGGCAACTCCAAGCGATATGGGACATATTCCAATAAGAATTGGTCATTTCATCTTTTACTTGATAGAGTAGCTAAGACTTTACAATAATAGTTAATAAAATGATGAAGTTTTTGGGATAAGGTAGGATATTTGGCTTCGCATTGGGCTTTTGTGTCTAGACCTTTCAAAATAAATAGATAAATAAAATGATGAAGTTTGGTCCTTTTTCCTTTAAGTGAACTTGAGTTTGGTTGCTAATTTCAATTTATTTGTTATTAAGCAAATTCGCTAGCCTTCTCATCTCCACTACAATTGTGTTCATGTATATTACTTTGAACCTCTTGTCCACTTATGGTTTTGTTTCCTTATCTTGCTGGTAGCTTTTGAGGATGCTTGAGACTCTGCACAAGAGTATGGAGGTTTGTTATAGGAAGACTAAAAATAAAATGGTAGTGCAGGCAGAAATACCCATGCACATCTGAGAATTC
Organism: Camellia sinensis; assembly: GCF_055761805.1. NCBI lineage: Eukaryota > Viridiplantae > Streptophyta > Magnoliopsida > Ericales > Theaceae > Camellia > Camellia sinensis. Next base: position 100,257,078 of record NC_138962.1, on the reverse strand, counting down.
CCTTGTCGTCAAAGGCAATAGATTCTGTGTGCAATCTGCAAGAAACTAATTGAAGGGATTTGAATGTCTGGTTTGTGATGGTATGGAAAGTTAGATGGATTCCATACTGATGTTAAAGTTTGCTCTCTTGCTGACGAAAGCACTGGTGTCTAGAATGGAATGAAGTTATCATCAGATAGTGCTTTTTGGATTTTGAAGCTGAGTTGATATGTAAAATCTGTTTTTTCCCAAGCCTTGATGATGACATACTGGTTTGGCACTTTACTAAAAATGGCCTTCTTTTTTCTATTAATCGGCATATCATTGGGAGATAGATTTGCAAAGAACAGAAACATGGGTCAGCTCTTCAGATGGTGAGCAACAGCTCGTAGACCACCTAAAAAGGAATGAGTTTGAAAGGGCATTTGGGAAGAATATTTGGCTGCTGAAAGTTCTGAATAAAGGGAAAATCTGTTCGAATATCCTTCATGTTTAGTGAAACTTGAGAGGTGCAAAGTAATTCAACTTGATGACTGCTAACTTGTACATTAGCAGAAAATTAGTGCTGTTTTTGGTGATTTGAGTCAGCTTACAATGTGATTGACAGTGTTAGCACTGTAGTCATTCACTTCCACACCCAACACAACTTGTGGATCAATGCAGTTCTGGCCCCTTTTTAAGTCTCTTGACACATCTTCATTTGTAGCTCTGCTTAGATGGCTGATTTATTATAATTTAACTTTCTTCTAGTCTATGCCACAGAGGCCTAATTTAGTGTTCACATGTATTCACTTTCCAAGAGCATTCTTGAGAGAGAGTATGCTTTGTTAATTGCTTATATAAATGATGTAGAAGCACAATTACTTGAACAAAGTTCTGATCCTGTATTCAATTTAGTTGTTGTTCTAAGGCAACATGCTAGCTTGGCACTTGGAACATAAAAAATAAAAAACCCTATTGAGTAGTCAAGTATAAAATTGTCTGAAGGAAAAAATAAAATTGTCAAGTACAAAATTAAAAAATAAAAAATCCTATTGAGTCAAGTATAAAATTGTCTAAAGGAAAAAGATGAAATACATATATGTAGACATACATAATATATCTGTACCATTTATATATATGTATATTCCAAGCCTTAATCTCATATATCTCTTTAATTTCTTCCCATTATTGTCATAATGGCTGATAATATTATTCCTCATTCTATGGCTATCAACTTTAATCTTATTCTAGCATTGTAGTTGTGGAATGATTCTTTTGCTACATATAGATTAATATAATGTTGAAGAGCCTCTTGTTTCTTTATGGTAAAACACGAGACAGAAACCTCTTCTATACTGTTGGATTTCTCGTCTCAAGACTTATCTAGGCACTTTTTGTTTTACCAAGGAATGATATGCGTCTTGTCAAGAGGCTTAGAGTGGGCCTCATTGCCCTTTTGTCACGCCCTCAAATTAAACCCATAATCATACATTCATGAAACAAGAAAGAGATATCATATTCCCAACATCAGAGTATTCTTACAAGAGATATCGCATGTTGACAACAAAAGTAAATGCCCTATAGGCTTACAACTTTCCAAGTCAACACTTGGGTTCAACAAAAAATAGAGTTCTAACTCTTTACACAGAATAAGCCCTTGGCTTGATATACATGTAATACAAAAAGGGTAATCACAAAAGATCTCTTAGCCACTAAGCCTCCTAAGCTACGTCCTTGGAGGTGGCATGTCACCTGTACCTGAAAATGATGTCCCATATAGGGTGAGCCAATGCTCAGTAAAGATATGCTAAACATAATATGAGCAATAACTAAAACATTAGCATTTGATAAATGTTTAACTCATATAAACCAACTTATAACACAATCCAGTTCCATGACAAATATGTTCATGTTTCATTCCACTTTCCTTTACTTAACCAATTTCATATCATAAACATGGCTCAGAACCTGGCCAAACAATTAAATGAGACCACGTCCCATATTAAAACACTTCCATACTTCACAATTCACATGAGATTGCAACTCATATTAAAACACTTCCATACTTCAAATAATACACATATTTGTTGTATTAATGGAGTCCATCCCCTATCTCCTCCCAAACGGGTTTGAGAGTCCATCCCCATCTCCTCTCAAACCATGGAGTACATCCCCTATCTCATCCCAAACAAGTTTGAGAGTCCATCCCCTATCTCCTCTCAAACCATAAACTTATACAAAGTATTTAAACACTTATCATATACAATGATCAAGTAAGCACGTATTCACTGTGTTATTCCATCCGTCATGTTCAATGACATTTCCAATTGATTGGTTTTAATTCACCTAATCATCATGCAGTGTCTACAACAATCAAGACTATCCTCCACCGATATCCCAAAGCAATTATTTCTAAACAGATAATAAATGCATCAACAGATAAATTATCAACATTTTCGAAGGTGAGTGATTAATCAATCCAATTCCACCATTTATTCTTATAACTTCTCAATTTCATTATCTCATAATAAATGTCATTAATTACACTAATAACCCAAATAATCCCAGCTAATGTATTTTCCCCTTTTTCTCAATATTGACCCAAAGGCTCAAATATCATCGATAAACATCAATAACCTCATTTTAAGACCCAAAATACACATGTATTGGTCCAAAGAACAAAACCCCTCTTTATACATTTTGAAATCCTAACACCCAAAATTTCCCAACTACAACATTAAATCAAAACGACCACAAGTTTATGTCAAAAATCATAAATATGAGTAGTTATTCCTACCTCAAATTTCAGAGCTCAAAAGAGAAGATGAAGAAATTCGAAGGTGCTCCAAACCTAAAGATTTTCGGATCCACACAAAGCCCACACCAAGCTCTATACTTTTTACAAAGGGATTAGGGATGTGGATCACCAAAACTAGATGATTTTGTAGAGAGAAGTAGTATTCTAGAGAGAGGAGCTCTCAAATGAGGGTTTTGAAAAGTAAGAGAGAGAGAGAGAGTTGAAAAAGTGATTTAAAATGACCCAGCTGCAATCTGATATACGTATGACCCGCTCGAGCGTCAGACACAAAAACTTCATCCGCTCGAGTGCAAAAAGACTCGCTCGAGTGCCAAGGCACAACAGCAAGACGCTACCCGCTCGAGCGCAAAGGGACCCGCTCAAGCGTAGATTACACTCCTCCAGTACTTTTATAGATTTCGAACACCCGCTCGAGCGTAAGGAGATCTGCTCGAGCGTGAAAAACACACCTGCAGTATTTTTGCAGTCGCACAAAATGCTGAAAGGATGTAAACTCCGCTCGAGCGGATTATCAAAAATCTGGGCAACAAGAATAGAGACCAAAGCTCAACCAACCTGTTCGAAACACGCCCAAGACATTTCTAAACTCAACTTCAAAGAGTTAAAGGACCGAAATGTAATTCAGACAACAACAAACATCCACGGAACCGAGTCCGGAATACAATAAACAACGAGAGAAAAACCGGGATCGCTATACCTTTACTTGATTTTTCTCTGTTAGGGTAATCAGTGCCACATGAATCATATCATTGGCCTGTCTAAGTTGACATTTGATGCAGTGAATATTCAGGAAGAGCAGGTTAACTATGAAGTTGGTAGTGAACGCAGAGACACTCATGAAAGGATTTGAATACTTGAAAAAGCATACCTTTTTCCATTAGAGGACTCAAAATACCAGAAATGAAAAGAAGATAATGAGGAAGTAGAGATGTGAGAAAATGTACCAAGTTGTTTTTTGGCTATTCAAATTGGTGCCTTTCACTTTTGTTTTTGTCTGTACTTTTATTCACATACTTGTGAACTTCACTGTCGCCAAACCCATTGTTAACTTCTGATACTTCAAATTGTGAAGTATCAATTGGCACCCACGATCTCAAGAAAGCTTAAGTTATTGTGAACCTTCGTATGTAGTATAGAAGGAGTACACAAAGTCTTTTTGGTCCTAATTTAAGTGCCTAGAGCAGTTATTTATCGATTTGTGCCCCTTCATGTTTTCCATTGGTAGCATCCCATGTGTGGGTTTCTTCCCCTCGTTTTTTTTTAAATAGCATCCAACTATAATTTGAAGCTTAGGTGACGAAAATGCTACATGCTCCTTATTTTCAGTATACCAAATTTGATGGCCACAATTATGATATTTAAGCTTTGACATAAAAATTTTAATGTTCAGATGTTTGCACTACTAAAAGTTTTGTTGAGCACGCTGTACCAGCTCCGTTACACTTTGTTTTAAGGCCATTCAGTTCACTAATAATTTGCAGCCAAGAACATGGGGAGGAGAGATGTCTCAGGTTTGTCAGTTCTTCCGAACTTGTGTTCTTGTTATTTCGTTTTTTCCTGGCTTTGGAAATCTTCTCAATTTCTTCACTATGCTATGATTTGTGGGCAGTCGTAACAATATAATTTACCTGCGCAAACACAACAAAGCATCTCCCTGGAAGTGGAAACATGGAGAAGGCTTTAGTTAGTCTGTTCATAACATATATATATGCTTATGTTTCCTTATTCAAAGTTTAAATGTGTTTACCAAGAACTGTAGAACGATATATAAATTAGTTGTATATAACGCTTCTTGACAAGTATGGAACACAACCATCTCCTTCTGCACCTTTTCAAGGAAAGAAGTTATAGTTTTTTCAAATGTCCAATATGTTGAGTGATATGGGTCTACACATCATCGCTCTTTTAGTTACAATGTTTGAGCAGCTGGTCCTCAAAAAGATTCACTTCATACTTACCATAATAGTTTCCTACTAACCAAATAGCTTACCAAAATGGGTATTTTCAGTGAGGAGAAGCATTCCTGATTTGACCTGAGTCGGTTTCTCTTCCAGATGTTCTTTCTTAGCTCCATGGAAATCTTTTTCTAAATTATAGTAACACAACCTTTTATATGAGATGTTGAGCGGGTCATATTGAAGCCCTACGCTCTGCGATATAAAGTTTTGCACCGGAGATTTTGCATCAGAATTGTTCAAGAGATCTTCAGTTATTGGCGACATTATCACTATAAAAAATTAAGGCTTTAGAGACAAAATTTAGAGACAAAATTACTTTTTAGAGACCAAATATTTTTATTACCAAAAATGTTATTATATTTTTAGCCATAGAAATTGGACATTAGTGATGAATTATTATCCTTTTGGGACCAAAATCTTTGTCTCAAAAAATAAACCCTTTTGGGATCAAATTATTTTGTCCATAAAAGCGTATTTATTAGTGACATTTTAAAAATATTGTCGCTAAAAGCCTTGTTTATTACTTTTCAGGACGACCTTTTAGCGACTATGCTTACGACGATAGAAATTATCCCTAAATATTATTTGCAATAAAATTTTCACTTTTAGGGACCACAAAATTTGGTCTCTAAAACTCTTATATGTTGTGAGGAGATTAATATGCTTTTCAATGGCTTGAATTAATCCTTTACGGTGTTTTAGCGATTAATATGCTTTTGATTATTAGCTCACCTGATATTTCCTATCCTTCCAAAGTGTTCCTATTGTTAGCTCTCTTTGATTTACCCAAACAAAAAAGGTTATTTGTGCAAGGGGTCCAACACCATTCAATCTGCACACGCTTCAGCAGTCAACAATCTGTGCACTATCGGCATCTCAAGACAAGTTTGAGCAGCATTATGTAGTCGTCTAGGCATCCATAGCTTTATTACAATTTCTTTCGCACTCCAAGTCATAGAATGTAATGAGACAGCTGATTTTTTCACTGTAGAAACCACGACACGACTATTATATTTCATTGCTAGCTAGCTTAATAGTAGTAATAGCACTTGTCAAAAACAATTGGAGTTGTAGCAATTTTATTGTCTTATAGCCGAATCAACACAATTTCTGTTTTATCGACTTCTCTAGTCCATAGACCTCCCACTGATCAATTCTTGCAGCTATTAACTTGTACATTAGGAGCAAATTAGTGCCTTTTTTTTTTCTTTGTTGCAGTGCAGCAGTTTCTTTATTGAAACAACATGAATGAATGCATCTGAAAGAAAAAAGTCATGAGCCTTTTTTTTTCAAGTCCCTTGACACACATCTTCATTTATAGCTTCTTAGGTGGCTGATTTATTAGAATTTAACGAGGTTCTACTCTGTGCCACAGGGCCTAATTGAGTGTTCATAAGGTATTCGCTTTTTAAGAGTATTCTTTAGGCTGTGTTTTGATCATGGATTTGGGTATCGACTTGGAAAGAGAAGGGGAAAAGGTGCCCTTTCCCTTTCCCTTTCCCTTTCCCGTCTCCTTCCAAATCCCTACCCAAATTCATGAAGGTGCTTCTGGTTATATGAAAAGTTAGAGCACTCCTGGATCTAATTTAGTTTATCTTTTGCTTCAATGACTCTAATTTAGATTGGTGTTTTTTTGTTCAATTTTTAAAAAACAGACTTGATTCTTTTCATTTTAAGACTCATTCTCAACACTCAAGAACCTGTTACTTTTTAAATTTGAAGAATTTTGAAGAATCTCCTTGATATTCCCATCCCATGCTTCATCCAAAAATTGACGATTATGAAAATGTTTCTCAATTTAATTTCAGTCATTAAAGTAACAACAGGATAATGATCTGAAATTATACTAGCCAAGAACTCAGCTTCAGCTTTTTTGTAAACTTGAACCCACTAGAATTAACTAATAGTCTATCTAATTTTCTTTTACAGTCCACAAACTTCTTTTATCAATAGCTTTAAGAGTAGCTTCATCCCAAGTGGGGATACATAACAACACTTACGTTGTTAAATCCATATATTTATTAAGAAATTAACCTCTGCAAGTAATGATTTGTTACGAGGTTTGCGACTTTGAAACATTACGGTTGTGTTTGGATCAGAGCTTTGAGGGGGGATTTGTAGAGGGAAAGTAAAAGAAAACAAAGCCTAGAAGTAAACCAAATTGTCCTAGTGGTATTTTATTGCCATGGGTAGAGGCAAACAAGTCTGAGTAATAATATTGATGTTTATCAAACTCATTTTATTCTCTAATAATCCTAGAAGGGTGGTCAATTTATTCTCATTTATCAATTTCCTATCATCTCTTTGTTTATTGGGGGGTAACACCTTATTTTTTTGATTCAATTGGCCCAAATAGGCAATTGAGCATTGTCTTTACCCGTTATTTTTCTTGTTGCTCTTTGTTTTCAAATCAGGTAGGGGTTTTGTTGACATTGACAGGTTTTTTATTTCTAAGCTTGGCTCATTAATTAGCTCTAATTAATCACTTCTAAGTTGATTATTTTCTTCACATTATTTATGAATAACATATCATCAATATGAATTACTATTCCCTTGGGACCAAAATTTTCGTCTAAAAAGGTAAACATTTTGGCACGAAATTGTTTTTGTCCCTAAAAGTGCTTTTATAAGTGACATTTCAAAATTTTGTTAATTATATATATACCTTCATAGTTAGACCCGCAAAGTTCACTTCCACAATAAATCTCAGTGAATACTGTTACTACTCCTTGAATTGAAATTAATGCATTAGTTGCTACAGTCAAGTGTGAATAAGAAGACATTTTGTTCTGGACATTTTGTATGATTGTAATCAAATACAAAATGAAGTTAAAATGTATTTGTTGTTGCTGCTCCCAAAGACTGCAGCAGCACATTTTTGAGTTGGTTTGCATAGTTCTTGTACTGATAAAGATTGACAATTTGATATATATTTCTTGAAACAAAATGGTAAAACTGTCAATTAAATTTTTAATAAGCCACGGGTGAGGTGATTAATGAATTATTGGAACGTAACACCAGATCACACAGCTCAAATCTAGGGAAGTTGGTAACTTCAAAATTCTTTGCATACAGTCAGTTTGAGTATAAAACCAGTTAATAAAAACCACTAAACAAATGAAATGACACCCCAAATATACACTGCTCTATACCCACCTACCAAAATTGACTATTGCTTGTGTTTGAAGAATCAATAAGCAAAGATCAAGGATTGGTTTAGCGTATGAGGCGCTTTCTTACCAAACATGACACTTCGATACGAGATTTACCGTGCTATGCAAATTGCCTGGTTCCTCTTCTCTGTTTCCTACTTAAAAATTAAAAAATAAAAAAGCAAGTGGAGAAAAAACTAGCTTTTCTTCATGAGTAAGCAGTTGAAGGGGAATTCCTTATTAGAAGAAATTGCATAGTATAGAATATGAGGCAAAAATCATAAATGAATCCAAATCATCCTAACTTCTTGATACCACTATATATATATATATAAAGAGACTCCAGGAAAACGTTGTGTGTTGTATGTGTATATATTGATATAGTTTTGAAGAGAATATATTATAATTGTAAGAATACATGATATCGGAGTAACAATCTCAAAACTGAAACAATTCTACATGGGTGTAGTGTGGGATTTTTTTCCCTTTTTCACCCTTCCAATTAATGAATGTTAAAATTATCGCAGTTGTTAAAATTTGTTTTTTTCTTTTCCTTTTTCTTTTCTATGCAATTCTGAATTTTAAAATTGCATTACGTAGAGCTTCATTTTGTGTTCACAGAAAAATGAGATGTTTGCTTAGGTGGTATTTGATAAAATTGACAATTGAAAACTCAAAATTTAGTGTTAAGAATTGAATTCTGAATTTTTAAGCTAAAAGGTTATTTGATAATGAAAACTAAATGTTGATTTTTTTTAAGCTAAAAAACTATTTAATAAAAATTTATGTGCTAAACTAAAACAAATTGTATGATATATATAATATTAAATTAAAAATTTATTATTTTTAAATTATATTTTTTTATTTTATATTGTGATAGTGAGTTGGTGGTGGTGGTGTTGGTGGAGGTGGAGCAACAATGGTGCCTATAATGTCAATGACAATAGTGGTGGAGGTAAAGAGATAGTGGTTGTGGTAACGGTGGAGGGATAAAGTATTTAAGATAAAAAGGGGGTGGCGGCGGTGGTGAAATGATGGTGGTTATTGTGGTGATGGAATGATAATGGTGGTTATTGTAGTGGTAGAAGGGTTTGTATTAGTTATAGTGGTAGTGGTGATTATGATCATTGTAGTGAAATGATGGTGGCACTTACAGCATCTCCAGCAAACATAGCTAAAATAGTTATCCAAAATTTTACTTTACTGGTTTAGATAGTCACTTTTTAAACATACACTCCAACAACGATCTACTTTAATTATATTCTTTTAAAATATTCTTATTCTTTAACCCGGTCGTCCACCAAGATATCCTTAGGTCGTGGTCATCCCCCAAGACAACCACCTTGTGTAATACTTTGTGGTCATCCCCCAGGAGGACCAGCTTGTGTAATACTCTATTGAAATGTTTGTATTGACTTAGCCAATGCTCGAAAACAGAGCTAGGTTAATCTCCTACTACGGCCCTAACAAGAGCAGCAAGCCAGAGCTTAGCCATTTTGCACTGTGGTCATCCCCCAAGGCGATCACCTTGTGTAATACTTTGGTGAAATGTTTTGGACATCCTCCCGATCATCTGTCAAGGCATCTCCTAGTCTTCCAATTATCATAATTTTAATCTCTTGGCTTTATTTATAATTATTTGATGCCTTAAAAGTACAAAAAGCATGCAAACAAGTAGGCAACCAAAGCAAACCAGGAAATTGGACAACTGAACCAAGGCTGGGGCAACAAAGCAGGAAAAGAGCTTTGTGTGGTCGATCGGGTGGATGACCGGGTGATCAACCTGGAAGTTTTGCTCACTTTAGCGCCAATTTGATAACTATAACTAGTTCAATTTACTGCATTTTTCACAAAAAAAATAAACTATACATTTTTTTATGATAAACACAATAAATTGAACTAGTTACAATTATTGGATCGAACTAATTTTTTGTGTGAATGAAATATACGAAGTATTCAACAAAATGAATGATTTGTATTATCAAAATAGGACCAGTGGCAGGCTCCACGGGCCACAACAATGCTCTCCAGTCTAGATTTTGGACTGGAGGGATCCTCTACCTATTAAGTATACAAAAGAAATTAATATAAAGAAAAAGGAAAATAAAATGTATTACTAAAGTTAGTAAATAAACTTAGGGTTTAAAATGAAATCAAACTCAAGTGCATGGAATTTTTCTACATTATGAAGTAATACACAAATACCTATTTGCAATTAATAAAGTCTAGAATAATATACTAAAGGTTCTGTGGGGGCCGAGTATTAGGGGATGCAAATAGGCCGAATAGGTGAAAGAATCGAGACATATACATTGTATTCAACCCCGTCTTATACAAATTCAGAAGTATCCTAATCGGCCACATAGCCAGTTGAGCGAGGAGTCGAGTGCAAAGTGATTTGCAACAAAAGGAGCCGAGTAAGTAGTTACACGGTGGATTAAAGGTGGGCCCGACCTTGAGGCCCCAAGAGAAGATATAAATAGAAGAACATCAACTAGAGAGAGGTATATGAGAACGAGTAGATATAACTTAAGACATAAGCAACCAAGAGAGTGGATACTGACTTATCCGTGGAGTGCTAATTCCGGCACCCTCGACCGGAGTGTTCATTCTTTTTAAGGTGACTAGCTGAGAATCACGAGCGCCCCCCAGGATCCGAAGAGTATTTCCGAACCACTTCTCCACAGGTTCGTTGGACCTAATTGCAAATTTTAGCAAAATCGGAAGATGAAATAGAATTAACTAGAAACTTAGAATTTAGAGTACAATGACTAAAAATTGGGGTCTCTACATGTTTCCATTCCAAAAAAAGAAAAAAGAAAAAAGTATAGGTTTCACCATTTAAGCCATCTACGAATATTTTCTATATTTCTTTCACAAAATACTGAGAAAAATTGAAAAAAAGTTTTCCAAGTTGAACAACAAAAGGAAGATCGCATTCAAAGTCATAACTACACGTTTGTAATAGAGTCAGGAAGTTGTCCACTCTAGAATAAAAATAAAAATAAAAATAAAAATTAGAATTTCAATGGAGAAAATGAAACCACTCATTAGTTCCCATCTTGGAAATTTTGAAGGTAAAATGAACACCACGTACTAATACAAATTACTAAACCAATTAATTTGTAGTTGTTAGAAACATTACGATGAAGCCAATCCATGATATGCCAACATTTGAAATGTTGATGTAACTAATTGATTTTACCAAAATAAATTACATCAGTCTTAGTGGTAACAATGAGATGGAGATCACACAGCATATACTAACCCATAAAACAAAAAACTAGAAATTATTGAAATGTACTGCTTTCAACCAACTACCATTGGCACCTAAGAATATACAGATTCAATAGCAAATGAGAATGAAATTAATCCATTCAGTAGAGGTGTATAGAATTATAGATAGAAGAGAAAAAGGAAATATTTTAAAGGAAAAGAAAACAGAATGACCATAAAAACAATGATGTGTGTTGCTACAGGTGAAAAATAGAAGCTGGAAATCTGAAGAAATGGACAATTTAGTATGTTATGAGAGTATAAAGCTTCTTTTTGTTGGGATTGTATCAGAGGGATCAATGATTGTAATGAAGGGTTTTTTTTTAATTTTTTTATTCACAATCTCTCTGTTCTGTCTCTCTTTTCTCCTGTTTGAATTATTCTTCTTGTCTGCTAAACGTAGTTTACCTTTTTTTTTCTTTGTTTTGTAATATTTTTGGGCTTCATCATGTGTTTAATTTAATTATTGTATTTGGAACCCTTAGTTGTGTTAACGGTCCAAAAAGAAGAAGAAAAAAAAGTAAACCCTCAGTTGTGATAAAAATCTGAGACGATTTTGGTACTGAGAAAATAAATAATAAAAATGCTGCGACGGAATGTGTTATTATTTGTTTTTTTTTTCTTTCTTTTTAACAACAAAAAAAAGTTTATGGGGATATCATAACTTATGCAGGCTGGTGTAATCGATTGACGGTCAGATTTAACTTAACTCACTCCACAACAAGTGTCTTAAGATTTTGCGAGTATAGTGCAGTCTTTTGAAAAAAATTACATTCCCAGTACTGAACCCAAACATCTTGCATGGAAGAAAAACAAAGAACCACTCGACCACCACCCCGGTGGTTTTATTTGTTTGCTTGTGTCTTGAAGTTTGCTGCTTATACTAGTCGGGGGTGACCATCCATAGATACTCTCTAGGCAGGAATTGGATGATGGGCCAATATTGGCCTTTCCCCGGCCTATTTCTCTGAATATTCCTACAATTTTATTTTCGCAATAAGGTGATTTTTTTTTATACCCAATATAGAATAAAATGAATTTTGAATGGAAAATTTACCTATAAATCTCATTTTGAGAAATGGTGATAATTTAATTCCAAAGATTTTTTTATAGACCAATTAGTCCCATTGATTTTGGAAACGTAGATTTAATATATTATTTAAAAATTAAATTTACGGTTATACTCTTATTTCTGTTATGTTTCCTTCTCTTTTTTTCTTTTATACTAGAAAGGTAAGGTATACAATATGTGAGAATTAAATTTGAGATAAATTTTTATATGAGAATCTTTTTTATTTAGAAAACATTTCAAAAGGAATACAAAAATGACTTAAAATATGAGATTCTTCAAACATTCTAAAAGGATATGAGATTTTTCAAACATTTCAAAAGGAGCACAAAAACTCCTTAATAAGCTTTGGACAAATGTATAATTTCAAATTGTAATACTCTAATGAATCACTCAAACGTAATACTCTAATGTAACGCTCAAAAAAAAAATATATATTAGTGTATTTTTTTCAGATATAGCACTCTCATATAATACTTTAAAAAAAAAAAAAAAAAAAACCTCCTTAGTGTAATACTCTAATATAACACAAAAAAAAAAAAAAACTCTTTATTGTACTTTTCCCAAACTCCAATATAACACTCTAAAAAAATTCTTTAGTGTAACACTTTAATGTAACATATAAAAAAACTCCTTAGTATACTTTTATCAATCGTAACACTCTAATTTAGCACTCTAAAAAAAGCAAACCATTTCAAAGGAATACAAAAATTCCTTAATAAGTTTTGGACAAATTAATAATTTTAAATTGTAAGGATTACGTTTAGAAAAAGTACACTAATGAGTTTTTAGTGTTTTTTTGTGTGTTACATTGAAGTATGTTACATTGAAATGTTACGTTTGAGATTACATTGATTGGAGCATTACGTTTGGAAAAAGTACACTAAGGAGATTTATTTATTTATTTATTTTGTGTGTGTTACATTAGAGTGTTACATTTTTTAAAAATACACTAAAGAATTTCTTTTTTTAGTGTTATATTGTTACGTTTAGAAAAAGTACATTAAGGAGTTTTTTAATTTGTTACATTAAAGTGATAAGTTATTGGAGTATTACATTAGAGTGTTACGTTTTTGTTCGTAATGTGGAATTTGTTCTAGAAAGAAGAAAAATCCAAAACTTCTATATTGCGAATTGCCCAAATGTGTAATTTTATATTTAGAGAAACTCACTTTTATCCCTGAAAAATTAAATCCAAACATGTAAGTGACTACCCTTTTGTGTAATTTCCACTTTAATGAGACATTTGGATTCAAAAGAAAAAAATGAAGGACTAAACAATTCACAAAATCACTTTTTGAGATTTATTGGTGTTTCACCCATTTTGAAAACACATTTTTTCAATTTTAAAATTGATTAGAATAGTATTAAAAATACGTCATAAAAAGTGTGTTTTCAAAACATATTTTTGATTCAGACTCTGTTTGTTTTGATGTAAAATATTATTGTCAAAATTATTTTACTCGTTTTCCGTAATGTGGTTGAACAAAAAACAAGTAAAACATTTTTTAAGAAAAATATTTTTGTATTATTTTCTCAAAAATGACTTACCATTAAAAATTTCGTAAAATAATTTTTACAAAATTGACTCTCATTCACTACGTTTTTAACACACTTAGCCTTTTTTAATAAATATATTAGCTCACTAAAAAGTCATAAATGACATTTTATTGATCAAAATTTATCTTTTCGACAATAAATTTTTTTTGTTTCAAGTGTCAACCAAATGTCGAAAACAAAAACCAAAGCAATTTTTTTTTTTTTGTGTAAAATAATTTACAAGAAAAATATTTTTTGCGTAAAATATTTCAAATTGAAACGGAGCCTAAGTTATGTTAAATAATTTAATTAATCAAAAGCGGATTTTGTAAACATGATTTTACGAAAAATATAAATAACACTAAAAATATTTTTTTATTTTTTATTTTCTAGCTAAAATATTTGTATGTGTAAAGTGGGTTTTGTAAACATGTTTTTACATTTAAATATTTTTTCTTTTATTTTTTTAATAAAAAAACTAACATGAAAACATTAGTCATTTTTTAAAATTTCAAAGGAAGTGTATGGATTAAAAAATAGGGGAATGCACCAATAAATCTCAAATTTGTATCTTGTAACCCATTTGGTCCTATGAATTTTCTTTTGAACCGTTAGGTCCTATCCCAATGTTAATGACCATTGAACATCATCCACATCAACTACAACTTCAATAACATCAAACGGATTTTGAGTTTTTGATGATCTCTATCAGATTCATCAGATTCAAACATCAAAACATCAGATTCATTAATCTATATATATATATATATGTTGATTTCACATTGAGAACATCGGATCGGAGAGAAAAATGGTGAACATCAACGTCTGCAACATCGCAACATCAGCGTCTGCAACATCAACGCCATGATCAACATCTCTCTCTCTTCACCTCCTCTTCCGACGCCTCCCACGTCGTCGCCTCCTCCTCCTCCGCCACCGTGACTGCCGCGTAACCTTTGTGCTTCCTCCGCCATCGGAAATCACCGCCATGCATCATCTGCTTCGCGTCATTCGAGATCGTTGTGCACAGATCTGTTAGATCAAAGACCGATCCCTTGCCATATCACGGCGGCGATGGCGGATTCACCACCGAGAGATGTACTGAAGCTTCAAAGCCCTTCAATCTGAGAATTTCAGATCTGGCCATAGCGATGGGTTGATGATGATATATGGCCATAGCGACGGGTTGATGATGAGAATTTCAGATCTGGCCATAGTGACGGGTATGGCCATAGCGACGGGTTGATGATGAGAATTTCAGATAAGATCCCTTGCCATGATGTTTAATGTTTAATGTTGATGATGAATAATGTTTAATATTTAATGTTTGATGATGTTTAATGTTTAATGTTGATGATGATGTTTAATGTTTAATGTTTGATAATGATGAATAATATTTAATGTTGAAGAATAATGTTTTATGTCTGATGTTTGATGTTTGATGTTTGATGGATAATGTTTTGATGATGTTGATGATGTTGTTGATGTTACTGATGTAGGTAGTGGGACTAAACGGTGCCTTGCCATGATGTTTGATGTTTAATGTTGATGATGAATAATGTTTAATGTTTAATGTTTGATGATGTTTAATGTTTAATGTTGATGATGATGTTTTCGAACATCAGATTAATGTTTCAAACATTAGATTGATGTGCAAATGGGACTAAATGGAGCATAAGAAAACTTTTAGGACTAAATGGTTCAACTTTTCAAAAACTAGGACTTATGGGTAAATTTTCTTAAAAAATAAATAAAAAAAAAATACGGCAGTGCACCATTAGCCATTATTGTCAACCATTTTAAATGTCATTAAGTCTCATTTGATAATGTTTGGCTTTTTTGTTTTAACTAATAAAAGGTCACATGCAGTGCACATGAATATTAATCTGGTAGATATATTTTATATTTTTCGTTAAAGATAAATGCATTTCAATGCATATAAATTCTCACTTTGTCTCGCAATATAAACGAAATGGTTGCAGATATAATCATAACAACAAGACTACAAACTCAGATTTTTTTTATCCATAATTTTTTCAAAAATAGAAATTAATAATTCAAATTCATTTCACTCATGAATTGAACATTTCATCAATTTAATTTCTACCATACAAACTCATTCTCAATAAATTATGGTTTCTAAGTCTATTTCCTAACATTTTTGTAATCACAATTGTTGCTACAATCTCCTTCATGTTTTCTTTACATAGACATCTAATTACAAGTTGTTCAAGTTTTTAACCCAAGCCTTAGAACTTGTAGATGTGTTGTTCAAGCATCTAAACCCGAAATTTAGGCAATATAAATTATCTTTAAAAGATAAATAAAAAGGCTTTATAGTTGTAGTAGATGGTAGATTTTTTTTTTTTAATTTATAAAATTGGTATAAAAAATAAAGTGGGTTTCAATCCCACTAAAAAAGAAAAGAAAAAAGAAACAAGAAGGGAAAAAAAAAAAAAGAAAAAGAGAAGGAAATAAGTGGTAATTGTTAAGAATGCTTTCAATAGTGGGTTTCAATCCCTCTAAACAATTATGTGTTGTAGTAACTAAGTTTTATTTGTGGTAGGATTTTTAAAGTATTGGTGGTAATATGCTTTTGATTTAATTTTGTTTGACAAAAAAATGTTTTTATTTTTAATTTTGGTTATGTTAATCATGTCATATGATTGCAATGAATATTATGCAATTTGTTGTCACATTGTGTTGTCATGGGTAATTCTTTTGCCACATCATTTGCTCTCAGTACATATCATTTATTTATTTTTGTTTTATTCCTTCCACACACCAAAGGAGGAATGATTGATCAAATGAGATTGATCATCAATAGGCATTCACGCAAAGAAGATGCAAAGAAGG
The DNA here is from genome assembly GCF_055761805.1 of Camellia sinensis. Lineage (NCBI taxonomy): Eukaryota > Viridiplantae > Streptophyta > Magnoliopsida > Ericales > Theaceae > Camellia > Camellia sinensis. The sequence continues at coordinate 100,240,449 of NC_138962.1, read as the reverse complement.
AATCCAAATGAATGGATCGAATCTTGCAAATGCTATTAAGGCTCAGGGTCGGCTCTGACTTTTTAGAGGGCCTAAGACGAACTCAGAAGATGGGTCTCGATTCTCATACAATTGTTAAAATATATATATACATTGCTAAAAAGTAACAATCTTAAATTTATTTTTATTTTTTGCTTGTACCTTCTATAAATTTGTTGCATATAGTACACATAATTATTGCCGTAAATCATAATTATTGAGATAAATTTTAAATATTTTTTATTATTAACACTATAATTTATTCACACTTTTTCCTAACGTAGTAAATTAAATTGAAAATTTGATTAATTTCAACTTAAAAAAAAAATTATTTCTCCAAAAACAATTGTAATTTGTATAGTCAAACAATATTAGGTAAATTATACAAATAGTCTTTGTAGTTTACATGATGTGTCAATTTGGTCTCAATTGTTTGAATTTACTTGGTTTTGTTTCTTAATTTGACGAATTGTGTCATTTTAGTCCAATAAATAACGGTTGTTAAGTTTGGTGGGCGGAAAGTCAAACTATGTGTCAATTTGATCTTTGTAGTTTACACCATGTATCAATTTGGTCACTGTCAAAATCGAGCAAATTAAAATAGCAGGGACCAAATTGACACATTGTGTAAACTACAGAGACCAAATTGACACATTATGTAGATTTTCCGTCCACTAAACTTAACAATCGTTATTTATTGGACTCAAATGACACAATCTGTTAAATTAAGGGACAAAATCGAGCAAATTGAAACAACAGGGACCAAATTGACACATCGTGTAAACTACAAAGGCCATTTGCATAATTTACCCAACAATATTCTATAAATAATTCATACATTTGTCTAATAACCATCCATTATTTTTAAATAATTCACCAATTCAATTGTTTGTTTAAAATTTCATTTTTAAACTAGAGCAAATTGTGACAATAGTCCCTGTATTTTGGTCTCTACGTCATTTTGGTCTCTGTAATTTCAATTGACTCGATTTTAACCTTAAATTTATGATTTTACTCTTAGCATTTTTTATGATGATCCAGAATTTAAAAAGAAAAAGAAAAAAAAGGGCCCTCAAATACACATTACACAGACGCACACACCCAATTTATATATATATGGATATGTAGCCTAAGAGATTTGTGTGTGCTGATATAGACATATATAATATAATTTATATATATATTTGTGTGTAAAGATAGGCAACCACGTGGGGGGGGGGGGCTGCCCCTCCACTCCTTTCCCCTCATTCCTTTTTCCCTTTTCTTTTTCTTCTTGTTTGAAGCATCTACAATGGTCTGGTCTACAAAACTAGAGAGAGAACCCAGTCAACCACAACCGTTTCTAGGGACCCTCCGGTCCCTAATCACTGGCACTTTCAGGATTTGATGAAGTAAATGATGGCCCAATGGCATTGAGTTCTTCTCTAGCAGAGATGGACACTTTGGTTCTCAACACTGCTGACCCTTTAACCAAATCGAAGCTCTCTTACATGGCTTATTCTCTCTGGCCTCTCTCTCTAGTTCTGATCTCTAAATTCACTCTCAATTTGTGTGTGCTCAATCTTTCCCTCATCTGAAGAAGAAGAAGATGGATAAAGAAGCTTTTCTTGGGGGAGAAAGCAATGGTGGTGGGAGTAGAGATTGGTCATCGCACTTCCCTCGAAGATCAGATGCCATCGCTTATGGCTCACCTTACCAGAAGGCCGCTACTCTGGTTGATCTGGCTGAAGATGGTGTTGGTCTTTGTACGGGGAGCAAATATTCCAGCAAGCCCGTACTCCTTTCTTCCGAGCTCCGTTTCTGTCCGATCACCTGCGAGCAAATAACGGTGAGCTACCCGGCGGTGTGTGGCCGGAAAAACCCTCCGACGATCAAGTTAGCGTACACCTTAGGATAGAGAGAGAGAGAGAGAGAGAGAGAGAGGAGTGTTTGAGTGTAAGAATTTCCTTACAAAATGTTCTTGTGTCACGTATGGGGGGCGCAGACATGCTTATATACCCTTCTGCGCCCCAAATCTACTCCCATTGGTCTCTCGATACGTGGCTCTATTATCCCATCTGTCAGCACAAATCTTGCTATACATTACCTAACCCAACTGCCAGCCCACTCTGTTAGGAGCACGGCAGCCGGGCAACATTATCTCGGCTATCAACGACCATACTGAACATGCCGAAATGCAGTTGATATAGTTTCCTACTACCGGGCCTAATTCCAGCCGTGCTCAACTGTATTCCGGCGAAGCCGAGCTGGAGATTGGTTGTGCCGGTCAGCCAACAACCCTCTCGGCCAAGCTCCAAGCGCCGGCCTTCCTACCGGTTTAAGGTGCGTGCATTACAGCCTTGCAATGCGTGAGCCGGGGAGCCTCATCTGGGCTGTTCCTCCACCTATCCGCCTTTCGCGGAACCAAGATCATATAGCTCGGTTCCACGTGGGCTTTGCCATTACCGAGCAATATCACGACCTGATCTTGGAGCCCAATACCTCGGCCCAAATCTGTCCGGCTAACGTCACGGCCCAATCTCAAATCATACATCTCCCTCTCAATTGCCCCTTAATTCCGTCCGCAAAAGCGTAACTGGGATTACTTATTTCGACCGGGATAACACTTCCTCGGTCCTCAGAATGCGAAATGGCGACCGGGCTAGTTGACATTCCTGTCTACAAACTTGCTTGGTTATACTCCTCGGTAGACGTCATCTTCTTCAAAAATTGCTCGGTTGTCTCCTCGACTCTTCAACCTGTCCTTTCAGTTCTGACGTCGTCATAAATGGGGACACGTGGCAGGCTTCCATTAGACCTCGAGCAGCCAACCCAGCCGTCTGCTAGAATTTGAATTCTTGGCGGTTTCTCCGTCTATACGTACAAGCCCCATCTTTCTCATTTCACTCCTACTGCCTCTCTGCAATCCGACGCTTCAGAGCTCAAGCACCTTTCTCCAAGCCTCGTCTGCCATTCTTCGTGCTCAAAGGAATAGTCCCTGCCCTTCACTGGTAAGTCCTTCAACTCCTCTTTTGTTGCTATCTTCTTAAATATTTCACACATTAGGGTACTAAAACATAGTTCTTAGGACGTAGGCCATAGAAATCGTCCCAAACCTCTCACTGTTCATGGTGTTCTTCATTTTCGCTGATGAACTTCGAAGAACTGGGGCGGATCGGGCTCCAGGTCTTCGTTTGATCCAAAAAACCATCTCGACCGAGCAAATAACCTGTTAGATATAACCATAGCAAGAACCGGGATAACAAAGGACTTGGCTACTCAACCGGGCTAAAATCTGGTCTGCTTGGGCGGCCAAGCTCCTTGTCAGCCTCTACGACCGAGGTGGTTTGGCACTCTAGACGACCGAGCTAAAGTCAAGCTCGCTTTGCGCGATCGCGCTCCCTCTTACACTTGCCCTCCTTTTCTTGCAGAGTCCAAGGGGACCACTGTCCAATCCTGAGGCTCCCAAAGACCAAGCAGCCACAAATCACCTGATAGTGCCAAACCAAAGCCGAGCTAATTTAGCCGGTCGTAAATGGAGAAATTTCGCTTCCTCGTAGATACTCCGGCTGCCCTAACTGCGTTCAGGGAGGAGTATGGCATCCCGGCCGATGTCCACCTAGAGCTCGCAGAAGAAGAGACCACGCCTTGGGGCAGAACAGAACAATGCCCCTTCACCGTGCTGTCGATCGTCGAAGAAGGCCTCCGCTTCCCACTCAACCCACTTATCACCGAGTTCCTCCGCCGCACCGGGCTGGCACCCACACAAGTGTCCACCAACACTTACCGAATTATCAACGGCGTCCATGAACTGAACAATCGGCTAGGCACCAACTTAGGTCTAGCCGAGATATTAAGGCAATACACGATGGGTCACACCGGTGACGACCTAGCCTATTACTTGAAAATCAGACCGGGCAAGGAGAAAATTGTAACCGGCACCCCGGATAAAGACTTGCACGACGACGATTTTTTCTGGGTGTCGGGCAATTACGAAACAGCCGAGGTACCAGGCTGGTTTATAAGCAAGAACTTCGGTTCCTCATGTAAGCCGCTCAAACTTGCTCAGTCAGCCTACCTTATTATTCTGTAATTAACCAGTTTTCTTGTTTCTTTTGCAGTAATCCAAGCCTTGCAAGCCAACTACCAATTTCCCAACGTAGAGGCAATTCGGACCGTGCTCCGTCATCGCCATCGAGATTGCAACGAGCTACTCGGCTACACTCCAACCTACAGATACTCCGCTCCCCGTCGGAGTAAAGTTACAGACTTCCTCCGTGCTCCATCACCTCCTCCAGATCCAACTTTGCCAGACGTTCCACTAATTCGGTTGACAGAAGAGCAAGAGATGGCCAAAGGAAGCCAAATCAAAAACCTGCTCACCGCAACGTCTGCCAAGATACCGAGTGTCGTCACCCGCTCTCCAGCCGCCGGTCAGTCACGGGGCGCCGTGGTCGCCCTTGCTTCTCAAGCTGCCGGGGAGTCAAGCCAAGTAACACGCCGGGCTGGCAAAAGAGCTTGCGCGGACCCGTCTGCCGAGCTGATTACCGAACTATCCATTGAGCAACCTACCGTCACAGCTGAACCAACGCCGGCATGGAGACCGCAGCTCAAGCACCGGGGAAAGGAGATCCCGGCAACGGCTTCCGTCAAGGGAGACAAAGAACATCTTCTTGCCTTTGATCTCTCCAAAGCCCTTCTCCTGCCGAGCGACGTGGTTGGCAGCGACCACGTTCCTGACACCCGGCTAGTGAAATCAGCCGTGAAGTCTATGACCAGGGTAAAAGTCTCAACCTTCTACTCCAATTTTCTTAGTGTTTGCAAGGTTTCTTCTTCTCTGATCAGGTTTCCTTTTTCCAGGCCATCTAAAAACAACACTTAGTCATGGAGCGCATCCACCGACTTCGGCAAAAGGCAGCCGACACTGACAGCCAAGTCCAAAGCCTCCAAGCCGAGCTTGGCCGGGCAAAAGCATCTCTCCAAATCGCCAATGCTGACAACAACAGGTTACACGGTCAGCTTGACGAGGCCGAGAAAAAGCGCGATGAGCTCCAGGACGAGCTGGACGCTCTGAAAAAGTCAAGGAAGAAGGACTGCTGAGATGCAAACAACGCCGGCTTCCTAGAAGCTGAGGGAAGCTACAAGAAGCAGGTCTTCGCTACCCAAGACATCTACTTCAAAGCGGGTTGGAAGTCTGCCTGCGAGCATCTTGGTCAGGGACTTGATACTGACGTCTTTGCCACCCCGCCGCTTACTTCCCTGCCGGCCTACCTTGTGCCATATGCCAATGACGTCTTTAGTGCATTGCAGGCTGAGGCCGAGGAAGGGCTTGAAGAGGAAGAGGCCGGGGAAGATACTGACGGAGAGGAGCAACCAGAACAGGAGCAGCCCGGCCGAACTGAGCCCGGTGTTAAAGACCGATCTCCAGTAGTGAACTTGGAGACAACTCCGGATGGTGAATTCACCAATCTCTCCCCCTTAGCTTAGTTTTTTCTTTTTTTTATTGCTTTATTTTTTGCTTTGCACATGTAACCAGGCTCTCTGCGCCTCCTTTTGTATTAACTTTCTATCAATGAAAAACTTTAATTGCATCAAGTGTTCGCACGGTTTTCTCGAACTCTATTTTCAGCAAAACATCTCGGTTTAAATCACGAAGTTGCACAAATCACCAACTAGCCTGACTAGAGTTAACATCTCGGTAAATTTAGTAAAATTGAGGTTCTTCAACCGGAATAAACATCTCGGTGGGAACAACAGTTGAACAAATCACGAATTCTTTCAATCGGACTAAACCATCATCGTTGAGCATGCCTGAACTGAACAAAACATCTTGTACAACCGGAATACACCATCTCGGTTTTAATTCTGAGAATTGAACAAACCATCAACTCCTTCAACCGGAGTAGGGCATCTCGGTTGGAATCTCTGAGTTGGACAAACCACCAACTCCTTCAACCGGAGTAATTCATCTCGGTTGGAATCTCTGAGTTGGACAAACCACCAACTCCTTCAGCCAGAGTAACTCATCTCGGTTGGGATCTCTAAGTTGAACAAACCACCAACTCCATCAACCGGAATGACTCATCTCGGTTGGAATCTCTGAGTTGAACAAACCACCAACTCCTTCAACCGGAATAACTCATCTCGGTTGGAATCTCTGAGTTGAACAAACCACCAACTCCTTCAACCGGAATAACTCGTCTCGGTTGGAATCTCTGAGTTGAACAAACCACCAACTCCTTCAACCGGAATAACTCGTCTCGGTTGGGAATACTTAAGTTGAACAAAACATCAACTCTTTCAATTCGGATTAGTTCATCTCGGTTGAGAATTTCAAGTAATCAAAGCAATCAATCAAAATGCTCAGTCAAAGAAGACACTTCTATATATTGACAAAAAGAATTACATTCTGAAGTGTAAGGCAAAAAATTCCTTTGCACAAAAAGAAAACAAAAGCTAGAAATAGTACAGTTTGAGGTTGGCCGCATTCCATGGCCGGGGTATTCCTCTACCATCGAGATCCTCCAAGTGGTATGCCCCTTTGCCCGCCAGACCGGTTATCTTGTAGGGTCCTTCCCAATTTGCCCCTAGTTTGCCTTCACCTGGCACCAGGGTGTTGCTCATAACTTTCCTCAAAACCCAATCACCTACTTTGAATGGTCTGGGGTGCACCGTTTTATTGTACTTCCTTGAGAGATCTTGTTGGTAGGCAGCGATGTGGATGAGCGCCTTTTCCCGACGTTCTTCAACCAGATCCATTTCAAGAGCAATGGCCTCGGCGTTTAGCTCGGGTTCAAAACTTTCACTTTTGAGAGTGGGCATGCCTACTTCCAAAGGTATGACCGCCTCCATGCCATACGCCAAAGCGAATGGAGTTTCCTCGGTAGAACGCCGCGGGGTAGTTCGGTATGCCCAAAGGACGCTGGGAAGTTCCTCGGCCCACTTTCCCTTGGCCTTCTCAAGTCTTTTCTTCAGTCCGTCAAGAATAGTCTTGTTTGACGCCTCGGCTTGACCATTGGACTGCGGGTAAGCCGGAGTGGAGTTGTAGAATTCAATCTTCAAATCTTCACAAAACCCTCTGAATAGGCGACCGTCAAACTGGGTGCCATTGTCAGAGATCAAAATTTTAGGGACGCCGAACCGTGTTACTACATTCTTCCAGACAAACCGCTTCACGTCTTTCTCCTTGATTGTTGCCAAAGGCTTGGCTTCAACCCACTTGGTGAAGTAGTCTGTTGCCGCGATGAAGAACTTCCGGTTGCCTGGAGCTGTCGGGAGCAACCCCACTATGTCTAATCCCCACATTGCAAAAGGCCAAGGGCTGGTTAGGGGAAGAAGTTCTCTGGTCGGCTGATGGATCTGGTGCGCAAACTTCTGGCACTTTTCGCACTTGCGAACATATTTCTGTGCGTCGGCTTGCATGCACGGCCACCAATAGCCTTGTGAAATAGCGCGGTAGGCCAAGGCCCTGCCCCCTATGTGACTACCACAGAGGCCTTCGTGAATTTCATACAAGAAGGCCTCCACGCTACTCGGATGCACGCACTTCAGATAAGGACTGGTGAAGGACTTTTTATACAATGCTCCAGATGGAGAGAGCCAAAACCGCTCTGATTTCACCCGGACTTTGTGCGCTTCTTTCTTGTCTGCTGGCAGAGTCCGATCTCTGAGAAACAGGGTTATAGGGTCCATCCAGGAAGGACCTAGCGCGGCGCAGATTACATCCGTCTGCCCGGCTCCCTCTATGCTTGGCCGTGGAAGGAATTCAATTAGCAGGGGGTTAGGAGAAGTACAATCAACCATAGAAGCGAGGCCGGCCAGCTCATCAGCTCGGTTGTTCTCTTCTCGGCCAATCTGTTGAACTCTGATTGCCTGAAATTGCTTGATGTGTTTCCTGACCAAAGCTTGGTACTTTGCCATTCTGTCATCCTTTCCTTCATAAATCCCAGCGACTTGGTTAACCACAAGCTGGGAATCACTGTACACCATTAGCTCGGAAGCTTGCATCTGAAGCGCGCTTTTGAGACCGGCCAAAAGCGCCTCGTACTCAGCTTCGTTGTTGGATGCCGGAAAGCCAAGGGTGATAGAGTGTTCAATTGTCAACCCGTCTGGTGATATCAAAACTGTACCTAACCCGGCTCCGTGACGGTTCGAGGCTCCATCAACAAAAAGTTTCCATATCTCCCCCACAAAGAGCTTCCAGCATTCTGAGGGGTCCTGAGAGGCTTGAAGGTTGATGGGATCACGACTGCTCGGCTGTGCGGTTTCAAGTTCTGTGTTGATCGGTTCCAATTCAGTCACCCTTGATGATTCGGCACCGGACTCAGCAAGTTGATCTGCAATGCTCAAGTTCGTAGGCGAATCACCAGGTTGCGGTATTATGCCGGCCGCAGGTTCTGAGCTGTGTGGTTCAATTTCTTCCCCCCTTGGTGATGCGGGACCGGACAGAGCTGGTTGGTCGGTGGTATTCAACTCCGTCATCGTGTTACCGGGTGGTAAAACCGTACAAACTGAGGGTGCTTCAGTGATGCGCACAAACTCCACGTCGCTACCTTCACCAACTGGTTGTATCTCGGATGGTCTTGCGTGCACCTCATCATCTGCCGCGGTAATATCGACCGGGCATATCGGATGAGTTCCATGTGAGAATTCGGCGACAAAGTCGGCCAAAGTCTGGGCTTTGATGGCAGTGCGCGGATGGAACTTCACATCAAACTGTCCCAACTCGACCGCTCACTTAAGAATCCGACCGGAGAAGTCTGCCCGCTCGAATAAAGCTTTGAGGGGGAATTCGGTCAAGACGATGACGGTATGTGCATGGAAATAGTGCGCCAACTTTCTTGAAGCCATCATTAATGCCAAAGCAAGCTTCTCCAACGGCAAGTATCTCGACTCTGCCGGTAGCAAAGTTTTGCTGACGTAGAAGATGGGGAGGTGCTTGATTCCTTCAGCCCGGACAAGCACCGCACTGACTGCATGCTGTGATACGACCAAATAAAGATAGAGCTCTTCTCCAGGCTCCGGTGTGACCAACAGTGGCGCTGAAGACAGATACTCCTTGAGCTCGGCCAAGGCTCGGTCACACTCTTCATCCCGGGAGAACTTTGATTTTAAGGACTGAAAGAAAGGGCGGCAGCGATCTGATGACCGGCTTATAAATCGATTAAGCGCGGCGGCCATTCCGGCCAGATGCTGCACGTCTTTTGTCGAGCTAGGCCGTTTTAACTCTTGCACGGCTTGGATTTGTGTAGGGTCTGCTTCGATACCTTGGTTCATGATTAGGAATCCCAAAAATTTTCTGGATCCCATGCCGAAGGCACACTTAGACGTATTCAGGCGTAGCTTGTGCTTTTTGAGAATGGTGAACATCTCGGCCAAGTCGGACAAATGATCTGCCTAATGCTGGCTTTTAACCACCATATCATCAATGTAGGCTTCCATTGTCCGACCCAGCAAAGGAGCAAACATCTTGGTCACCATCCTCTGAAAAGTTGCCTCGGCGTTCTTCAAACCAAAAGGCATGACTCGGTAGCCAAAGAGTCCCCTTAGTGTAGTAAACGAGGTGATTTCTTGGTCGAGGCCATGCATGGCAATCTGATGATAGCCGCGGTAGGCATCCAAGAAACTTAGCCTGTTATGTCCAGCCGTCAAATCCACAAGCTGGTCAATTCTAGGCAAAGGAAAGCTATCTTTCGGACAAGCTCGGTTGACGGTCTTGTAATCAACGCAAGCCCGCCACTTCTCATTCTTCTTCGGTACCACCACTGTATTTGAGATCCACCGAGGATAGTGTACTTCTTGAATTGCTCGTGCCTCTAGCAAATTCTTGACTTCTTTCACAATTACCTCGGCGTGATGCAGCGCCGATCTCCTTATTCGCTAAATGACTGGCTTGGCTCCGGGGAAGACATTGAGATGATGGCAAATAAAACTAGGATCGAGGCCGGGCATGTCGTAAGGTGACCATGCAAAAACTTCGATGTTGGCCATCAAAAACTCAACCATCTCGGTCCGTTCTGTGGCTGTAAGGCTTGAGCTGAGCAAGAAGAACTTGTCCGGCCGCTCTGTATCAATTCGCACCTCCACCAATTCCTCGACAGCTTTGTCTTCGGCCTTGGTGCCCACATCATCCATGACACCCTGGTCCTCCGGTCCCTCAATCATTTGAACAAATCCTTTAGCAGCCTGGCTCCCGTTGACCGCCACGAAGCACTGCTTTGACATGACCTGATCGCCCCAAATCTCCTCGATTGCCCCCATAGCCGAGGGGAATCTCATTACTTGGTGGAAAGTTGATGCCACGGCTTGCATAGCGTGAAGCCACCCCCTTCCAAGGATCAAATTGTAAGTAGATGGCACCTGTAATACCCAGAACTCCACCTGTTTGACCACGGATCCCGCTTTGACCGACAGGATAATCTTTCCCAAAGGCCACTCCGATTGTGAGTTGAAACCAACCAACGGCGATGTCGCCGGGGCCAAATTCGTATCTCGGAGCTTGAGCTGTTGGAAAGCATCGTAGTATATGATCTCGACCGAGCTTCCCTGATCAATCACGATCCGTTTCACTTCAAAATCTTTGACGCGGAGTGTAACTACTAAGGCGTCATTGTGCGGTGTCTGAATGCCCTCCAAGTCCCTTGAGGAGAAACTGATCACATCTTTCGCTTCCGTCTTCCCCCTCTTGAGCGCAGGCTGAACTGACAAAACTTCCCTCATGTGCTCTGCCTTCTTGATCATACCACGGAGCTCGCAAACACGCGCCAGTTCCACTATGTCGTGGATGACATTCACAACCCCTTGAGGAGGTGCATCCCGGTCGTCCGGTCCCCACGGATCAACCGAAACTTGATTTGCCTTAACGCCCCCATCAATGTAAAGATCCAGGTACCCGACCGCGACTAGCTCTTCCAGGTGTTGCCTTAATGGGAAACAATCCTCAGTCCGATGGCCTCGCTCCCGATGAAACGTGCAACGATACCGCGGATTGTAGCCCTTTTGTCCATCGCCCAACTTAGCAGGAAACCGGACATACTCCTCGTCTCGGATTTCACTAAGCATGCGATAGATCGGAATCTTGAAGACCGTGGTTATGCCAGTCCTTGCCTTCAACCTTCTGTTTGCATCCGCTACGTCATCTCGGGGGTAGTCATCCCAGTCATTCTGACGTCCTCTACCCCGGTTTTTGCGATTCAAGCCACGGTCCGATTCCTCGGCTCGGTCACTTGAGCAGCTAGACTCTTGCCCAACTGCGTGCACTTTTCCTGCTGTCTTCTTGTCTGTTGCTACTGGAGTTGCCTTCACGGTAGATACTGGCGCGTCATCCTCGACTCGGATGTGCTCATTGATGCGCTGCATGAGCTGGCCCATGGACGTTGGTTGGTTCATGGTAAGCGAGTCCCGCAGTCTATATCTGACCGGGAGACCACGCTTGTATTGAGTGATTGCAAGGTTGACCGGGCAATCTAAGATCACGTGGAAGGTCTCCCAATACCGAGAGTTGTATGCCTTCAATGTGTCGCTCGGTTCCATCTTGACACTCAGTAGATGATCGACTTCCTTTGGTGTTTTTGTGTTGGTTTTGAAGCTCATGACAAAAGCTTCGGCTAGCTGATGCCACCTCTCAATACTCCCCTTCTGCAGCCTTTCAAACCACTTCAAGCCCAGTTCGCTCAAACTTGACGGAAAGATGAGGCACATAAGAGCGTCATTCCGCCTATGTCCGGCCATAACCTGTCGGAAATGACTTACATGCATGTAGGGATCGGTTTTCCCGTCGTAAAGCGTGAACTTTGGCTGGTGGAAGCCTGCCGGAAGCGGTGTAGTTTCTATTTCCAGGGAGAAAGGGGTGGCACTCAACCTGGCCAAATCTGAATCCACTAGGAGTGGCGCTGCTTGGCGGGGTAGAGGCATTCCGACCTCCTCGCTGGCGTGAACCCCGTAGGATAGCCGCTGGAACGCCGATATCCTCTAAGCTTCGCGCCGGTGAGCCCGCTCCTTCAAGACCGCCTGTAAATCCTCTGAATGAGCGGAGTAAGAGTACCTCGACGTCGTCACCGGACGTGAGGGCCGGTAGGTGCTATCTTGCGCGCTAGACTTCTCTGCATGCACGTCGGAATCACCAACCTGGTAACTTCTGGTAATAGAAATGGACAGAGTGTGTCGCTGACTCTGGCCGCCTGAACGGCGGGATGGGGTGCGCTCACTGTGGTCACCCACTCCAGCTACACCTTTCCCTTTGACATGCCGTTTGAGCTTCTCCATCTCCGCTGCTATTCGCCGGATGACAGCGTCTTGGTCCCTCAACTTGTGTTCCAGACGTCGGGCATGTGATTCTCTCCGCCACCGATGACCGTCCGGACTTCGTGAATGACCATAACTTCTTCCGCGCTTATCCGACGCGTCTCCTGACTGCCCTCCGGTGGGCGTCTCCAAGTCCGCCATTGGATGGATGGCGGGAGGTCCCTCTCTCCTTCGGGTATACTTCAGTGTGGCTCCATCTATGGCAGACAATGGAAACTCGTCGTTGTTCGCCATGGACAGCGATCAGACTAGCCTAGAAGACAAGGTTTTGTCTGTCAAGCGTTCCCACAGACGGCGCCAATTGTATGGAGAGCAAATATTCCGGCAAGCCCGTACTCCTTTCTTTCGAGCTCCGTTTCTGTCCGATCACCTGCGAGCAAATAACGGTGAGTTACCCGGCGGTGTGTGGCCGGAAAAACCCTCCGACGATCAAGTTAGCGCACACCTTAGGATAGAGAGAGAGAGAGAGAGAGGAGTGTTTAAGTGTAAGAATTTCCTTACAAAATGTTCCTGTGTCACGTATAGGGGGCGCAGACATGCTTATATACCCTTCTGCGCCCCAAATCTACTCCCATTGGTCTCTCAACACGTGGCTCTATTATCCCATCTGTCAGCACAAATCTTGTTATACATCACCTAACCCAACTGCCAGCCCACTCTGCTGGGAGCACGGCAGCCGGGCAACATTATCTCGGCTATCAACGACCATACTGAACATGCCGAAATGCAGTTGATATAGTTTTCTACTACCGGGCCTAATTCCATCCGTGCTTAACTGTATTCCGGCAAAGCTGAGCTGGAGATTGGTTGTGCCGGTCAGCCAACAACCTTCTCGGCCAAGCTCCAAGCGCCGGCCTTCCTACCGGGTTAAGGTGCGTGCATTACAGCCTTGCAATGCGTGAGCCGGGGAGCCTCATCTGGGTTATTCCTCCACCTGTCTGACCTTCGCGGAACCGAGATCATATAGCTCGGTTCCACGTGGGCTTTGCCATTACTGAGCAATATCACGGCCTGATCTTGGAGCCCAATACCTCGGCCCAAATCTGTCCGACTAACGTCACGGCCCAATCTCAAATCATACATCTCCCTCTCAGTCTTCCTGAGCAAATTCTTGATCAGTCAAGCTATGAAACTGCAACAAAGTTTTACTTCATATTTGTTCAATTTGATTTACTTTGGTCCCTTAATTTCTTTGCTTTGATTGTTCTAAATTTCCTTGAGAAGCCGTTGTGGTGTGCTGAGTATTCTGCATATTCTTGCAGTAATAGAGAGCACTATTTTCTTGGACAGTTACCATACTTAGGTGGTGCAGAGTCTCTTGTTTATAAGGGTGTAACTCTTATCATTCTCATGATACATACCTTATTTCCCATTTCTTATGAAGGATTTCATATCTACTGGAAAAGTCATCTTAATCAATTAAAGGGAATTACGGGAGAGCATCCTCATCTTGGCTGGAATGCTTAGCACATACTTCAATGTCGTGGCTCTTGGGTTTTTATTTCTTCTGTTCTCCAGTTGGGTAGCGTATGCCATGTTTGAAGATACCGAACATGGGAAGACAGTTTTTACTTCTTTCAGCACAACATTGTATCAAATGTTTGTTTTGTTTACCACATCTAACAATCTCGATGCCTGGATTCCTGCATACAAGGCTTCACGTTGCTTCAAAAGTCAGCTTGCAAAACAAGTGTCTGAAAAGGACTGTACGAGGAAAATAATATTAGGGAAAGTCTTTAATCTCATTCATAAAAATAATTGTGGATATTAACAAAGGGCAATGTATTCATCTGTTTCAAGAGATCAATAAATATAGTTCTTGAGGCCAAAGTGAAGAGTTTAGTGAGAGCAACATTTTGATCGATGGAGATCAAAATCCGACAAAATCGAAAATTTGGATTAGCTTTTCTTCGTACTTGAGGTAGGGATTTTCCTTATACTTCTTTATGCACTTTTACGTAATTATAGGAAGTTTCGAGTTGTATATAATTTAATTAGAATTTTTGAAAAAAAAATTGTGATTTATTTGATTAAAAGAGAAATTTTGAGAATAATAAAAAGTTGATGCCCAAATTGTGAAAGTGTAAACTTGGAATATGTTTGTAAGGTTGTGAAAGAGTTATGTTTTAAATTTGAACAAAAACGGACTTCGATTCGATTAGTTTTGAAATTTTTACCGGTTTATGACCAAAAGAGCATTTTTAAAGAAAACAAAGGAATTACGTTTAAATTTTGGGGTTTTCAATCAAAATAGGATGTTATAACTAAATAATGCTTGGAGAATGAGTTTGGAAAAAAAATGATATTTTGGCATTAATAGTATTATTTTGTTTAATGTATCTGTTGGAATAAAACCGACACGGTTAGAAATGGACCTTAAGAGGTTACCGGACGTGATTGTGATATGAAAACTAGTGTAGTTGTTCATATTTGATGAGATGTGGAATAGATTGTATTTATCAGAATTTTTTTGGAATTTAATTGTTTAAATATCCGTTTAGAAATATCTGTTTTGGGCTATCAGTGGAGGATAGCCATGATTGTTGTAGAAATGCATGAGACTTGGGTAAATTGAACCACATTCCTCATTTGTTGCATTGGACATTGCATTACATTCATTTCATTGCAAAAGTATCTGTTTTTGAGAAATGTTTGGAAATGTATTTGTTTGCGAAAAGATGAATACTTGGCGAATCTGGTTAGGGGGTGTAGAACCGCGCGGTTAGGTGTCGAGCCTTCTAGTTTACTAGTAAAAATGACAGTGGTAGTGCATTAGGGCCTACTTGCAGACACTCACTTAGAGATTCACAGAGCCTGTATTTATGCAACAGATATGGTTTAAAATAGAAATGATTTTATATTTGTTGTTGCATCTCAGCATTGCATGCTTTATAAAAAGAGAGATAAACTGTTTTATCATGAGCATGGCATGAGCATACTCCTCTTTAGTCTTGTCATTGTTCATATGTTGTGTAGTATATCTCTACTGAGCTGTGGCTCACCCTATAAGGGAAACCATTTCAGGTACAGGTGCTATGCCTCTGCCAAGACATTGACTTGGGAGGACTCGAAGTTGAGGCTTCATTTTTGTTTTATTGTTATTTGTTGAATGGAAGCCCATGGCTAAATTTGTGTTGAGTTGAAACTCCATTTTGTGTAACCAAGAATGTTCTTGGATAAATTTGTAAGCCTGTAGGGCACTTATTATCTGTTTGGTTTCCATTTCATACTTGTTGTACAATGCATGTTTGGGATTAGAACTGGGGCATTGAGATGTGAACAACATTTATTTGGCATTTGGGATTTAATGGAAATGAGTGTATGGATTAGTTAGCTATATATATGTGTTTGTCTATCAGGTGGGTTTTGTTACATAAATAGATATATCATGCCCAATTTTCGAGGCGTGACATTTTTTTTGTAAAAGAAATATGCATATAAGTAACATGTGTCATATTTTTTAGAGTAAAATTATAAATTTACTAACCTTAGTGATTTAACCTTAACTAATTCAGTGATTATTTTAAGTCAAAAACACTAATGATATTATCAATTGGACCACATTGACACAAAATTTAAAATTAAGGGTCAAAATTAAGTCAATTGAAAATGTATGGATCAAAATAACACAAAGGGTAAAATATAGGTTCAATTTTCCCTTTAAACTACCAATACTATAATGCAGTATTTGGTTCACTGAAATGTAATTGAATTGAATGTATTGGTCATTTCTTAATCATAAAATTACTTTTTCCTCAAAATGGTTAATGATGATTTTATTTGTAATCTTTTTTAGTAAATCAAACGTGAAAATAGATATTATGATGAAATGATTGCTCTATTCAACTTTATTTTAATAAACCAAACATAACTTAAGACCGAAATAATTAACCAAACATAACTTAAGATCAAAATTATTTCAGGGCCTTATTTTTAGATAGAATTTGGGGGCCTGAGGCAATGGCCTTACCTGCCTTACCTCAGGGTTGGCCCTATCAAGGCTATCATAGAGGATCTTACACATGTCTCTGACACCCAGAGCTTTCGGATTATTCGGACTCTTAGATTCCCAATTTGAGTGAGGATTAGAACTTCACGTGTGTACTAAATTATATCAGTTTTTCCATAATTTAGTGTTGTGTGTGAAGTTGAGTGTTTCGCAGTGAGATTGTGGGAGGTTGTGTTTCAATTATCTTTGTAATTGTCAAACTTTATACTTGTCATTTTAGTTATGCTGACTATTAGCCTTTATAACTAATTATTAGTTTATTTAGTTTGTATATGAGAATTAAGTTTAAAAGATCAAATATTAAGTTTCTGCAACGAAATAATATAATTGTTCTAGTTTTACAATCGGTAAATATATATATATATATATATATATTTTTATCGATTTTCTAAAAAAATTAAAAACAAATACTAAACAAGATCAATAATGACATTTCAATTGGTTGACAATAATTAATGATACATTTATCAAGTACACTTCAATTTTTTTTTTGTCCATACACTAGTTGAAATATTAAAAAATGACTAATATTTTTATGTTATTTTTTTATTTTTTAAAAAAAAGAGTGTAAAAACGTTATTACACCTTTTTAAATGTCTTCAAAAAGAATAAACGTAAAAACATGTTTTGTAAACATATTTTATAAAAAATAAAAAGCGAGTTTAGAAAACCCATTTTATACCTACAAAATATTTTAATTAGAAAATAAAAATATTTAAGCTAAAAATAAAAATTAAAAGATATTTTTATGTGATTTATAATTTTTGTAAAAGCATTTTTACAAAATTCACTTTTGTTTAATTAAGTTTTTTAATATAACTTAATGAAAAATATGTTTTGAAAACTCGCTTCTCATGAGATATTTTTGTTATTACTTCAATCAACTTTTAAATCGAAAAAACGTGTTTTTAAAAATGTGTTTTCAAAACCCACTTTACCCTATGTTGGGAATAAATTAAAAATCCACGCTAGTGTGGAAATAAAGTTGTAGAAATACTTTTTTTGGGAAAATGGGCCAGATTAAATATATGACAGGATCACCTAATATTTTTTTTTCTTGGATCGGCGAAAGTTAGTTATTAGTTGTTAGATTAGTACCTATGAAAACCATTTGCAAAGCATCAAGTGCTTGCCTCCTTAATTCAACTCCTCCCATGAAGAGTTTAACCCATGACTTCCCCCTAGGAATTAAGCCCTTAGGAAAGTCATGTTGGCCAACTAGACTAGGCTTAGTTGGTTAATTTTATAATCATTGTTGATCAACACAAACAATACACGGCTTTTTAAGAATGTATTACTTTAAGAATTCTAATGATTTTAATCCATACAAATTGTGACAATCATCTTGGTGATATAAACAAGAAGTTTTTGTTTTTTTGCTTAGAACTTAGTAGAAAGATAAAAATCACAAGAGTAAGAGGCCGGCCTCTCTCTCTTTTCCTAGAAAAATTATTCAATAATTTTATTTTTTCAGTTAATTCTATTAAATAAAAAATTTTAACAACAAAATGTTTGTAATTTTTCAAACTATAGAGATAATTCTTATTTTAATAAACTTCAAGATTGTATTTATAATTTACCATTTTTTTTTTATATTCATTTCTTCATATTTCAATAGACAGTCCAGCATGACTATCGATAGAAACTAAAAAGGAATTGGTGGATGTGGTTAGAAAAAAATACCAAAAGGGAAAATTATTCAGTAGTCTTGTAGCACCACGCTATTTGTCCTATGTGGTGCTCCGCGCCAATTAAATCTGGACACAAATTCAGATTTCAGTTTGTTTGCCACGTCGCCATACAAAGTTGATTCCCACCCTTGAGTTAACGAAAAGGCAAAGTTGTTAACGGAGAAGAATTAAACATCTACCGAACTCTCTGCCTTTCAACAGTTTTCCTTTATTTTTTATTTGTGTTGCTAATTACAAACAGGTTTGTTTCTCAGGAAGAAATCATTTTTACTTTTGCTAATGGATATGGGATTTTGAAGTCACATCATTTCGGATTTTAAATGATCAGTTTCTCAAGCATATATCCATCAACAAGGAAATCAGTTTCAACCTTCAACCTTAAGGCGCAACAGAGATGGCCTTCCAATTTCAATAATGGATTTCTTAGGCTTACCAATATTCATGCCTTATGTAATGCCATATTTTTTTATTCGTGCCTTTCGAAATGCCATATTGGCTAAATGCTTTGTAAATTTAAATTACTTCCTTTATTATGGTTAATAGCAAAATGTTGATCAAATTTAAAGCTATTTTTCCTGCTCTTGTCAACTGTGAATCAAGTTCAAATGGAAATCTATGAAATGTAATTAGTTTATTGTAGGACTCAGGTTTTGTCTATTATATGCAGAGAATGCATGCTAATTTATTTATCAAAAAAAAAATAAATAAATATGCAGAGAATGCATGTTCCTTTCAAATCTAATGATAATTGATGTGGTTTTTGTTCTAGTGTTTGACTTGAGAAGTGTTGCACAACTGCTTGTCTCACCAGAAAAAAATAAATAAAGAAAGAAAGAAAGAAAGAAGAAAAAAAAAAAAGAAGATAAATTATTAATAAGTCCTAATAGTTGGATTTAATTACCATCAAGTCCTATTGAAAATAAGTCTTAATAAAATTGCCACTAAAAATAATTTTTTGTTATGATTTTTTTGCATATGTCGCTAAAAATTGACAATTAATGACTTTTTTTGTCACGATTTTTTTAAATTGTCGCTAAATTACAATTAGTGACTTTTTTGTGATGAATTTTTCAAACTGTCGCTGAAAGTTGAAAATTAGTGACTTTTTGTAATAGTGCTTGATGAAAAATGCCATTAATTTTTATAGGACCTATTGGACAATAAATCCACCTATTAAAACCTACACGTAAATCCCTCCAAAAAAAAAAAAAAAAAAAAAAAGGAAAAGAAATTGGGCACTCACACTGACCTACCCACAAGTAACAACCATCAACATGAATGAACCTTGATTTACTAGATTTATTGATATGGCATAGGTCCACTAATGTGATCTAGGTGAGCTCAAAATAAATTTTGAACTGCCTATAAAATTTGTATTAGATATTACAGTAGTATTGTTCAAAAAAAGATATTACAGTAGTAAAGAAAATTGTATTAACTTCAACTACAATCTTAGATTTTATAACAAATTTAAGTTATAATTGAATCATTAATTTGGTTTCTATTCCTAATACCAGCATGCGCATGTATATGTTGCTTATTTGCAAATGACCTTCAAAAAGCACAATCAAAGATTCAATTTTCTTACCCAACAAATAACACATTGTTGATCATATCATTATCATTAATCCAAAATCAAAAATCAAATATGCTGTTCGTATCAATATACAGTAAGACAATACTAACAATACACTGATTTTCTGAACAGATTGACAGAAAATGAGCACAAGATTTACAAATGAAAACAAAAGGCTGGCCTTTTTTGTTTGCTTATGAATGTTCCCAATAGGCAGTCCTTCAATTTCTCAATCCCTAACTCCTCTGCTTCTGCATGTATGTAGAATGATCACAATTTTCAAATCTTTGATTATATAACTACTGAGGCTTTTCTTCATTGAATAAATCTTTTTAGGACATACGTTTGTTGTTAGGATTGTCTGAAAGTTCCTTTCCTGTATTAGGATATAGGTGTCGTCTAGAAGTAAGAAGTATGAAATTAGTGTGGTTCATTATCTCCATGTGATGTTATCTTTAGAATACCAACCAAGTTCTAAATAGAGGCAACAACTTGAGGCAAAGCCTCAAGATACCTACCGAGATTACACAAATTAATCTAGAATGGATATCCTTTCTGTTATAGTCTCTCGGATTTTTGATGTGGAGGATCCACATATAGTGGCAACCCACTAATTTGTTTTGGAAATTTATTTTGTGTCTTATGTTAATTCTACTGGTGAGATATATATAGCTTTGGTGTCATTCTGTGGGAGGTAGCTACTTTGAGACATAAGTCTATGACTAATTTACTTTATATCTTGATATTAACTCTCAATATTTGGATTCTAATAATCCCCATAAAATCTATATGCTATGACTAATTTCTTCCCTTGATCCGAACTTGACCATATCTGGTCATCACCACAACAAATTAATGTATTAGAGAGAAAAAAATTAGGGACAAATTATCTTAGTTGCCAAAAGTGTCATTATTGTATTTTTAACGACAAAATTGAAAATTTCGTAATGAATTACTATGCTTTTGGAACTAAAATTTTCGTCACAAAAATAGACCTTTTGGTATGAATTTGTTTGTCCCTAAATATAGTTTTATAAGTGATATTTTCAAATTTTTATCTAATTTTTTTTAATACTTTTCAAGACAGTATTTAAAAAAATAAAATTATGATTATATATACCTTTATAGTTTGACCAGCAAACTTCACCACTTCCACGAGAGATCTCAATGAATACTACTTCTTGATTTTAAATTAATGCATCAATTGCTATCAAGTGTGAAAAAGGAGACAATTTGTTTGGCTTGATGTGCAATCAAATACTAAATGAAAAAAAGTTGACAATTGCAGATGTATTTCTTGGAACAAAATGGTAAAGCTGTTAATTAAATTTTTAATAAGCCGTTAGGTGAGGTTAGGTGAGGTGACTAATAAATTATTAGAACAAAACATTGGGATCACAAAGCTCATATCCAGGAAGGTTGTTAACTTTTAATATTTTGTTTGGTTCATGGATTTGGGGAGAGATTTGAAAAATAAAAAGAAAAAAGTGTATGAAACTCAGTGAAATATATGTATATTTTATTTACATTTTACCTATTTTTTCCCTTTTCCTTTCCAAATTATTTCCTAAATTCATGAACCAAACACAGCTTAAATGTTTAATTTTTCAGAAATTTGATTATTATAGAGGCACTAATTAGTGAGCCTATACGTCATCAGACTCTTACATTTGTACCTAATCCATAGAAGAACTAGAAAATGATTTTAAAAAATAAAAAGAATAAAAAAAGACTAGAAACCAAGAAGTCCAAGGAGAATGAAAATTCACCATGGATATCTGTATTGCTTGGTTTCATTACCTTTCCGACTTTCAGAACAAACACCATGGATGTATTTGGGATCTTTATCTCTCCATTCGTACAAGCTATGGTTGATAAATTGTCCTCTTTTTTTAGCAACTTAGTGAGCACAGTAGACATTGGCACGAGCATCCAGAATTTGAAGAAGGCATTAGAGGATTTAGAGACTCTGTTGGCTGATGCAGAGAACAAACAGATATACCACAAGGACATCAAAAAGTGGCTTGAAGAGGTTTACCGTTTGGCTTACGATGCAGATGACATATTGGATGATTTTGCCACTGACAATCTCGAAAAGAAGCTAATGGCGGAGGAGACGACGATCGAAAGAAGACCAGCTAAGTTCCCATGCCTCTCTAATATTGTTCCATTCAATTTAAAAAATGGGTCAAATCTAATTGAGATCACCAGTCAATTACAAGAAGTTGCTACGAAAGGAAAAGAACTTGGTTTAGATAAAAGATTTGTTGGAAAGATGCCTACAGATTTATGGCAGAGATCACAAACTACATGTTTGAAGGAGCCTCACATTCATGGCAGAGATGAAGACATCAAGCAAATTATCGGATTGCTACTTGGGGATGCACCTACTGCAAAAAAGTTTGATGTAATTCCTATTGTAGGCATGGGTGGGATCGGCAAGACTACACTAGCTCAGCACATTTATGATCACGACAAAGTGGAAAAGCATTTCAATATGAAAGCATGGGTTTGTGTTTATGTTGACTTCGACATTCTGGGAACAACAAAGGCAATTCTGGAGTCATTCACTCACCGTCCATGTGATTTGGGCAAGTTAAATGAGGTTCAAGTCCAACTAAGAGACACACTGGCAGAAAAAAAGTTTTTGCTTGTCCTAGATGATGTGTGGCACTATGGACATGATGGGTGGAATTCGCTACGATTTCCATTTGGAGCCGGAGCACCTGGAAGTAAAATCATTGTGACAACGCGAGAAGGAGGTGTTGTAAAGCAGATGGGTATGGATGAATATTTCAATTTGAAAAACTTATCATATGATGATTGTTGGTTAATCTTTGCCGAACAAGCATTTGAGAACAGAAATATCATGGATTGCCCAGAATTGGTATCAATTGGTAAGAAAATTGTTGAGAACAGGTGCAGAGGCTTACCCTTGGCAGCGAGGGCCCTTGGCAGCTTATTATGCTGTAAACAAGGAAAACATGAATGGAAAGAGATACTAAATAGCAATATATGGAATGAGGAAAGTGGCATTCTTACAGCATTGAAATTGAGCTACCTTCATCTCCCTGTCCATTTGAAGAGGTGCTTTTCCTATTGTGCAATTATCCCAAAGGACTACGAATTCATGGAGGAGGAATTAGTCTTGCTATGGATGGCTGAAGGTTTAATTGAACAACCAAAAGGTTGAGACCAAATGGAAGATTTAGGCCGCAAGTATTTTCACGAATTGGTGTCAAGATCATTTTTTCAGCCATCAAGTGGTAACAAATCGCAATTCATAATGCATGACCTCATCAATGATTTGGCTCAAGATGTTGCAGGGGACAAATGTTTTAGGTTGGAAAATAATTTAGAGGGTGGCAGGCAGAACAAGATTTCGGACAAAGCACGCCATGTATCTTATGTTGCTAGCCATTATGATGGAATCAAAAAATTTAAAGCTTTCGATGATGCCAAATGCTTACGAACATTCTTAGAATTTTTGCCACAACAACAATTTCACTGTATAACGAGGTACTTGATACATGATTTGTTGCCAACGTTAAAATGCTTACGTGAGTTGCGTTTGTGTGGTATGGGTATAATTGAACTACCAGATTCCATTGGAGATCTAAAGCATTTGCGGTATATTGATGTATCCGGTTCTAGGATTACAAGGTTACTTGACACAGTGGTAACTCTCTACAATTTACAAGTCTTGTTTTTGAAATTTTGTCATCCACTTCGAAAGTTGCCTCTAAACATGGGGAGGCTGGTGAACTTGCGCCATTTTGACATAACTGGCGTGCATATTCCACCATCAGAAGAAATGCCGCTACATATAGGTAAATTAATTAATCTCCAAACATTGTCAAATTTTATAGTGGGTAAAGATTGTGGGCGTAAAATAGGAGAGCTGAAAAACCTATCACACATTCGAGGGGCAATACACATATCAAGACTGGAGAATGTTAGTGGTGTTAAGGATGCAAGAGATGCCAATTTAATATCTAAGGAGGAGTTAAAAGAGTTATCACTAGAATGGGATGAATCTCATTGTTCACAGAATGACATAGTTGAGAGGGATGTGCTTGACGTGATGAGACCTTTCAAATTGTTGGAAAGACTCACCATCAGTGGGTATGGCAGTACAAAATTTCCCAACTGGGTTGGAGATGTTTCGTTCTTCAAAATGGAGTTCATGCGATTAAAAGGTAGCAAATGTTGCACATCTTTGCCACCACTTGGACAACTACCCTTCCTTAAGAACCTTTACATTGAAGGAATGATTGCAATAAAGCGCCTGAGTTGTGAGTTCTATGGGCAGCAGTGTGGTGCCAAACCCTTCCCCTCTCTAGAGAGACTGAGCTTTGAGTTTATGCCAGAATGGGAGGATTGGTCTGCTTTTGAAACAGAGGGAGTTCAGCCATTCAGTCATCTCAGTGAGCTTTCCATCATAAATTGTCCCAAACTTGTTGGAAGATTACCAAATGATCTTCCTTGTCTCAATTCTCTCAAAATTGATGGTTGTCCGCAGTTGTTGATTGATGTTTCGAGCCTCGTCTAGCCATCACTTGCGTCCTTGCCGATGAATAATGTTATGCTCCCAAGCCTTCCAGCATTCTTAGGCACGAAGAACACAATTGAACTTGGTTCCCTCACCTTGGATATTAGACATGTTACAGTTCTCGACTCCCTTTGTGATCCAAGCACAACTGATGAAGAGTTACTAGCTAATAAGATGTCTAAGCATTTGACTTCGATAATTGCTTTGAGCATTTCCAATGTTGAAAAGCTGGCATTCCTACCGACATGGTTTACTCAAGATTTGATGGGACTCGAGAAATTGGACATTTGTAACTGCCACGAACTCATAACATTGTGGCGGAATAAGGTGAGAATACAAGTATGTCTCCCTTCCCTCTGCCATTTGAAGATTTCTCATTGTCCCAAACTTGTTTGCTTGTTTGAAGAAGAGCAAGAAAAAAGAGGAGAAGATTTGAAAAAGCAGCAACATGAGGGGCTGCCTTGCATGACGAGACTCGAGAAATTGGACGTTGGTAACTGCCAAGAACTCATGACATTATGGCAGAATAAGGTGAGAATAGAAGTATGTCTCCCTTCCCTCTGCCATTTGAAGATTTCTCATTGCCCCAAACTCATTAGCTTGTTTGAAGAAGAGCAAGAAAAGGGAGAAGGTTTGAAGAAGCAGCAACATGAGGGGCTGCCTTGCATGACGAGACTCGAGTATTTAACAATTGAAGAGTGTGGAATGCTGAAGAAACTGCCACAAGATCTGCACACCTACGCATCTCTTGGGGTGCTTAGAATCCCCGATTGTGCAAGTCTCATCTGTTTTCCAATGAAGGGTTTGCCATCTATGCTGAGAGAACTTAGGGTTACAAAGTGTGATGCTTTGGAGTCCCTACCCGAGTTGATGACACTCAATAATCTGCAAGAGTTGCGGGTTTCTAAATGTGCATCGCTCACATATCTATTGTCAAGAGGTGGGCTACCATCCACACTAAAACAACTTGGGATTGAGTTTTGTGAAAATCTGGAGTCACTTTTTGCAGAGGAAGGGATCAAAATTGATTGTCCATCTCTTGAAACTATTGAAATTGTGTATTGCAGGAGTCTCAAATCTTTACCTGAAGCCAATAATCTCAAGAATCTCAGCCAATTTCATATAAGCTGCTGTGAGAATCTGGAGGCCCTGTCACTTGGTGGTCGTGATGAGAACAACAACATCAACATCAACATCAACCAACACACTTCGCTTCAAGATCTGTGTTTAGTTTATTGCAGAGCTGGAATTGTATCCTACTTTGTCAAGGAAGGGAGTTTCCCCACCAACCTCAGTTCACTTGCAATTGGGGATATCAGAGTGGAGGTCGGTCAACTTCCACTTCCACTTCTGCCTCCATCTCCATTAGAGTGGGGCTTGCACAAACTCTCTACTCTTACTACACTCAAACTTGAAGGCGCAGCTTGGCCATGGGGAGATACGGTGTCCTTTCCAGAAGAAGGGACGTTCCTGCCCACCTCTCTCATCAATTTGACCATCAGGAAATTCCCAAATCTGGAAAGACTCTCTTATGAGGAGTTTCAAAACCTCACCTCTCTCCAAAGACTTCATATCATGTTTTTCCCTAGGCTCCCGTCTTTTCCAAAGGAAGGGTTGCCTCCCTCTCTTTTGCATGTATTGATCTGCGATTGTCCCAAGCTTGCGACCTTTCCCGAACAAGGCTTCCCTCCCTCGCTTTTGTCACTGAGGATCTATGGATGTAGTCGAATACTGAAACAGAAGTGTGAAAAGGGCAAAGGCCAATATTGGCCAATCATCAAATACATTCCTGTAGTAGATTTAGATTAAGCAGCCAACTGCAAGGTACAAACAAACAACACACAAAATCTGTCTTACCGTTTTATTTGTTTATTTATTTATTTTCTCATTACCAATATCATCTCAGATTTTTATCACAACTGAGGGTTTACTATCTACTTCTTTTGAATTGTAAGAGAGTTCCAATTTGTTGAAATTACCAATACATTATTGATTAAACACACTGCTTTGTTTTTCAATTCATTCTTTGTCTTTTCCTTTCAAATATATTTCATTTTCTCTTAATGATGAATGGATAATTTTCATTCTCATTTGTTATTTTATCTTGTATTATTCATAGGTGCCGATGGAAAAATAGCCCTATTCACCACCAGCAATCTATACACATTTCTGTAAGGTAAGATTAAGTACTTCACCTTATGACCCGAGCCTGTATACGGAAATTATTTTTCTATAAAATGTTTTCTCTCAAAAATGATCAACTATGTTTGATTGCAACTTGAAACTAATATACTAGTGGTGGTGTTGGTTTTACTTCTACACCATGTTTCAATTATATCTCAAGGTTGCATTTTTGTTAGGACTTTAAGAGAATCTTTGACAGTGTTTGGTAGAGTTTTAGAATTATAATTTGATAATAGAGTTGTATTTTGAGTTTGTGAGTTTTGGAATTATGATTTGAGTGTGGAAAATTTGTTTGATTATGAGTTTTGAAAAGAATTTTAAATTGAGTTTGAATTTAGTGATGTGACATGTGATATTTGATACAAAAACTTACAACTCATAACCAAACACACAACTGAAAATTCTATTCAAAGCTCACAAAAAATTTTAAAAAAATTTCACAAATATTTTTTTTGTAATATAAAAATAACAGGTGCAAAAAAAAATAAAATAAACACTGTTCTGGTTAACCAGTCGGACGACCGGTGGGACGACTGGTTAGCCCAAATTTTCTCGCCTTGGAAAGAGTTTTCAAAAGTGAGTGGAATTAATTTTTGAAAACACTAAACAAACACCGCACTCAAGTGAGTGTGGAACTATATTTTGAAAGCTCCACCAAACGGAGCCTTTATTTTGCTGTTGTGCATTTAACATGCATTATTAGCCCTCATTCCGAAAAATATGCATGTACAAGCTTTGAACTTTATAAATCTAGTTTTTTGAAGTCTATTGAAAGTATAGCATCACTTTTTGATACTCTTCACGATGGTAACTCGTTCAAATATAATTCTTTTATTGTTACCGTCATTGTAATTTTGAGTTGTTTCAGGTTCTAGTTTTTGTAAATTTGAAATTTACTGATGATGAGCTTATGCATAAATTTTGAGTTTTAGATATTAGGGTCTTGCTCTGAATGAGTAGTTCGAAGATAATATATATATATTTTTTAGGGGCTTCATTCAGAATCTGAGCTAGACGATGCCTCTTGATCTTTCATTTTTCCTGTACTGCTGCTTCGATTCCAGGTAATTGGCAAGCAAAATTTCTGTTGTCTTGATTCAGTTTCATTTCAATAAAATTAGAATTATGTATTCCACTTTTGCAATTTTATGGACTTAGGTGGGACAAAAAATTGTGTGTATCCCACTTATGCAGAACATATAGCAGTGCCAGAGACAACATAATGTATCATATCCATGGCAGCATGGAATATATTTTGGGAAAATTAATCTATTACATCAACAAAAAAAAAATGTTGACATATGATGTATTAGCTAGCTGCATAATGTTTGCAATGGCTACAAAATAAATGGTTCAGTAATTTGTATTGGTTCGAGTTATTTGTCCTTCTTTGAAATGCCAAGACGAGAGCTAATGAGTGGTTCCATTTCACTTGGAATGCTGATATTGTTTTTCATCTGTTTCATGAGTACATTCGCCTACTCCACCAAATACAGATACACCTCCATGAGCTTTGACAATGTTGTTAACCCTAAAGAGGACAACTTCCTCAGTTTGTTACAAATCTGCAGTTGCAGCTTGTAAAATTGTGCTTTTCAATATTTCTTCAATGTTTTGTTGAAAATTTAAATAGAAAAATGTACTGACTATTGTATTTGACTCTTTGTTCTCAGGGCTTTGTTGTTGTGGAAACAAACTTTAGGATGTATGCATGCTCATCGTCTAAACTGCATTGCGAGTTTTTGCTCTTCTTCTCAAGGTATGCCAGAAATTTACTTGATGAGTACTTTGGATGCTCTGTTCTAAAATAATGTTGTATCCAGTAATGTTGAAAACTCTCATAGGTGATAAAGGAATAAGAGACAGAAAAAAAAAAAAAGAAGAAGAAGAAAGAGAAGATAGCAGAAGTAAGAGATATATCGAGATAATTGAGAAGTCCTTTCCATAATTGAAAAAACCTCCCTCCAGCACACTTCTTAGGCAAGACTTTTGACCATTTAAATTTCCAGACCTTGCAAAAAATCACTTTGTGTTTTTAGGCTTTACTCCTTGCATGCTATTCTATATTTGACAGTTAGGAAGCCACCTCGTCTGGCCAAAATCCATGTGGGCAATCCATAGTTACTTTGCCACTCCAAAAATGACAATATGGAAGAATAATTGAAAAGCCTAGCATACCAGTTACAGGCCTAGCCAAGCTCTTATACCAAATTAAACAGTCCAACCCACACTTCTTAAAACTCAGGTATCAAGGAGAGGGAAACTGGAGCCTTATAACAAGCATAGATGGGGCAACTCCTAGCGATGTGGGACACATTCCAACAAGAATCGGTCATTTCGTCTTTTACTTGATAGAGCAGCTAAGACTTTACAATAATAGTTAATAAAATGATGAAGTTTTTGGGATAAGGCGGGATATTTGGCTTCGCTTTGGGCTTTTGTGTGACCTTTCAAAATAAATAAATAAATAAATAAAATGAAGTTTGGTCCTTTTTCCTTTAAGTGAGCTTGAGTTTGGTTGCTAATTTCAATTTATTTGTTATTAAGCAAATTGCTTGCCTTCTCATCTCCACTACAATTGTGTTCATGTATATAACTTTGAACCTCTTGTCAACTTATGGTTTTGTTTCCTTATCTTGATGGTAGCTTTTGAGGATGCTTGAGACTCTACACAAGAATATGGAGGTTTGTTATAGGAAGACTCAAAAAAAAAAAAATGGTAGTGCAGGCAGAAATACCCATGCACATCTGAGAATTCCCTTGTCGTCAAAGGCAATAGATTCTGTGTGCAATCTGCAAGAAACTAATTGAAGGGATTTGAATGCCTGCTTTGTGATGATTTGGAAAGTTAGATGGATTCCATGCTGATGCTAAAGTTTGCTCTCTTGCTGGCGAAAGCACTGGTGTCTGGAATGGAATGAAGCTCTCATCAGATAGGGCTTTTTGGATTTTGAAGCTGAGTTGATATGTAAAAGCCCTTTTTGCCCAAGCCTCGCTGATGACATACTGGTTTGGCACTTTACTAAAAATGGCCTTCTTTTTTCTGTTAATCGGCATATCATTGGGAGATGGATTTGCAAAGAACAAAAACATGGGTCAGCTCTTCAGATGGCGAGCAGCAGCTTGTAGACCACCTAAAAAGAAATGAGTTTTGCAAGGGCATTTGGGAAGAAGATTTGGCCGCTGAAAGTTCTGAATAAAGTGAAAATCTTTGGATGGAAAATCTGTTCGAATATCCTTCCTGTTCAGTGAAACTTGAGAGGTGCAAAGTAATTCAACTTGATGACTGCTAACTTGTACAATAGCAGAAAATTAGTGCTATTTTTGGTGGTTTGAGTCAGCTTACAATGTGATTGACCTTTTTAAGTCTCTTGACACATCTTCATTTGTAGCTCTGCTTAGATGGTTGATTTATTATAATTTGACTTTCTTCTAGTCTGAGCCACAGGGGCCTAATTCAGTGTTCACATGTATTCACTTTCCAAGAGCATTCTTGAGAGAGTATGTTTGGTTAATTGCTTATATAAATGATGTAGAAGCACAATTACTTGAACAAAATTCTGATCCTGTATTCAATTTAGTTGATGTTCTAAGGCAACATGCCAGCTTGGCACTTGGAACATAAAAAAATTAAATAAAATAAAATAAAATAAAAAATCCTATTGAGTCGAGTGTAAAATTGTCTAAAGGAAAAAATAATTTTGTCAAGTACAAAA
Source organism: Camellia sinensis (assembly GCF_055761805.1). Lineage (NCBI taxonomy): Eukaryota > Viridiplantae > Streptophyta > Magnoliopsida > Ericales > Theaceae > Camellia > Camellia sinensis. Next base: position 100,210,421 of record NC_138962.1, on the reverse strand, counting down.
TTAAAAAATAAAAAATCCTATTGAGTCAACTATAAAATTGTCTAAAGGAAAAAGATGAAATACATATATGTGGACATACATAATATATCTATACTATTTATATATGTGTATATTCCAAGCCATAATCTCATATACCTCTTTAATTTCTTCCCATTATTGTCATAATGGCTGATAATATTATTCCTCATTCTATGGCTATCAACTTTAATCTTATTCTAGCATTATAGTTGTGGAATGATTCTTTTGCTACATACAGATTAATATAATGTTGAAGGGCATCTTGTTTCTTTATGGTAAAACACAAGACAAAAGCCTCTTCTATACTGTTGGATTTCTCATCTCAGGCCTTATCTAGGCACTTTTTGTTTTACCAAGGAATGATATGCATCTTGTCAAGAGGCTTGGAGTGAGTCTCATTGCCCTCTACTTGATTTTTCTCTGTTAGGCTAATCAGTGCCACACAAATCATATCATTGGCCTGTCTAAGTTGACATTTGATGTAGCGAATATTCAGGAAGAGCAGGTTAACTACGAAGTTGGTAATGAAGGCGGAGACGCTCATGAAGGGATTTGAATACTTGAAAAAGCATACCTTTTTCCATTAGAGGACTCAAAATACCAGAAATGAAAAGAAGATAATGAGGAAGTAGAGATGTGAGAATATGTACAAAGTTGTGTTTTGGCTATTCAAATTGGTGCCTTTCACTTCTGTTTTTGTCTGTACTTTTATTCACATACTTGTGAACTTTACTGTTGCCAAACCCAATGTTAACTTCTTCCACTTCAAATTGTGAAGTATCAATTGGCACCCACGATCTCAGGAAAGCTTAAGTTATTGTGAACCTTCATATGCAGTATAGAAGGAGTACACATAAAGTTCTTTTCGTCCTAATTCAAGTGCCTAGAGTAGTTATTTATCGATTTGTGCCCCTCCATGTTTTCCATTGGTAGAGCATCCCACATGTGGGTTTTTTCCCCTCATTTTTTTTATATAGCATCCAAGTGTAATTTGAAGTTTAGGTGATGAAAATGCTACATGCTCCTTATTTTCAGTTTACCAAATTTAATGGCCACAATTATGATGTTTAAGCTTTGACATAAAAATTTTAATGTTCAGATGTTTGCACTACTTTTGTTGAGCACGCTGTACCAGCTCTGTTACGCTTTGTTTTAAGGCCATTCAGTTCACTAATAATTCGCAGCCAAAGAACATTGGGAGGAGATATGTCTCAGGTCTGCCAGTTCTTCCGAACTTGTGTTCTTGTTATTTCGTTTTTGCCTGGCTTTGGAAATCATCTCAATTTCTTCACTATGCTGTGATTTGTGGGCAGTTGTAACAATATAATTTACCTGCGCAAACACAACATAGCATCTCCCTGGAAGTGGAAACATGGAGAAGGCTATAGTTAGTCTGTTCATAACATATATTTTTCAAAGTTTAAATGTGTTTGCCAAGAACTGTATAGTAATGCAATGATATATAAATTAGTTGTATATCATGTCCATGCACTTCTTGACAAGTATGGAACACAACCACGTCCTTCTGCACCTTTTCAAGGAAAGAAGTTATAGTTTTTTCAATTGTCCAATATGTTGAGTGATAAGGTCTACTCATCATAGCTCTTTTTGTTACAACGTTTTAGCAGCTGGTCCTCGGAAAGATTCACTTCATACTTACCATAATAATTTCCTACTAACCAGATAGCTTACCAAAATGGGTATTTTCAGTGAGGAGAAGCATTCCTAATTTGACCTGAGTCTGTTTCTCTTCCAGATGTTCTTTCTTAGCTCAATGGAAATCATTTTCTAGATTATAGTAACACAACCTTTTGTATGGGATGTTGAGCAGGTCATATTGAAGCCCTATGCTCTGCAATATAAAGTTTTGCACCAGAGATTTTGCATCAGAATTGTTCAGGAGATCTTCAGTTATTGGCAACATTATCACTACAAAAAAAAAAGGGTTTTAGAGACAAAAATTTTGGGGACAAAATTACTTTTTAGGGACCAAATATTTTTGTTGTAAAAAATGTCATTATATTTTTATCAATAAAAATTGGACATTAGTGATGAATTATTATCCTTTTGGGGCCAAAATTTTTGTCTCAAAAAATAAACCCTTTTGGGACCAAATTATGTTGTCCCTAAAAGTGTATTTATTAGTGACATTTTTAAAATTTTGTTGCTAAAAGCCTTTTCGGAATGACCTTTTAGCAATTATCCACACGATGATGGAAATTAGTCCTTAAATGTTTTTTGCAACAAAATTTTCACTTTTAGGAACAAAAAAATTTGATCTCTAAAACTCTTATATGTTGTGAGGAGATTAATATACTTTTCAACGGCTTGAGTTAATCCTTTACAGTGTTCTTGGATGAGAAGAGATTTAGGCTGATGCTTTAGCATTTGAGGCTCACAACACAGTGGATGAATATTTTTTATTTTTAGCTCACCTGATATTTCCTATCCTTCTAGAGTGTTCCTATTATTAGCTCTCTTTGATTTACCCGAACAAAAAAAGGTTATATGTGCAAGGGGTCCAACACCATGCAACCTGCACACACTTCAGCAGTCAACAATCTGTGCAATATTGTCATCTCAAGACAAGTTTGAGCAACATTATGTAGTTTTCTTGGCATCCACAGCTTTATTACAATTTCTTTCGCACTCCAAGCCATAGAATGTAATGAGACGGTTTTTTCCTTGTAGAAACCACAACACTACTATTATATTTCATTGCTAGCTAGCTTAATAGTAGTAATAGCACTTGTCAAAAACAATTGGAGTTGTAACAATTTTATTGTATTATAGCCGAATCAACACAATTTCTGTTTTATCCACTTCTCTAGTCCATTAGACCTCCCACTGATCAATTGTTGCAGCTATTAACTTGTACATTATGAGCAAATTAGGTCCTTTTTTTTTTTTTTGCAGTGCAGCAGTTTTTTATTGAAACAACATGAATGAATGCATATGAAAGAAAAAAAGTCATGAGCTTTTTTTTTCAAGTCCCTTGACACACATCTTCATTTATAGCTTCTTAGGTGGCTGATTTATTAGAATTTAACAAGGTTCTACTCTGTGGCACAAGGCCTAATTGAGTGTTCACATGGTATTCACTTTTTAAGAGTATTCTTTAGGCTGTGTTTAGATCATGGATTTGGGTATCGATGTGGAAAGGGAAAGGAAAAAGGTGAGTGAAATGTTATTTCCTTTTCTTTTTCCTTTTCCATTTTCCTTCTCCTTCCAAATCTCTACCCAAATCCATGAAGGTGCTCCGGGTTATATGAAAGGTTAAAGCACTCCTGGATCTAATTTAGTTTCTCTTTTGCTTCAATGACTCTAATTTAGATCGGTGTTTTTTTTGTTCAATTTTTAAAAAACAGACTCGATTCTTTTCATTTGAACACTCGAGAACCTGTTACTTTTTAAATTTGAAGAATTTTGAAGAATCTCCTTGATATTCCCATCCCATGCTTGACGATTATGAAAAGTTTTCTCAATTTAATTTCAGTCATTAAAGTAACAACAGGACAATGATCTCATCTTCAGCTTTTTTGAAAACTTGAACCCACTAGAATTAACTAATACGCTATCTAATTTTGTTTTTACAGTCCACAAACTTGTTTTATCAATAGCTTTAAGAGTGTAGCTTCATCCCAAGTGGGGATACATAACAACACTTCATATTGTTAAACCCATATAATTATTAAGAAATTCGACTCTCCAAGTAATCATTTGTTCGGAGGTTTGCGACTTTGAAACATTACGGTTGTGTTTGGATTAGGGTTTTGAGAGGAGATTTGTGTAGGGAAAGTAAAAGAATACAAAGCCTAGGAGTAAACCAAATTGTCCCCGTGGCATTTTCATCAGCATTTATGAAATTTATTCCCATAGTTAGAGGCAAAAATTCTGAGCGATATTGTTGACGTTTCCCAGACTCATTTTATTCTCTAATAATCCCAGAAGGGTGGTCAATTTATTCTCATTTATCAATTTCCTATCATCTCTTTGTTTATTGGGTATAACACCACATTTTTTTATTCACTTAGCCCCGAATAGGCAATTGAGCATTGTCTTCACCCTTTATTTTTCTTCTTGCACTTTGTCTTCAAATCAGGTAGGGTTTTGTTGACGTTAATGTTTAAAAAATAGGACCGGTGCGGTAGGGGAACTGAAAAAGGATCGGGTGGACGGGTCACTGGTTCAACCCCGACGGTTGAACTGGAATGAAACCACAACGTCATAATTATTTTATAAATATATTAAACATTATTTAATAATATAAGAATTAAGATCCACTTATTTAAATTATTTTGAAATTTTAAGATAAATTTGTAATTACATAAACATATTTATATTTATTATTTGTAAAACATATTAATTTTATGTATTGTTTGAAAGAAAATGTAATAAAGATAGGAGAAATTAGTAAAACATCCCTCTCTAACTTTTGATAGTAGGCGATGTCCAATATGTTTTTTCTTATTAGTCAAGGTCCCTCAATAATATTATTAGAGAAATTTCAATTTGTCACAGAGAAATTTCAAATTTTGTTGTCACGAGCTGAAATTTCTCTATGAGATTTTTGAAATTTCTTTGTGAAGCTGAAATGTCCTTGTGAAATTTTTGAAATTTTCCTGTGCCGAAATTTTTTTGTAAAAATGTTGAGGAACCCCAACTACTATGAAAATATTATATGTCATTTATCTTATAAAATCTTAATATCAAGAACCTTAAACTAAAAATCACAAAAAGATATATATATATATATATATATTTACCAAACATAAACAAAAGTTGAATGTGGCATGGTGGTTATTTGTTATATTACAAAGTTTTGCCAATTTGCTTGCCATTTGGTAAAATGGGAACTTGGCCGATTTAGTTGAACTAGTTCCAGTTTAAACAGTTCTGACTGGTTTAATGAAAGTAGGCCGGGTTTCGACACAAAATGGGTTTGGGGGTTAATTCGGACTAGACGTTAGACCGGTCGAGGGTTCAACCTATTGAAGCGGCCGGTCCAATCCGTTTCTAAAAACATTGGTTGACAATTCTTTTATTTCTAGAAAAATATTTCATACCTCTAAATTGTGAGCTCTAGGAGAGCTCTAAACTGTGGGCTCCACTGTGTGATTTGATGATTTAGTATTTTTTTTTTTTTTTTGTGAGGTTGCCACATTAGTAGAGCTCTAATTAGAGCTCTACTATTAGACCTCTTAATCACCACTGTCATTTCTAAGCTTGGCTCATTAATTAGCTTCAGCTAATTATACTTTTTCTAATTAATCACTTCTAAGCTGATTATTTTCTTCACATTATTTATCAATAACCAGTAGGACCTAAGACATATCATCAATATTGACAAAATGAAAGGCCTACCTAATAGCACCTTGTATTTTACAATCCCTTATTTTCTTCAAAAATAGTGTGACCCTGTTTGGTTTTAGTTTTCAAAAATAGATTTCTAAGTTTTTAATTCGTATTTTTATATTTTAATATTTTTAAAATATTTTAATCATTTTTTACAAATTCTTAGATTCACTTAATCTTAATATATTTAAAAAGAAAAAATTTGTACAAAATTTTTTTAAAAATTCATTGAGTACAATAAAATACGAAAATGTATTGAATTTTTGTATTTTTTTAATATTTTTTGTATTTGGTGAATTTTTTTAAGTTTTTTTTTTCACAAATATTATACTTTTTAAATGTATTTAGATTAGGTGTCTCTAAAAAATAAATCAAAAAAGTTGTGTAAAATATTAAAAAAATGGGAGATTTATTAGAAAATCCTTTTTTAAGTGTTTGTATCCCAATTAGTTCATAAGATATTCTTGTATTCTAATAAGTCCTATTATTTGAACATTTGATCTACCAAATCCTAATTCTCATATTTAAAGTATTTTATAAACATTTCTACCCTTACAAATATTTTTTGAACGGTTAGTAATTTAGTGATGTGAACATTCACATTGACGATGTGAAGATTAACATCACGGAACATTCACACTATAAATGCGAATATTATTAGGGGTATTTTGGTAATTATGTCACTCATAGGACTTAATGGAATATAAGAAAATAATGTGGACTAAATAAAACATAAGTAGGTAAAAAGGGATTTATGAAAAAGTGCCCCTAAAAAAATTCACTTAAAACAAAAAAACACGGGAAATAAAAAATTCAATTTTTTGAAAAGGGAACTCAATTTTCTAGAACCAAACACATGTCTCAATATTTATTTTTTATATTTTTTCTAAATAAAGATGATCCATTCTTCCTTTTCAGGATTGCCATTTGTTGATTTTACTTTCCACTGCTTTTCATTATATTTCCCACAAAGCATTTCATTATGTCCAAACAATTTGCTTTTTGTATATGCAACTCTATTTTCATTGTAAACATAGAATAAAACTCATTTCAATTGCAAATTATTGGATAGGTAAATCTTTTGCAAGATTCGGTATGTCAGCCAGAATACAAAGGTTTGCAAATGACCCTAGCAATGTTACTCAGCCATTTCTCTGTCCAAGATTCTAAGCAGATATTAGAAAACAGTGCCTGTGCTGATACCTTCTTCAAATTTTCTTTTCACAATTCTGTATGAGACTTCAATTTGCTTGCAAAATGATAAGTACCAGTATCCAAGACTCGGTCGAATAGCTCCTTCCTTATTGAACTGAATCTGAAAGAAGAAAAATCCATTTTCATTTGACAAAATATTTTAACAATCCAAATCTGCCCCAAATTTTCATGGAATTATTCTTTACAAGTAACATGGAACGGTAGTCTTTTGTTCAAAACGTTCCTAATAGGCAGGCAGTTCTTCAATTTCTCAATTCCTAATTTCTCTGCTTATGCACATAAGTAGATTGACCACAATTTTCTCATCTTTGATTATATAACTGCTGAGGTTGAATAAATCTTTTTAGGAGGACATACTTTTGTTGTTAGGATTGTTTGAAAGCTCCTTTTCTGTATTAGGACATTGGTGTCATAGAAGTAAAAAGTATGCAACTATTGTGGTTCATTATCTTTGTGCTCTTTAGTTGAGAGTTGAGTTGTGGCTGCAAAAGTTCACTGTTGATAGATGCAATAAATCTCATATGTAATGTGGCTATTAGCCATTGGACACCTAGCTCATTAGAAGAGGAAGCTCAAAGATAATGAACCACATACCTGCGCCTAAAGACATTCCCAACATAACAGAATTTTGAACTATCCAACAATGCATCTATGGAATGTTATGTTTAGAATACCAAACCATTAAAATCCATTTAACCAAGTTTTAAACAGAGGCAACTACTTGAGAAAGCCTCAAGATACCTACCTAGACTAAACATCCTTTTTCTGTTATAGTCTTTGGATTTTTGATGTGTTGGATCCAAATATAGTGGCAGCCTATGAATTTGTTTTGGAAATTTATTTTATGTGCTCTGTGTTAATTCTGCTGCTGCGTTGTATATAGCTTTGGTGTCATTCTGTGGGATCTTGCTACTTTGAGATGTAAATCTATGACTGATTTATTTTGTGTCATGATATTTGCAAATTTAAGTCTCAATAATCACCTTTAAAAGAATCTATATGCCATAATTTCTTCCCTTGCTATTGTATCTAGTGATCCAAACTTGTGGGCCTTTGAATGCACATATCATGGTCGCTCTAAAGGCATCGTAGCGTCTGGTCACACTGCAACAAATTAAGGTACTAGAGAGAAAAATTTAGGGACGGAATCACTTTTCAGCAATGAATTATCTTAGTTGCCAAAAGTGTCATCGTTGTATTTTTTAACGACGAAATGAATTACTATTCTCTTGGGACCAAAATTTTTGTCTAAAAAAGTTAACATTTTGGCATGAAATTGTTTTTATCCCTAAAAGTGCTTTTATAAGTGACATTTTCAAAAATTTTGTTGATCATATATATACCTTCATAGTTAGACCTGCAAAGTTCATCACTTCCGTAAGAAATCTCAGTGTTCATCACTTCCGTAAGAAATCTCAGTGAATACATTACTACTCCTTGAATTAAAGTTAATGCATTAGTTGCTACAGTCAAGTGTGAATAAGAAGACATTTTTTGTTTTGGACATTTTGTATGATTGTAATCGAATACAAAATGAAGTTAAAATGTATTTGTTGTTGCTGCCCCCAAAGACTGCAGCAGCACATTTTTGAGTTGGTTTGCATATTTTTTGTACTGATAAAGATTGACAATTTGATATATATTTCTTGAAACAAAATGGTTAAATTTTTAATAAGCCACTAGATGAGGTGACTAATAAATTATTGGAACATAGCACCAGATCACACAGCTAAAATCAAGGGAAGTTGGTAACTTAGAAATTCTTTGCATACACTCAATTTGAGTATCAGACTAGTTAATAAAACCACTAAACAAATGAAATGACACCCCAAATAGACACTGCTCAATACCCACCTACCATAATTAACTATTTCCTGTGTTTGAAGAATCAATAAGCAAAGATCAAGGATTGGTTTAGCGTATGAGGCGATTCTTACCAGACATGACACTTTGGGACGAGTCTTACTGTTGTGCTATGGAAATTGCTAGGTTCCTCTTCTCTTTTTCCTCCTAAATAAATTTTGAAATTAAAAAAAAAAAATCAAGTGCAGAAAAAAATAGCCTTTCTTCATGAGAAGAAATTCCTTATTAGAAGAAAGGGTAAAGGTTGGTAGCTCTAAAATCCCTCCCCCTAATCCCCCTAATTTCCTTTTTTGGAAACTGTTTTCATTTTCTTTTCTTTTTTTCTTTTTTTTTTTTTTACCTGAAATGGCATTTTCGGGGGATTAGGGCTCCCCCCTTTCGGGGGACCAACCACTGCCCTTAGAAGAAATTGCATAGTATAATATGAGGCAGAAATCATAAATGAATCTGTTAGGTCCCTATGTTGTCAAATCCGGAGACAAAACATTGTGTTGGTTCAAATGTATTTTGTTGTGTTTTTGTTCTGTCCGCTCGAGCGTATACTTGTGAGCTCGAGCGTAGATTCGCAGGTCTCAGTAGTTTTTCAGGGCAAGCAACATATACTGGTGGATCTGATTTTACGCTCGAGCGGATTATCCTACGCTCGAGCGCATCTCAGTTTGTTTCGCACGCAGTTTTGGTCAGTCCGCTCGAGCGGGCTGTGGTGAGCTCGAGCGGAGATCGCGGATCCAGATTCCTATTTAAAGCTGTTAAGGGTGTTTCTGTGAAGGAGGTTTTTCCCAGATCTGATCTAAACAAACTAGGGTTGTATTTGGAGTTTTCTTTGGAGATTTTTCATAGTTTTCCTTGATGATTCTTGAGAGAGTTCTGAACTTATGCATTTAGATTCATACATCAAGGAGGTTGCTTCTTAAGTTTCAAGTGAGTTCTCTTCGGTGGATTCCGAAGATTGAAGCGTAGGATCCAAAAGGCGTTTGAGTCTACGCAGTCGTTAATTCGACAAGTGGAGTTGTGGTGTGGAATCAACTTCAGGATCAATTCCGTGACGAAGGTGTGGTGAAAAGAGTTACAGAAGATTCAGAGACAAATTGACTGGGTTGGGTAATTTGTATGGTATCTTTGTAATCTTTTTGTTCTTCAGTAGTGGATTGATAAGTGGCGGTTCGCCCGTGGTTTTTGATTACAATTGAAGGCTCTTCAATTGTGGTTTTTTCCACGTAAAAAATCGTTTGTGTCTATTTATTGTTTATTCTCAAAAACAAACAAACTAAAATCACTCTCGTAAGTGTTTGATGATTTTAGGTTGAGTGTTTTGATTTATTGGGATTTGGAATAAGTTAATCTTGATCTAATCATAAATCACGTAGGATTTTCAATTGGTATCAGAGCAGGTCACTCTTTGTTTTTTTTTAAAAAAACTATAGGAGTGTGATTTTGTGTGATTAGTATCATGGATTCTATTCGTGAAGGTAACTCCACTCATAGACCCCCATTACTTGACGGTACAAACTATTCTTATTGGAAAGCTCGTATGAGAGCATTTTTAAAATCCATCGATGAGAAAGTTTGGCACTCCGTAATCTTTGGGTGGAGTGAACCTACAATCACCGTTGATGGGATTGATATTCCTAAACCCCTTGATAAATGGGACACAATCGATTACCAGAATTCGAGTTGGAACAGCAAAGCTCTAAACTCCCTCTTCTGCTCTGTCACACCTGAAGAATTCCGTCGAATTTGCACGTGTGAAATAGCAAAAGAGCCGTGGGATATTCTTGAAACGATTCACGAAGGTACCACCTCTGTTAAAAGGGCAAAACTTCAACGTCTCACGTCCGCCTTTGAAACCCTTTTTATGCGCGACGATGAGACGTTCGATGAATTTTATGCAAAACTCAGTGATATCGTGAATTCCTGTTTCACTCTCGGTGAAAAAATCCCGGAAGCAAAAGTTGTTGGAAAAATTTTGAGGTCCCTTCCCGAGAGGTTCCAACCAAAGGTGACAGCCAATGAGGAGGCTCAGAATGTTGATACCCTCAAGCTCGATCAATTGGTTGGAAATTTGCAGACTTATGAAGCCCACCAAATTTCTAAGAAAAAGCAAAAAGAAAATATGGCTTTCACGAGTGCCCATGAGACTGCAAAACCTCCGGAGACTGAATTTGATTTAGAGTCTGAGATGACGGCTATGCTTACAAAACAGTTTAAAAATTTTTTGAAAAAGAAGCCGAATTTCAGAGGCCCTATTTCAAAAGATAAGAGTAATGACAAACCCAAAACTGTTCCACCAAAATTTGCTCAAACTACTGAAAAAAAGATTGTAAGGGGACCAGGGGTCAAGTGTTATGAGTGTCAAGGGTTTGGCCACATTGCCCTTGAATGCCCTTCGAAAAAGAATCGAAAGAAAGTCTACACTGTAACTTGGGATGATGAAAGCGGGTCGGAGCAAGAACTCGAAGAACCTGAATCTGGAGAAGACGGGGACAGTGCTTTCATGGCTTTTTGGTCTACTTTGACACCACCTCCTCCAAAGCCAGCAGAGTTAGCTCGTGGTCAGAATTTGCATCTTCCTCCCACCTTTGACGGGAGCAACTACCTGTTTTGGAAAATCAGAATGAGAGCTTTTCTGAGAGCTTTTGATCCAGAAGGCTGGCAGGCCATTGAAGAAGATACAGACAGGGCTGACAATCCGAGCAATCAGAGAGCCCTGATCACTATTCGTGGAGCAATTTCTACTGAAGAACAGCAACGGGTTGTTCGTTGCACAAAGGCTAAAGAGGCATGGGAAATTTTGAGCCAATTCCATGAAAGAGGAAATTCACATTCACCACCATCCAGCAACTTTTCAGTCTTAGTTGCTAGATTGGAAGAGGCAAAGGAGAATGAAGAGCAAAAAGAGGATGATGAAGCATCTGATGACAATGATGAGATCAATAGCGATGAACTACAACAAGCTTACGAAAAGCTATACGAGGAATCTCTAAATTTGTCCAAAACCAACGACAAACTCTCTCTCAAGATCAAAACATGTGAGAGTGAGAATGTCAGGCTGAAAGGAGAACTTGTAGCAGCAAAGCAGAATATCGTCAAGATCTCGAGTGACAGGCAAGACTTAGGTGGAAAACTACTATCCTGTGAAACTGAAATGTAACGCCCTCAAAATAATAACATTAAACACATCAAATAAGACAAGCGTTGATAGATAAACTAACCACCTTCTATCATTCATTAGCATCTCATTACATAAGTATTACATGTTAACATCAAAACAAAATGCCCTACGGGCTTACAGCTTTCCAAGTTAACACTTGGTTACAACAAAGAGTACTAACTCGATACACATTAAGCCCTTGGCTTGAAGTTACATGTAATACATCAAAAGTAAAATAACAAAACATGTCCGCCTCTAGCCTCCCAGCTATGTCCTTGGAGGTGGCATGCTTCCTGTACCTGAAAATGATATTCCCATATAGGGTGAGCCACAGCCCAGTAGAAATACACTAAACCAACCATGGACAATGACTAAAACATTAGCAATTGATAGTTGGTCAACCCTGATACAATCACATAAATTACATATTTATGTCAACGACTTACAAGTCCCATTTACTTTTCATTTTTCCTTTTTCAACAGATAAGCATGCTAGCTCTATCATCATTTCCACAGATATGTATAAAAACTATATCTCACATTCAGATAAGCATAAAAGCTATATCCACAATCTCAACAGATATGTATATCAACAATATCCACAGATAAGCATACAAGCTGTATCCACACTCTACAACAGATATGTATATCAACAATATCCACAGATAAGCATACAAGCTGTATCCACACTTCACTTCACAAAGATAAGCATATGAGCTCTATCTTCACTTCTCTAGACAAGCATATGAGCTCTGTCTACGGAGTACATCCCCTATCTCCTCCAAATACCTATCCGGTTTAGAGGTACATCCCCTATCTTCCCCTAAACCGCGGAGTACATCCCCTATCTCCTCCTCTACACACAACATATATAAACACATTGGTTCTATATACAATCACACAATACAAACAATTAATGTATTCTAGCAACTGTCAAGTTCCATAACACATTCCATTGATTAGTTTCAGTTTGCCTAATCAACATACATTGTCTACAACAATCACGACTATCCTCCACCGATAGCCCAAAGCAGTTATTTCTAAAACAGAAAATAAATGCACAAATGGATATTCAATCAACATTTCATTTCCTCATTTCTCACCAATTAATTATCCCAATTAATTAAACAATGTAATTAGGCCATTTTCCATAATTACCATTTCAACCCTTAGGTCCCATTTTCATCAATGATTCAACAATCATTCTATTTTTCTATGCCAAACATGCATCTAGGTTTATTATGAATAAAACCCCCAACTTTTGTAAAATTACACAAAAGCCCCAAACTTTCACAAAGTTACCAAACCAAGCCCAACATCTCAAAATACCAAAATTTAAAGACAAAACCCATAGAGAGGAGTAGGATATCCCTACCTCAAATTCGGAGTCCCAAAGGAGAAGACGACAAAACCCAACGTGCTCCAAAACCCGTGATTTTCAGATTAAAATGAAGCCCTCGACGATCAACAACTTTTTTGTAAAGGCCAAAGGTGAGTAAATCACTCCTACTAGATCAAAACCTAGAGAGAAGGTAGTATCTAGAGAGAAAGACTCAACAATGGTGTTTTTGGAAAAGTAAGAGAGAGAAGAGAAAGCAAAAAGTGATTTGAAAAGTCACAATTTCGGGACTTAAACCCAGTCTTCCGCTCGAGCGTAAAACACCCCGCTCGAGCGGCCACTCACAGACTTCCGCTCGAGCGGCCAACCTCCCGCTCGAGCGCAGAATGCACTCGCCCAGCACTTTTGCAGAACCAGGCCTCCGCTCGAGCTCCCAATCCCTACGCTCGAGCTCACAACACTGCACAACAAGATACTGGATGGATGTAATCTACGCTCGAGCGCCAACACCTCCGCTCGAGCGTACAGGCCAAAAATCTGGGCAACTAGTTTTGGTTTCTAAACTCAACCAACCTGTAACAAACCCGCTCAACACATCCCATAACTCAAAATACAAAGTAAAGAGGATGCAAACTAGGAAATAAACAACTACCAACATCCACGGACACATGTCCGGATCACTGTACAACAAGGGTAAACCCGGGATCGCTATAACCTCCCCCCCTTAAAGAATTTCGTCCCCGAAATTAAGCACAAGTTTTCAAAACAAGTTTTTCTCCCTTTTAATCAATGTTACACTTGAACATTCAACAATTCGACCCATTCCCGGTCATCCCATCCCTTTAACAAGAGACATATCACAATATGTAAACAACATATGTACTTTCAACATGCATCAGCATTATGCACTATCTTTCCAATTTCAACAATATACTTAACACATATAATGTTACATTCAACTTCCATATGCGGCAAGTTCCAAAACATACTTCCAATAACCAAAACATTTTCAATGTTTCACAACTTGAGACATATATAAAAGCTCTTAAGTTCAACAAAATGTAAAATTTTAAATACAAGATTACATATCAACAAACAAGTCCGGATATTTCTCACGGACTTCCAACTCACGTTCCCAAGTGGCTTCCTCCACTCCGTGATGTTTCCACAAGACTTTCACCAAAGGAATGGTCTTGCCACGCAGGACCTGATCCCGCCTATCCAAGACCCGAACCGGTCTCTCCTCATACGAGGCATCCTCATCTACCTCTAAATCAGTCCAATCCAACACATGTGATGGATCTGGCTCATACTTCCGAAGCATACTCACATGAAACACGTCATGCACTCCGGATAACTGCGGTGGTAAGGCTAATCGATAAGCAACCTCACCAATCCTCTCAAGGATCTCAAAAGGACCAATAAACCGAGGGGATAACTTCCCACTCTTCCCAAACCTCATCAGGCCTCGTCTAGGTGATATCTTCAGAAAGACATGATCACCTACCTCAAACGCCAAAGGCCTCCTCCTACGGTCGGCATAACTCTTTTGTCGACTCTGGGCTGTAACAAGCCTCCTACGGATAAGCTCAACTTTCTCCGTCGTCTCCCTAACCAACTCCGGACCCAACAAAGGTGCATCACCCACCTCGGCCCAACAAACTGGAGACCTACACGGTCGGCCATACAAGGCCTCAAACGGTGCCATACCGACGCTAGACTGAAAACTATTGTTGTAGGCAAACTCTACCAATGGCAAGTGCCTCTCCCACGTCCCACTGAAGTCCAGGACACAACCCCGAAGCATATCCTCGAGGATCTGAATAGTACGCTCGGACTGCCCGTCAGTCTGAGGATGATAAGCCGTACTAAAGGTCAACTTAGTGCCCAAGGCACTCTGCAAACTCTGCCACAACCTAGCAGTAAAACGAGGATCTCTATCTGAGACGATCGTCACTGGGACCCCATGCAATCGCACTACGTCCCGAACATACAAGTCGGCAAGATGATCTACCGAATCTCTCACGCGCATAGGAATAAAGTGCGCCGACTTAGTCAACCGGTCTACAACCACCCAAATAGCATCACTACCCCGCTGAGTCCTCGGAAGACCTACAACGAAGTCCATAGTGACATGCTCCCACTTCCACTCGGCAATAGGCAAGGGTTGCAACAAACCCGCTGGCCTCTGATGCTCGGCCTTCACCTGCTGGCAAGTAAGGCATTTCGATACGAAAACAGCCACATCTCTCTTCATACCCCGCCACCAAAACTGGCGACCCAAATCCTGATACATCTTAGTACCTCCCGGATGCACCGCAAGGCGCGAATGGTGAAACTCTCGGAGTACTTCCTCTCGGCAAGACTCCGGTACAAACAAACGGTTTCGGTATCTCACACTCAGGTCGGGATACACCGTCAAACCCTTCTCAACTTTCCCACTGGAGATCTTCTCTCGGAGGGATTCTACCTCAAGGTCACCTCTCTGTGCCTCTAACACTCTAATCACAAGTGTAGGCTGCGCAACAACAGAAAACAAGGCCGCAGCCTCGACAGATTCGCCCAGTAGCAAATCAAACTCGCCCAGTGCTCCCAACATCTCCCATTCCCGGATGGCTATACAAGCTACATCACTAATGGTTTTCCTACTAAGGGCATCGGCCACAACATTGGCCTTTCCCGGATGATAGTGCAACTCAAAATCATAATCCTCGATGAACTCCATCCATCTCCTCTGCCTCAAATTCAAGTCTCTCTGGGTAAACAGATACTTCAAACTCTTATGATCCGAGAATACCTCGAACCTCTCACCATAAAGGTAGTGCCTCCAGATTTTCAAGGCAAAGATCACTGCTGCTAACTCTAGGTCGTGAGTAGGGTAATTCTTCTCGTGTATTTTCAACTGACGTGAGCCATAAGCTACCACTTTCCCCTCTTGCATCAACACACAACCCAAACCCTCTCGTGAGGCATCACAATAAACCGCATAACCCAACCCTCTCTCCGGAATAATCAACACCGGAGCGGTGGTCAATCTAACTTTCAGTTCTTGAAACGACTTTTCACAAGTCTCACTCCACACAAACTTGACTCCCTTCCGAGTCAGCCTAGTCAATGGTGATGCTAACCTGGAGAAATCTTTCACAAACCGACGGTAATACCCAGCTAATCCTAGAAAACTGCGGATCTCAAATACACTCTTAGGCTGTGCCCAATCTTGCACTGCCTCAACCTTGGATGTATCAACAGACACCCCTTCCCCGGATACCACGTGGCCTAAGAACTTGACTTCCCCCAGCCAGAACTCACACTTCCCAAACTTGGCATACAGCCTATGGGCTCTAAGTAACTCAAGCACCACTCTCAAGTGTGCCTCGTGCTCCTCCTCAGAAGACGAAAAGATAAGAATGTCGTCCACGAAGACAACCACAAATCGGTCTAAGAACTCCCGGAAAATCCGGTTCATCAAGTCCATAAAGACTGCCGGTGCATTGGTAAGCCCGAATGGCATCACCAAAAACTCATAATGGCCATACCGCGTACGGAATGCCGTCTTAGGAATATCTTCCTCCCTGACCCTCAACTGATGGTAACCCGATCTCAAGTCTATCTTAGAGAAACAACGGGAACCCTTCAACTGGTCAAACAAATCATCTATACGGGGCATAGGATACTTATTCTTAACCGTAGCCCGATTCAACTTCCGGTAGTCAATACACAATCTCAAGGCACCATCTTTCTTTTTAACAAAGAGGGCCGGTGCTCCCCACGGTGAAACACTAGGGCGAACAAAGCCCTTATCGAGCAATTCCTGGAGCTGAACTTTCAACTCAACCAACTCTGCTGGAGCAAAACGGTAAGGTGCCATAGAAATCGGCGCCGTGCCGGGCACTAAATCAATAGAGAACTCTATCTCTCGGTGAGGTGGCAAACTAACAAGATCTTCGGGAAAGACATCCGAATACTCACAAACCACCCTCGGCAATACATGCTGGGTCTCACCACTCTCACCACTCTCAAAGCTAGCAAGTAGACTACTAAGCTCACTTCGCCCTCGCGAATCATACCCCGGTGGCAAAACACTACCAACCCGGTCTCCCAAGAAATGGAACCACTCCCCGCTCAAGGTACACAATGTAACCCTCTGGCGGTAGCAATCAATAACAGCCCGGTATGACGATAACCAGTCCATACCCAAAATAACATCAAAACCCTTCATGGGCATGACAACAAACGGAAAAGGAAGCCTATAATCGGCGACCTCTATATCACATCCTCTAACACCCTGTTTCAGGATCAACTCACCACCCAAAGGCGATACCACACAAATGGGAGATGCTAACTGTGCTAACTCCAATTCCAAAACAGATGCAAATGCAGCAGATACAAAAGAATGAGATGCACCCGTGTCTATCAACACATTAGCAACCGAGTTGCAAAACAGAAAAGTACCTCTCACCACCGATGGAGCCGGTACTAAATCCTGCGCGGTAACAGCATACACGCGTCCCGTAGGCCCCTGGTCTACCTGCTCACCTCTCGGAGCAAAAGACTGCTGCACAGACTGGGATGACGAAACTCCCGGATTGGCCCTCGAGGCCTGCACAGACTGAGCTGGCTGAAAACCCTGCGTCTGCCTAGAACCAGACGCTCCCGAAGTGGCACTCAACTGTGGGCAAAACCTCCTCATGTGCCCAGGTTGTCCACACTGATAACAAATCAAGAGCTGCCCCCTGCCCAAACTCTGACTCGGCGGTCTAGCTGAAGAAGAAGCAGCTTTCTGACCCCCACCCTTCTGCGGGCAAACAGAAACCTTGTGACCCAGCTGGCCACACTTGTAACAAGTGAATTCTCCCTGACTGCCTCTCCCCGAGCCTACACTAGGCACTGGAAAGGTCGATCTAGAGACTGCACCCTGAGACTGCTGAGGGTTAGAACCCCTCTGCCTCCTGCCATCACTCTGACTATCCTGGCTCCTCTTGGAGCCTCTCTGACCCTCATCCTCCTCCTGCATCATAAGCTCCATATGAGCTGCAGCATCCACTAGGTGTCTATACTCTCGAATATAAGACCCACCAACTCTCAACTTGAGGCCCCGCCTCAACTTCCGCTCAAACTCATAACAACGGCGTTCCTCAGACGCCACCAGTTCAGGTGCAAACCTAGACAGACTGGTAAAAGTAGCCTCAAACTCGGCCACTGACAAGCCCTGCTGATTAAGCCGGCTAAACTGATCCCTCAGCTTCTCCCTTGCTACTGCAGACAAAAACCTCTCCTGAAAAGCATTTATAAACGCCTCCCAAGTACCACCAACACGAGCTTTCTCGTACTTCCACCATTGACCCGCATCTCCCTTCAGTTGAAAGGATGCCAAGGTCACTTTCAGTGCTCCGTCCTCGATGCCAAGCATCTCAAACGTCTTCGTTGTCTGTTCGAGCCATTCATCTGCCTTAAGCGGCTCTTTAGGATCCCCGATAAACTCGTCCGGATTACACCGAAAGAACTCCCTCTTCAAGAAAGAAGGCCCTGTCTCAGCTGCCTGATTCCCAGCTCTAAGAATACCTAAAGCTCCCGCTATCTCTCTGGCCAAGGCACCCATAGCCTGCTGACCCACTGGCTCGGCCACATTGGCCTGCCCAACTCCCTCCTGCACTGCCGGAATCTCACCCTGTAACGGTACTTCCTGCCTCGCAGGTCTACCACGCCTAGCACCTCTTCCTCGTCCTGACATCCTAATAAAGGCAACACAGAACGTTAGCACATTCATAGGTGTGCCGAAACTAATCACTCACGTCCTAATGCATGGACAACTGTAATTCACTCCACATAAGCACATATACACATAAGCACTTACGAACTTCATTTCCGGATAATGATAGTCCCGAGACGTTACTAGAGTTCCGGTTAGAAACAGCATTGATCAAGTGCTTTTCCAACAAGACTCCCAGAAACTCAAGGATCCAATCAATATCCTAGAAATTAAATCCCATACCCACATAGTCACATAAGCATGTCATCAAATAAGCACATAGCATATGGTACTACATCTAAGTCTCTACCAAGCGAGACAAACCCATTGTGATACTAATCACTTCCCACGTACCCAAAGTATTCGAACCCGGTACGCTCTGATACCAAGTTGTAACGCCCTCAAAATAATAACATTAAACACATCAAATAAGACAAGCGTTGATAGATAAACTAACCACCTTCTATCATTCATTAGCATCTCATTACATAAGTATTACATGTTAACATCAAAACAAAATGCCCTACGGGCTTACAGCTTTCCAAGTTAACACTTGGTTACAACAAAGAGTACTAACTCGATACACATTAAGCCCTTGGCTTGAAGTTACATGTAATACATCAAAAGTAAAATAACAAAACATGTCCGCCTCTAGCCTCCCAGCTATGTCCTTGGAGGTGGCATGCTTCCTGTACCTGAAAATGATATTCCCATATAGGGTGAGCCACAGCCCAGTAGAAATACACTAAACCAACCATGGACAATGACTAAAACATTAGCAATTGATAGTTGGTCAACCCTGATACAATCACATAAATTACATATTTATGTCAACGACTTACAAGTCCCATTTACTTTTCATTTTTCCTTTTTCAACAGATAAGCATGCTAGCTCTATCATCATTTCCACAGATATGTATAAAAACTATATCTCACATTCAGATAAGCATAAAAGCTATATCCACAATCTCAACAGATATGTATATCAACAATATCCACAGATAAGCATACAAGCTGTATCCACACTCTACAACAGATATGTATATCAACAATATCCACAGATAAGCATACAAGCTGTATCCACACTTCACTTCACA
The DNA here is from genome assembly GCF_055761805.1 of Camellia sinensis. Lineage (NCBI taxonomy): Eukaryota > Viridiplantae > Streptophyta > Magnoliopsida > Ericales > Theaceae > Camellia > Camellia sinensis. The sequence goes on along the minus strand of NC_138962.1, from coordinate 100,190,634 downwards.
AAGATAAGCATATGAGCTCTATCTTCACTTCTCTAGACAAGCATATGAGCTCTGTCTACGGAGTACATCCCCTATCTCCTCCAAATACCTATCCGGTTTAGAGGTACATCCCCTATCTTCCCCTAAACCGCGGAGTACATCCCCTATCTCCTCCTCTACACACAACATATATAAACACATTGGTTCTATATACAATCACACAATACAAACAATTAATGTATTCTAGCAACTGTCAAGTTCCATAACACATTCCATTGATTAGTTTCAGTTTGCCTAATCAACATACATTGTCTACAACAATCACGACTATCCTCCACCGATAGCCCAAAGCAGTTATTTCTAAAACAGAAAATAAATGCACAAATGGATATTCAATCAACATTTCATTTCCTCATTTCTCACCAATTAATTATCCCAATTAATTAAACAATGTAATTAGGCCATTTTCCATAATTACCATTTCAACCCTTAGGTCCCATTTTCATCAATGATTCAACAATCATTCTATTTTTCTATGCCAAACATGCATCTAGGTTTATTATGAATAAAACCCCCAACTTTTGTAAAATTACACAAAAGCCCCAAACTTTCACAAAGTTACCAAACCAAGCCCAACATCTCAAAATACCAAAATTTAAAGACAAAACCCATAGAGAGGAGTAGGATATCCCTACCTCAAATTCGGAGTCCCAAAGGAGAAGACGACAAAACCCAACGTGCTCCAAAACCCGTGATTTTCAGATTAAAATGAAGCCCTCGACGATCAACAACTTTTTTGTAAAGGCCAAAGGTGAGTAAATCACTCCTACTAGATCAAAACCTAGAGAGAAGGTAGTATCTAGAGAGAAAGACTCAACAATGGTGTTTTTGGAAAAGTAAGAGAGAGAAGAGAAAGCAAAAAGTGATTTGAAAAGTCACAATTTCGGGACTTAAACCCAGTCTTCCGCTCGAGCGTAAAACACCCCGCTCGAGCGGCCACTCACAGACTTCCGCTCGAGCGGCCAACCTCCCGCTCGAGCGCAGAATGCACTCGCCCAGCACTTTTGCAGAACCAGGCCTCCGCTCGAGCTCCCAATCCCTACGCTCGAGCTCACAACACTGCACAACAAGATACTGGATGGATGTAATCTACGCTCGAGCGCCAACACCTCCGCTCGAGCGTACAGGCCAAAAATCTGGGCAACTAGTTTTGGTTTCTAAACTCAACCAACCTGTAACAAACCCGCTCAACACATCCCATAACTCAAAATACAAAGTAAAGAGGATGCAAACTAGGAAATAAACAACTACCAACATCCACGGACACATGTCCGGATCACTGTACAACAAGGGTAAACCCGGGATCGCTATATGAAAGGAATGAACTTCTGAAGGTGTATTCCACATATGAAGAAAAGCTTGCAAGTCTTGAGATGTCACAAGCCAGATTGGAAGAGATAGTCTGTCAAAAGGATGAAGAGCTTCGTCTTGCTAGAGCCACTATTGCCATGTGGAACAAAGGTTCCAAATCTTTAGAAGACATCCTCGGGTCTCAACAAATGGGTTGCGACAAAAGCGGGTTAGGCTATGGTGCAACAGCTCACAAGGGACAGGCCTCTACTTCACATGATAAGAAGACTCAAGCAAAGGGGAAATTGAAGGTAGACCAGGCTGATCTCTCTCTTCGTCCACCAAAAGCTGGTAAGATCAACAAAAAGGAGGCAAAACCGGTTTTTATTTGTCATCACTGTGGTAGGTATGGCCACATTCGTCCTTATTGCTATGAATTGTTTGGTAAGGTGTCTCAAAAGAGTCGAAATTCAAATACTTTTTGGGCTAGGAGACAACCTTACATGTCTAGGTAGAATACCAAGACTAAAAAGATTTGGGTGAGAAAAGATGATTTGACTTGTTTAGTTGTTCACACTGCTCTAAAAGCACGTGATTCACACATGTGGTATCTTGATAGTGGGTGTTCTCGTCATATGTCCGGTAACAAATCCTACTTCACCTCCCTTGAAAAATATGAAGGAGGAATTGTTACCTTTGGAGATGGCGGCACTTCGAGAGTCATTGGTAAGGGCTCTATAAGTGTTGCTGGGCTTCCCAAGCTAAATAATGTTCTACTAGTTGATGGTCTTAAAGCAAATCTTTTAAGCATTAGTCAAATGTGTGATTCCCATCATGAAGTATTGTTTTCAAAAAATAAATGTGAAATTTTGGATAAAAAGGGAAATACTGTCTTACATGGGGTTCGCACATCTGATAACTGCTATGGGATTGTTACTACTAATGATCTCACTTGTCACTCTGCCATCATTAGTAACAGTGACCTGTGGCATCAAAGATTAGGTCACATGAATTTCAATGACCTAACTAAGATAGCCAACAAAGAGCTTGTGAGGGGAATACCTAAACTGGGTAAGAATTTGAGCCATGTGTGTGGACCATGTCAACTTGGAAAGCAAACCCGTGCCCCACATCAAAAGGTGAACAGCTTCACAACCAAACGTCCTCTCGAATTGGTTTACATGGATTTAATGGGTCCTACTCGCACTGAAAGCATCGGAGGTAAAAGATACATTTTTTTAACTGTTGATGATTTTACTCGATTTTCATGGGTAAATTTTTTAAAGGAAAAATCTGATACGTTTGATGCTTTCCAGGCCTTAGTCCTTAAAATCTAGAATGAACAAGGTATTTCCATTGATCGTATCATAAGAATCCGAACCGATCATGGTCGTGAGTTTGAAAATAGTTCGTTTTCGGATTTTTGTGATATACATGGAATTAAGCATGAATTTTCTGCACCCATTACTCCACAACAAAATGGAGTTGTTGAGAGGAAGAACAGGGTTGTTCAAGAAATGGCTAGGGTCATGCTCCTTAGTAAGAAACTTCCTCCAAAATTTTGGGCCGAAGCCATAAATACTGCTGTTTATGTCATAAATCGCGTGTATTTAAGGCCCGGCACTTTACAAACTCCATATGAATTGTGGAAGGGTGTGAAACCTAATGTAAAATACTTCAAAACTTTTGGGAGTAAGTGTTACATCTTCAAAGATAGAGAGCCTTTGGGCAAATTTGACTCCCGAAGTGATGAAGGTATTTTTCTAGGGTATTCAACCACTAGTAGGGCTTTTAGAGTCTATAACCTGCGAACTTCATCTTTAATGGAATCTATCAATGTGGTTATAGATGACACAGGTGCACCTACTCCAGCAACAAATGAGGATGATAATGATGAGCCTCCAATCTTGGATACGGAATCACAAAATCGGGGAGAAGGTGCGGACCAATCACAAGAAATGGTTACAGAACCATCTTCACAGGTAAGGTCAAGTCCAAAGAGTGCTCCAAGGGACATCACTCCTGTTGCCCCTGTCATCGCAAGTCCTGAGCTTAAACCATCAGCTAGGGTGAAACTAAATCATCCAGCTCAACAGGTGATTGGAAGTGTCTCGGATCGAATGAAAACCCGAAGACAGATTCGGGATGAGGTATCACATATGTGTTATGTTTCATTAATTGAACCTAAAAATTTTAAAGAGGCCTTGCTAGATGATAGTTGGGTCAATGCTATGCATGAAGAATTAGGTCAATTTGAACGTAACAAAGTTTGGACTCTAGTTCCCAGACCTAGAGACATGAATGTGATAGGTACCAAGTGGATCTTTAAAAATAAATCTGATGAGAATGGTACAGTTGTTAGAAACAAAGCTAGGTTGGTTGCTCAAGGCTACACACAAGTAGAGGGTGTTGACTATGATGAGACGTTTGCCCCAGTTGCACGTCTCGAATCTATTCGTATTTTACTTGGTGTTGCTTGTTTTCTTGGCTTTAAATTGTTTCAAATGGATGTGAAAAGTGCCTTTTTGAATGGGTACTTGAGAGAAGAGGCCTATGTTGAGCAACCAAAAGGGTTTGAGGACCCTAAATGTCCTAATCATGTCTACAAGTTAGACAAGGCTTTGTATGGATTGAAACAAGCCCCTCGTGCTTGGTATGATAGACTCACTACATTTCTTCTTGATAATGATTTTCAAAGGGGTAGTGTGGATAAGACTTTATTTGTGAAACATACTAAGTCTCATATCCTTGTTGCTCAGATTTATGTTGATGATATTGTGTTTGGATCCACTGCGGAACATCTTGTGAAATATTTTTCGGATTGCATGACACATGAGTTTGAGATGAGCATGATGGGAGAGTTGTCTTATTTTTTGGGTCTTCAAATTAAACAGTCTCCTTCAGGTATATTCGTGTCTCAGTCTAAGTATGCGAAAAATCTTGTGACTAAGTTTGGTCTTGAGTCTTCCAAACATGCACGCACTCCAATGAGCACCAGTCTTCACCTCTCCAAAGACTCCTCTGGTATTGATGTTGATCCTACCCTTTATAGGAGTATGATAGGGAGTCTTTTGTATCTTACCGCCAGTCGTCCTGATATTTCTTTCAGTGTCGGTGTTTGTGCTCGTTACCAAGCCAGTCCTAAAGAGTCTCACCTTCTTGCGGTAAAACGCATCATCAAGTATGTTAATGGGACCTTGGGGTATGGGGTTTGGTTTTCCAATGATACTACAGCCGAAATTACTGGTTTTTCTGATGCCGACTGGGCAGGGTGTGCTGATGATAGGAAAAGTACCTCCGGGGGGTGTTTTTACCTTGGGAATAATTTGGTTTCTTGGCATAGTAAAAAGCAGAATACCATCTATCTTTCCACTGCTGAGGCTGAGTACATTGCTGCAGGGAGTTGTTGTGCACAAATGTTGTGGATGAAGCAAATGCTTCATGATTATGGAATAGAACAGTATACCCTCACTCTTTTTTGTGATAACACAAGTGCCATAAACATTTCAAAAAATCCTGTCCAACATTCTCGCACCAAACATATTGACATCCGTCATCATTTTATTCGAGAGTTAGTGGATGAAGGCCTTGTTGTTTTGGAACATATCCCTACTGAGCATCAAAAAGCTGATATTTTTACAAAACCCCTTGATCTTCTTCGATTTGAGTTTCTTAGAAAGACCTTGGGTGTAATGCTCAGTAACTAGATTGTTTCCTGTGTTCGTGAGGTGAGTGTGAGTGGCTAACCTACTATTCTTAGATATGTTAATCTCATTGTGTTTGAGTCCTGGTATCATTTGCATCAAAATATTCAAATGAACACTGCTCATGTTTCGTACAAGATTTGTTTTACATCTTTGTTCATAGCTCATTCTGAATGCCCATACTCATTTACTTCGTGATCTCATTCTGTACACATTCTTGAGCTAAACTGTTGCAGGGGTTTCCGCATAAGTGATCAAAGTTCTCTATGGACCACTGACAGTGTTTCATGTACTTTTGCAGAGAAATTGACCTATACTAGTATATCATGGGTGATGTTAAGTCTCTTAACCATCTACCGCCTTAGTTCACTTCCATGGTTTCTCCCTCAGTACATGATCTCCGGGCATTAGGAAAAGGCTACCTCAGAGGCACCAACCAGGCCATCATTTTGAATTCATTCTTCTCTGGTTGGAATCCATACTCTTGAGCGTGCATGCCACCAGTGAGTGCCCAAGAAAAAAAAAAAAAAAAAAATGTCTGAGGGGGAGCTTCCGCATTTACTTAACAAAATACCTCGTGATTCCTAGTGGTTTGACTTTTCTCTGTGATAGTCAGTTACTCGTGTCGGAGGTCCAGCCATCCGATCACTACTAGGATTAACTCTAGCTTTGTGGCTCTCAAGGATTGCACACACACACATTTTTACATGAGCTCTCGTATGTGTTTTTGAGTTATGTATTCTCATGATGCCTGTGGCTTTGATTTAATACTATCTGTGTTGTTCATGAGCTGGTGTTTCATCTCTTTTTTTAAAAAAAAAAAAAAAAAAAAAAACAAATTTTGCAGGACTCATAATTTGATGGATTTTCTTGTCTTTGTGGTTTAGTCTACACTTGCTCTTCTTGCTTGTTACAGGACTTTCTAGGTGTGTTTTGTTAAAAAAAAAAAAAAAAAAAAAAAAAAAAAACCCGCTCGAGCGGAATATTTTTAAGCTCGAGCGCGTTTTTCACTCTTGCAGCAGTCTGTTCGTGTTTTGGCAGTTCTGAGAGATGGTTTTTTGAGCTCGAGCGGACCTTTGCACGCTCGCGCGGGAGTCTACTTGCATTTTGTACGCTTGAGCGGTAATCTGTACGCTCGAGCGGACCTGTTTCATACTTAACTCCCTCTCTGGACTCTTCGCGTCATTTTTTCCCCCTGTTTCATTCTCTTGATCTAGGGTTTCTTTTGTGGCTGCATTGTGGTCGATTTTCTCTCACATCCATCATCTTGCCCACCGATTTGCTCTTTGGTAAGTTTTACCCTCTTTTATTTTTTACTGCTTTTTGTTCTATTTTATTATAGTGTTGTTGGGTTTGTGCTTTTGTGGGGTTTTGTGTGTCGTGTGTGTCATTCTCTCTCTCTCACACTTTTTCCTCGTCCGATTGTCTGTTTTTTGTGTGTTTTTCTTTGTTGTGTCTGTGGTATTCGGGTTTCTCTGAGTTCCTGTTTTCATGGGCTGTTGAGGTCTCTGTGCGTGCGTATGGATCTGGGCTTCTCTATAACCCTGATCGGTTTCAGTCGGCCACCCAATCCAAGTCCTTCCACAAATCTTTTGTGACTCGCACCGTTCATTTAGAACGGAATGTTCAACCTGATACTTTTGAGTCCATCCACATTCGCCCCTTGTTCGACCCTCTAGGTGGTGACCGTGTTTTGTTGTTTTCTGGGCGTCAGAATCTCGATTGGGTTCGAGAATTCTATTGTAATATGGAGGGTATTCGTGAATATGAGCCATCTTTCACTACATGGGTTCGGTCAAAATCCATTTCCGTCACCCCTACTTTGATTCGCCAACTTCTTCAGATTGAGCAAGTCTTTCCCCAATCCTATCCTTTCCCTGTTCCTGACTGTCCTACTTGTGACTTTGATGCTGTGGCTTTGGAACTGTGTGGTGCTGCCCGTCATTGGCCTAAAGGAGGTTTGATTAAACAGTTTGAACTTCTTCCGGAGTTCAGATTGCTTAATCTGATTGTCTGCGCCAACATCATTGTCACCACACACTCATCCGAGGTCAAACAAGACCAAGGATTCATTTTGTCCTGTATTGCCAATCACCGGTCTATTGATCTCGCCTCTCTTATTATCAGAAAGATGATTGGTGCTCATGGGCATAAAAAGCTTGGCCTTCCCTCCGGTTGCTTGATCAACCGAATTTTGACTGACCTTGGGACCCCTATTCTAGAAGATGATGAGTTTGCCTCTCCTTCTCGCCCTTTCACTAAGAAAACTGTCTCACAGAGTCGGGCTCATGTTAAGGGGGAGTCCTCTCGGGCTGATCCTTCTGCAGGTACCACTGCTGGCCTTGCTGAGGAGGCTGCATATGATGCTGCTGCCGCCGGGGGTGAGGAGGATCCTACTCCACCTGTTCCACCTAGCTCTTTTCCTGATCAGCTTCGGCATTTTGAGGAGGCTATGACTCGGCGGTTAGACTTTCTCGATGCGCGTTTTGATGCCTTTGATGGTCGTCTTGGTCAGCTGGAGCAGACTACCGCTCACACTACTTCGCAGCTGGACCACATCATTTCCTTACTGACGCTTCAGCCGCCCCCTCCTCCATTTGGTGCTTGATTTCTTGCCTTCCTCATTCCCGGTCAAAAAGGGGGAGAGTTTGGTTCCTGCTGTGAACTTGATGGTATATTGTATTGATGGTACTCTGGTGCTTATATTTTGTTTTGTTCTCTTGGTTATGACACATGGATATTTTGATATTTTGTTCATCTGAATATTTTGTTCCTTTGGTTCTATTGGATGGATACATTTTGATATATTCTTATATAGTTCCACAAGTTTTGGTTTTTCTGGTATGTTGCTAGTCTTTTCACAGGTGACTGTTGGATGAAGAATAGGATTGATGGACCGATATATGGCAAGATTGGAAAGCTTGTTTGTTTATAGAATTGTTTTGAGTGTTTTTAGTATTTGTTTTTAATCTTGTCTAGTGCATGTGTTTAAGGACATTTATGTAGAAATGTTTTGTCCGGGAATTGACAAAGGGGGAGATTGTTAGGTCCCTATGTTGTCAAATCCGGCGACAAAACATTGTGTTGGTTCAAATGTATTTTGTTGTGTTTTTGTTCTGTCCGCTCGAGCGTATACTTGTGAGCTCGAGCGTAGATTCGCAGGTCTCAGTAGTTTTTCAGGGCAAGCAACATATACTGGTGGATCTGATTTTACGCTCGAGCGGATTATCCTACGCTCGAGCGCATCTCAGTTTGTTTCGCACGCAGTTTTGGTCAGTCCGCTCGAGCGGGCTGTGGTGAGCTCGAGCGGAGATCGCGGATCCAGATTCCTATTTAAAGCTGTTAAGGGTGTTTCTGTGAAGGAGGTTTTTCCCAGATCTGATCTAAACAAACTAGGGTTGTATTTGGAGTTTTCTTTGGAGATTTTTCATAGTTTTCCTTGATGATTCTTGAGAGAGTTCTGAACTTATGCATTTAGATTCATACATCAAGGAGGTTGCTTCTTAAGTTTCAAGTGAGTTCTCTTCGGTGGATTCCGAAGATTGAAGCGTAGGATCCAAAAGGCGTTTCAGTCTACGCAGTCGTTAATTCGACAAGTGGAGTTGTGGTGTGGAATCAACTTCAGGATCAATTCCGTGACGAAGGTGTGGTGAAAAGAGTTACAGAAGATTCAGAGACAAATTGACTGGGTTGGGTAATTTGTATGGTATCTTTGTAATCTTTTTGTTCTTCAGTAGTGGATTGATAAGTGGTGGTTCGCCCGTGGTTTTTGATTACAATTGAAGGCTCTTCAATTGTGGTTTTTTCCACGTAAAAAATCGTTTGTGTCTATTTATTGTTTATTCTCAAAAACAAACAAACTAAAATCACTCTCGTAAGTGTTTGATGATTTTAGGTTGAGTGTTTTGATTTATTGGGATTTGGAATAAGTTAATCTTGATCTAATCATAAATCACGTAGGATTTTCAGAATCCAAATCCGGAACGGCCAAAAACCTTGAGAAACATGTTCCCGTCAAATTGGGTAAATTACACTCACCTCCCCTGAGGTTTCTAACAATTATAAGATCCTCCCTTATAGTTTCAATAATTACAGAAACCTCCCTTACTTTTGAAACTATTATTAAGATTCCCCTACCATTAATCTTCTGTAAATTATTTTAACATAATATGATGACGTCATGCTGACGTCGTGTATTATAAGTAAAAAAATTTCAAATTTGCCTTTATATATTCAAATAGTAAATTTCACTCACCTCTCTTGAGGTTTTATAAAAAAATTAATAAAGGCCCATACATTATTTTAATAATGTTAAACAAAATTATTAAATTCTATACAAATTATTAAATTCTACACCTTATCTAAAAAAAAAAAAAAAGAGCTAATAAATTGATCACCATTAAACCTTATACTAGATTAAATGCAATCATTTATTTGAAAATTATGAAACAAAGTATAAAAGATGTTTTATTTTTTAAAAAGACCACCAATTTTATAAATAATTATTTTGAGAAATTAGAGTTCGAATAAAAATATTAAAATACATATAGGTATTTGATTTTTTTTTTCCGTATGAAAAATACATATTTAGAGAAATTATCCCTCTCTTTCCATTTTATTTATTTTATTTCTTTCATTTTTCTTTCTCTTTGTTTTCTCATTCATTTTTTCATAGTGTCACTACAGCAAATAACATACCATATAATTTATTATTATTATTGTAACGCCCTCAAAAAAAACAACATTAAACCCATCAAGTAAGACATTCATTAACATATGAAATAACCACATTCTTCTATTCATCAGAATTTCATTACAGAAGTATTACATGTTAACAACAAAAACAAAATGCCCTACAGGCTTACAGCTTTCCAAGTTAAAACTTGGTTACAACAAAAGAGTACTAACTCATTTACACATTAAGCCCTTGGCTTGAATTTACATGTAATACATCAAATATAAAACGACAAAAGTATGTCCGCCTCTAGCCTCCCAAGCTATGTCCTTGGAGGTGGCATGCTACCTGTACCTGAAAATGATATTCCCATATAGGGTGAGCCACAACCCAGTAGAAATACACTAAACCAACCATGGACAATGACTAAAAGATTAGCAATTGATAGATGGCCAACACTGATACATTCACATAAATCACATATTTATGTCATACAACTTATGAGTCCAAGCTACCTATCATTTTCCCTTTTTCAACAGATAAGCATGTTAGCTTTATCATCATCTCGACAGATATGTATAAAAACTATACCCCACATTCACAGATAAGCATATAAGCTATACCCACATTCCCAACGGACATGCATATGAGCTATATCTACACTTCACTAGACAAGCATATGAGCTATATCTACACTTCACTAGACAAGCATATGAGCTATATCTACACTTCACTAGACAAGCATATGAGCTATATCTACACTTCTCAAAGATAAGCATATGAGCTGTATCTTCACTTCACTAGACAAGCATATGAGCTGTATCTACACTTCACTAGACAAGCATATGAGCTATATCTACACTTCTCAAAGATAAGCATATGAGCTGTATCTTCACTTCACTAGACAAGCATATGAGCTGTGTCTACGAAGTTCATCCCCCATCTCCTCCCAAACCTATCCGGTTTAGAGGTACATCCCCCATCTTCCCCTAAACCGCGGAGTACATCCCCCATCTCCTCCTCTAAACAAGCAATGCATATAAACACAGAATCATACACACATCGATCAATACATAAAAAAAATTAATGTATTCTATCAACCGTCATACTCTATGACACATCTGATTGATTAGTTTTAGTTTGCCTAATCATCATGCATTGTCTACAACAATCAACACTACCCTCCACCGGTAGCCCAAAGCAATTATTTCTAAACAGGAAATAAATGCACAAATGGATAACATATCAACATTACAACTAGATGAGCAATAAAAGATTCGTCTACACTCTTTAATCCCATATATTCCCAATTCTATTCCTCGCTTTCTTCAATTAATTATAGGCATTAATTAATTGAACCAATTAGGGCAAATTACCATAATTCACAAAACAACCTTAAGGTTCCATTTTCATCAATGATTTGACATTTATTCCATTACTCTATGCCAAACATGCATCTAGGTTTATTATAAATAAAATCCCAACTTTTGTAAAATTACACAAAAGCCCCAAGCTTTCACCAAATTACCAAACCAACCCCAACGTCTCAAAATACTAAAAGTTAAAGACAAAACCCATAGAGAGGAGTAGGATATCCCTACCTCGAAGTTTGGGCCAAAAAGGAGATGAAGACTCGAAGATCAACGTGCTCCAAATCCAAACTTTTTCAGATTAAATCGAAGCTCTGAACACCCTCTATCTTTTTAACAAAGGCTCTAGGCTAGATTCACACACTAGGGAGATCAATTCTTAGAGAGAGTGCAAGTTTAGAGAGAGAGAGAGTCTCGGATCTAGGGTTTGAAAGAAAAAGAAAGTGAAAAACTTATGTTCAAAAACGCTACTGTCCGCTGATATAAAACACACTCGCTCGAGCGACCAGACACAGAAAACTCTCGCTCGAGCGAAGAAGTTCTCGCTTGAGCCAAAAACTCAGAAGTGCGCTCGAGCGAAAGAATGCTCGCTCGAGCCAACAACTCAAACCCTTAGGTCTGCCACTAGCACGCTCGAGCGACAGACTTCTCGCTCGAGCGAATAATAAACCAGACCGCTCGAGCGACAGAAATCTCGCTCGAGCCAAGAAAGGCAACTCTCAGGTCTAGAACCAGACGCAATCGCTCGCTCGAGCGAATCCACTCTGGCTCGATCCATCAGACACGAACTCAACTCTCGCTCAAGCGACCAACGCCTCGCTCGAGCGAAGGTCCAAAAATCTGGGCAGCAGCACTAGGCTCCCAAACACAACCAACCTGTAACAAACCTGCCCAACACATCCTATAACTCAATAAACAAAGTAAAAAGGATGTAAACAAGATAATAAACAACTACCAACATCCACGGACACATGTCCGGATCACTATACAACAAGGGTAAACCCGGGATCGCTATAATTATTATTATTTGTTCTCTTCTCTATATTTTTTCCGTAATTTTTTTCATCATTTTTTTTTCTTTCATCAATGTTAGCTAGCATCACTTAATATACCATAGCAACTTACGAAATATGAATTTTTGTTTTGTTTTGTTTTGTTTTGTAAACATATTTGAGTCTTAATTTTTTTTAAGAAAAATAAACATAGTAACATTTCATATTTATAATAAAAAAAATAGACTTACAAAATTTACCAAATGTTACCTTATAAATATATATATAAAAAATATATCATTTTGTCTTTTCACAATCCCATTTTATTCCGAAATTTCAATTATCATTAGAAAAACAAGTCAATATTTCTCACCTTAAAAATAAATATAAAAGTGAAAAAAATATCTAATGACTTTACAGTAAATTAAAATTAGATGATAGGGAATGAAAGATAAAGAAATTATTTGAGAATAATAAACTATTTAAATGTGTCATTTCTTACATCTAATTAAAATAGAATTTTACCTGAAGAAATAAATTATTTGAAAATAATAAAATACTCAAATAATTTTGTTATTTATTACATCTAAAATCTATATCTCCATATTTGTTTCTTTCATTTAAATTATTTTTATTAAATTAAATCTCAAAATTAATTCAAATAAGAAACATGAATATTCTTTCTTAATTTCATTAATGTTTTTTTTTTTTTTTGAACTTATAAAAGTTCAAAAGTTATAGTGAAAAAAAAATACAAAATCAAGGAAATACAAAAAATCATTTGTGAGAAATAAAATGATAATTTAATATATATGTTACAATCCCGACCTCCATAGTATTTCTCTATATTATTTTAGTAAGCATAATTGTATGATTATATGCTTAATTTGTTATTATCTGTTATTATATGAATTATCTGTTTGAAAACCGACATAGAATCAAAAATTGAAAGTCCAAACGAATTCAGAAACCAAAATTGACTAACCCAATAAGCTAATTAAAATATTTAGAATCGTATGGCTACTTTAATTAAAATTTTGTGATTAAAATAATTAGAATAAATTAATTAGAATTGATTATAATTAATTAAAACTAAGTGGAATTAATTAGTTATAAGTGAGCTTCATTAGCCTAAGCTAATTACACCTATAAATATGTAGCATATAAGCTCAATTGAGCTCAATATATCACTTGGCCGAAATTAGCGAGAGAGAGACTCAACCTTTGAGAGTGAGGGAGAAGAGGAATTGAAGGTGATTTGTAAAGAATTTGAGGAAGACTTGAAGAATTAAGCAAGACAACACCTAATTCAAGCTCTAGGTATGCAATTCATCTATAAATCTTGTAATTAGGTCATGTAGAAATTGAATTCACTAAGTTTGTAGGACCGTATGTATGAAATTGAGAAGGATGAGCTAGAATCACATGAATTATTGTAGAATTGGGTTGAATTGTGACATGCATGCATAATTCTTCATCTTTGAGTTCAATTTTCTATAAAATTCATACACGCATGGGACTTTTATGCATTAACTTGAAGAGTTCTTTATGTTTTTACACTTTTCATGTCATTTGATTAAGTTTTGAAAAGAAACCAAAGAATTCATCCCATGCATGGTTTAAATATGGTTGTTTAAGTTTGAATTTGGGAGTTTGATAATGATTTTGGGTAATTGATTTCAAATTGAACATGTTTCCATGTTATACAAAGAGTTTACATGATTTTCAACCAAGCCATGCAAACTTTGAGTTTGAAAAATGTGTTTTGAACTTCAAACATAATTCTGGAAAACCCAGAAATCGTCCAGGTCGATCAAGCGACGGACTCGTGGCTCGAGCGAACTTCACATGCTCTCAATATTTTGCAGAGTTTGGTAGTTGGCTCGAGTGACCTAATGATCGCTCAAGCGACCACCTTATATTTTGAAACTTGGCTCGAGCGACCAGAAAGTTGGCTCGAGCCTAGATTGCGAGCATCCAGTAGTTTTGCAGAGCCATGCAGATCGCTTGAGCGGCCAATAGTTGGCTCGAGCGGACAACCCTATTTTCAGCACTTTCTGAATATACCTCCATGTGCATAATTGCATCCTCATGCTTCCTAGAACATGCTTAGACATTTACCATTAATAAGAAAAAGATTTAGAAACACACAAGAAGATAATTGAATTAAGATAGAACAGTTAATTGAGATTGAACTTCAATGTGTGTTTGCTTTGTGTGTCGTATAGGTAGACATCTGAGGCCTAGTATCGATATAATCTACTGTGAGTAGTAACTTTATAGAAATATGTTCAAGTTATATTTACTTTAAATTGTTATGTGATTGATGTTTTTGAAATGCTATTGTCTATTAATAAATGAAGTTCTTTTTTGAATTGTATTCGTGGCATCCATTAGTGAGCCCTTTGCTTGGGAGAAACAATACCATGACCCATTGGATTAATAGGCCCTTGCATGGGGGAAACGATACCATGGCCCATTGGATTAATGAAACACAAAGATCTTTGATATTAGACCTTAATGGTCCCATTGAATATGTTATATTGATTGACCCGTTGTGGTCCCATTAATTGATCCCTGGGGTTCCATTTTTATAGATATATTGATACTCTATTGGATGTACCACGTAAATCGATTGAATTGTTATTCCTATTGTGATGTATTGGATTTATTGCTTAAATGAAATGTTGATCAAAGAAATGGAAACTATGTTTTGAATCTTGATGAACTTCATTCATTTAACCCTTTATACTATTATTACTCACTGGGCCTTAACTCACTATATATATATATATATATGTAGGTGAGCAAGCTGAGCATTAAGTCTAGAGGGAGCCTCGGAGTCAACCCCGTGTAAGCCGTTTTTGATGTGCTTCCAAGATGAAGCAAGCTTGGGCTTGAGTGGAGCCAAGCGAAGTCAACCCCTTTGTTTTGTTTTTGTTTGATATTTTGAAGTTTGTCTTGGATGTAAAGTCATGGATGTTTGATATATATATCAGATGCTTAAAATCTACTATGATGTATGTATATAAAGAATGGTTGCATAGCTATAACATGAGATCTTTTCATATATGCACAGCTCAATAGATCATCTTTATATTTTATATTGCTTCTGCTATGCCCCAATAATTATAATAATATTTATTTTGTTAATAGAGGCTGTAGGTAATCTGGGATTACTGGCATGTCATGAACCTAAACCTATAGGGGCGGGTTTGGATCGTGACAATATAGGTAAATTACAATTAAAGGGTATTAAGTGTAAAGGTATTATAGTCATTTGCACAATCAAGTTAACATCGTTTCACTTAAATTTACAGGAGGAGGGAATCTTAACAATGTCAGAAAAAGTAAATGAGGTTTCTGTAATTATTGAAACTACAGGGAAGGTCCATGTAATTGTCAGAAATCTCAGGGGATGTGACAATTTGATATATATTTCTAGAAACAAAATGGTTAAATTTTTAATAAGCCACTAGGCTTCGTTTGGGAAGTGCCACTACAACATATAAGAGTAAACCAAATTTTTTGGTTTCTAAAAGCGAAAATTTTTGTTGCAAAAGACATTTAGGGACTAATTTCTATTGTCGTGAGGATAGTGGCTAAAATGTCGGCCCAAAAAGTCAAAAATAAGACTTTTAGCAACAAAATTTTGAAAATGTCACTAATGAATATATTTTTAGGGACAAATGGTTTATTTTTTGAGACAAAAAATTTGGTCCAAAAAAGATAATCATTCATCACTAATGTCTAATTTTCGTTACTAAAAATATAATAACACTTTTCACAACAAAAATATTTGGTCCCTAAAAAATAATTTTGTCTCTAAATTTTGGTCTCTAAAACCTTAATTTTTTGTAGTGTGGGTTGGCTTTTTAGTTTTTTGACTTCTTAACTTTTTAGCTATTTTAGCCTAAGGCTAAAATGTTCGTTTGGATTAGCTTTTTTCGCTTTTTGACTTTTGTGAGAGAAAAAGTGAAATTATTATAATTTAAATGTGACATTTTATATTATTGAATTTAGCCACAAAAAAAAAAAAAAAAACCAAAAAATCCCACTTGCCAAAAAATAAATTGGTTCCTCTTCTCTTTTACCTCCTAAATAAATTTTGAACTTTAAAAAAAAATGAAGAAAAAAAAAGCAAGTGGAGAAAAAACTATAGCCTTTCTTTGTGAGAAGAAATTCCTTATTAGAAGAAATTGCATAGTATAGAGAATATGAGGCAGAAATCATAAATGAGTCCAAATCCGGAAGGCCCAAAACCTCGAGAAACATGTTGGGGAAATTACCCATAGGTCCCATGGGAAACGTGTGATCTCCATTTAATCTCATAACTTTTTCACTACACCCAAAAGTCCTTTCCTCTCTCTCTCTGTGCTTTTTGCTTCCCTTCCTCTCTCGTTTTTTTTTCTACATTTTTCTGTCACCGTGTTTGTCATGGAAGAGGACCACCGGTGATCATATCTTTCTCCATTGATCGGGGTTCATTGATAACCACCAAGCATTGAAATCAACTCCGACGAAGAAGATGATATATTTTCCGACGAAGAAGATGAATGGATCTACTTAGATCTGATATAGATCTACTCAGATCTACATCAGATCTGAGTAGATCTACACAGATTTGGTTAGACATTCGTCTTTCCCCTTCGATTTTTTTTTTCTCTCTCTGCTATACACTTCTGTTTTTCTGTTCCAATGGAGAAAATTTTCGAATTCTGAACAAGCAGTTTTCGAGTTTTAGTTACAGGCGGTGAAAACTGTAAAATTTTGCAGTTTCAAATTTTTTTTTTGGTGCTGGAATGAATCATGGTTTAAAACTGTAAAATTTTGCAGTTTTATAACATTCTTTAGAACTGTAAAATTTTACAGTTTCATAACATGTTTTTTAATTTTTTTTTTCCAGCAATATTCTAGACATTCCGGTGAGTCTCCGGCGACCGTTAAACGGAAGTCCGACGGTAGTAAGATGTGAACAGTGTCTATAAATTAAAAAAAAATAAAAAAATTTTTTGGTAACAATTAAAAATGTGTTGGACTAATTGGTGCAAGTATTTTGTTTTGGGATTAGTTGGGTTTTGAACTTGTTACATGGGACTTATCAGTAAGTTCCCCAAACATGTTCCCGTCAAATTTAATCACTCACGGAATGAGATTTTGGCTATGAAACATTTCGACCAATCACAGAGTGCCACATGGTCAAAGTGAATGGAACATCCAACCAAAAGACACCACACAACAGGTGTACCTAGGTACAGATGCACATGATTGGAATGCCTACTAGCCTATGCAGCAGCAAAGCAGTGCATTGATTGATAGCCAATAACCATGGACACGAGGTGGTCATGGTGGCTGATTGTGGGAGGGAAATGGAAAGAAGGAGCTCTCTTTGTTTTTTTTATTTTTTCCCACCAAAACGACCTCATTTTGGTATACACAAGCACTATAGACAGAAACACTACACATGATCTGAACTCCTCAAAGATTCTCCAACAGCTCTTTTTATTTTTAATCGATTTTCTTTTGTCCTGCAAGTTGTCATTGAAATACATATGAGTTAAAAAATGAACCGCTGATGATGATATGAGATGAGATGCCATTATTGACTTCTCTAACAGCTCTTTTAATTTTCTTTTTTCCTCTCCTGGTAGCTGCCATTGAAGTACAGATACAGATATGAGTAAAAAAATAGCAAAACCTGGTTGGAAAATGGACCACTGAGTGAAATGAGGCGCCAGTATTGACTTCTTCCATTATAATTTTGCTTTTACCCTTATTTCGTGATTTGATTTGATTTAATTTTATTTGTTTTTGAAAAAGGGTTGAGTCCCTCGGCACACATCTTCATTTGTAACTGGTTAGAGCATCTTCAACGGTAAATCTTTTTTTTCATCAAATCTGATGAAAAAAATGGTGCTTTTCTCAATTTGGTATTACCTCCTCCAACGGTTGCATCAAAATAATACTGGCTGGGGACAACTGGTGGGACGACTGGCTGGTCGACCGGTAAGGCGAAGAAATTTTTTTTTTTAAACATGTTTGAACCTTTTGGCCCCTGTTTGAACCTACTTATTTGAAAGGAGCCGGTAGACCGATGGCCCCACCTCCAACGTTCCTGCACAGTAAAATGGTGAAACCTTACGCGTATTCTCAATTTGATGAAATTTTTGCTTCATTCTCAGTTTGATATCAATTTGGTAAAACCATTTGAGAGGAAAAAGGTGACTTTTTTCATCAAATTCAAATTTGATGCTGAATCTGATGCAACATTGGAGATGGTCTTAGGTGGCTAATTTATTAGAATTTACTTTTTAAGAGCATTCTTTAGAGAGAATATGTTTTGTTAGGCCCTAGAAATATAAATACCTTAGGTGGCTAATTTATCAGATTAGTCGATGTTCCGAGGCAAAGTGCTAGTTAGGCCCTAGAAATATAAATACCTTCCCAAATCAAAAAACTATGGAGTCAAGTTTGAGGAGTTTTTTTTTTTTTTTTTTTGATTTTTCCAAAAAAAATTAAATTATTATTATTTTTTTTTTGTAACTAATCAACTTTTCAAACTATTTGACAAATTAACTCACTTTTTAAAATCGTAGGTTCAAAATACGATTTCATGATAAAATCGCATCTTGAACATGTAATTTTATATTGAAATGTCCCATATCTATATATCAGTAATAAGTCAAGTCAATATGAAATCGCATTTTGAAATTATGTTTTTTAAAAAATATAGTTTGATAAATAGTTTGAAAAGTAAGTTACTTTGATAAACAATTTGATTTTTTAGAATATTTATTAAAAAAAAACTCCAAGTTTAAATCGTTCTTTTAGACAAGGGATTGTCAAAAGGAAAAAGACAAAAATTCATATATGTGGACATACATAATATGTCCATACCATATCCAAAGCCTTATCTCATTTACCTCTTCTAATTTCTTCACACTATTGTTGTAGAGACTGAGAATATTATGCCTCATTATATGGCCATCAACTTTTATGTTTAATAAAAATGTAGTATTTTGATCTCCCAAAGCTGCCATCTTATTCTGGACTGGGACTTGGCCTTGTGGAATGATTGCTGTGCAACATAGAGATTAATATAATGCTGAAGGGCCTCTTTGTTCTTTATGGTTACATGAAAAGTTAAAGCACTATTAAATATTAATTCATAAAAGGCCAGCCTCGCTCTCTATTTCTATCTCTTCCTAACCACATCCACCAATCAAAATGTAGCATTGACCAATAATATTTAAACTTTACAAACTACTTTTATATAGAATTAAGATTAAGACTCTCTAGCAACTCCTTTTATTTTCTATCAATTTTGTTTAGTCCTGCTAGATGCTTACTGAAATACAGAAAAATTAACAAAAAAGTAGGCAGCAAACAAACTGATTGAACTTCAATGTGTGTTTGCTTTGTGTTTTGTATAGGTGGACGTCCAAGGCCTAGTATTGATATAATCTACTGTGAGTAGGAACTTTATAGAGATATGTTCAAGTTATATTTACTCTCAAAATTGTTATGTGATTGATGTTTTTGAAATGCTATTGTCTATTAATAAATGAAGTTCCTTTTTGAATTGTATTCGTGACATCCATTAGTGAGAACATTGCTTGGGAGAAACAATACCATGACCCATTGGATTAATAGGCCCTTGCACGGGGGAAACAATACCATGGCCCATTGGATTAATTGAAACACATAGATCTCTAATATTAGACCTTAATGGTCCCATTGAATATGTTATATTGATCGACCCGTTGTGGTCCCATTAATTGATCCTTGGGATCCCATTTTTATTGATATATTGGTACTCTATTGGCTGTACCACGTAAGTCGATTGAATTGTTATTGCTATTTTGATGTATTGGATTCATTGCTTAAATGAAATGTTGATCAAAGAAATGGAAACTATGTTTTGAATCTTGATGAACTTCATTCATTTAACCGTTTATACTGTTATTACTCACTGGGTCTTAACTCACTATTTATATATATATATATATATATATGTAGGTGAGCAAGCTGAGCATCAAGTCTAGAGGAAGCCTCGGAGTCAACCCTATGTAAGTCGTTTTTGATGTGTTTCCGAGATGAAGCAAGCTTGGGCTTGAGCGGAGCCAAGCGAAGTCAACCCCTTTGTTTTGTTTTTGTTTGATATTTTGAAGTTTGTCTTGGTTGTAAAGCCATGGATGTTTGATATATATATCAGATGCTTAAAATCTACTATGATGTATGTATATAAAGAATGGTTGCATAGGTATAACATGAGATCTTTTCATAAATGCATAGCTCAATGGATCATCTGTATATTTTATATTGCTTCCGCTATGCCCCAATAATTATAATAATATTTATTTTGTTAATAGAGGCCGTAGGTAATCTGGGATTACTGGCATGTCATGACCCTAAACCTATAGGGGTAGGTTTGGATCGTGACAATATAGGTAAATCACAATTAAAGGGTATTAAGTGTAAAGGTATTATGGTCATTTGCACAACTAAGTTAACTCCGTTTGGCTAAAATTAATAGGATGGGGAAATCTTAACAATGTCAGAAAAAGTAAATCACGGTGCTTGGTTATTAGTTTTCCAAAACACTTTTCACAAAATTCTATTTTCTTATTTTTCGTGTTTTTTTGTTTTTACTGGATTTTTTTAATATTTTAAGCAATTGTTTTTACTTTTTAAACACACCTAACATAAATACACCTAAAAAGTAAAAAAATTGTAAAAAAAATCTTTTAAAAATTCACTAAATACCAAAAATACAAAAAAAAATACAAGAATTCAGTACATTTTTTGTATTTCTATGTATTTATTAATTTTTAAAATATTTTTTCACAAATTTTTTACTTTTTAGATACCTCTAACTAAGGTGCATCTAAAAAAGTAAAAAAAAAATGTTTAAAATTTAAAAAATATTCACTAAAAACAAAAGAATACGAAAACCAAAAAACTCAGTTTTCAAAAAACTTAATCCAGAAAACTCAAACCAAACACACTGAATGAGATTGCTGTAATTATTGAAATTACAGGGGAGGTCCATGTAATTGTCAGAAATCTCTGGGGATGTGACAATTTGATATATATTTCTAGAAACAAAATGGCTAAATTTTTAATAAGCCACTAGGCTTCGTTTGGGAAGTGGCACTATAACATAGAAGAGTTTTAGAAACCAAATTTTTTGGTCTCTAAAAGCGAAAGTTTTGTTACAAAAGACATTTAGGGATCAATTTCTATCGTTGTGAGGATAGTCGCTAAAAGGTCGTCCCGAAAAATCAAAAATAAGACTTTTAGCCACAAAATTTTGAATCACTAATAAATACACTTTAGGGACAAAATAATTTGGTCTCAAAATGGTTTATTTTTTGAGACAAAAAGTTTGGTCCCAAAAAGATAATAATTCATCACTAATGTCCAATTTTCGTTACTAAAAATATAATAATGACACTTTTCGTAACAAAAATATTTGGTCCCTAAAAAATAATTTTGTCTTTAAATTTTGGTTTCTAAAACCTTAATTTTTTGTAGTATAGGTTGGCTTTTTGACTTCTTGATTTTTTTGCTATTTTAGCATAAGGCTAAAAAGCTCGTTTGGATTAGCTTTTTTCACTTTTTGACTTTTGTGAGAGAAAAAGTGAAATAATTATGATTTAGACATGACATTTTATCTTATTGAATTTAGTCAAAAAAACTAAAAAAATCGACTTGCCAAACAAAGGCTGAATGAAGTAACTAATAAATTATTGGAACATAACACCAGATCACACAGCTAAAATCAAAGGAAGTTGGTAACTTAGAAATTCTTTGCATACAGTCAATTTGAGTATCAGACCAGTTAATAAAACCACTAAAAAAATGAAATGACACCCCAAATATACACTGCTCTATACCCACCTACCATAATTAACTATTGCCTGTGTTTGAAGAATCAATAAGCAAAGATCAAGGATTGGTTTAGCGTATGAGGCGCTTTCTTACCAGACATGACACTTTGGTACGAGTCTTACTGTTGTGCTATGCAAT
The DNA here is from genome assembly GCF_055761805.1 of Camellia sinensis. NCBI lineage: Eukaryota > Viridiplantae > Streptophyta > Magnoliopsida > Ericales > Theaceae > Camellia > Camellia sinensis. The sequence goes on along the minus strand of NC_138962.1, from coordinate 100,168,532 downwards.
TGCTAGGTTCCTCTTCTCTATTTCCTCCTAAATAAATTTTGAACTTGAAACATAGAAAAGAAAAAGCAACTGGAGGAAAAACTAGCCTTTCTTCATGAGAAGAAATTCCTTATTAGAAGAAATTGCATAGTATAGAGAATATGAGGCAGAAATCATAAATGAATCCAAATCCGGAAGCCAAAAACCTTGAGAAACATGTTCCCGTCAAATTTAATCACTCACAGAATGAGATTTTCGTTATGAAACATTTTGACCAATCACAGAGTGCCACATGGTCAAAGTGTATGGAACATCCAACCAAAAGACACCACACAACAGGTGTACCTTGGTACAGATGCAGATGATTGGAACGCCTATTAGCCTATGCAGCAGCATAGCAGTGCATTGATTGATAGCCAATAACCATGGACATGAGGTGGTCATGGTGGCTGATTGTGGGAGGGGAATGGAAAGAAGGAGCTCTCTTTGTTTTTTTTTTTTTCACCAAAATGTCCTCATTTTGGTATACGCAAGCACTATAGACGGAAACACTACACAAGATCTGAACTCCTCAAAGATTCTCTAACAGCTCTTTTTTTTTTTAATCAATTTTCTTTTGTCCTGCAAGTTGTCATTGAAATACATATATGAGTTAAAAAATGACCCACTGATGATGATATGAGATGAGATGCCATTATTGACTTCTCTAACAGCTCTTTTAATTTTCTTTTTTCCTCTCCTGGTAGCTGCCATTGAAGTACAGATACAGATATGAGTTAAAAAATAGCAAAACCTGGTTGGAAAATGGACCACTAAGTGAAATGAGACGCCAGTATTGACTTCTTCCATTATAATTTTGCTTTTACCCTTATTTCGTGATTTGATTTGATTTAATTTTATTTGTTTTGGAAAAAGGGTCGAGTCCCTCGGCACACATCTTCATTTGTAACTGGTTAGGTGGCTAATTTATTAGAATTTACTTTTTAAGAGTATAGCGATCCCGGGTTTACCCTTGTTGTACAGTGATCCGGACATGTGTCCGTGGATGTTGGTAGTTGTTTATTATCTTGTTTGCATCCTCTTTACTTTGTATATTGAGTTATAGGATGTGTTGGGCAGGTTTGTTTCAGGTTGGTTGAGTTTAGAAACCAAAACTAGTTGCCCAGATTTTGGCCTGTCCGCTCGAGCGGGGGTTTGGGCGCTCGAGCGGGGAATACACCCATCCAGTATTTTTTTTCTGTGCAGTGTTGTACGCTCGAGCGTGGGATTAGCCGCTCGAGCGGGGTGTTTGTGTGAGTTCCGCTCGAGCGGGGAGTTGGAAGCTCGAGCGGAGACCTGACTCTGTAAAAGTGCTGGGAGAGTGCATCCGGCCCTCGAGCGGGAGTTTGACCGCTCGAGCGGGAGTCTGTGAGTGACGCTCGAGCGGGGTGTTTTACGCTCGAGCGGAACGACTGGGTTTAAGTTCCGTGTTTTGACTTTTCAAATCACTTTTTCACTTTCTCTTCTCTCTCCTACTTTTCCAAAAACTCCATTGTTGAGCCTCTCACTCTAGAACTCAACCTTCTCTCTAGGTTTTGATCTAGTAGGAGTGATTTGCTCATCTTTGGCCTTTACAAAAGAGTTGTTGATCGTCGAGGGCTACTTTTTAATCTGAAAATTTCGGGTTTTGGAGCACGTTGGGTTTCACCTTCTTCTCCCTTGGGGCTCCGAATTTGAGGTAGGGATATCCTACTCCTCTCTATGGATTCTGTCTTTAAATTTTGGTATTTTGAGATGTTGGGGTTGGTTTGGTAATTTTGTGAAAGTTTGGGGGCTTTTGTGTAATTTTACAAAAGTTGGGGTTTTATTCATAATAAACCTGAATGCATGTTTGGCATAGAGAAATGGAATAAATGTTAAGTCATTGATGAAAATGGGACCTAAGGGTTGAAATGTTAATTATGGGAATTGACCTAATTACATTGTATAATTAATTGGGATAATTAATTGTGAGGAATGAGGAAATGAAATGTTGATTGAATATCCATTGTGCATTTATTTTCTGTTTAGAAATAACTGCTTTGGGCTATCGGTGGAGGATAGTCGTGATTGTTGTAGACAATGCATGATGATTAGGCAAACTGAAACCAATCAATGGAACGTGTCATGGAATTTGACGGTTGATAGAATACATTAATTGTATGTATTGTGTAAATGTATATAGAACCAATGTGTTTGTATATGTTATGTGTAGAGGAGGAGATGGGGGATGTACTCCGCGGTTTAGGGGAAGATAGGGGATGTACCTCTAAACCGGATAGTGTTGGGAGAAGATAGGGGATGAACTCCGTAGATACAGCTCATATGCTTGTCTAGAGAAGTGAAGATAGAGCTCATATGCTTATCTTTGTGAAGTGTGGATATAGCTTATATGCTTATCTGTGGATATTGTGGTTATACATATCTGTTGTAGAATGTGGATATAGCTTATATGCTTATCTGTGGATATTGTTGTTATACATATATGTTGAGAATGTGGGTAGTGCTTATATGCCTATCCGTTGAAAAAGGGAAAATGAAAGGAAACTTGGACTCATAAGTCGTATGACATAAATATGTGATTTATGTGAATGTATCGGTGTTGGCCATCTATCAATTGCTAATATTTTAGTCATTGTTCATGGTTGGTTTAGTATATTTCTACTGGGCTGTGGCTCACCCTATATGGGAATATCATTTTCAGGTGCAGGAAGCATGCCACCTCCAAGGACATAGCTTGGGAGGCTAGAGGCGGACATAATGTTGTCGTTTTCCTTTTGATGTATTACATGTAAATACAAGCCAAGGGCTTAATGTGTATGAGTTAGTACTCTTTTGTTGTAACCAAGTGTTAACTTGGAAAGCTGTAAGCCTGTAGGGCATTTTGCTTTTGTTGTTAACATGTAATACTTATGTAATGAAACTCTCATGAATGAAAGAATGTGGAACTTTGTATGTCAATGCATGTCTGATTTAATGGGTTTAATGTTATTTTTTTGAGGGCGTTACAACTTGGTATCAGAGCGTACCGGGTTCGAATACTTTGGGTATGTGGGAAGTGATTAGTATCACAATGGGTTTGTCTCGCTTGATAGAGACTTAGATGTAGTATCATATGCTATGTGCTTAATTGATAACATGCTATGTGGCTATGTGGGTATGGGATTTAATTTCTAGGATGTTGATTGGATCCTTGGATTTCTGGGAGTCTTGTTGGAAAGGCACTTGATCAATGCTGTTTCTAACTGGAACTCTAGTAATGCCTCGGGACTATCATTATCCGGAAATGAAATTCGTAAGTGCTTATGTGTTTATGTGCTTACGTGGAGTGAATTACAGTTGTCCATGCATTAGGACGTGTGTGCTTAGTTTCGGCACATTTATGAATGTGCTAATGTTCTGTGTTACCTTTATTAGGATGTCAGGACGAGGAAGAGGTGCTAGGCGTGGTAGACCTGCGAGGCAGGAAGTACCGTTACAGGGTGAGATTCCGGCAGTGCAGGAGGGAGTTGGTCAAGCCAATGTGGCCGAGCCAGTGGGTCAGCAGGCTATGGGTGCCTTGGCCAGAGAGATAGCAGGAGCTTTGGGTATCCTTAGAGCTGGGAATCAGGCAGCTGAGGCAGGGCCTTCTTTCTTGAAGAGGGAGTTTTTCCGGTCTAATCCGGATGAGTTTATTGGGGATCCGAAAGAGCCACTGAAGGCTGATGAGTGGCTAGAGCAAATGAGTAAGACGTTCGAGATGCTTGGCATCGAGGACGGAACACTGAAAGTGACCTTGGCGTCCTTCCAACTGAAGGGAGATGCGGGTCAATGGTGGAAGTACGAGAAGGCTCGTGTTGGTGGTACTTGGGAGGCGTTTATAAATGCTTTTCAGGAGAGGTTTTTGTCTGCAGCAGCTAGGGAGAAGCTGAGGGATCAGTTTAGCCAGCTTAATCAGCAGGGCTTGTCAGTGGCCGAGTTTGAGGCTACCTTTACCAGTCTGTCCAGGTTTGCACCTGAACTGGTGGCGTCTAAGGAACGCCGTTGCTATGAGTTCGAGCGGAAGTTGAGGCGAGGCCTCAAGTTGAGGGTTGGTGGGTCTTACATCCGGGAGTATAGACACCTAGTGGACGCTGCAGCTCATATGGAGCTCATGATGCAGGAGGAGGATGAGGGGCAGAGAGGTTCCAAGAGGAGCCAAGATGGTCAGGGTGATGGCAGGAGGCAGAGGGGTTCTAACCCTCAGCAGTCGCAGGGTGGTGTTGCTAGATCGACCTTCCCCGTGCCGAGTGCAGGCTCCGGGAGAGGTGGTCAGGGGGATTTCACCTGTTACAAGTGTGGCCAGCTGGGTCACAAGGTTTCTGTTTGCCCGCAGAAGGGTGGGGGTCAGAGAGCTGCTTGTTCTTCAGCTAGACCGCAGAGTCAGAGTTTGGGCAGGGGGCAGCCCTTGTCTTGTTATCAGTGTGGACAGCCTGGGCACCTGAAGAGGTTTTGCCCGCAGTTGAGTGCCACTTCGGGAGCGTCTGGTTCCAGGCAGTCGCAGGGTTTTCAGCCAGCTCAGTCTGTGCAGGCCTCGAGGGCCAATCCGGGAGCTTCGTCATCCCAGTCTGTGCAGCAGTCTTTTGCTCCGAGAGGTGAGCAGGTAGACCAGGGGCCTACGGGGCGCGTGTATGCTGTTACCGCGCAGGATTTAGTACCAGCTCCATCCGTAGTGAGAGGTACTTTTCTATTTTGCAACTCGGTTGCTAGTGTGTTGATAGACATGGGTGCATCTCATTCTTTTGTATCTGCTGCATTTGCATCTGTTTTGGAATTGGAGTTGGCACAGTTAGCATCTCCTATTTGTGTGGTATCGCCTTTGGGTGGTGAGTTGATCCTGAAACAGGGAGTTAGAGGATGTGATATAGAGGTCGCCGACTATAGGCTTCCTTTTCCGTTTGTTGTCATGCCCATGAGGGGTTTTGATGTTATTTTGGGTATGGACTGGCTATCGTCATACCGGGCTGTTATCGATTGCTACCGCCAGAGGGTCACGTTATGTACCTTGAGCGGGGAGTGGTTCCATTTCTTGGGAGACCGGGTAGGTAGTGTTTTGCCACCGGGGTATGATTCGCGAGGGCGAAGTGAGCTTAGTAGTCTACTTGCTAGCTTTGAGAGTAGTGAGTATGATGAGTCTCAGATTGTGTTGCCAAGGGTGGTTTGTGAGTATTCGGATGTCTTTCCCGAAGATCTTGTTAGTTTGCCACCTCACCGAGAGGTAGAGTTCTCTATTGATTTAGTGCCCGGCACGGCGCCGATTTCTATGGCACCTTACCGTTTTGCGCCAGCAGAGTTGGTTGAGTTGAAAGTTCAGCTCCAGGAATTGCTAGATAAGGGCTTTGTTCGCCCTAGTGTTTCGCCATGGGGAGCACCGGCCCTCTTTGTTAAAAAGAAAGATGGTGCCTTGAGATTGTGTATTGACTACCGGAAGTTGAATCGGGCTACGGTTAAGAATAAGTATCCTATGCCCCGTATAGATGATTTGTTTGACCAGTTGAAGGGTTCCCGTTGTTTCTCTAAGATAGACTTGAGATCGGGTTACCACCAGTTGAGGGTCAGGGAAGAGGATATTCCGAAAACGGCATTCCGTACGCGGTATGGCCATTATGAGTTTCTGGTGATGCCATTTGGGCTTACCAATGCACCGGCAGTCTTTATGGACTTGATGAACCGGATTTTCCGGGAGTTCTTAGACCGATTTGTGGTCGTCTTCGTGGACGACATCCTTATCTATTCGCCTTCAGAGGAGGAGCACGAGGAACACTTGAGAGTGGTGCTTGAGTTGCTTAGAGCCCATAGGCTGTATGCTAAGTTTGGAAAGTGTGAGTTCTAGCTGAGGGAAGTTAAATTCTTAGGCCACGTGGTATCCGGGGAAGGGGTGTCTGTTGATACATCTAAGGTTGAGGCAGTGCAAGATTGGGCACAGCCTAAGAGTGTGTTTGAGATCCGCAGTTTTCTGGGATTGGCTGGGTATTACCGTCGGTTTGTGAAAGATTTCTCCAGGTTAGCGTCACCGTTGACTAGACTGACTCGGAAGGGAGTCAAGTTTGTATGGAGTGAGACTTGTGAAAAGTCGTTCCAAGAGCTGAAAGTTAGATTGACCACCGCTCCGGTGTTGATTATTCCGGAGAGAGGATTGGGTTATGCAGTTTATTGTGATGCCTTACGAGAGGGTTTGGGTTGTGTGTTGATGCAGGGGGGGAAAGTGGTAGCTTATGGCTCACGTCAGTTGAAAATACATGAGAAGAATTACCCTGCACACGATCTAGAGTTAGCGGCTGTGATCTTTGCCTTGAAAATCTGGAGGCACTACCTTTATGGTGAGAGGTTCGAGGTGTTCTCGGACCACAAGAGTTTGAAGTATCTGTTTACACAGAGAGACTTGAATTTGAGGCAGAGGAGATGGATGGAGTTCATCGAGGATTATGATTTTGAGTTGCACTATCATCGGGGAAAGGCCAACGTTGTGGCCGATGCCCTTAGTAGGAAACCCATTAGTGATGTAGCTAGTATAGCCATCCGGGAATGGGAGATGTTGGGAGTACTTGGCGAGTTTGATTTGCTACTGGGCGAATCTGTTGAGGCTGCGGCCTTGTTTTCTGTTGTTGCGCAGCCTACACTTGTGACTAGAGTGTTAGAGGCACAGAGAGGTGACCTTGAGGTAGAATCCCTCCGAGAGAAGATCTCCAGTGGGAAAGTTGAGAAGGGTTTGACGGTGTATCCCGACCTGAGTGTGAGATACCGAGACCGTTTGTTTGTACCGGAGTCTTGCAGTGAGGAAGTACTCCGAGAGTTTCACCATTCGCGCCTTGCAGTGCATCCGGGAGGTACTAAGATGTATCAGGATTTGGGTCGCCAGTTTTGGTGGCGAGGTATGAAGCGAGATGTGGCTGTTTTCGTATCGAAGTGCCTTACTTGCCAGCAAGGGAAGGCCGAGCATCAGAGGCCAGCGGGTTTGTTGCAACCCTTGCCTATTGCCGAGTGGAAGTGGGAGCATGTCACTATGGACTTCGTTGTAGGTCTTCCGAGGACTCAGCGGGGTAGTGATGCTATTTGGGTGGTTGTAGACCGGTTGACTAAGTCGGCGCACTTTATTCCTATGCGCGTGAGAGACTCGGTGGATCATCTTGCCGACTTGTATATTCGGGACGTAGTGAGATTACACGGGGTCCCAGTGACGATCATCTCAGATAGAGATCCTCGTTTTACTGCTAGGCTGTGGCAGAGTTTGCAGAGTGCCTTGGGCACTAAGTTGACCTTTAGTACGGCCTATCATCCTCAGACTGACGGGCAGTCCGAGCGTACTATTCAGATCCTCGAGGATATGCTTCGGGGTTGTGTCCTGGACTTCAGTGGGACGTGGGAGAGGCACTTACCCTTGGTAGAGTTTGCCTACAACAACAGTTTTCAGTCTAGCATCGGTATGGCACCGTTTGAGGCCTTGTATGGCCGACCGTGTAGGTCTCCTGTTTGTTGGGCCGAGGTGGGTGATGCACCTTTGTTGGGTCCGGAGTTGGTTAGGGAGACGACGGAGAAAGTTGAGCTTATCCGTAGGAGGCTTGTTACAGCCCAGAGTCGGCAGAAATCTTATGCTGACCGTGGAGGAGGCCTTTGGCATTTGAGGTAGGTGATCATGTCTTTCTAAAGATATCACCTAGGCGAGGCTTGATGAGATTTGGGAAGAGTGGGAAGTTATCCCCTCGGTTTATTGGTCCTTTTGAGATCCTTGAGAGGATTAGCGAGGTTGCTTATCGGTTAGCCTTACCGCCGCAGTTGTCCGGAGTGCATGACGTGTTTCATGTGAGTATGCTTCGGAAGTATGAGCCAGATCCATCACATGTGTTGGATTGGACCGATTTGGAGGTAGATGAGGATGCCTCGTATGAGGAGAGACCGGTTCGGGTCTTGGATAGGCGGGATCAGGTCCTGCGTGGCAAGACCATTCCTTTGGTGAAAGTCTTGTGGAAACATCACGGAGTGGGGGAGGCCACTTGGGAACGTGAGTTGGAAGTCCGTGAAAAATATCCGGACTTGTTTGTTGATATGTAATCTTGTATTTACATTTTGAACTGTTGTTGAGCTTAAGAGCTTTCATATATGTCTTAAGTTGTGAAACATTGAAAATGTTTTGGTTTATTGGAAGTATGTTTTGGAACTTGCCTCATATGGAAGTTGAATGTGACACTTTATGTGTTGAATGTATTGTTGAAATTGGAAAGATAATGCGTAATGTTAATGCATGCTGAAAGTACATATGTTGTTTACATATTGTGAAATACCTCTTGTTGAAGGGATGGGGTGACCGGTAATGGGTCGAAGTGTTGAATGTTAAAGTGTAACATTGTTTAAATGGAGAAAACTTGTTTTTGAAAACTTGTGCTTAATTTCGGGGACAAAATTCTTTAAGGGGGGGAGGTTATAGCGATCCCGGGTTTACCCTTGTTGTACAGTGATCCGGACATGTGTCCGTGGATGTTGGTAGTTGTTTATTATCTTGTTTGCATCCTCTTTACTTTGTATATTGAGTTGTAGGATGTGTTGGGCAGGTTTGTTTCAGGTTGGTTGAGTTTAGAAACCAAAACTAGTTGCCCAGATTTTGGCCTGTCCGCTCGAGCGGGGGTTTGGGCGCTCGAGCGGGGAATACACCCATCCAGTATTTTTTTTTTATGCAGTGTTGTACGCTCGAGCGTGGGATTAGCCGCTCGAGCGGGGTGTTTGTGTGAGTTCCGCTCGAGCGGGGAGTTGGAAGCTCGAGTGGAGACCTGACTCTGTAAAAGTGCTGGGAGAGTGCATCCGGCCCTCGAGTGGGAGTTTGACCGCTCGAGCGGGAGTCTGTGAGTGACGCTCGAGCGGGGTGTTTTACGCTCGAGCGGAACGACTGGGTTTAAGTTCCGTGTTTTGACTTTTCAAATCACTTTTTCACTTTCTCTTCTCTCTCCTACTTTTCCAAAAACTCCATTGTTGAGCCTCTCACTCTAGAACTCAACCTTCTCTCTAGGTTTTGATCTAGTAGGAGTGATTTGCTCATCTTTGGCCTTTACAAAAGAGTTGTTGATCGTCGAGGGCTACTTTTTAATCTGAAAATTTCGGGTTTTGGAGCACGTTGGGTTTCACCTTCTTCTCCCTTGGGGCTCCGAATTTGAGGTAGGGATATCCTACTCCTCTCTATGGATTCTGTCTTTAAATTTTGGTATTTTGAGATGTTGGGGTTGGTTTGGTAATTTTGTGAAAGTTTGGGGGCTTTTGTGTAATTTTACAAAAGTTGGGGTTTTATTCATAATAAACCTGAATGCATGTTTGGCATAGAGAAATGGAATAAATGTTAAGTCATTGATGAAAATGGGACCTAAGGGTTGAAATGTTAATTATGGGAATTGACCTAATTACATTGTATAATTAATTGGGATAATTAATTGTGAGGAATGAGGAAATGAAATGTTGATTGAATATCCATTGTGCATTTATTTTCTATTTAGAAATAACTGCTTTGGGCTATCGGTGGAGGATAGTCGTGATTGTTGTAGACAATGCATGATGATTAGGCAAACTGAAACTAATCAATGGAACGTGTCATGGAATTTGACGGTTGATAGAATACATTAATTGTATGTATTGTGTAAATGTATATAGAACCAATGTGTTTGTATACGTTATGTGTAGAGGAGGAGATGGGGGATGTACTCCGCGGTTTAGGGGAAGATAGGGGATGTACCTCTAAACCGGATAGTGTTGGGAGAAGATAGGGGATGAACTCCGTAGATACAGCTCATATGCTTGTCTAGAGAAGTGAAGATAGAGCTCATATGCTTATCTTTGTGAAGTGTGGATATAGCTTATATGCTTATCTGTGGATATTGTGGTTATACATATCTGTTGTAGAATGTGGATATAGCTTATATGCTTATCTGTGGATATTGTTGTTATACATATATGTTGAGAATGTGGGTAGTGCTTATATGCCTATCCGTTGAAAAAGGGAAAATGAAAGGAAACTTGGACTCATAAGTCGTATGACATAAATATGTGATTTATGTGAATGTATCGGTGTTGGCCATCTATCAATTGCTAATATTTTAGTCATTGTTCATGGTTGGTTTAGTATATTTCTACTGGGCTGTGGCTCACCCTATATGGGAATATCATTTTCAGGTGCAGGAAGCATGCCACCTCCAAGGACATAGCTTGGGAGGCTAGAGGCGGACATAATGTTGTCGTTTTCCTTTTGATGTATTACATGTAAATACAAGCCAAGGGCTTAATGTGTATGAGTTAGTACTCTTTTGTTGTAACCAAGTGTTAACTTGGAAAGCTGTAAGCCTGTAGGGCATTTTGCTTTTGTTGTTAACATGTAATACTTATGTAATGAAACTCTCATGAATGAAAGAATGTGGAACTTTGTATATCAATGCATGTCTGATTTAATGGGTTTAATGTTATTTTTTTGAGGGCGTTACAAAGAGCATTCTTTAGAGAGAATATGTTTTGTTACTCAGATCATATTAATGATGTAGAAGGACAATTACTTGAACAAAGTTCTGATCCTTTTTTCAGATTAGTTGATGTTCCGAGGCAAAGTTCTAGTTAGGCCCTTGAAATATAATACCTTCCCAAATCAAAAAACTATGGAGTCAAGTTTAGGAGGTTTTTTTTTTTTTTTTTTTCCAAAAAAAATTAAGCTATTTTTTTTTTGGTTGTTGTAAATAATCAAATTTTCAAACTATTTATCAAATTAACTCACTTTTTAAAATCACAGGTTCAAAATACGATTTCGTGGTAAAATCGCATTTTGAATCTGCAATTTTATATTGACATGTCCCATATCTATATATCAGTAAGTCAAGTCAATATGAAATCGCATTTTGAACTTATGTTTTAAAAAAATATGGTTTGATAAATAATTTGAAAAGTGGTTTACTTTGATAAAAAAAAAAAACTCCAAGTTTAAAATGTTCTTTTAGACAAGGGATTGCCAAAAGGAAAAAGTCAAAAATTCATGTAAGTGGACATACATAATATGTCCATACCATATCCAAAGCCTTAATCTCATTTGCCTCTTCTAATTTCTTCCCACTATTGTTGTAGAGACTGAGAATATTATTCCTTATTATATGGCCAGCAACTTTTATGTTTAATAAAAATGTAGTATTTTGATCTCCCAAAGCTGCCATCTTATTCTGGACTGGGACTTGGCCTTGTGGAATGATTGCTGTGCAACATAGAGTTTAATATAATGCTGAAGGGCCTCTTGTTCTTTGTGGTTTTATGAAGAGTTAAAGCACTATTAAACATTATTCATAAAAGGCCGGCCTCTCTCTCTATTTCTATCTCTTCCTAATCACATCCACCAATCAAAATGTAGTATTGACCAATAATATTTAAACTTTACAAACTACTTTTATATAGAATTAAGATTAAGACTCTCTAGCAACTCCTTTTATTTTCTATCAATTTTGTTTAGTCTTGCTAGATGCTTACTGAAATACAGAGAAATTAATAAAAAAAAGTAGGCAGCAAACAAACTGGAAAAATGGCCAATGAGATGATACTCAATTATTATTGACTTTCTTAAGTTTGAGCACTAATTTTTTGATGTTGAATTTTGTTATATAGTTGATTATCTAATTTAATATAATTATATTGATATTTTTTCACCAATTGATGTTGATGTTATATTGATGTTGTTGAATTTTGTTATAAATATTTTTTCATCAATTGAAAAAAAAAAAATAATAATAAAGACATAATTTTGGAAGTATAGCATTCAAGTTAATATAATATCTTAGATTCATGTTTTGAGAATGGATTTGAAAATTTTGTATTGCTGGATTGGAGTATGAACGTTATGTGCCTAGAGGGAGTGAATAGTCTAATCAATTAAAAAATATAATTTTATGTTCAAATTTAATGTTTTAACTCAATTAACACACACAATCAATCACAAGAGTACACAATATACATGAAAAAAATCTAGGGCTAAGAAAACAAATCGAAAAAAATCACAAACTGGTCCAATCTAGACCAAATTGTACGATTTGGTTTGGTTTTTCAACACACGGTTTGGTTATGGGTTTTGAAATAGGTAAACTATACTTAAAGGTTTGGTTTGTGGTATGTAACCGTATGGACTTGAACCGGACCGTTTATATATACAATTGAATTTTTAAGTTTTAAAGTCTATTCCTAATATGATACAACATGTGCCATACAAGTGGACACGGGGTGACAATTGTGCGGGCACATCAACCACTGTTGTGCAGGTAATGGAGCCTACTTCGAACTCTATTTTGATGATCTAAATCTTTTATTTTTTGAATAAATTGAGTAGAACATATTTGCAAAAAATTAAGTTGATCTGACATTAATAGCCCTTTGAAGTATAAAACTAAATACAAATGTAATTCGATAAGAGGGCTACTGATGTCCGATCAATTTTATTTTTTAGTAAGTATACTTTACTCATTATGCCCTAAAAAGCGAACCATTCAAATTATCAAAATAAGCCCTAAAATAGGCTCTATTGATCGCATAACAATGACGGTATATTCTTGAACAACCGCTACACCCCAGTTCCCATACATGTGGTCCTTTTTTTTTTGGTTGGGACACGTGGTCATTCTGAGTGACTTTAACATTTTATGGGTGGTTTGGACCGTTAGAATGCCTTAGGTTGGCTTTGGAGCAGTAACCCAAATTTCTTATCTTTGCTTGGTCGCACTCGCGAGGAGTTGAGGTGTAGGTCACGCCTGCGAGGGGCCGCGACCAATTTGGCCTTCAGGTTTGTTGGTTGGGGAAAGGAGGTGCGTAGAACCTGCGAGGGATTGTGTGGACTGCAATGGGGGCTTGCGACCCTTATGGTTACGTGTCACGCCCCAAATTTTTAATTACCCGGAAACACTACCAAAAGTCTTTAATTTAGGTCCATTTTTTTTTAACAAAGATCTATTACATTTGAGTAATAGAAACATAATAATACATGTTCTCTCTCTCTCTCTCAATGAATACAACACTGGTTATAATACATGCCAAGCTTCTGCTGCAAAGTTACAAATAAATAATTGCAAACAACAAGATACTTTATTCATTCCTTTCACATCTATGATGAAATTATACATAAAATATACATGAATTCCATAACTCATTGACTAATCAATCCGAATTTCTCTTCCAGAAAGAAAAATAAAACAATAAGGGGTGAGCACTAATGCCCAGTAGGAATCTCATAGTTCTGCAACAATAGCTTACACATAGATAGAAATGATCATGCATGCAGGGTGATACCATATAGTAAGGTGACATTTTGTAAGTTCAAAATATTATACGAAGAGCATCTTTTTCTTAAAATTCCATTTGAACCTTTAAGACTGTCATAAATTCTCGTTGAAAACAAGTAGAAAGAACAACATCTTAAATTTATTAACCTAATTCCAAATTATTCCTCATTTCATTTCCATTTTAATATTCCTCATTTCATTTCCGTTTTTCCCTTATATTATTTCCAATTACTATACTCCATAACATCAAAATCCACAGGATTGGAGTTTCAAACATAACACAAGAATAACAAACCCCTTTTTAATTCAATTTCTCAATTATTTACAAAACAAAACTCATAATCTTCCCTTATAGTCACAAACAATCCATTGAGTTCATCATCACCAACCCCTAATCAAATTACCATTTCATTGTCTATTCTTTCAATTAATTTCATATCAAATACCGGATCCATTAACAAGTGATCTCCATAAGTCACACGCTTTACCGGTCACGAGCCGGAAGGAATGCGAAACCTTACGCTTTACCAATCACAAGCCGAAAGGAACGCGCAACCTCACGCTTTACCGGTCACAAGCCGGAAGGAACGCGGAACCTCAACATACCACATGCTTTACCGGGCGCTACTCCAGAAGGAAGGCGGAACCTATTTCAAGCGCCACGCTTTGTCGGCTCAAAATACGGCGGGAAACGGACCCCAAGGTAACATCACAATCCATCATCATAATTAGTGGGCAATGCCAACACATCTTTCATTATTTCCAAAACACATTAGTTCAATACACATCCACCATATATTAAAATTCCACTTACATAACAAGTACACGATATGTTCCACCACCTTCTCCATTATCCATCAAATCATTCATTGTTTTTGTTACAAAAATATAACAACACATCCATAGAGACGTAAAGATTCATCTTTAAAGTGTTCACAATTCTTGGGTTTAAACTATTTCTTTACTTTTCCATATTATTATCAAGTCTTCAAATTCAATTTTCACAACACATTGATTATCAATTACTACCCATGGCTATAAATTAAATCTCCAACATTAATTTCTTTGATACAACTCCTTTATATAACACCGTCATATTTCACAATCTCCTATTTATCATTACTCACACTCATCTTAACCCAACCTAGACTTAACACAATTTAACATAACTCAATGCAATTTAACATAACATAATAAAATTCTTAAATATTCATTTCATCAATTTATCACAAATCTAATATCATCCATATCATTAACAATTCATTTACCCAAATTTAGTTTCATATTATAACATAATTTAAAAGATCAACAATAAGAGTTCAATCACAACTTTTACATAAATTTTCAACCACTTCCAAAATGCAATTAAACTTGTATATGTGCAATTTAACACCTCAATTTCATGATTCTACTTTCACTTTAAGCAAAACCATCAATCATCTTCATGTACCAAGCTAAGGTTTTAAGAGAAATTAAAGCTTTTCACCCAAACACTTTTTATTCCAACTCTTCTATTAAGTATACACCCAATTTCATAAGCCTATAATCATAACCCAAAAAGTAAACCCCAACATTTCAAACCCTAAAACCCCAATCTCATGATTTATCACAATATACTTAAAAATATAAATTTTGTCTTTATATAAAGAAAATACCACAAACCTATCTATAAATGAGAGTATTGAAGGAGAACTTGAAATCCCTACCTCAAGATTCTAAGCTAAAGATGAAGACCCAACTTGAAACTCCAATGAAATTGCAAATCAATCATAGAAGTCTTGATCTATGCTTGCTCTTCAACCTTCTTGAAAGATTTGGGGTGAATCTTGGGTAAAAAGAAGAGAAATCAAGAGTTTGGAAGGTTAGGGTTTCGGGGTTTGGAGGATGGAAGAAGAAGAGAGGGAGAAAAATAAAGTTTTTGGGCCAAAAAGTCACTTTATAATGTCTGTTAGCGACCTGGTCGCTCGAGCAAAGGAAGCTTGGCTCGAGCGTAGAAAAGAAGATCCCAGAATCTTTGGAAATCGCGCAGTTCGCTCGAGCGAAGAAAAGCTCGCTCGAGCGAGCATGCTTCCAGTGCAGAAACTCAAAATTCAAACAGGTATAACTCTCTCATTCGGACTCTGTTTTAGGTCATTCTTGTGTCCAAATTGAAGAACCGAAAACAAGATTTCCAATGGTTCCAACCTTACATTCAAATTCAAAGTATGGAAGGAGAAAAGGGAAAAAGGGCGAAGGTTGGTCAAAAATGAAAAGTCAAATTTGGGACTTTTGATCTAATCTTGCCTAAATACCTTGTTAAGGCTTCAATCAAGGTTCCAAACATCACCCAAGGGTCGCCAATGATAACATTTAAGGTTCACCTTGCCAACCCATCAATACCAAGAGTCCGACAACCATACAAGTTTTAAGGTGACGGGCACCAGTTTACATCAATCCGATATGTACTAGGATCTGAGTCATTACATTGCATCTGCGACCAAGTTTTTCGTTTGAGTCGCGACCACAGTGTGGCCTTCGTGCCCATAGTCTGTTTTTCTATATAAGGCACCAAAAACAAAAAATATCTTCTTTTTTTTTTTTTAGTTCATCTTTTCTCTTCTCTCTTCCTTTCTGCCATTTTTGGTTGTTTTAAGCATTAAAGCTTAGTTTTCATCTATTTTTCTCCATTTTCTACCCCTAGATCCATATACCAAAATGTAGAGCTCGACGAGGGTTTTCATTTAATCTGAGTGAATCGTCTTTTCGATGTCACTAAATTTTGGGTTGTCTTCTCTTTGCTTTGAAAGGTAGGGATTCCTTTGCTCTTTTTCAGTACCTAGTTATAGATAAACATGTAGTAGTTTTATTGCATTTAAAAGCATGCTTGTTAAGGGATTTTCTAATAGCATGAAGGGGGGTTTTGGGTTTGAGTTTTGGTTGATTTGGTAAGTTGGGAGGTAGTTAATCATGTCTATGTTGATAGTGGCAAAAGGCCCTAATTTGTTATCAAGGGTTTATAAAACGAAACGGGGTAAAGTTGGGTAAGGATTGTGTTATGTGTTATGGGATTGAATTAATGTTTGGGTTGCTAAAATGAATTAATTGGCTCTTGTGATTTCCTTGTTTAATGTTATGTTGAGTTGGATTGTAGTTGTGTATCATAAATAGGGTCTTTATTAAAGGGAAAATGGGGTTTTGGCTAAGGGCTAAAAGTGTTGAATAATTGGAACAACGGGTTTGGTTTTGAAGAACGAAATGATGTTCATAACCCTTTTGTGAAATGATCTCATTGAAAATGTTAACGATTTAGAATTGTGGAACCGGTTGTGGTTTAAATTCATGGAAGCTATTTTTTTAACTATTAAAAGGTTTTGTCATTGGTCATCAGTAGAGGATGAAATTGTTGTTGTTGATGATTAGATTAAGTTTATGTATTACACTTGTATACCATTTATGTATATAGCATGCTGTGATATTGTTTGGAGGTCCGTTTTTCTTCGGTTAAGCCCCGATAAAGTGTGGCGCCTTGACGGAGGTTCCTCTCCTTTCCAGTTTGCGCTCGGTAAAGTGTGAAATTGAGGGTTGTTTCTCTCCAGGAGGCCAGTAAAGCGTGGTGCCTGGAGATGGGTTCTTCTTCTTTCTGGTTACGCTAGGTAAAGTGTGACCTTGGGGTCGTTCCCTCCAGGTAAGGCTGGTAAATTGTTATTGTGCTAAATGGGTTGTTGCATTTTCCATCCATGCTGTAGGCCAGTGGAAATGGAAGTATATATTACTCTCAGTTATTTATATTTCTTGGTTTATTGTTGTGGTTTCCTTGCCTTGGGCCTATGGCCAGAGAAGGCAGTAGATGTATTGGTGTATAAGTGTGTATAGTGAGTTAGAATGTAAGACCGGGTTATGACTAGTGTGTGTGAACGTGTTTTCAAAGCAAATGTTTGGATGAAATTCTTTTATATTAACATGGAAGCTTAAAGTGAGAAGAAAGTGTTGTGATGAAATGTTTTTGAACCAAAATGGAAGTTGAAAGAAAATAAGTGATTTTACATTGTGTTGTGTTAAAGAGGATGATTTTGGTAAAACATATTTACATAAGTAAATTTTGGATGTAAACTATCACATTACTTATGTTATATATCATGGTGCATTCATGATCATAGTTATCTGTATGTTGCTATTGTTTAGGATCTTATTGGCATCTCTACTGGACTTTATGTTCGTCTCATGTTGCTAATCATTTTTCAAGTGCAAGTTAAGAGAAGATTCAAGATTGGTGATCTTCTTTAATTGTTGGCCACGAGCCCATATATTTGTTAGTGGAACACCATTATTGGAAAAGGGTTAAACCTTACTTTTAATATAAAGATATAAGCCCATGGGCATTTGTTTAAATGTAATTCTTGTTGCATTCAATAGATATACGAATGAGAGGACTTTTATTTACTTATGGATGTAATATATATAAAGTTTCTGTATGTTATTAATGGAATTGGATTATGTTAAGGGATGTGATAAGATTATCCGAGTAATAAAAAGTGGGACGTGATAAGAGAGAAAAAAGAGAATGGGGGGTTTGGTTTGATTTGGTTCCTGTGTATACCATATATATATAGGTGGGTAGTTTGGTCATTTTGCAGAGGCTTTTCCTTATGGACATAATAAATTAGCGCCTGAACCTTAGACAAAGAAAATCCAAAATTGGATTTTTCGCTCGAATGCCCCCCCCCCCCCCCCCCCCGAAAAAAAAATGGTTCAACAAACAGAAGAACCCAATATGTTGACATTTTGATGAGCAATAGCAAGTACCCGCTTCCAAGAGTGCCCTTCTTTATAACCTTTCTTTCACCTTTTTTTCTTTGGGCTTTCTGTTCAAAAGTCCAAATTTGAATTTTTTTGGTCCAAAGGTCTAGGTGTTGAAACACATTGTCCAAAAGGACAAGCTTGAGCAAATTGACCAAAAACCCCTTATATATATATATATATCATATTTGCGGTTCATCTCACAATCACATACACATGCGCACGCGCATACACACACACACGCACACACACACTCTATCTCTCTCTGTGTGTTCCTTCGCCGCTCCTCCGTCCTCCTTCGTTGATGCTCATTTGCTAAAATTTGATATACTCATCGTCGGCGTCAGTAGCATTCTCCTTTGTCAACTCCTATTCTGACAGCAGAAATGGTATCAGAGCCGACTCTCCGGAGTACCGAGTGTGGGCCCCTGGCGTCTCTCGGTGCATGTGGGGGGGCTTGCGAGCTGGCAGGTTACTGCACGGGGACGTGCAGCCTTATGGGGGGTGGATTGTAAGGCCCCGGTGTCCTACATCGGGAATGGTGGGGGAGTTCCTGGGCTATAAAAGTAAAAACCTGAACCCTTATATAGCATCGAGGCCTTTTCCCAAGTGGTGAAACCCCTATTAGAACTCCCCAGTTAAGCGTGCTTAGGCTGGAGTAGTTCTAGGATGGGTGACCCACTGGGAAGAACAAATCCGTGCGGGCATGACCCAAAACGGACAATATCGATGACGTGTAAAGGGTCGGGGCGTTATAAATAGTATCAGAGCGTACCGGGTTTGAATACTTTGGGTACGTGGGAAGTGATTAGTATCACATTGGGTTCGTCTCGTTTAATAGAGACTTAGTGTAATGTTTTATGCTTATGTGATAACATGTTTATGTGATTATGTGGGTATGGAATGTAGTTTCTAGGATGTTGATTGGACCTTGAGTTTCTTATAGTCTTGTTGGAAAGGCACTTGATCACTGCTGCTTCCAACCGGAACTATAGTAACGCATTGGGACTATCATTATTCCGGGAATGAAATTCGTAGGTGCTTATGTGATTATGTACTTACATGGAATGAATTATTGTTGTCCAATGCATTAGGACGCGAGTGTTTAGTTTCGGCACATTTATTAATGTGCTAATGTCTGTGTTTCCTTTATTAGGATGTCAGGACGAGGACGAGGACGCGGTAGGCGTGGTAGGCCGGGTAGGCATGAGGTGCCTGTGCCAGAGGAGATTCCTGCAGTTCAGGAGGGAATTGGCCAAGCCAATGTGGCCGAGCCAGTAGGCCAGCAGGCTATGGGCGCTTTAGCCCGAGAGATAGCAGGGGCATTCAGGGAGTCAGTAGGCATCCTCAGAGCTGAGAATCAAGCTCAGGGTGTTGTTGCGGATGCTGGACCTGCCTTTCTGAAGAGGGAGTTCTTCCGGTCTAATCCGGATGAATTTGTGGGTGATCCTAAAGAGCCGCTTAAGGCAGATGAATGGCTCGAACAGACAACGAAGACGTTTGAGATGCTTGGCATCGAAGACGAAGGGTTGAAAGTGACCTTGGCATCTTTCCAGTTGAAGGGGGATGCGGGTCAGTGGTGGAAGTTTACCAAGGGTCGTATAAGAGGTACATGGGAGGCTTTTGTGAATGCTTTCCAGGAGAAGTTTTTATCTCTAGCAGTTAGGGAGAAGCTGAGAGACCAGTTCTGCCAGCTTAAACAGTCGAGTTCTTCAGTGGCCGAGTTTGAGGCTGCATTTACTAGCTTGTCCAGGTTTGCACCTGAGTTGGTGGCGTCTGAGGAACGCCGTTGTATCGAGTTCGAGAAGAAGTTGAGGCGTGGCCTCAAGCTGAGAGTTGGGGGAACTATGATTCAGGATTATGGGCGTATGGTTGATGCTGCAGCCCATATGGAGATCATGATGCAGGAGGAGGAGGAAGGACAGAAGGGCTCCAAGAGGAGTCAGGATAGTCAGAGTGATGGTAGGAGACAGAAGGGTTTTAATCCTCAGCAGTCTCAGGGTAGTTTTTCTAGATCGACTTTTCCTGTGCCGAGTGCTAGTTCGGGAAAAGGCAGTCAGGGAGACATTACCTGCTTCAAGTGTGGCCAGCTGGGTCACAAGTCTCCAGTGTGTCCTCAGAGGGGAGGAGTTCAGAGAGCAGCATCTTGTTCGGCTCGATCTCAGAGCCAGAGCCAGGGTAGAGGCCAGCCACTCTCGTGTTATCAGTGTGGTCAGCCAGGGCATATGAAGAGGTATTGCCCGCAGTTGGGTGGCACACCTGGTGCATCTGGTTTGAGGCCGATTCAGGGTCAGCAGCCAGCTCAGTCGGGTCAGGCCTCGAGGGCCAATCAGGGGGCTTCATCGTCCCAGTCAGTGCAACAATCTTATGCTCCTAGGGGTGAGCAGGTTGATCAGAGGTCGTCTGGGCACGTGTATGCAGTTATCGCGCAGGATCTTGTACCAGCACCATCAGTTGTGAGAGGTACCTTCTTGTTTTGCAACTCGGTTGCTAATGTTTTGATTGATACGGGTGCATCTCATTCCTTTGTGTCTGCTGCATTTGCATCTGTTTTGGAGTTGGAGTTAGCACAGTTAGCATCTCCTATTTGTGTAGTGTCACCTCTTGGGGGTGAATTGATCTTGAAACAAGGTGTTAGGGGTTGTGATATAGAGGTTGATTATCATAGAATCCCATTTTCCTTTGTAGTTATGCCTATGCGGGGTTTTGATGTTATTTTGGGTATGGACTGGTTATCGTCATACCGGGCAGTTATTGATTGCTACCGCCAGAGGGTCACTTGTTGTACCGTGAGCGGAGAGTATTTTCATTTTCTGGGGGACCGGGTCGGTAATGTGTTGCCACCGGGGTATGTTCCACGAGGACGGAGTGAGCTTAGTGGTCTACTTGCTAACCTGTCGATTACTGTGGATGATGAGTCTCAGATTGTGTTGCCAAGGGTGGTTTGTGAGTACGCGGACGTTTTTCCCGAGGATCTTGTTGGTTTGCCACCGCATCGGGAGATTGAGTTCTCTATTGACCTAGTGCCCGGCACGGCGCCGATTTCTATGGCACCTTATCGTTTTGCCCCAGCCGAGTTAGTTGAGTTGAAGATACAACTCCAGGAGTTACTAGACAAGGGTTTTATTCGTCCTAGTGTTTCGCTGTGGGGAGCACCGGCCCTCTTTGTTAAAAAGAAAGGTGGTGCTTTGAGACTTTGTATAGATTATCGGAAGTTGAATCGGGCTACGGTTAAGAATAAGTACCCTATGCCTCGTATAGATGACCTGTTTGACCAGTTGAAGGGTTCCCGTTGTTTCTCTAAGATAGATTTGAGATCGGGTTACCACCAGTTGAGGGTCAGGGAAGAGGATATTCCGAAGATGGCATTCCGTACGTGGTATGGCCATTATGAGTTTCTGGTGATGCCATTCGGGCTCACCAATGCACCGGCAGTCTTTATGGACTTGATGAATCGGATCTTCCGGGAATTCTTGGATCGGTTTGTAGTCGTTTTTGTGGACGACATCCTTATCTATTCGCCTTCTGAGGAGGAGCATGAGGCACACTTAAGGGTGGTGCTTGAGTTACTTAGAGCCCATAGGCTGTATGCCAAGTTTGGGAAGTGTGAGTTCTGGCTGAGGGAAGTCAAATTCTTAGGCCACGTGGTATCCGGGGAAGGAGTGTCTGTTGATACATCCAAGGTAGAGGCAGTGCAGGATTGGGCACAGCTTAAGAGTGTATTTGAGATCCGGAGTTTTCTGGGATTAGCTGGGTATTACCGTCGGTTTGTGAAAGATTTCTCCAGATTAGCTTCGCCTTTGACTAGATTGACTCGGAAGGGAGTCAAATTTGTATGGAGTGAGACTTGTGAAAAGTCGTTTCAGGAGTTGAAAGTTAGACTGACCACCGCTCCAGTATTGATTATTCCAGAGAGAGGGTTGGGTTATGCAGTCTATTGTGATGCCTCACGAGAGGGTCTGGGTTGTGTGTTGATGCAAGAAGGAAAAGTAGTTGCCTATGGCTCACGTCAGTTGAAAATTCACGAGCAAAATTACCCTACGCATGATCTAGAGTTAGCAGCTGTGATTTTTGCCTTGAAGATTTGGAGGCATTATCTTTATGGTGAGAAATTTGAGGTATTCTCGGATCATAAGAGTCTGAAATATTTGTTTACACAGAAAGACTTGAACTTGAGGCAGAGGAGGTGGATGGATTTCATAGAGGATTATGACTTTGAGTTGCATTATCATCCGGGAAAGGCCAATGTGGTGGCCGATGCCCTTAGCAGGAAACCTGTTGGTGACATAGCTAGTATAGCCATCCGAGAATGGGAGATGTTGGGTGCACTTGGGGAGTTTGATTTACTTCTGGGCGAATCCATTGAGGCTGCGGCCTTGTTTTCTGTTATTGCACAGCCTACACTTGTGACTCGAGTGTTAGAGGCTCAGAGACTTGACCTTGAGGTAGAATCTCTCCGTGAGAAGATTTCCGGTGGGAAGGTTGAGAAGGGTTTAACGGTGTATTCCGACCTGAGTGTGAGATACCGAGACCGTCTGGTTGTGCCGGAGTCTTGCCGAGAGGAGGTACTCCGAGAGTTTCATCATTCACGCCTTGCGGTGCATCCGGGAGGTACTAAGATGTATCGGGATTTGGGTCGCCAGTTTTGGTGGCGGGGTATGAAGAGAGATGTGGCAGCTTTTGTATCTAAGTGCCTTACTTGTCAACAAGTGAAGGCCGAACATCAGAGGCCAGCGGGTTTGTTGCAACCCTTGCCTATTGCCGAGTGGAAGTGGGAACACGTCACTATGGACTTCGTTGTGGGTCTTCCGAGGACTCAGCGGGGTAGTGATGCGATTTGGGTGGTTGTAGACCGGTTGACTAAGTCGGCACATTTTATTCCTATGCGTGTTAGAGATTTAGTCGATCATCTGGCCGATTTATATATTCGGGACATAGTGAGGTTACACGGGGTTCCAGTGACGATCGTTTCAGATAGAGATCCTCGTTTTACTGCCAGGTTGTGGCAGAGTTTGCAGAGTGCCTTAGGCACTAAGTTTACCTTTAGCACAGCTTATCATCCACAGACTGACGGACAGTCCGAGCGTACTATTCAGATCCTTGAGGATATGCTTCGGGGTTGTGTTCTAGACTTTAGTGGGTCGTGGGAGAGGCACTTGCCGTTGGTGGAGTTTGCCTACAACAACAGTTTCCAGTCTAGTATCGGTATGGCACCATTTGAGGCCTTGTATGGTCGACCGTGTAGATCTCCTGTTTGTTGGGCCGAGGTGGGTGATGCACCTCTATTGGGTCCGGAGTTGGTGAGGGAAACGACGGAGAAAGTTGAGCTTATCCGTAAGAGGCTTGTTACAGCACAGAGTCGTCAGAAATCTTATGCCGACCGTAGGAGGAGACCTTTGGTGTTTGAGGTGGGTGATCATGTCTTTCTGAAGATATCACCTAAACGGGGTTTGATGAGGTTTGGGAAGAGCGGGAAGTTGTCCCCTCGGTTCTTTGGTCCGTTTGAGATCCTTAAGAGGATTGGCGAGGCTGCTTATCGTTTAGCTTTGCCGCCGCAGTTGTCCGGAGTACATGACGTGTTTCATGTGAGTATGCTTCGGAAGTATGAGCCGGATCCATCACATGTGTTGGATTGGACTGATTTAGTGGTTGACGAGGATGTCTCGTATGAGGAGAGACCGGTTCGGGTCTTGGGTAGGCGGGATCAAGTTTTGCGAGGCAAGACCATCCCTTTGGTAAAAGTTTTGTGGAAACATCACGGAGTGGAGGAAGCCACTTGGGAACGTGAGTTAGAAGTCCGCGAAAAATACCCGGACATGTTTATCAATTCGTAATCTTCTATTTAAATTTTGTAATATTGTTCAACTTAAGAGTCAAACTTATGTCTTAAGTTGTAAAACGTTGAGTATGTTTTAGTAAATGGGTGTATCTTGAAACTTGCTTCATTATAGAAGTTTAGTGTAACATTGCATCTGTTCAGTACATTGTTGAATGTGCTGTATATATCATGCCATTGAACATGATATGGGAATTGTTAACATTGAAAGGAATAATACATAATAATGATACAGGTTGAGATATATGTTGTTTTATATATTGTGAGATACCCCTTGATAAAGAGATGAAGTGACCAGTATTGGGTCAAGATGTTTAATGTTATTGTTTAATATCTTTGAGAATTGAAAAAAAAAAAAAAAACTTGTTTTGTTTACAAACTTATGCTTAATTTCGGGGACGAAATTCTTTTAAGGGGGGGAGGTTATAGCGACCCCGGTCTTTTCCCATTTGATTATTGTATCCGGACATAGTTTCTGTAGGTTCTGTCATTATATAATTGTTGTTGTTGTCCCATATTTTCTTATTTGCAGTTATTGGATGTGTTGGGCAGGTTTGTTTCAGGTTAGTTGGGTTTAGAAACCAAGTGTTGCTGTCCAGAATTTTGGATCTTCGCTCGAGCGAGGAGTTAGTCGCTCGAGCGAGCTGTTGTTTTTGGTTCTTCGCTCGAGCCGGGGTTAGGTCGCTCTAGCGAGAGTGTGCGTCTGGTTTGGACCTGTAGCTTTGCATTCTTGGCTCGAGCGAGCTTTTCTTCGCTCGAGCGAATTAGTTCGTTCTTCGCTCGAGCAATAGTTCCTTCGCTCGAGCGTGAGTCTGGTTACAAACCTGAGGGTTTGAGTTCTTCGCTCGATCGAGTTTTCTTTCGCTTGAGCGAGCTTTTGGGTTGTTGGCTCGAGCAAGGCTTCCTTGGCTCGAGCGTAGCTTCTCTGTGTCTGGTCGCTCGAGCGACCAAGTCTTCGCTCGAGCGAGCCTGTCCAGTTTATATACGTAGCAGCGGGTTTTTAAATCAGTTTTTATCATCTTTTTAGATTCTAAACCCTAAGGTCCGACTTCTCTCTCTCCCTACTCATCTTCTCTCTTAGGTTTGATCTGTTTAGAGTGTGTTTCTACCCTAGTTGCTTTATTAAAAAGATAGAGGGAGTCGAGGGCTTTCATTTAATCTGAACAATTGGCGATTTGGAGCACATTGGTATTTGGGTATTCATCTCTGTCTTCTCCATTTGAGTTGTTTTCTTCGAGGTAGGGATTTCCTACTCCATTTTATAGGTTTTGTTCTAAGTTTTGGTATATTGATATGTTGGGGTTACTTTGATAATTTTGGGAAAAACCCTAGTTGAATTAATAAATTAATTTGTATAATTAATTCATGGAATTGGGAAAAGATGGTTAAATTCATGAAATTGGGAAATGTAATGCTTAAATGGTGTAGCTGGATAGTGTAAATCACTCGTCCATTGAATGGTTGATATATTTATTTCCAGTCTAGAAATAACTGTTTTGGGCTATCGGTGGAGGATAGTCATGATTGTTGTAGACATTGCATGTGGATTAGGAATAACTGAAACTAATCACATTGGTTAAGTCATTAAGTTATTTTTGACTATTGCATTGATACAGAAAATATGTGTATTGATTGAGCATTTCATTTGCATACATTGATTTGTGTGGGAGGAGATAGGGGATGTACTCCACGGTTTAGGGGAAGATAGGGGATGGACCTCTAAACCGGATTTTATTTGGGAGGAGATAGGGGATGGACTCCATTAGCATCACTTTTATGTGTGCTTATCTATATTGAAGTGTTTTTATTGATACAACACTAAAATGTGTATCAAACTAGAAGTATGAAGTGTTTTGATTTGAGCCTGAGTCTCATTTGTTTGTTGATATTGGAAGAATGTGAATTTGATATATATATGGTTCACTGTTGTAAGTTTGGCCAGGTTTTGAGCCATATTGATAATGTCGAAAAGTAAAACGTAACTTAGACATTAATATCATGAAACTGTATAGAGATATAACTAATTATCTTGGTTAACCAATTATTGAATGCTATTGCTTTATTCAATGCTTATATTTGGTTTAGTATATTTCTGCTGGGCTATGGCTCACCCTTTATGGGAACATCATTTTCAGGTTCAGGTGATAAGTTACCTCCAAGGACTTAGCTTGGGAGGGTTTGGGCTTCTAGATTTTGAAGAAAATTATCTTTATTTAATTGTCTTTATTTATTAGTACATGTAAACATTCAAGCCTGGGGCTTTTCTAGTATTGAGTTAGAACTCATATTTTTGTATCCAAGTGTTGGCTTGGAAAGATGTAAGCCTGTTGGGCAATTTATTCGATGTTACATGTAATGCTTTTACTTAGTAATACTCTGATGAATGAATTAATAAAATTTTTTCATTAAATAATGCATGTCGATGATACATTAAATGGGTTTATTTTGAGGGCGTTACAGAGCCTCTATCTTCAATTCCTTCGACTCAGTTGTACACCTCGAACGCAGATTTGGAGCCTTTTGAGATCTAAGGACATATCGAATTGAGGAATAAATGACGAAGGGACGGTAGGAGCCGACGAGCTCAGATCTATGTCGGAGCAAAAGATGACGGATATAGTGATCCTGATTTAGACCAAACCTATTTATTACTTTTGAATCCAGGAAACGATATCCGTAGTCGTTGTCCTTCCTTCTTTTCTTGTTGGGTTTTGGCGTCGAGTGGTGTCGACACTACCTTCTTTTCTTTATTTTATTCTGCTCCTGGGGTCGACTCCAGTCTTGGTGGTGTCGACACCACCTTCTTGCTATGCTCTTGGTGTGGCTACTGAAATTTGGGGTCGACACCAGTCTTCGTGGTGTCAACACTTGCCCTGTTGTTGGCCTCTGGGGTTGACACTAGTCTTGGTGGGTCGACCCTTCCAATGTTGTTTTATTCTAGGTTGCCTACTGGAAAATAGGGTCGACACCACTAGTTCCTAGGGTCAACCCTCATCTGCTGCAAAATATTAGTGTCTTAGCTTTTCTTCTTGAAGATCGACACCATTGTCTCGAGGGTCGACCCTTGTGAGTTATTTTTAGATTTTTGTTTGGCTTGGGCCCTACTTTTTTGGAATTTTTACTTGTTCTTTTCATTTGACTTTGGAGCAATTATTCTGTTAATACCTAGTCACTATAAATAGACCCAAAAGCACTTCTCTCTCATGAGTTGTTTCTCTTTCTTCCTCCTCACCCGTGACTTCTCTCTCTCTTTCACTCAAAACTCAACTTTTCTCACTTAGATCTTCAAATCTACTCACCTAGAGGTACCTTCTCATCTTGGTCTTTTGAAATGGATTGTAGATCGTGCCAATCGCTTCCTTTTGATCCAAGTGGTTCGTGATTTCATTAACGTTGAGTTTTTTCGAGTTCTCCTCTTCCACCTTCTAAGCTCGAGATAGGGATTCTTCGCACTTCCTTATGAGTTTTAACTTAGTTTTTTTTTTATTTTTTATTTTATAAAACAACATTGTGAAAAAATGGATTTTTGAACAATCTTGAGTTTTGATTCAAAATCAAAAGGAGGGGGTTTTCAAATGGTTTATTAGGAACGGTTGTGGACAGATATTTATTAATGAGATATGATGAAATGATGGGTTTTTACCTTGGAAAATGGTTTATAAAGGAAAGAGGGTTCTTGACCTAGAAATATCAAATGTTGATTTTGTATTGATAAATGGAATTGATATTGAAAAGGTGAAATTGAGTTATTATGGATGAGGATGGTGGAATTGGATATGTATTATCATTCACATCTTGAAATTTGAAAAGGTTATCTTTATTGAAATGATCTATTTGTTTAGAGATATTTGTTTTGGGCTATCAGTAGAGGATAGCTATGATTGTTGTAGAAATTGCTTAAGGATTAGGTAAATTGAAACTACTTTCTCACCCATTTGCATTGGCATTGCTACACCTTTAATACATGGAAAATGTATATTGTCTTGAGAAAAAGGGGTGAATCTGGAAGAAAGTTGTTGTTACATCAAATAAGTTGGCCTATGTGTCCATGGTGAAATTCCTAAAAATCGCGCGTATATATGGGTGCTGATCTCGCGGACGAAATTTGAGTGAAATGTGATACTTGTCTAAAGATTACCAGAGTTGTGATTCACTACCTTATTTTCTAATATAAAGGAAATGACTCTTGAATTGTGGCATGAACCTGTCATAGCGTGGTTTCAGAAACGGATATAAAATGTTTTGTTACTAGGATTGCATATGCATTTCACCCTTATATCTTTATTAAGATTCATATACTATATTGGATTATTGCTACTGTGCTTTGGCTCACCCTATGTGGGAAAACCATTTTCAAGTGCTGATGATATGCCTCCGCTAAGGTAGTAGCTTGGGAGGACTTGGAAGCAAGAGCTCCATTTTGTTGTATTTATTTGTATAAGCCTAGGGCTATAATTGTATTGGATTTAAATTCATTTTGTTGTAACCAAGCACTATCTTGGAAAGATGTAAGCCTTTAAGGAACTTCTTATTGTTCAACTCTCATTCTGTTTCCTTATCATGTAACATATGCTATAGATTCAGGATTCTGCTTTTGAATGTATACCTGCATACGTTACTCTTTCGAACAAAAAATTAGAATTAATGGAAGATAATTACTTTATCATTATTGTTATTTATTAATGTTGTAGATGGGTTATAGTATTTATTTCAGGATGTTACAACTTGGTATCAAAACGTACCGAGTTTGAATACTTTGGGTACGTGGGAAGTGGTTCTTACCACAATGGGTCTATCTCACTGGATAAAGATATTTGTATGTATGTTATGCTATGTGATAACATGTTTATGTGGCTAAATGCGTATGAGATTTAATTTCTAAGATATTGATCGTGTGACACCCCCAAAATAATACAATAAAGATAACTCATATGCGGAATAAATATGAGAAACAACATACTTTCATATATCAGAGTTCACTATCTAACAACCAGTTAAATGCCATGTAGGCTTACATCGTTCCAAGTCATTGCTTAGTTACACAAATTGAGTCTCGCTCATTTCATCTTAAGCCCTTGGCTTTACAAATAACAAACATACACACAACAAGACATAATTAAGAAGCTCTTGCTTCCTGAAAGTCCATCCACGCTATTGCCTTGGAGGAAACATCTCACATGCACCTGAAAATGGTATTCCCGTATAGGGTGAGCCAACAGCCCAGTAGAAATAATTTAACACAATTTATGAGGTTTAGTAAAGGTATAAATACCACGTACATAAACAATACCGATACTGAAACATCCACAAGGCCTGCATATCCATATGCCACTAAGACCAATCTTATTCCATTTTCCTTCAATTCATTTCCAGTTCATATATGCTACTCAATTCATGAGTTAAATTCATTATCTTTCAACAACCAAAATGAGACTACAACTCAATGGTTTTCAATTATGCAAAACATACATAAACACTTCAAATCTGCCATTTTACGGATATTTCGTTTGAAGGAATCAGCACCCATTTATATATAAATTTTCGAGTCTTTCACCCAGGACACTATGGCCAACTTACTTTAAATGGAGTCCATCCCCTTTCTTCTTCCAAACAAATATATATATACAATATATTTATAAACATAAGTGCATATGGAATACATCCCCTTTCTCCTTCCAATAAACATACATATATAATGTATTTATAGCATGGTCATATTCAATGACACCAACAATGGATTAGCATTAAATCGCCTAACCCTCATGTAATTTCTACAACAATCATAGCTATCCTCCACCGATAGCCCAATGCAATTATTTCTAAAGAGATGTTCAATATCAAAATAAATAGTTTATTCAAAACTTTCATAGGTGAGATAATAAATATCCAATATCACCATTTATAACCATAACCTTCTAATTTCGCATTTTCAAATGTTAATCCCAATTATTTATGCAAAATAAGGATTTAATCAAATTAGGGCAAAATCCCCCTTTTACCAAATATCAACCCAAACACCAAAAACAACTATTTTGGCACAATACAACTATATTCAAACCTCAAACCCATTTATACCAATTTCATCAAAAACCCCTCTATTTCATATGATACCCAAAACTTAGATTTGTCCAAACCACAACCAAATCTCATCAGCTATACACAATAGCAAATAACTAAGCTAAAAGCCATATTAGAGTGTCGAAAATCCCTACCTCAAGAAGAGAAAATGAGCAAAGCAAGGTTGAACTCCAAAAGTGACGAAACCCACTTTTACTTAGATCAATACGAAGTTCTTGAAGCCCTCTACCTTATTCTCAAAGACGTTAGGGTCAAGAACTCAATGGATTTAGATGAAATCTTAGAGAGAAGGTGAGTTTTTAGAGAGAGAAGCTCAAGATCTGGAAGTTTGGAGACTTTTAGAGAGAGAGAGAAAGCAGAAAAGTGATCTAAAATGTCACTTTCACGATCTATTATAACATGGTATGCTCGAGCGTGGAAAGCTCCGCTCGAGTGTAAGACACAGACTCTCACTCGAGCGTGAAACTTTGCACTCGAGCGTGAAATACGCTCTCCCAGTATTTTTTGCAGACACAGTCCCCGCTTGAGCGCCCGAATTCCTGCTCGAGCGTGGAGCAAAATTTGTGAAGCCCGCTTGAGCGCAAGAATGCCCGCTCAAGCGAAAGAGCCAAATTCTGGACAACAAAGGCTTGGAAAAACAAGTAACCAACCTGCTCTAAACACACAACTACAACCCAATAACCAACATTAAGGGGAAGACAAGAGAAACAAGACATAAACCACCATCCAAACCATACAAACCCGAGTCCGGAACACCACAAGAGACGGGTCAAAACCAGGGTCGCTATAACCTCCCCCCCTTAAAGAATTTCATCCCCGAAATTACAAATCATGTTTCAAAACCATGTTTTAGCCAATTCCAAAATGATTACCAACAGCATATACGATGCTTCCAAGAGTGATACAACACCCACAATATTCCACATTCTCAAAACATATACGATGTTTATATTGAATCCATGTTCTTCTCAAACAATTATGACATATACAATGTTCTTACAAGTTAAAACAGATACAATGCTTATACTTTTCATTAACAAAATTAATTCTCAATACATGCTTATGCATCAACAAACAAGTTCGGATATTTCTCTCGGACTTCTAATTCACGTTCCCAAGTCGCTTCCTCGACCCGTGATGTTTCCACAATACTTTTACCAAGGGAATTGTCTTGCCTCGTAAGCCTTGGTCCCGTCTATCCAAGACTCTTACCGGTCTCTCCTCATACAAGGCATTCTTATCTACCTTTAAGTCAGTCCAATCCAACACATGTAATGGATCCGGCTCATATTTCCGAAGCATACAAATATAAAACACGTCATAAACCCCAGAAATCTGTGGCGGTAACTCTAAACGATAAGCAACCTCCCCAATCCATTCAAGGATTTCAAAATGGCCAATAAACCGAGGGGACAACTTCCCACTCGTCCCAAACCTCATTAAACCCCATCTAGGTGATATCTTAAAAAAGATATGATCTCCCACCTCAAAAGACAAAGGTCTCCTCCTATGGTCGGCATAACTTTTCTGGCAACTTTGAGCCATAGCTAACCTCTTACGGATAAGTGTCACTTTCTCCTTTGTTTCTCGAACCAACTCTGGACCTAACAAAGGTGCATCACTCACCTCGGCCCAACACACAGGGGATCTATACGGTCGACCATACAAGGCCTCAAACGGTGCCATGCTAATACTCGATTGGAAGCTATTGTTATAGGCAAACTCCACTAAGGGCAAATGTCTCTCCCATGAACCCGTAAAGTCAATGACACAACCTCGAAGCATATCCTCAAGGATCTGAATAGTACACTCGGACTGCCCGTCAGTCTGAGGATGATACGCAGTACTAAAGGTCAATCTAGTGCCCAAGGCACTCTACAAACTTTGCCACAATCGGGCAGTGAAACGCGAATCTCTAAGTTGGCCTCACCTTTGACTAGACTAACGAGGAAGGGGTTAAGTTTGTGTGGAGTGAGATTTGTGAAAAGTCATTCAATGAACTTAAAGTTAGACTTACCACTGCTCCAGTTTTGATCATTCCGGAGAGAGGATTGGGTTATTTGGTTTATTGTGATACATCTCGAGAAGGTTTGGGTTGTGCATTGATGCAAGAGGGAAATGTAGTAGCTTATGATTCGTGATAGTTGAAAACACACGAGAGAAATTATCCCATTTATGACCTAGAGCTAGTAGCGATGATCTTTGCCTTGAAGATTTGGAGACATTACCTTTATGGGGAGGACCACAAGAGTTTGAAATACCTATTTACACAAAAAGATTTAAATTTGAGACAAAGGCGGTGGATGTAGTTTATAGAGGATTATGACTTTGAGTTACACTATCATCCAGGGAAGGCTAATGTGGTGGCTAACGCTTTGAGTAGGAAGTCCATTAGTAGTGTAGCTAGTATTGCCATCCAGAAATGGGAGATGTTGGGTGCAATTGCCAAGTTTCACTTGCATCTTAGAGAGTCCGTCGAGTCAGCTGCTTTGTTTACTGCAGTTGTATAACCTACACTTGTGAACCGGGTTATAGAAGCCTAGCGGGGTGATATTGAGGTAGAAACACTCCGGGAGAAAATTTCTAGTAGGAAGGTAGAGAATGCTTGAACGTGTATTCTAACTCGAGTGTTAGATACCTTGACTGCCTTTTCGTGCCGGAGTCCTACTGAGAATATGTAATCTGAGAGTTTCGCCATTCATGCCTTACGGTACACCCGGGAGGCACAAAGATGTATCATGATTTTAGCCACTAGTTTTAGTGGAGGGGAATGAAGAAGGACGTAGCCGTGTTTGTATCGA
Source organism: Camellia sinensis (assembly GCF_055761805.1). Classification (NCBI taxonomy): domain Eukaryota; kingdom Viridiplantae; phylum Streptophyta; class Magnoliopsida; order Ericales; family Theaceae; genus Camellia; species Camellia sinensis. Next base: position 100,135,755 of record NC_138962.1, on the reverse strand, counting down.
GGTGCCTTACTTGTCAACAAGTGAAAGCCGAACATCAGAGACCAGCGGGTTTGTTGCAACCCTTGCCTATAGCTGAGTGAAAGTGGAAGCATGTCACGATGGATTTTGTTATAGGTCTTTCGAGGACTCAACGGGATAATGATGCCATTTGGGTGGTAGTTGATTGATTGACTAAGTCAGCACACTTTGTATCTATGCGCACGAGTGACTCAGTGGATGTCCTTGCCACCCTATAGGTTAGTGACATAGTTCGACTTCATGGGGTCCCTATGACTATCGTTTCGGATACAGATCCACATTTTACGGTTCGGTTGTGGTAGAGTCTACAGAATGCCTTGGGCACTAGATTGACATTTAATATTGCTTATCATCCTCAGACTGACGGGTAGTCAGAGCGTACCATTCAGATCCTAGAGGATATGCTTTGGGGTTGCATTCTAGACTTTAAGGGTCGTGGGAGAGGCACTTGTCTTTAGTAGAGTTTGCCTATAACAATAACTTCTAGTCGAGTATTAGCATGGCACCGTTTGAAGCCTTGTATGACCGGCCTTGTAGACTCCTGTGTGTTGGGCCGAGGTGGGTGATGTACCTATGATAGGACCTAACTTGGTTCGGGAAACGACGGAAAAGGTTATGCTTATTCGTAAGAGGTTGGTTACGGCTCAGAGTTGCCAGAAAAGCTATGCCGACCAAAGGAGGAGACCATTATCATTTGACGTGGGAGATTACGTCTTTTTTAAAATATCACCTAGACGGGTTTGATGAGGTTTGGGAAGAGCGGGAAGTTGGCTCCTAGATTTATTGGGCCTTTTGAGATCCTAGAGCGGATTGGGGAGGTAACTTACCGTTTGGCCTTGTCGCCACAACTTTCCAGGGTTCATGACGTGTTTCATATTTGTATGCTCTGGAAGTATGAGCCAGATCAAGATCCTTCACACGTGTTAGATTGGACCGAGTTAGAGGTAGATGAGGATGCCTCGTATGAGGAGAGACCGGTTAGAGTTTTGGATACTTGAGACCAAGTTTTGCGTGGCAAGACAATTCCATTGGTAAAAGTGTTGTGGAGACATTACGGGGTTAAGGAAGCAACTTGGAAACGTGAAGCAGAAGTCTGTGGGAAGTATTTGTCGATATTTGAACTTGTATTAGAAATCTTGTCATGTTAATGTAATATACACATTGTGTATGTTTTGGAAATGTGAATTGTATATTCAATAATGGGCATGTGTTTATCATGGTGATGAGAATGAATGACTGATGGATGGGTCATGGTGGTGAAATTGAATTGCCATAATTATTGTAATTGGTTAAAATACGTGGACGAAATTCCTTAAGGGGGGAGATTATAGCAATATTGATTTAGACTCGACCCATTTATTTCTTTTGAATCTGGGAAACCATATCCGTAGCGATCGTCCTTCCCTCTTTTCTTGTTAGGTTTTGGTTTCGAGAGTCGACACCATCTTTGGTGATGTCGACACTGCCTTTTTTTCTTTGTTTTGTTCTGCTCCTGAGGTCGACACCAACTTCTTGATGTGCTCTTGGTGTGGCTACTGAAATTTGGGGTTGACACCAATCTTAGTGGTGTCGACACTAGCCCTATTGTTGGCCTCTGGAGTCGACCTTTCCAATGTTGCTTTGTTCTGGGTTGCCTACTACAAAATAGGGTCGACACGATTGGTTCCTAGGGTCGACCCTCATCTGCTACAAAACGTTAGTGTCTCAGCTTTTCTTCTTGAGGGTCGACACCGTTGTCTCGAGGGTCAACCCCTGTGAGTTATTTCCAGATTTTTGTTTGGCTTGGGCCCTACTTTGGGGGGATTTTGACTTGTTCTTTTCATTTGACTTTGGAGCAATTATTCTGTTAATACCTAGTCACTATAAATAGACCCAAAAGCATTTCTCTCTCATGAGTTGTTTCTCTTTCTCCCTCATCATCTGTGACTTCTCTCTCTTTCACTCAAAACTCAACTTTTCTTACTTACATCTTCAGATCTACTCACCTAGAGGTACCTCCTCATCTTGGTCCTTTGAAATAGATTGTAGATCATGTCAAGAGCTTCCTTTTGAGCCAAGTGGTTCGTGATTTCATTGACGTTGAGTTTTTTCGAGTTCTCTTCTTCCGCCTTCTAAGCTCGAGGTAGGGATTCTCCTCGCTTCCTTATGAGTTTTAACTTAGTTATTTGTTTTTCATAAAACAATATTGTGAAAAAATGGATTTTTGAACAATCATGAGTTTTGGTTCGAAATCAATAGGAGGGGGTTTTCAAATGGTTTATTGGGAACTGTTGCAGATAGATATTTATTAATGAGATATGATGAAATGATGGGTTTTTACCTTGGGAAATGGTTTATAAAGGAAAGAGGGTTTTTACCCTAGAAATCTCAAATGTTGATTTTGTATAAATGGAACTGATATTGAAAAGGTGAAATTGAGTTGATATGTATTATCACTCACATTTTGAAATTTGAAAAGTTTATCTTTATTGAAATTATCTATTTGTTTAGAGATATCTATTTTAGGCTATCGGTGGAGGATAGCTATGATTGTTGTAGAAATTGTATGAGGATTAGGTAAATTGAAACTACTTTCTCATCCACTTGCATTGGCATTGTTACACCTTTAATACATGGAAAACATATATTGTCTTAAGAAAAATGGGTGAATTTAGGAGAAAGTTATTGTTACATCAAATAAGTTGGCCTATGTGTCCATGGTGAAAGTCCTAAAAACTACACGTATACATGGGTGCCGATCCCACGGACGAAATATCCGTAAAATGGCAATAATAGTACTTGTATAGCCTACGTTTACATGGGTGCCGGCTTATGGTTTCCCACGGACAAGATTTCAGTGAAATGTGACCCTTGTCTAAAGATTCCTAGAATTGTGATTCATTACCCTGTTTTCTAATGTAAAGGAAATGATTCTTGAACTGTGGCATGAACCTGGCATAACATGGTTTTGGAAAGGGATATAAAATGTTTTGTCATGAGCATTACATATGCATTTCACCCTTATATCTTTGTTAAGATTCATATATTGTGTTGAATTATTTTTACTGGGCTTTGACTCACCCTATGTGGGAAAACCATTTTCAGGTGCTGATGATATGCCTCCGCCAAGGTAGTAGCTTGGGAGGACTTGGAAGTAAGGGCTCCATTTTGTAGAATTTATTCATACAAGCCTAGGGCTTTAACTATGTTGGATTTAAATCCATTTTGTTGTAACCAAGTACTGTCTTGGAAAACTGTAAGCCTTTAAGGCACTTCTTATTTGTTCAACTCTCATTCTGTTTCCTTATCATGTAACATATGCTATAGATTCAGGATTAGGCTTTTGAATGTATACTTGCCTATGTTACTATTTTGTATAAGAAATTGGAATTAATGGAAGATAATTACTTTATCATTGTTGTTATTTATTAATGTTGTGAATGGGTTATAGTATTTATTTCGAGGCGTTACAACGGAAGGCAGTGGTTCAAGGAGAGAGAGAGAGAGAATATAGATTGGCGACCGCAGAGGTGGTAGCATCAGCAGCGATGAAGAGCCTTTGAACATGGAGATGAACAACGGTGTTGGAATGGTAGTGTCTTGGAGAAGTAAGGTGGCTGTGATTGAGGATAGGTGGCGGCGATGATGGAGATCGAAAATAGGGGACAACAATGATTAGGGTTTAAGGACCATGCTAACAAGCGCCAATCTCTTAGTAACCTTTTCAAGGAGGTAGGTATCTAATTTGATATAATTGTTCATATAGAGGTAGGTTGAGTAATTGCTACGATTCGCTGGAAAATTACTCTGATTTTATTTTCTCTCTTTCATATATCAATCACAATTTGCATTTTAGTGTCACTTTCAAACTCAGATTGATGCTTATATTCTGGATTGTCGATTCTTCATCATCAATTGATATTGTTTCTTCTCAAATTGTAAGTAGTTGGGAAGAAATTCGTTCTTAGTATTTTAATACATATATGTTGTTTCTTTCAGATCAAACCCGAGCATCAATCAACAGTAGTGCACAGATCAACAAGAGCTTATTCATGGTTTATATATATATGCACAAAAGCAATGTATATGCCATGACCTGTTGAAGCTTGGGCTTTGTCGAGGAAGACTACCAGGCACAATAAACTGCAATCCCACTCACACTGCCATAAAAGATGAGAGAGATAGAGAATGGGTGTTTTAGAGAGAGAAAGAGTGTAGACTCAACCTCTGTGCTGGTGTTTTGGTAGCAAGTAGAGAACTAGTGTTGGCAAGAGAGAGACCCATAAATGGGTTTGTAGAGAGAGATATTCAATTTCAACATATAGGGATTGTCCTTTGTGTTCTTTTTTCTTTTTTCTTTATTGTTGTTGTTGTTGTTGAGAAACATATTGCAATTGAACAGATATGTTTAAAAGATACATATAAATTTGAATGGATAGGAGTCAAAATTCAAACAAATAATAAAAAAAAAAGATTAGTGAATTTAATAGATAAGAGAAAAAATTGAGCAAATAATAAAATTGGACATATATTTGAACAGATAAGGGAAAAAATTGAACAAATAGTTAAAAAATTTAAACAGATAGAAAATAATTTTGACATATAGACAAAAGATTTGAACAAATAGAAAATAATTTGAACAGATAGATATAAATTTGAACAGATAGTCAACGAAAATAAACTGATAAAAAATTTAACAAATAAATTAAGGGATAAAATTGAAAATAAAATTTTCTTCCAAAACAATGAAAAAACTTCTCACCAAACTATTTCACAAAGGACCTCACCAATAAAAAACGTCCACTGAATCTAATGCCTTATATCATCTTTAGATTAGATTTATCACTAATTTACTCTTTTTCTTTTCCTTTTTGAAAAAGAATTACTTTTTTTTCTTAAAAGTTAAAGGCTGCCTAAAAAATATGACAAAATTGAAATTCACAATTTAGTTCTTCCATTATCTTTCAGCATTAATAAAGTAATCAATAATATTAGTATTAAAAAAATATTAATAGGGAAGAATCTAGAATTCTAACAACGGGTTGAATATGTTCTAACCAAAATTGAAAAAAAAATATTATTGACTAAAACGTAAATTTCTATCAACCAAAAAAAAGTAACAAATAATATGCAAAGACATATATAAATAAGTATTTTTTTATATATTTCTCTTGAATTACAAAAAGATAGCAATTTTAACACATTTTATCAATACTAGTTGTGAGAAACAAAACCATTTTTTTTAAGAGGTTATCTTTTTACCCAAATTATTAATTTTATACTTTTTGCATTATGTTTCATATATATAGATATAGAATGTATGGATTGTGCAACTAATTAATCTTTCTTAAAACGTAAAGAGGGTAAATCCGTATAATTTTAAAATAATTACTAGCCAATACTAATATATGAGTGAGTGAACTCGTAAGGGGCCGATTGCTCCTGGGTCCATCATTGATGAGACCCATATATTTGTGAAGGAGGATCCCCTCTAGTACAGATTTTGGATTGGAGGACATTGTTTGGGCTCGTGTGGCCTATTATGGCTTTCGTTTCGATGATCTGAACAGTTCATTTTGTCAGGTATGTCGTGTATTTCATCCAAAAAAAAAAAAAAGGCCAAGCCAATAATTGTAACTTATTTAATTTATGGTGTTTGTCATTAAAAAAAATATATGATTTATTTTTAAAAACACAGCTATCGTATCAACCTAATTTTTTTTATGGAAGAAAATCACGAAGTACTTGACAAAATGAATGGTTTGAACTATAAAAACGGAACCCGTGATGAGCTGCATAGGTCCAAACAACACCATTAGTCCAAAATCTGGACTGGAAGGGATCTTATTGCTGCATTTGAAAAAAAAAGAAGAAAAAAAAATGGCAAATTACACTTTTTACCCCCTCTAACTTGATTCAAATTTTACTTTGGTTCCTATTATTTTAGTTTGAATAATTTAATCTCTACACTTTAAGTTCAATTTCAATTTAGTCATTCCGTCTAAATTTCTATTATTTTTTTCTGTCTAAACACTCCAAGAAATTGACAGCTATTTGAAAATTATCAATTTTAACCTTTAACTTGAAATGAAAGACCAAATCAACACTAGGCTTAAAGTGTAACATTAAATTATTTAGTTTAAAATAAAATTAAAATAAAAATACAAGAGTTAAACGTGTAATTTATCGTAAAAAAAATTTATGCCATGCAGAGAAAATCCCATTCATCACCTTACCAAAGTTGTTAGAAGCTTGTAAAGCGGTTCAACCTGTTTACAAGTATTGTTTGGTTTCTACGGAGTTTCTTACATTTCTTGTTCCATTTGTCGCAGCAAAGACATGAATTATCATATTCATATTCATATGGTATCCCGATATTGGCACAATTGTCATTTTCATCATAAATATTATTTTTTTCACAAAATTTTAAATCAAAATATTATTTGTGGCCACATTATGAAAGAAGAACTCCTATTAAAATTTGGCATTTTACTAAATTTTGTGCTAAATTTAGCAATGCCATATATTGACAACTCTTTTCTTCTGAACTTGATTTGAGCATCTCCAACCCAATGCTCTCAATTAGAGGATGGAAATAAAAAAATTAAAAAAGAATTTATTTAAAAAGTGAATGTAGAGTATCTCACTGTTCACTCAAACGCCAACTATAAATCTTCATTTTCTTCTCTAAAGATTTTCCCCAAATTTTTTTTTCTCAAAAAGTGAATAATTTTTGTTCATTAATAAATTTTTAATTAAAATTTTTGTTTGATTTCACTCTTGTTAACGATATCAACTTTATAAAAAATTAAATGTACATATTAAAAATTATTTGTATTTTATGACATATAACCAAAAATACAAAAAAATAGAAAATGATTGGTAGAAGAGGTTGAAAGGAAAGGTTTTGAGGACAAAATTGGTTTTTTAGAAAATAAATAACGTTATGGAGACATTCCTATATTTCACACTATTTGTATATTTGAAGAATCAACCCATCCTTCTCTCAAATGAAGATGGTTTTAAAGGATGGATTGGAGGTAAAAATCCTTCATATACGTAGATGCTCTCTACTAGAGGATTTTTTATTCAAAAAGTGAATATTGAATATCCCACTATTCACTCAAACTCCAACCACAAATCTTCATTTTCTTCTCTAAATATTCTCTCCAAAATATTTCTCTTAAAAAGTGAATAATTTTTGTTTATTAATAAATATTTAATTTTCAAATTTTTGTTCAATATATTTAATAGAGGAAATTTCATTTTATCCCCACATTATACAATGATGATCAATTTAACCCCTATATTTCTTATAATTTCAATTTTATACCTAAATTATTTGATTTTGGATCAATTTTACCCCTTTCGTTAACTGCCTTTTATAATCAAATGGAAGTTGCTAACGTGGCACTGAAATTTCATTTGAAATTTTATTTTGCCCTCTCAAGTTTGGGGTCTAATTGACGGTTTGGGGTAAAATGACATCTCGAATGAAGACAGCAGCAAAAGTCGTCTAATTATAGACGACAACTGACAGCAAAGGTGAAATTGATCCAAAATTGAATAGTTTAGGTGTAAATTTGAAACAGAGCTGATAGAGAGCTCTAATAGAGCTGCTCTAAAAGCAGCTCTAGTGAGCTGGCAATGCGTGAAAAATAAAAAATAAAATAAAAAAAGGAAAAAGACAAAACAGAACAAGGAAAAAGACAAATTAATGCTATTTTAGAGCTCTAAAACATTTTTCAAATTTGAAATTATAAGAAGTACAAGGGTTAAATTGGTTATCGAGGTATAATTTAGGATATAAAATGATATTTCCTGTATTTAATATTAAACTCATTTTAAAGATATAGTTTTGCTCTTTTTAATGATATCAACTTTATAAAAGTTAAATATACATGTTAAAAGTTATTTGTATTTTATAACATGGAAATGGTTTTAGAGAACGGGTTGGAGGAATAAATCCTTCATATATAAAGATATAGAAGGTGGATTAGAGATGTTCTAACAAAGTTATTATAATTGGGAAAATTTCAATTCAGGATGATTTTGAAAAATAATTACAAATAAATAGTAAATTTTATAAATATTAATAATTAAAAATATTATTTTTTCCATAAATTTATAATAATTTTATGAAACTATCACTCATCCATAATTTTCTCATTATAATTTAGAAATAACAATTACAGTCATGGAGTTAGTTTTTCTAACAACTGTTTTTATTTTCTATCAAAATTTTCTTTTAAGGAAAATGTATGGTGGCACAAATTCTGTGGTTCAAATGGCCCGAAACTGTCAAAACGACGTCGTTTTAGATGTTTTGAGCCATTTGAGCACAGAATTTGTGGCCACCTAGCATTGCTGTTCTTTTAAAGTCCTGCTAGCTAGCTGCCACTCAAGTAAAAGGAAAGGAAATGAGTAAAAATGTTGCAAAATGGGCCATTGACAATGAGAGGCCATTATTTTTTCTCTATGATTATGATTTCAAAAGTAGAGAATAGAGAGAAGCATCCAAAATCATATTCTTTATTCAATCAGGGCCGGCTCTGAATTTCCTCTCTCTCTCTCTCTCTCTCTCTTTCTCTCTCTCTCTCTCTCTAATATTGCTCTGTTTCATACATTCCTTCCTGGGATCTTTTGCAGCAAAGACGAGTAGACATGGAAGTGGTGGGAATCTTCGTCTCTCCCTTGCTAAAAGCTGTGATTAACAAGCTGTTGTCCTCTGATTTAATCGACTTAGCACGTCAAGGGGGTGTCGACACTTCCATCAAGAAGCTGAAGAAGTCATTTGAAGATATAAATGATGTTCTTGCTGATGTAGAGGACAAGCAGATATCCGACAAGGCTGTCAATAAGTGGCTGAAAGAGCTCCAGCATTTGGCTTACGGTGCGGACGATGTGTTGGACGAGTTTGGCACTAAAGTTCTACGCAAAAAGCTGATCATGGCAGATGCTGATGTTGGTGAGGCCAGCACAAGTGGTAAGGTACGACGATTCCTCCTTCCTACTTGTTGCACTGGTTTTACTCCAACAGCGATTTCATTCAATTTTGCAATTCGGTCCAAGATAAAGAAGATCAATGGTCAGTTACAAGATGTTACTACAAGAATTAAGGAACTTGGTTTGGTCAAAAAGGCTATTGGGGGGACTCATAAGCCTACAAATGCGTGGCCGAGACGAGAAACCACATATTTGCTGGATGATCCTTTTGTTTGTGGCAGAGATGAAGATAAAAAACGGATTGTTGAATTGCTTCTTAGAGATACACCAACTCAAAACAAAGTCGATGTCATTCCCATCATCGGCATGGGTGGGATTGGCAAGACTACTCTAGCTTAACTCATTTATGATGATGATGGTGTCAAAAACCATTTCGATCTAAAAGGGTGGGTTTGGGTATCAGAGGAGTTTGATGTTAAGACAATAACAAAGGCAATTCTGGAGTCATTCACTCTCCAGTCATGCGATTTGACAAAGTTAACTGACCTTCAAAGTAAACTTGAGGTCATGCTGGCAGAAAAAAAGTTTTTGCTTATTTTAGATGATGTGTGGAACCATAGAGATGAAGAGTGGAGTTCACTACAATCTCCATTGCGAGCTGGAGCACATGGAAGTAAAATCATTGTGACAACACGAATCGCAGCTGTTGTGGAAAAGGTGATGACTATTAAATTTCACAATTTGCCAAGCTTATCACCTGATGTTTGCTGGTTAATATTTTCCTGTCATGCATTCAAGAATATAAATATTAGTGAACATCCAGAATTGGAATCAATTGGCAGGCAAATTGTTGCCAAGTGCGGAGGCTTGCCACTAGCAGCAAGGGCCCTCGGTGGCTTATTACAATGTAAACAAAATGAGCATGAATGGAAAATGGTACTCACTAACAATATATGGGATAAACCATACGAGGAAAGTGGCATTCTCCTAGCACTGAAATTGAGCTATCATCATCTCCCTTCCCATTTGAAGAGGTGCTTTGGTTATTGTGCAATTATCCCAAAGGATTACGAATTTGGGAAGGATGAATTAGTCTTGTTATGGATGGCAGAAGGTTTAATTGAACACCTAGAAGGTGGAGAACAAATAGAAGATGTAGGCCGCAGGTATTTTCACGAATTGGTGTCTAGGTCATTTTTCCAATTGTCAAGGCATAATAAATTGCGATTCATAATGCATGACATCATCAATGATTTGGCTCAAGCAGTTGCAGGGGACATCTGTTTTAGGTTGGAGAAAAATTTAGAGGGCGGCAAGCAGAACAAGATTTCAAATAAAGCTCGACATTCATCTTATGTTGGTAGTGAATATGAAGGAATCAGAAAATTCAAAGCTTTCGATGATGCCAGATGCTTACGAACCCTCTTAAGGTTTTCGGCGAGTGCATTCAACTACACAACAAGGTACTTGATTCATGATTTGTTGCCAATGTTAAAGTATTTACGTGAGTTGCGTTTGTGTTGTTGTGGGATTGATGAACTACCAGATTCCATTGGAGATCTAAAGCATCTACGGTACCTTGATGTATCCCATTCTCGAATTAGGAAGTTACCTGATTCGGTGGTAACTCTCTACAATTTACAAGTCTTGTTTTTGAAATTTTGTGTTAAACTTGAGAAGTTGCCTCTAAACATGGGGAGGCTAATGAACTTGCGCCACTTTGACATGACTGGCGTGCATATTCCATCATCAGAAGAGATGTCACTACATATAGGTAAATTAACTAATCTCCGAACATTGTCAAATTTTATGGTGGGTAAAGATCGTGGGCGTAAAATAGGAGAGTTGAAAAACCTATCACATATTCAAGGGGCAATACACATATCAAGAATGGAGAATGTCAGTGGTGTTAAGGATGCAGTGGATGCCAATTTAATGTCTAAGGAGGAGGTAAAAGAGTTATCACTAGACTGGGATGAATCTCATAGTTCACAGAATGACATATTTGAGAGGGATGTGCTTGACGTGATGAGGCCTTTCAAATTTTTGGAACGACTCACCATCAGTGGGTATCGTAGTACAAAATTTCTGAACTGGGTTGGAGATGTTTCATTCTCTAAAATGGTATTCATGCGATTAAAAGGTAGTAAATATTGCACATCTTTGCCACCACTTGGACAACTACCCGTGCTTAAAGACCTTTACATTGAAGGAATGAGTATAATAAAGCGCCTAGGTTGTGAGTTCTATGGGCAGCAGTGTGGTGCCAAACCTTTCCTCTCTCTAGAGAGACTGAGCTTTGAGTTTATGACAGAATGGGAGGATTGGTCTGCTTTTGAAACAGAGGGAGTTCAACCGTTCAGTCATCTCAGTGAGCTTTCCATCATAAATTGTCCCAAACTTGTTGGAAGATTACCAAATGATCTTCCTTGTCTCAATTCTCTCAAAATTGATGGTTGTCCGCAGTTATTGATTGATGTTTCGAGCCTCGTTCAGCCATCACTTGCGTCCTTGTCAATGAATTATGTTATGCTCCCAAGCCTTCCAGCACTCTTAGGGATCAAGAACACGATCGAACTTGGTTCCCTCACCTTGGATATTAGCCGTGTTAGAGTTCTCGACTCCCTCTGCGATCCAAGCCCAACTGATGAAGAGTTACTGGCTAATGAAATATCTGAGCATTTGACTTCAATAACTACTTTGCGTATTTCTCGTGTTGAAAAACTGGTGTTCCTACCGGCATGGTTTACTCAAGATTTGACGCGACTCGAGAAATTGGACATTAGTAACTGCCAAGAACTCTTAACATTGTGGCGGAATAAGGTGAGAATACAACTATGTCTCCCTGCCCTCTGCCATTTGAAGATTTCTTGTTGCCCCAAAGTCGTTTGCTTGTTTGAAGAAGAGCAAGAAAAAAAAAGGAAAAGGTTCAAAAAAGCAGCAACATGAGGGGCTGCCTTGCATGACGAGACTCGAGTATTTAACAATTGAAGAGTGTGGAATGCTGAAGAAACTGCCACAAGTTCTGCACACATACACATCTCTTGGGGTGCTTAGAATCTGCAATTGTGCAAGTCTGATCTCTTTTCCAATGAAAGGTTTGCCATCTATGCTGAGAGAACTTGGGGTTTCAGGGTGTGATGCTTTGGAGTCCCTACCCGAGTTGATGACACTCAATAATCTGCAAGAGTTGTGGGTTGTTCGCTGTGCATCACTCACATATTTATTGTCAAGAGGTGGGCTACCATCCACACTAAAACTACTTCGGATTCAGGAGTGTAAAAATCTGGAGTCACTTTTTGCAGAGGAAGGGATCAAAATTGATTGTCCATCTCTTGAAACTATTCAAATTGATGGTTGCAAGAGTCTCAAATCTTTACTTGAAGCCAATAATCTCAAGAATCTCAGTCAATTGCAGATATACAATTGTTCTAATCTGGAGCCCCTGTCACTTGGTGGTCGTGATGAGAACAACAACATCAACCAACTCACTTCGCTTCAAAAGCTGTGTTTAGTTGATTGCAGAGCAGGAATGGTCTCCTACTTTGTCAAGGAAGGGAGTTTCCCCACCAACATCACTTCACTTTGTATCGGGAAATTGAGAGGGGACGACGTCAGTCAACTTCCAGTTCCGCCTCCATCTCCATTAGAGTGGGGTTTGCATAAACTCTCTTCTCTTACAACACTCACACTTGATGGCCGAGGTTGGCCGTGGGGAGATACGGTGTCCTTTCCAGAAGAAGGGATGTTCTTGCCCACCTCTCTCATCAAATTGAACATCCACCGCTTCCCAAGTCTGGAAAGACTCTCTTATGAGGAGTTTCAAAACCTCACCTCTCTTGAAAGACTTGAAATCTGGAGTTGCCCTAGGCTCGCGTCCTTTCCAAAGGAAGGGTTGCCTCCCTCTCTTTTGCTTCTATCGATCTATAACTGCCCTGAGCTTGCAACCTTTCCAGAACAAGGATTGCCTCCCTCGCTTTTGTCACTGGACATCGGGCGATGTAAACCAATACTGAAACAGAAGTGTGAAAAGGGGAAAGAATATTGGCCCATCATCCAATACATTCCTTATGTAGAATTCTTCGAAGTATAAGCAGCCACCTACAAGGTACAAACAAACAAACACAAAATCTGTCCTACCATTTTTATTTATTTATTTGTATTCTCATTACCAATTTCAGATTTTTATCACAAATGAGGATTTATTATATTTGCATCCTCTAGCATCACAATATAAAAATTAAAAGGTACAATAAAAAATAATAAATTTTAAATTTGATCTTATACATATCAAATAATTTGTTTTAGTTTAATATTTAAATTTTTATCAAACAACTTTTCAACTTACAAACAAGTAAACACAAAATTTGTCATACCTATATTGGAGCATGTATATATTTTATATATTAAAATATTAAATATATAATTATATTCTTTTTTTTTCTCTATTTAGTTAGTTGTAATATATTTGTTAAAATATGAATTTTTGTTAGAGATTGGTATCAATTACAAATTATCTTTATTAAGTATAAATAAATATTATGTAAATAGAAAGTAATAATAAGTTTGAGTTGTTTTTCTTTTATTTCTTTAAGATTTGTATGCTTGAGAGATTCGATCTCACTTGAAAGCGAGTTTATTCCTAGAAATGAGCGAGTTTCTTGAAAACTCTTTTCAGTCTTGTGTTTCAAAATTACTTTCAAAACTAAACCAAACACAGCCTATGTGGGCAGTTTAAATAGTGAATCCCACTAACTATTGTTGTTGTCACCCTTTTGCTCTCCAGGGCTTTGTTGTTGTGGAAACAAACTAGGATGTATTCATACTTACTGTCTAAGCTACATTGCGAGATCTTGTGCCTCTTTTCAAGGTATGCCAAAATTATGCTTGATAAAAGACTTTGGCTGCTCTGATTTAACTCAATGCTTCTTGGCTTTGGAGAGAGCTACAATTTTGAATGCAATGGGTCGCTATTTTTTGAGTTTTAGAATTATCATGGGTTTTTTTTTTTTTTAAATTTCTTTTCAGAATATATTCATATACTATTGTCTAGTCATGGAGAAAGCTCTCATAAGTAATAAACGAGCAAGAGATATATGAAGAAAATTGAGAATAAAGTCCTTTCCTGAGACTGCAATTGTAAACGCCTCCCTATTGCACATTGTCATGCAAGACTTTCGATCATTAAGACTTCCATGCCTTGCAAGAAGGGATTTTTTTTTTTAATATCAAGTTGTATTTTTAAACCATCCTGCTTGCATGCTGGATTACATTTGACAGTTACAAAGCCACACGTAATCTTGTCAAAATCCATGTGGGTAATCTGTTCTAGTAGCTGAAGGGATTTAGGCTTCCTTTATTAAAAGGGAGTTAAGAAACCATCTACCCTACTTGGAGTATTATTTAGAATTCAAATCCAAGGCAAATATTCAAAAAAATATAGGAAACTATTAGAAATTAGCATACTGTATAGAGTTTTTGTGTTTGTTTGTTTAAATTTACATGTTGATTTGTTTAGACTTGTCATGAAGTGGGTGATATGGAAAACAATAAGAAGAAAACATAAGGGGAAGTTCATCTAATAGTAACAAATAGTTCTCTAATCTTTGATAAAATCGGGTTCTTTTCCGGATGGGGTTCACCAAAGACTAAAGTATCTTAGCAGACACTAGCGAGAAATCCTCGCTACTTTGCCACTTCAAAAATCTTCCGGCAAACTCCAAAACATGAAATATTAAAAAATGTTTGGAATGAGAGTCTTAGCTTTAGATATATTTATTCTACTAGATCATAGGCTATTTAAAAAATAGTCGATTACGCTGTTCAAGCTTGGTGCCACATTAGGAAGATATTGCTCATAGTTTGTATTTGCCTAAATGTTATTCATCAGTAAAGGGATAAGTTTGTCATTCATCAATGAAGGGATCAGTTTTGGCTTGAAAATGTAAGGTAGAATATCAGCTTCCAAATCTTATACTGTTTCTGAAATTACAAAAGAACCTGTATAATGCTTTCAAAAATGGTATTACGACAAAACATGCCAGTATCAATTTCTAGTTGTCTGTAATTTTTAATCTTATCTTTTGAAACCAAACTTTTTCTTAGCTACTCCAACAGGTAAAATAGGATATGACTTCTTAAAAGGTCTCAGAAGATAACATGGGATGAAATAGCTTAATTCTAAAAAAAAATGAAAGGACTTCCAAGTAATGATAGTTAATGAAATGATAAAATTTGGCCCTTTACTTGTGGTTTCCTCTAAAAGAGCTTGAGCTTGGTTGCAATTTCAATTTATTTTTTGTTAAGCAAATTTGCTTGCCTTTTAGGATATAATTAATTTTCACTACAATTGTGTTCATGTATATTACTTTGAACATCTTATCAACTTATGGACTTGTTTCCATATCTTGCAGTAAGTTTTTGAGGATGCTTGCAACTTTGCAGGAGAATATGGAGGTTTGTTATGGAAAGACTCAAGATAGATGGCAAAGAAGGCAGAAATACTAGTGCACATCTGAGAATTCCCACATGATCAAAGGCAATAGAAAGCACAGAAAAGGAAAGAAAGAAGCAAAGAAGAGAGAAATTGTACATAGTTGCTTTTTGGCTATTTAGCTTGGTAAGATGGGATTTTAATAAAGCTCTTTCAGCTAAGCAAGGTTGGCGGTTGCTTACTATCCAAATTCAAATTTTCTAAAGCTAGCTTGAGGAGTAAACCATTGACATTGTTTAGAGGAGCATTTGGAGTGCAAAGTATTTTTTGGAGGCTGAGCTGCACTGGCATATTGGGAATGGAAGGTATATGAAGATTTGGAAAGATATATGGATTCCAAGGCCTTACTCTTACAAACCTATTTCTGTTACAAAATTCTTGCATGCTGATGCTAAGGTTTGCTCTCTCATTTATGAAGTTTTCATCAAACAGTGCTTTTTTTGTTTGGATTTTGAAGTTGAGTTGATATGTAAAATCCCACTTTGCCCAAGGCTTGCTTATGATATACTGGTTTGGTGCTTTACTAAAAATGGCCTTTTTTCTGTTTAGTTGGCATATCATTTGGAGATGGTTTTGTGAAGCAGAGAAACACAAGTCAGGTCAGATGCTGGGAGTTTTGAAAGGGCATTTTCAAAAAAGATTTGGTTGCTGAAATTTCTACATAAAGTGAAAATCTTTGCATGGAAAACATGTTCGAATATCCTTCATGTTCAATCAAAGTTGAGGAGGTGCAAATTAATTCAATTCAATGACTGTTATTTCCCTTTTGCTGCAGAAGTTTGGTCATTAAGCCCTCTTTACTCTGTTCTAACCATGCCCTGCTTAAAATTTTCTATTCTTGATCTAGGAGTTTAGCCAAAAGATGGATGTATCGCCTTTGAGATTATTCTTTTTTCATTTGCTGGAGTATTTGGAACAATCACAATGATTGGGTTTTTTGCTTGGTATGTGGCTGATTACTTACAAGGTTATAACAATACATAGCTCAAGGTGGCGACTCTTGTTAAAAAAAAAGGATCTTTCTGTTGGGAAAATGGTTTATAGCCATGAGGTTTTGCTAAATTTGGAGCCAAAATTAAGTGGAACCCACTTATTATTTTTGGCCGATCCAAAGGCAAAGTTGTTCATTGCTATGTGAAGATAAATATTATGTATTTGGTTGGTGAAAACCATTTACGGGTGAATGAGAAATCGACGCCAAAGTGAGCCATTGGAAATGACTCATGTTGGTGGGTTTCTACGTTTGTTGTTATTCCCTTGTCCCACATAGGAAACAAGAAGGAAGATGAAAGGATTTACATAATCTAAGTTCCTAGAAAGGCTTGGGCACTAAGGGCACCCAAGTTTTGTAGAGGGGGAGGACCTAGACAAAGCTAACCCTACTGGTGACCACCATACCCACTGGCTCAGATCTGGGTTGGGTCAAGGTTGTGCGTTGGGTCAAAAGATATTTGTGTATATATTTTTTGCAAGGAATTTTTTTAATTATTTTTTTCAAATTCCCTCCAGTTTTATTTCTTCTTCTTCCTGAATAGGTGTGTCTGTTCAGATTCAAACGAAAAGTTTTCAATGGCAACCCTTTGCCATTGTTGCACTAGTTTGAACCTTTCCGAACAGGTTCCTAACAGCCTATATAAAGGCAACCCATTTCCAGAATTTATTAATTCAATTCCATCCTGTTTTTTTGTCCTCTCTTGCATTATTCTTCATATTAGTTTTTGAGAGAATTGAGAGAGTTACAGAACATAGGTTCTGATTCGCTGTGCAGAATTGAGTGTAGTGCTGCTTCAATATCGCAAAGATCATTGTATCTTGAGAGATAGATGCCATCATACCGTAAGCACTTGTACGGTGGCGAATCTATCTTAAAGACAGAGTGTCATACACTCGACTTGATCATCAACTTTGTTAAATATGTTTTCGGTAAATAAATTCTGTAAGAAAATTTATTTTATTTGTTTGACTTGTTTCTGTTTTTCTTATTATACACAGAAGATTGTTCTAACAGTTTCCAATTGTAAAATATATTTTTATGTATTTTCTAAGTGTTTTGTGAAGAAAATAATAGAAAGGATATGTGGACAGTTTAAATAGCGAAATCAACTAACTATTTTTGTTATTACCTTTTTGTTCTAAAGGGCTTTATTGTTGTGGAAACAAACTTTTGGATGTATTCATAATCATTGTCTACACTACATTGCAAGATTTTGTGCTCTTCTCAAGGTACTTTGGATGTTCTGATTTAAATTAAGGCTTCCTGTCTTTGTAGAAAACTACAACTTTAAATGGAATGGGTTGTTATTTTATGAATTATAGAAATGTCATGAGGTTTTTTATTAAATATATTGATTTACTTTTATCCAGTCATAGTGAAAAATCTCGTATATGATAAAGGAATAAGAGATATATCAAGCAAATTGACAACGAATTTCTTTCCACAGACCACAATTGAAAATCTTCCCTAAGACACACACTTAGGCAAGACTTTTGATAATTTAGACTTCCACGCCTTTGCAAGAAGCAAAACTTTGTGTAATATCACGTTGTGTTTTTAAACCTTTCTCCTTGTATGCTAGACAACATTTGACAATTATGAAGCCACCTAGTTTGGCCTAAAACACACTTTTTGTTTAATATATTCTTATAGAGTTTTTTTTTTCTTCTTCAAAATTACATGTTGATCTGTTTAAACTTGTTGGGGAGTGGGCGACATGACAAAGAACAAGAAGAAATCAAAAAGGGAAATTCATTTAATAGTAATAAATGGTCTCTTGATAAAAATGGTTTTCTTTTCCAGATAATGGGGTTGACCAAAGACCAACATCTTAAACACTGAAGAGAAATCCCTGGTTGCTTTGTCCCTCCAGAATTCTTTTGGCAAACTCCCAAACATGACATGGTAAAAATGTTTGAAATGAGAGACTTTCCCTTTGGATACATTTATTCTACTAGATTGTTAGATATTATATATATATATATATATATAAATTGAAGTCATTGTCATTTACCATTTACTAGCTTGGTGCCAAATTAGGAAGCCATTGCTCATTGTTTGTATTCGTCTAAATTCTATGCCTATATTTGCCATTCATTGATGGAAGAATCAATTTTTGTGCTAAAAATGCAAGGTAGAATATCAACTTCCAAATCTTATTGTAGCTGCAATTACAAAGAAACCTTGTATAATGCTTTCAAAAACGGCATTATGGCAAAACAGGAAAGTATCGATGCCAAGTTATGTAACACTTCGTATTCCTTGGACTAGTAGGATAGCTCTTGACACTCTTATTATTGTACTTGGGGCCTCTTTGGTTCATTTTGGAATATTGATTGAGGTGGTATCATAATGGTAAAGTATGATTAAGCCAAAAACATTGATTCGGATAATTACTCTTTTGCCTTTTTTTCTTTCCACACTTTGAATCTGGATGTAAGGCTAGAACCATTGGAAATCTCATTTCCGGGGCTTCGATTTAGACACAAGAATGACCCAAAATGGAGTCCGGATGAAGGAGTTTTGCCCATTTGAAATTTGAGAAACTGTGTTAGAAGCAAGTCCACGCGAGCAAACTTTTGATTACTCAAGCGGTTTTTGCGAATTTCAAAGATTCTAGGAGCTTTCTTTCTTTGCTCAAGCCAAGTTTTGACTGCTTGAGTGGTCAGTTTGAAATCTGGCACTTTAAAGTCACTTTTTGGCCTAAACTCTTCATTCTTTTTTCCTTTCTTCTCTCCCTTTCCTCCATACCTGAAACCCTAGACCTCCAAATCTTGATTTCATCCATTTTTCACCAAGAATCGACCATAGATCTTATATTAAAGGTGAATAACAAGAGAAGATCAACATTTTGACTGATTAGATTGCGATTTCTTCAAGGTGTTTCTTTGGGTTTGCATCTTCTTGTCTTCATTCTTGAGGTAGGGGTACTTTTAACTTGATATATTATGATTTGAGATATATATTTGATATTTTCTTAGTTATAATAATGTATGAGATGATTTTGTCATATAAAGTGGGATTGTTGAATAAAAAGTGGTTTTCCTCCATATTTTGGAAAAGTTTATGCATATCCTTGATTATTGTTAGAAATGGTGAATATTGACTCTTTATGTGTAAAGGAGGGAAAGCCTCAATTTTTTTTCCAAACACCCTAGTCTTCAAATTTTATTTAATAATGGGTTTGGCCAAATTGACTCTTAAATCTTGAAATTGGGTGAAGGATTATGGAAATGGTGTTAAGATATGATATTGTTGAAGCTCTTTGAGTATATGTATTGAGATTGATAAATGTTGAGATTGGAGAAATCTTTTCGTTGTTGATATTATTAATGTTGTTGTGGATTGAACAAATCTTAGGGAAAATTTATTTGAAAACTCATGCATCATGTGCATCATAATTTCTCTTGTGATCCTAAAATTTTGTGGATGATTGGAAAGTATTAGAAAGGGCGGTGAATAGCATATGAGTCTAGGTAGTTGAGTCGGGGTTTTGGTAATGGGTTGTGTGTTGTATTTGGTACCCGCTCTAGGAGTTAAGGTGCCCAATTGCCCTGTCTTGTGCATATCACTGGACAAATGTGGGAAAGGTTTTTGGGTGTCCACGAGCCTGCCATTTATAGAGTTGGCGAATGTGGAAAAACTTCATTTTGGTTGTCCACAAGCCCACCATTTCAGGAATCGGCGAAAGTGGAGAGGGAAGGTTTTGGGTACCTATCGCCCCGCCATTTTTAGAGTTGGCAAATGTGGGAATATTTTATGTATATAAATCAATAGATGTATGTATGGTTTTGCAGCTCTTGCTTAGGATGTCATAGCGTATTTACCACCCCATGTTTGTAGACGAGACTTTGAATGTAAATCATGCATTGAACATTTTTGGTTTTAAAAGAGAAAATATGGATTTCATCCTAACAAGTGCATGGCATGATCATATGCATCTCAATTATTTATATGTCTTGTTAATAGTATTTCCTATTGGGCATTAGCTCACCCCCACTAACAACATTTCAGGAATTAATGGTGTGACTCCGCCCAAGTGACAAGGCTGTGAAAATTTTGAATGGAGCACGTGGGCATATTGGATGTTATTTGTTGAAGCTTCGAGCTAATGTGTGCTAGGACTGAATGTCCACCCTTTTGTGTAACCAAGTGGCTTCCCTTGAAACTTGTACGCCATTAGGGCATCTTTATTTTTGAACTATAACTTGTATCGTGAACATAAGATGTAATAGTTTAATATAGTTCAATGAGAACGAGATTTACTTAATGAGAGATAATATTTTTCTTAAAGCATTATCTTACGAGAAATGGATTTATTTGATGGAAACCGGTGAATAATTAATTAAAAATTGACTATATAAAGGTTTACAATTTTTGGGGCGTTACAAGTTGTCTATAACTTCATGTTATCTTTTGAGACCTTTTAAGAAATTATGTCATCTTTTAACAGATAGAGTAGCTAAGACTTTACAGTAATAGCTAATGAAATCATAAACTTTGGTCCTTTACTTGTGTTTTTCTTTAAAAGAGCTTGAGCTTGTTTGCTAATTTTATTTATTTTTTATTAACCAAATTCTCTTGCCTTTTTGGGATTTTTTTCATAGGACATAACTATGCCCTTGCAAGTGCATGGGACTCTTTCTTGCGGCCTTGGTTGCTTTGAAAAGTTAGCAGGTATGTTTTGTTCAAAATAGGAAATGGGTATGCTCTAAGAAGCACATACACGGATACATGACATGACACTAACACGTGAACATACAAATTTTCAAAAACTCCAGGACACAGCACATTGGGGATACATGTAAAACATATAATTTTATACATTTGTTATATGTTATATTTTTAAATATTTAATATGTATTTTATGTCAAATATTTAATTTATCAAATTTATCAACCTTAGATATATTTTTTTAATAAACAAAATTATTATATTTTTTTGTTGAAAAAAATAGTCCTCAACGTGTTCTTAGAGTGTCCTCAGCGTGTCCCTAACGTGTTCTCAGAGTGTTCCTAACATGTACTTAGCATGTCCCAACGTGTCTGCACCGTGTCCCATGTGTCCCAGTATGTCCGACTCTTTCCAGCGTGTCAGACACCTATATATGACCTCAGAAGAGGTGTCTGTGCTTCATAGTATGCTTTATTTGTTTTGTATTCTTTTTTTGATAAATAGTTTTCTTTTCTTTTCTTTTTTTTATTTGGGTGGTTTTTGTTTTTTGTTTTCTTGGTAAGTATGTTTGCATGTGTGTGTGGATATGTGTGAGGTGGGAGTAGTTGATAATAAATAGAGTTTTTAAAGTTATAATTAATGGTGAAATCTTGCTCCTTTTCTTTTGTTGATCAATGTGAAATCTTGCTTTCTTTGAAAGCCCTGAATGGGATGCTCTAACCTGCTAGAATGTGGATGACTTGGATGGCTACATAGGACTAACTTTACAACTTATATGTAATATGTCAATATTACTGCTCAAATACCATGTGTTCTACCAAATATATTTTTACATTTTCTATATTCTCTAAGGTGTAGAACGGAAGTATAAATGTAGCCCAATTTTTGTTCTTATATAAATCTAGCCATAATTTTTTCGTTATTTACAGGGGCCAAAAAAAAAAAAAAGATTTGTTTGTTTGTTTGTTGGTTTGTTTGTTCTATTAGAATATAATTTGCTTCTTTGAAATTTGACCCTTTGTATTTTTAGATAATTTATTTTCTTCTTGTTAGGTTTTTATTCTTGGCAATCCCGTTTGACAAAACTCTTTTCAGTTGTAATTTTATTCAGTCTTTTATTTCAGTGAGGCTAAGAGTTTTAGATGCGAATCCAACCCGAATTATGCCCTGCAGAGATGTTTCAGAAGTTAATTCTTTCATGTTTGCCACTTCGCTGACTATGGCAGGGATCGAGCGGCCATTTGTGCACTCGAGCGAAGAATGTTTGGTTCCAGAAGTTTAACCTGTCTGTAAAAGTACTGGAAGTTTGGATTTTACACTCAAGTGAACTTTCTGCGCTCGAGCGGCCATTCCTACGCTCGAGTAGAGAACACAATTCAGTTTTCTATAAATATGTGTTTTAGTCAGATTTTAGGGTACGGCTTCCAGATCTTCTTTGAGGGTTCTAGGGTTTTCCTCTAGGGCTATTTTGCTAGTTTTTTTTTTTTTGTGTTTAATTAAGTATTTAACTCATGGTTTAAAAAGTATACATCAAAGGATTGTTTGTTTATTCTATACAAAAGAGAGAGTTGTTCCTCGGTGGATTCCGTGGAATTTGGTCCTGAAGCTTTGGTAGATTCTGGAGTGGCTCATCGTTGTGGATTCGACATTGGCATTGTGGATTCAACGTTGGGCAAGACGATTCCAAGGTGAAGACCGTGGTGGAAGAGGCATATAGGGGTCGGTTTAATTCGGACGTGGATTCACTAGGTAATTAAGAGTACACTTGTGTAATTCCTTTTGTCTTCTTAGTGGATTGTTTTGTGGCTTTGGCCCGTGATCTTTTTATCACAATTGGAGGCGCTCCAATTGTGATTTTTCCACGTTAAAATCGTTGTGTTGATTTGTCTTGATTGATTGATTGGGATTGTTATTTACTGCTTAAAATTGATACATAATCACAAATCAATATCTAGGGGATTTCTAAATTTTTCAATTGGTATCAGAGCAGGTCGCTCTATCTTTTTTTAAAAATCTTTTAGAACAAGATCTTGTTTGATTTGTGATAATGGATTCAATTCGTGAGGGAAATTCTATGGTTCGACCACCTCTACTTGACGGATCCAATTATTCATTTTGGAAAGCTCGAATGAGATCATTTTTAAAATCTGTTGATGAAAAAGTTTGGCAATCTGTCATTTATGGGTGGACCGAACCGACGATCACCGTTGATGGAATAACTTTTCCCAAACCAATTGATAAGTGGGACACAATTGATTACCAAAATAGTAGCTGGAATAGAAAAGCTATCAATTCTCTCTTTTGCGCCGTCACACCTGAAGAGTTTAGTCGTATTTACAATTGTGAAGTCACAAAAGAGGCTTGGGATATCTTACAAACTATTCATGAGGGCACTCCTTCGGTTAAACGCTCAAAACTTCAAAGGCTCACGTCTAGTTTCAAAAACCTTTCAATGAAAAATAGTGAGACCTTTGATGAATTTTATGCGAAGTTGAGTGACATTGTAAATTCCAGCTTCAATTTAAATGAAAAAATACATGAATCCAAGGTTGTGGGAAAAATTTTGAGGCCCTTCCCCGATCGGTTCCAACCAAAAGTTACAGCTATTGAGGAGGCTCAAGATGTTGACAACCTCATGCTGGATCATTTGGTTGGAAATCTCCAAACTTATGAGGCACATAGAAATTTCGAAAAGAAACAAAAAGACGATATTACTTTGAGTAGGGCTCATACAGTTGGAAAGGATTCTGATGAGGATTGTGAGATTGACTCCAAGATTACGGATGCTGACTCCAAGATTACGGATGCTTTTGTAAAACAATTTGAAAAGTCTTTTCTGAAAAAGAATCCTAATCTTTTGGAGTCAACTCATAAATCCAAAGGCAAAGATAAATTCAAAATTAATTCTATAACCCAAAAAAAGAAAGGAAAGATACAAGGGAACTCTAAAAGAGTCTAATCCTATGAATGCCAAGGATTTGGCCACTTTGCTCAAGAATACCTTAATCGTTTGACGAAGAAGAAAGCCCTCGCTATCACCTGGGATGATGAATGAAAAACTGATAAAGATGAAAGTGACAACAAAGATCAAGGTGAAGAGGGACATGAACAATTTCTTGCTTTCATGGCAGCTTTCGAAACTGAAGGACGAATAGAGTATTCAAAGAGGCCGGTTGAGAATGCCACTGATAATGAATCCTCGGAGAATGATGACGAAGAGCTTCAGCAATCTTATGAAAAGTTGTATAAGGAATTTCTTAACTTATCCAAATTAAATGACAAGCTCACTACTAATAATGAGTGGTTCCATTTCACTTGGAATGCTGATATTGTTTTTCATCTGCTTCATGAGTACATTCGCCTACTCCACCAAATACAGATACACCTCCATGAGCTTCGACAATATTGTTAACCCTAAAGAGGACAACTTCCTCAGTCTGTTACAAACCTGCAGTTGCAGCTTGTAAAACTGTGCTTTTCAATATTTCTTCAATGATTTGTTGAAAATTTAAATAGAAAAATGTACTGACTATTGTATTTGATTCTTTGTTCTCAGGGCTTTCTTGTTGTGGAAAAAACTTTAGGATGTATGCATGGTCATCGTCTAAATTGCATTGCGAGTTTTTGTGCCTCTTCTCAAGGTATGCCAGAAATTTGCTTGAGTACTTTGGATGCTCTATTCTAAAATAATGTTGTATCCATTAATGTTGAAAACTCTCATGGGTGATAAAGGAATAAGAGATAGAAAAAAAAATGATAAGAGGAGTAAGAGATATATCAAGATAATTGAGAAGTCCTTTGCATAATTAAAAAAAACCTCCCTCCAGCACACTCTTAGGAAAGACTTTTGACCATTTAAATTTCCAGACCTTGCAAAAAATCACTTTGTGTTTTCAGGCCTTACTCCTTGCATGCTATTCTACATTTGACAGTTAGTAAGCCACCTCGTCTAGTCAAAATCCATGTGGGCAATCCATAGTTACTTTGCCACTCCAAAAATGACAATATGGAAGAATAATTGAAAAGCCTAGCCCACACTTTTCCTTAAAACTCAGGTATGAAGGAGAGGGAAACTAGAGTCTTATAACCAGCATAGATGGGGCAACTTCAGGCGATATGGGACACATTCCAACACCTCCCTAGACCATAACATACAGTAACTGGACAAATGGCATACCAGTTACAGGCCCAGCCAAGCTCTGATACCAAATTGAAAAGTCCAACCCACACTTTTTAAAACCCAGGTATCAAGGAGAGAGAAACTGGAGCCTTATAACCAACATAGATGGGGCAACTCCAAGCGATATGGGACATATTCCAATAAGAATTGGTCATTTAATCTTATACTTGATAGAGTAGCTAAGACTTTACAATAATAGTTAATAAAATGATGAAGTTTTTGGGATAAGGTAGGATATTTGGCTTTGCTTTGGGCTTTTGTGTCTAGACCTTTCAAAATAAATAGATAAATAAAATGATGAAGCTTGGTCCTTTTTCCTTTAAGTGAACTTGAGTTTGGTTGCTAATTTCAATTTATTTGTTATTAAGCAAATTCGCTAGCCTTCTCATCTCCACTACAATTGTGTTCATGTATATTACTTTGAACCTCTTGTCAACTTATGGTTTTGTTTCCTTATCTTGCTGGTAGCTTTTGAGGATGCTTGAGACTCTGCACAAGAGTATGGAGGTTTGTTATAGGAAGACTAAAAATAAAATGGTAGTGCAGGCAGAAATACCCATGCATATCTGAGAATTCCCTTGTCGTCAAAGGCAATAGATTCTGTGTGCAATCTGCAAGAAACTAATTGAAGGGATTTGAATGTCTGGTTTGTGATGGTATGGAAAGTTAGATGGATTCCATACTGATGTTAAAGTTTGCTCTCTTGCTGACGAAAGCACTGGTGTCTGGAATGGAATGAAGTTATCGTCATATAGTGCTTTTTGGATTTTGAAGCTGAGTTGATATGTAAAATCCCTTTTTTCCCAAGCCTTGATGATGACATACTGGTTTGGCACTTTACTAACAATGGCCTTCTTTTTTCTATTAATCGGCATATCATTGGGAGATAGATTTGCAAAGAACAGAAACATGGGTCAGCTCTTCAGATGGTGAGCAGCAGCTCGTAGACCACCTAAAAAGGAATGAGTTTGAAAGGGCATTTGAGAAGAATATTTGGCTGCTGAAAGTTCTGAATAAAGGAAAAATCTGTTCAAATATCCGTCATGTTCAGTGAAACTTGAGAGGTGTAAAGTAATTCAACTTGATGACTGCTAACTTGTACATTAGCAGAAAATTAGTGTTGTTTTTGGTGATTTGAGTCAGCTTACAATGTGATTGACAGTGTTAGCACTGTAGTCATTCACTTCCACACCCAACACAACTTGTGGATCAATGCAGTTCTGGCCCCTTTTTAAGTCTCTTGACACATCTTCATTTGTAGCTCTACTTAGATGGCTGATTTATTATAATTTAACTTTCTTCTAGTCTATACCACGGAGGCCTAATTTAGTGTTCACATGTATTCACTTTCCAAGAGCATTCTTGAGAGAGAGTATGCTTTGTTAATTGCTTATATAAATGATGTAGAAGCACAATTACTTGAACAAAGTTCTGATCCTGTATTCAATTTAGTTGATGTTCTAAGGCAACATGCTAGCTTGGCACTTGGAACATAAAAAATAAAAAACCCTATTGAGTCAAGTATAAAATTGTCTAAAGGAAAAAATAAAATTGTCAAGTACAAAATTAAAAAATAAAAAATCCTATTGAGTCAGGTATAAAATTGTCTAAAGGAAAAAGATGAAATACATATATGTAGACATACGTAATATATTTGTACCATTTATATATATGTATATTCCAAGCCTTAATCTCATATATCTCTTTAATTTCTTCCCATTATTGTCATAATGGCTGATAATATTATTCCTCATTCTATGGCTATCAACTTTAATCTTATTCTAGCATTGTAGTTGTGGAATGATTCTTTTGCTACATATAGATTAACATAATGTTGAAGAGCCTCTTGTTTCTTTATGGTAAAACACGAGACAGAAACCTCTTCTATACTGTTGGATTTCTCGTCTCAAGACTTATCTAGGCACTTTTTGTTTTACCAAGGAATGATATGCGTCTTGTCAAGAGGCTTAGAGTGGGCCTCATTGCCCTTTTGTCACGCCCTCAAATTAAACCTATAATCATACATTCATGAAACAAGAAAGAGATATCATATTCCTAACATCAAAGTATTCTTACAAGAGATATTGCATGTTGACAACAAAAGTAAATGCCCTATAGGCTTACAACTTTCCAAGTCAACACTTGGGTTCAACAAAAAATAGAGTTCTAACTCTTTAGACAGAATAAGCCCTTGGCTTGATATACATGTAATACAAAAAGGGTAATCACAAAAGATCTCTCAGCCACTAAGCCTCCTAAGCTACGTCCTTGGAGGTGGCATGTCACCTGTACCTGAAAATGATGTCCCATATAGGGTGAGCCAATGCTCAGTAGAGATATGCTAAACATAATATGAGCAATAACTAAAACATTAGCATTTGATAAATGTTTAACTCATATAAACCAACTTATAACACAATCCAGTTCCATGACAAATATGTTCATGTTTCATTCCACTTTCCTTTACTTAACCAATTTCATTTCATAAACATGGCTCAGAACCTGGCCAAACAATTAAATGAGACCACGTCCCATATTAAAACACTTCCATACTTCACAATTCACATGAGATTGCAACTCATATTAAAACACTTCCATACTTCAAATAATACACATATTTGTTGTATTAATGGAGTCCATCCCCTATCTCCTCCCAAACAGGTTTGAGAGTCCATCCCCATCTCCTCTCAAACCATGGAGTACATCCCCTATCTCATCCCAAACAAGTTTAAGAGTCCATCCCCTATCTCCTCTCAAACCATAAACATATACAAAGTATTTAAACACTTATCATATACAATGATCAAGTAAGCACGTATTCACTGTGTTATTCCATCCGTCATGTTCAATGACATTTCCAGTTGATTAGTTTTAATTCACCTAATCATCATGCAGTGTCTACAACAATCAAGACTATCCTCCACCGATAGCCCAAAGCAATTATTTCTAAACAGATAATAAATGCATCAACAGATAAATTATCAACATTTTCGAAGGTGAGTGATTAATCAATCAAATTCCACCATTTATTCTCATAACTTCTCAATTTCATTATCTCATAATAAATGTCATTAATTACACTAATAACCTAAATAATCCCAGCTAAGGTATTTTCCCCTTTTTCTCAATATTGACCCAAAGGCTCAAATATCATCGATAAACATCAATAACCTCATTTTAAAACCCAAAATACACATGTATTGGTCCAAAGAACAAAACCCCTCTTTATACATTTTGAAATCCTAACACCCAAAATTTCCCAACTACAACATTAAATCAAAACGACCACAAGTTTATGTCAAAAATCATAAATATGAGTAGTTATTCCTACCTAAAATTTCGGAGCTCAAAGGAGAAGATGAAGAAATTCGAAGGTGCTCCAAACCTAAAGATTTTCGGATCCACACAAAGCCCACACCAAGCTCTATACTTTTTACAAAGGGATTAGGGATGAGGATCACCAAAACTAGATGATTTTGTAGAGAGAAGTAGTATTCTAGAAAGAGGAGCTCTCAAATGAGGGTTTTGAAAAGTAAGAGAGAGAGAGAGAGTTGAAAAAGTGATTTAAAATGACCCAGCTGCAATCTGATATATGTATGACCCGCTCGAGCGTCAGACACAAAAACTTCATCCGCTCGAGTGCAAAAAGACCCGCTCGAACGCCAAGGCACAACAGCAAGACGCTACCCGCTCGAGCGCAAAGGGACCCGCTCAAGCGTAGATTACACTCCTCCAGTACTTTTATAGATTTCGAACACCCGCTCGAGCGCGACCAGCTCGAGCGTAAGGAGATCTGCTCGAGCGTGAAAAACACACTTGCAGTATTTTTGCAGACGCACAAAATGCTGAAAGGATGTAAACTCCGCTCGAGCGCAAAGGGACCCGCTCGAGCGGATTATCAAAAATCTGGGCAACAAGAATAGAGACCAAAGCTCAACCAACCTGTTCGAAACACGCCCAAGACATTTCTAAACTCAACTTCAAAGAGTTAAAGGACCGAAATGTAATTCAGACAACAACAAACATCCATGGAACCGAGTCCGGAATACAATAAACAACGAGAGAAAAACCGAGATCGCTATACCTTTACTTGATTTTTCTCTGTTAGGGTAATCAGTGCCACATGAATCATATCATTGGCCTGTCTAAGTTGACATTTGATGTAGTGAATATTCAGGAAGAGCAGGTTAACTATGAAGTTGGTAGTGAACGCAGAGACACTCATGAAAGGATTTGAATACTTGAAAAAGCATACCTTTTTCCATTAGAGGACTCAAAATACCAGAAATGAAAAGAAGATAATGAGGAAGTAGAGATGTGAGAAAATGTACAAAGTTGTTTTTTGGCTATTCAAATTGGTGCCTTTCACTTTTGTTTTTGTCTGTACTTTTATTCACATACTTGTGAACTTCACTGTCGCCAAACCCATTGTTAACTTCTTCCACTTCAAATTGTGAAGTATCAATTGGCACCCACGATCTCAAGAAAGCTTAAGTTATTGTGAACCTTCGTATGCAGTATAGAAGGAGACAAAAAGTCTTTTTGGTCCTAATTCAAGTGCCTAGAGCAGTTATTTATCGATTTGTGCCCCTCCATGTTTTCCATTGGTAGCATCCCATGTGTGGGTTTCTTCCCCTCGTTTTTTTTTAAATAGCATCCAACTGTAATTTGAAGCTTAGGTAACGAAAATGCTACATGCTCCTTATTTTCAGTATACCAAATTTGATGGCCACAATTATGATATTTAAGCTTTGACATAAAAATTTTAATGTTCAGATGTTTGCACTACTAAAAGTTTTGTTGAGCACGCTGTACCAGCTCCGTTACATTTTGCTTTAAGGCCATTCAGTTCACTAATAATTTGCAGCCAAAGAACATGGGGAGGAGAGATGTCTCAGGTTTGTCAGTTCTTCCGAACTTGTGTTCTTGTTATTTCGTTTTTTCCTGGCTTTGGAAATCTTCTCAATTTCTTCACTATGCTTTGATTTGTGGGCAGTCGTAACAATATAATTTACCTGCGCAAACACAACAAAGCATCTCCCTGGAAGTGGAAACATGGAGAAGGCTTTAGTTAGTCTGTTCATAACATATATGCTTATGTTTCCTTATTCAAAGTTTAAATGTGTTTACCAAGAACTGTAGAACGATATATAAATTAGTTGTATATAACGTTTCTTGACAAGTATGGAACACAACCATCTCCTTCTGCACCTTTTCAAGGAAAGAAGTTATAGTTTTTTCAAATGTCCAACACGTTGAGTGATAAGGGTCTACACATCATAGCTCTTTTAGTTACAACGTTTGAGCAGCTGGTCCTCAAAAAGATTCACTTCATACTTACCATAATAGTTTCCTACTAACCAAATAGCTTACCAAAATGGGTATTTTCAGTGAGGAGAAGCATTCCTGATTTGACCTGAGTCAGTTTCTCTTCTAGATGTTCTTTCTTAGCTCCATGGAAATCTTTTTCTAGATTATAGTAACATAACCTTTTATATGAGATGTTGAGCGGGTCATATTGAAGCCCTACGCTCTGCGATATAAAGTTTTGCACCGGAGATTTTGCATCAGAATTGTTCAGGAGATCTTCAGTTATTGGCGACATTATCACTATAAAAAATTAAGGCTTTAGAGACAAAAATTTAGAGACAAAATTACTTTTTAGAGACCAAATATTTTTATTACCAAAAATGTTATTATATTTTTAGCCATAGAAATTGGACATTAGTGATGAATTATTATCCTTTTGGGACCAAAATCTTTGTCTCAAAAAATAAACCCTTTTGGGATCAAATTATTTTGTCCATAAAAGCGTATTTATTAGTGACATTTTAAAAATATTGTCGCTAAAAGCCTTGTTTATTACTTTTCAGGACGACCTTTTAGCGACTATGCTTACGACGATAGAAATTATCCCTAAATATTATTTGCAATAAAATTTTCACTTTTAGGGACCACAAAATTTGGTCTGTAAAACTCTTATATGTTGTGAGGAGATTAATATGCTTTTCAACGGCTTGAATTAATCCTTTACGGTGTTTTAGCGATTAATATGCTTTTGATTATTAGCTCACCTGATATTTCCTATCCTTCCAGAGTGTTCCTATTATTAGCTCTCTTTGATTTACCCAAACAAAAAAGGTTATTTGTGCAAGGGGTCCAACACCATTCAACCTGCACACGCTTCAGCAGTCAACAATCTGTGCACTATCGGCATCTCAAGACAAGTTTGAGC
Source organism: Camellia sinensis (assembly GCF_055761805.1). NCBI lineage: Eukaryota > Viridiplantae > Streptophyta > Magnoliopsida > Ericales > Theaceae > Camellia > Camellia sinensis. The sequence goes on along the minus strand of NC_138962.1, from coordinate 100,104,236 downwards.
AGCATTATGTAGTTGTCTAGGCATCCACAGCTTTATTACAATTTCTTTCGCACTCCAAGTCATAGAATGTAATGAGACAGTTGATTTTTTCCCTGTAGAAACCACGACACGACTATTATATTTCATTGCTAGCTAGCTTAATAGTAGTAATAGCACTTGTCAAAAACAATTGGAGTTGTAGCAATTTTATTGTCTTATAGCCGAATCAACACAATTTCTGTTTTATCGACTTCTCTAGTCCATAGACCTCCCACTGATCAATTCTTGCAGCTATTAACTTGTACATTAGGAGCAAATTAGTGCCTTTTTTTTTCTTTGTTGCAGTTCAGCAGTTTCTTTATTGAAACAACATGAATGAATGCATCTGAAAGAAAAAAGTCATGAGCCTTTTTTTTTCAAGTCCCTTGACACACATCTTCATTTATAGCTTCTTAGGTGGCTGATTTATTAGAATTTAACGAGGTTCTACTCTGTGCCACAGGGCCTAATTGAGTGTTCATAAGGTATTCGCTTTTTAAGAGTATTCTTTAGGCTGTGTTTTGATCATGGATTTGGGTATCGACTTGGAAAGAGAAGGGGAAAAGGTGCCCTTTCCCTTTCCCTTTCCCGTCTCCTTCCAAATCCCTACCCAAATTCATGAAGGTGCTTCTGGTTATATGAAAAGTTAGAGCACTCCTGGATCTAATTTAGTTTATCTTTTGCTTCAATGACTCTAATTTAGATTGGTGTTTTTTTGTTCAATTTTTAAAAAACAGACTTGATTCTTTTCATTTTAAGACTCATTCTCAACACTCAAGAACCTGTTACTTTTTAAATTTGAAGAATTTTGAAGAATCTCCTTGATATTCCCATCCCATGCTTCATCCAAAAATTGACGATTATGAAAATGTTTCTCAATTTAATTTCAGTCATTAAAGTAACAACAGGACAATGATCTGAAACTATACTAGCCAAGAACTCAGCTTCAGCTTTTTTGTAAACTTGAACCCACTAGAATTAACTAATAGTCTATCTAATTTTCTTTTACAGTCCACAAACTTCTTTTATCAATAGCTTTAAGAGTAGCTTCATCCCAAGTGGGGATACATAACAACACTTATGTTGTTAAATCCATATATTTATTAAGAAATTAACCTCTGCAAGTAATGATTTGTTATGAGGTTTGCAACTTTGAAACATTACGGTTGTGTTTGGATCAGAGCTTTGAGGGGGGATTTGTGGAGGGAAAGTAAAAAAAAACAAAGCCTAGAAGTAAACCAAATTGTCCTAGTGGTATTTTATTGCCATGGGTAGAGGCAAACAAGTCTGAGTAATAATATTGATGTTTATCAAACTCATTTTATTCTCTAATAATCCTAGAAGGGTGGTCAATTTATTCTCATTTATCAATTTCCTATCATCTCTTTGTTTATTGGGGGTAACACCTTATTTTTTTGATTCAATTGGCCCAAATAGGCAATTGAGCATTGTCTTTACCCGTTATTTTTCTTGTTGCTCTTTGTTTTCAAATCAGGTAGGGGTTTTGTTGACATTGACAGGTCTTTTATTTCTAAGCTTGGCTCATTAATTAGCTCTAATTAATCACTTCTAAGTTGATTATTTTCTTCACATTATTTATCAATAACATATCATCAATATGAATTACTATTCCCTTGGGACCAAAATTTTCGTCTAAAAAGGTAAACATTTTGGCACGAAATTGTTTTTGTCCCTAAAAGTGCTTTTATAAGTGACATTTCAAAATTTTGTTAATTATATACATACCTTCATAGTTAGAACCGCAAAGTTCACCACTTCCACAAGAAATCTCAGTGAATACTGTTACTACTCCTTGAATTGAAATTAATGCATTAGTTGCTACAGTCAAGTGTGAATAAGAAGTCATTTTGTTTTGGACATTTTGTATGATTGTAATCAAATACAAAATGAAGTTAAAATGTATTTGTTGTTGCTGCCCCAAAGACTATTAGGATCAAACACACCCAGAAAAATTATCTCACACACACAGAGAACACAATGTTTACGTGGTTCGGCCCAATGCCTACATCCACGGACAGAAATGAGAATTTTCACTAAAATGGAGCAAAATACAAATACAGAGGAGGAGATGAAACTCACTCAACTCACAGCTCTCACTCTCCAATTTCTGGTATAAAATATCCTCTCCCTCCCGTCTCTATTTATACACAAAAGGAGTAGGTGAGAGAGCCTTCATTCTTGACCCTTGCTATGTTTGGTGGCTGCCAAGCTTGACTTGGTTGGTTGCCTTCCCACATTTTTCATGCATGTGGGTTGGTGGCTGCCAAGCTTGACTTGGTTGGTTGCCTTCCCACGTTTTTCATGCATGTGGGTTGGAACAACAATTCTCCCCCTCCATACCCATATGCATGACTGACTTCTCACTTGAAGTACATCCCGGCAATGTCTCTACAAATTTCAAGTTTGTCTCTCGAGACCACCTTTGTAAGCATGTCAGCTGGATTCTTATATGTGTGGATCTTGATCAGTTCCAATAACTGCTTGTCCATCACTTCGCGTATCCAATGATACCGAACATCAATGTGCTTTGTGCGAGAATGGTACATCGAATTCTTGCTCAGGTCTATGGTACTCTGACTATCACAATGTACCGTGAACTTTTCTTGCTTTAATCCCAACTCTTGGAGAAGCTGTTTCAACCACAACATTTCTTTCCCGGCTTCTGCTGCGGCAATATACTCTGCCTCAGTTGTGGATAAAGCAACACACTTCTGCAGCTTGGACTGCCAAGACATAGCTCCCCCTGCGAAGGTGAACAGAAATCCTGATGTAGATTTCCTACCATCAAGATCGCCTGCCATATCTGAATCAGTATAGCCTTCCAAGACTGGTTTAGCATCTCTAAAGCACAAACACATTTTTGCTGTACCCTTGAGGTACCTCAGAATCCACTTGACTGCTTCCCAATGCTCTTTTCCTGGATTGGAAAGGAATCTGCTTACAACTCCAACCGCATGAGCAATATCTGGTCGGGTGGACACCATTGCATACATCAAACTCCCTACAGCGGATGAGTAGGGAATCACCTCCATCTCTTGTCTTTCCTTCGTAGAGGAGGGACAAGAATTCTTGCTCAGCTTGAAATGATTAGCCAGCGGAGTACTGACTGGCTTGGCATCTTTCATGTTGAACTTCTCAATCACTCGTTCAACGTACTTCTCCTGTGACAGCCACAACTTCTTGGCTTTCCTGTCACGCACAATATTCATGCCCAAAATTTGTTGTGCAGGGCCTAGGTCCTTCATGTCAAAGGACTGTAATAACTCATTCTTCAGTGATCTGATTGTTGTGGCATCTTGTCCAACGATCAACATGTCATCAACATAGAGCAGAAGTATGATAAAGTTTCCACCGGGAAATGTCCTGACATAAACACACTGGTCTGCAGCAGTTCTCTTGTACTCATGACCTACCATGAATGAGTCAAACTTCTTGTACCACTGTCTCGGCGCTTGTTTGAGGCCGTAGAGACTCTTCTTCAATCTGCAGACTAAGTTTTCTTTCCCTTTGACTTCAAAACCTTCTGGCTGCTCCATGTAAATTTCTTCCTTCAGATCACCATGGAGAAATGCTGTCTTCACATCCATTTGTTCAAGTTCCAAATTCAAACTAGCTGCTAGTCCCAAAACTACTCGAATGGATGTCATTTTCACAACTGGCGAGAAGATTTCATCAAAGTCAATACCTTTCTTCTGCCCAAAACCTTTGACAACCAATCGAGCCTTATACTTGACTAGCTTTCCGCTGCCATCTTTCTTCAACTTGAACACCCATTTGTTCTGCAATGCTTTTCGACCCTGGGGAAGTTTCACCAAATCATAAGTCTGATTCTTCTGCAAGGATTGCATCTCTTCTTGCATAGCTTGCTGCCAGCTACTCTTCTCCTTATGATTTTGAGCTTCTTGAAAACTTTCTGGCTCCCCCTCATCGGTAAGCAAAATATACTCAGAAGTAGGGTATTTGGTTGACGGCTTAAATTCTCTTGTTGATCTTCGTAACTGTGGACCAACAGTCTCTGGTAGAGGGGGTTGTAGCTCCCCCTGCTCAACACCCTCTGCTTCTGGATCTTCTTCTTCTAGAAATCCATCCTGCAACTCTACATCATTGACTGCATGTTGCGGTAACTCTTCTTCATCAGTGGCATGCTGTGATGGTGCAGGGTTTGGAATAATTTTTGAAACATCATCAACTTTGGGTTTGGCTGGTTGCCCAAAGTCTTCAAAGGTCTGGCTTTCTTGAAACACCACATCTCGGCTTCGAATGACCTTTTTGTGTTTCGGATCCCACAATCTGTATCCAAATTCTTCATCTCCATAGCCAATAAAGATGCATGGAGTGGCTTTGTCATCCAGCTTCTGTCTGTGCTCCTTGGATACATGTGCAAATGCTTTGTACGCAAACACTCTCAAGTGAGAGTAAGAGATCTCCCTTCCAGACCATACTTCTTCTGGAATCTGAAAATTCAGTGGAACTGATGGCGATCTGTTGATCAAATAGCAAGCAACACGAACAACTTCTCCCCAAAATGGCTTTGGTGGCTTTTCCATTTTGAGCATACATCTGACCTTCTCCACAATGGTTCGGTTCATTCTCTCGGCTACACCATTGTGTTGTGGGGTTCCAGGAACAGTCTTCTCATGCCGGATGCCGTGAGTAGCACAGTAGGCTTTAAATTCCTTTGACGTGTACTCGCCTCCATTGTCTGTTCGGAGACATTTCAGCTTCTTTCCAGTCTCCCTTTCCATCAGAGCATGGAATGTCTGAAAATGCTGGAACACCTCAGCTTTGGTCTTTAAGACATAAACCCATACCTTCTGTGATGCATCATCAATGAACGTCAGAAAGTATTTTCTACCACCCAAAGATTCCACTTCAATGGGACCGCAAACATCAGAGTATACTCTGCTCAACAACTCTGATTGTCTTCTGGATGATGAATGGAAAGCGACTCTATGATGCTTCCCAAACAAGCAGTTGTCACAAGGATTTAATTTTGCATCTTGGGCAAAGGGAATAAGTGACTTCTTTGCCAAAATCTGTAACCCTTTCTCACTCATGTAACCCAGCCTTTTGTGCCACAAATTTGGTGACGTCTCATCTTTTGCTACGTTGAGGCTATTTGAATTCACCTCCACATGAGTCTTGTATAGTGTGCCAATTGCCTGTCCTTTGGCTACCACGAGAGATCCCTTTTTCAACTTCCATATGCCTTTGCCAAAGTAGTTCTCATAGCCTTGTCGATCTAAGGCTATCCCTGAAATAAGATTCAGGCGTAAATCGGGAACATGCCTGACATCTTTCAACACCATCGTGCACCCAACTTTGGTTTGGATATGAACATCACCAATTCCCACAATTTTTGAAAAACTGGAGTTACCCATTTTCACTGTACCAAAATCTCCATCTTGGTACGTACTGAAGAACTCCTTCTGGGATATAGCGTGGTAGGAAGCTGCTGTATCTACCACCCACTCGGTGTCATTGTCTGACATATGGAGGCATTCTTCTTCTTCAACAGAGAATAATGCAATATCTTCTGAGATAGTAACTGCAGTGGTCCCATCTTCGGTCTTTGGCTGTCTATTGCCTTGTTGTTGTTCTCCCTTCAAGGCATAGCAATACTTCTTTATGTGACCCTCCTGGCCACAATGGTAACATTTAAACTTTGGCCGGCTCGTACCTTCTCTGGATTTCCCTCTGTCTTGAGATCTTCCTCAGCTGTGTCCTCTACTTTTGCTTCTTCTCCTGGCCCTGCCTCTATCTCTGCTTTTATTTTCTGTGACGAGGGCATGAGATTGATCTCCACCCATTTCTTTCTTTCTTCCCTCTTCACTAAATAAAGCATCTGTAACCATGCTCATGGTCAGTTTCCCTTCTGGGGCAGAGTTGCTGAGGGACACCACCAATGTCTCCCAACTGTCTGGCAAAGAACTGAGTAGCAATAGGGCCTGCATCTCATCATCTAACTCCATTTTGACAGTTGTTAGTTGGTTCACCAAATTTTGAAACTCACTGGTGTGTTCAGCAACAAAGATACTGCCTTTCAACTTCAAATTCACAAGTCTTCTCATCAGGAGGGCTTTGTTCCGAGCAGTCTTCGACTGGTACATGCCTTCTAACTTTGTCCAAAGAGCATAGGCATCAGTCTCCTGGGCGACATGGTGGAAGACACTGTGATCAATCCATTGTCTGATCTGGCCAATGGTCTTTCGGTTCTTCCGCTTCCAGTCTTCGTTTTTTTCCGTTGGTGGTTTAACTCCATTAAGCTCAATGGGGTCAAACAAATCTCGGTAATACAAGACATCTTCCATTCTGGGCTTCCAAATGGCATAATTGGAAGCATTTAACTTTATCATGGAACCTGAAGTCGACGTTGATTCCTTCATCATACAAAAAATGATCTTTGGCTGAAAAACAAGTTTTACTGTGGAGTCCGGACTGGTCAAATTAGCCAGAAAAACACTTCGGATTGTCAAAAGAAAGACGGCAAATTTTTGAAAGCTTATTTGCAAAATTTGACCGTACGGATGTGTCCGAAATATTCCAAATAGTTTGAAAACACTATTGGCTCACCCAAATCGGACCTCAAATGGGTTAGACAAAGCCAAAACAATTTTAATGGTTCAGATCGGCAGAGTCTGGTGCGCCTAAGAAGCACCAGATTATTCCTCCGGTTCTGCTGACGTCAGCCTGACGTCAGCGGCTTAGTCAACGCTCTGACTCAGCTTGGTCAACTTGGCTCCGGCTCAGGCGGCTTGGTGCGCGCGCGTGCGGCGCGTGTCTGCGCGTGAACTCACGCGTCTTCTTCCTCTGAAAGCGCGTGTGGCGCGTGAGAGGCCTTCCGATCTCTGTTTTTAACGCGGTTTTCACCTTTGTGCTCATCTCATCGAGTACTTCAATGTGGTGTGATCAAAAGTAGATTTCTACCACTTTGATTTCTGGGTAAGTTTTTGGAACAACACTCTGTTTTTCCGAAAAACGTACAACACCGGCTCTGATACCACTTGTTAGGATCAAACACACCCAGAAAAATTATCTCACACACACAGAGAACACAATATTTACGTGGTTCGGCCCAATGCCTACATCCACGGACAGAAATGAGAATTTTTCCCTAAAATAGAGCAAAATACAAATACAGAGGAGGAGATGAAACTCACTTAACTCACAGCTCTCACTCTCCAATTTCTGATATAAAACATCCTCTCCCTCCCGTCTCTATTTATACACAAAAGGAGTAGGTGGGAGAGCCTTCATTCTTGACTTGGGTAGCCTCCATTCTTGACCCTTGCTATGGTTGGTGGCTGCCAAGCTTGACTTGGTTGGTTGCCTTCCCACGTTTTTCATGCATGTGGGTTGGTGGCTGCCAAGCTTGACTTGGTTGGTTGCCTTCCCACGTTTTTCATGCATGTGGGTTGGAACAACAAAGACTGCAGCAGCACATTTTTTAGTTGGTTTGCATAGTTCTTATACTGATAAAGATTGACAATTTGATGTATATTTCTTGAAACAAAATGGTAAAACTATCAATTAAATTTTTAATAAGCCACTGGGTGAGGTGATTAATGAATTATTGGAATGTAACACCAGATCACACAGCTCAAATCTAGGGAAGTTGGTAACTTTGAAATTCTTTGCATACAGTCAGTTTGAGTATAAAACCAGTTAATAAAAACCACTAAACAAATGAAATGACACCCCAAATATACACTGCTCTATACCCACCTACCAAAATTGACTATTGCTTGTGTTAGAAGAATCAATAAGCAAAGATCAAGGATTGGTTTGGCATATGAGGCGCTTTCTTACCAAACATGACACTTCGATACGAGATTTACTGTGCTATGCAAATTGCCTGGTTCCTCTTCTCTATTTCCTACTTAAAAATTAAAAAATAAAAAAGCAAGTGGAGAAAAAACTAGCTTTTCTTCATGAGTAAGCAGTTGAAGGGGAATTCCTTATTAGAAGAAATTGCATAGTATAGAATATGAGGCAGAAATCATAAATGAATCCAAATCATCCCAACTTCTTGATACCACAATATATATATATATATATAAAGAGACTCCTGGAAAACGTTATGTGTGTTGTATGTGTATATATTGATATAGTTTTGAAGAGAATATATTATAATTGTAAGAATACATGATATCGGAGTAACAATCTCAAAACTGAAACAATTCTACATGGGTGTAGTGTGGGATTTTTTTCCCTTTTTCACCCTTCCAATTAATGAATGTTAAAATTATCGCAGTTGTTAAAATTTGTTTTTTTCTTTTCCTTTTTCTTTTCTATGCAATTCTGAATTTTAAAATTGCGTTACATAGAGCTTGATTTTGTGTTCACAGAAAAATGAGATGTTTGCTTAGGTGGTATTTGATAAAATTGAAAATTGAAAACTCAAAATTTAGTGTTAAGAAGTGAATTCTGAAATTTTTAAGCTAAAAGGTTATTTGATAATGAAAACTAAATGTTGATTTTTTTTAAGCTAAAAAACTATTTAATAAAAATTTATGTGCTAAACTAAAACAAATTGTATGATATATATAATATTAAATTAAAAATTTATTATTTTTAAATTATATTTTTTTATTTTATATTGTGATAGTGAGTTGGTGGTGGTGGTGGTGGTGGTGGTGGTGGTGGAGGTGGAGGTGGAGGTGGAGCAACAATGGTGCCTATAATGTCAATGACAATAGTGGTGGAGGTAAAGAGATAGTGGTTGTGGTAACGGTGGAGGGATAATGTATTTAAGATAAAAAGGGGGTGGCGGCGGTGGTGTAATGATGGTGGTTATTGTGGTGATGGAATGATAATGGTGGTTATTGTAGTGGTAGAAGGGTTTGTATTAGTTATAGTGGTAGTGGTGATTGTGATCATTGTAGTGAAATGATGGTGGCATTTAGAGCATCTCCAGCAAACATAGCTAAAATAGTTATCCAAAATTTTACTTTACTGCTTTAGATAGTCACTTTTTAAACATACACTCCAACAACGCTCTACTTTAATTATATTCTTTTAAAATATTCTTATTCTTTAACCCGGTCGTCCACCAAGATATCCCTAGGTCGTGGTCATCCCCCAAGACAACCACCTTGTGTAATACTTTGTGGTCATCCCCCAGGAGAACCAGCTTGTGTAATACTCTATTGAAATGTTTGTATCGACTTAGCCAATGCTCGAAAACAGAGCTAGGTTAATCTCCTACTACGGCTCTAACAAGAGTAGCAAGCCAGAGCTTAGCCATTTTGCACTGTGGTCATCCCCCAAGACGATCACCTTGTGTAATACTTTGGTGAAATGTTTTGGACATCCTCCCGATCATCTGCCAAGACATCTCCTAGTCTTCCAATTATCATAATTCTAATCTCTTGGCTTTATTTATAATTATTTGATGCCTTAAAAGTACAAAAAGCATGCAAACAAGTAGGCAACCAATGCAAACCAGGAAATTGGACAACTGAACCAAGGCTGGGGCAACAAAGCAGGAAAAGAGCTTTGTGTGGTCGATCAGGTGGATGACCGGGTGATCAACCTGGAAGTTTTGCTCACTTTAGTGCCAATCTGATAACTATAACTAGTTCAATTTACTGCATTTTTCACAAAAAAAAAAATGGACGACAAAAAAAATAAACTATACATTTTTTTATGATAAACATAATAAATTGAACTAGTTACAATTATTGGATCGAACTAATTTTTTGTGTGGATGAAATATACGAAGTATTCAACAAAATGAATGATTTGTATTATCAAAACAGGACCAATGGTAGATTCCACGGGCCGGAACAATGCTCTCCAGTCTAGATTTTGGACTAGAGGGATCCTCCACCTATTAAGTATACAAAAGAAATTATTATAAAGAAAAAGGAAAATAAAATGTATTACTAAAGTTAGTAAATAAACTTAGGGTTTAAAATGAAATCAAACTCAAGTGCATGGAATTTTTCTACATTATGAAATAATACACAAATACCTATTTGCAATTAATAAAGGCTAGAATAATATACTAAAGGTTCTGTGGGGGCCGAGTATTAAGGGATGCAAATAGGCCGAATAGGTGAAAGAATCGAGACATATACATTGTATTCGGCCCCGTCTTATACAAATTCAGAAGTATCCTAATCGGCCACATAGCCAGTTGAGCGAGGAGCCGAGTGAAAAGTGATTTGCAACAAAAGGAGCCGAGTAAGTAGTTACACGGTGGATTAAAGGTGGGCTCGACCTTGAGGCCCCAAGAGAAGATATAAATAGAAGAACATCAACCAGAGAGAGGTATATGAGAACGAGTAGATATAACTTAAGACATAAGCAACCAAGAGAGTGGATACTGACTTATCCGTCAGAGTGCTAATTCCGGCACCCCCGACCGGAGTGTTCATTCTTTTTCAGGTGACTAGCTGAGCATCACGAGCGCCCCTCAGGATCCGAAGAGTATTTCCGAACCACTTCTCCACAGGTTCGTTGGACCTAATTGCAAATTTTAGCAAAATCGGAAGATGAAATAGAATTAACTAGAAACTTAGAATTTAGAGTACAATGACTAAAATTTAGGGTCTCTACATGTTTCCATTCCAAAAAAAAAAAAAAGAAAAAAGTATAGGTTTCACCATTTAAGCTATCTACGAATATTTTCTATATTTCTTTCACAAAATATTGAGAAAAATAGAAAAAGGGTTTTCCAAGTTGAAAAACAAAAGGAAGATCGCATTCAAAGTCACAACTGCACGTTTGTAATAGAGTCAGGAAGTTGTCCACTCTAGAATAAAAATAAAAATAAAAATAGAAATTAGAATTTCAATGGAGAAAATGAAACCACTCATTAGTTCCCATCTTGGAAATTTTGAAGGGAAAATGAACACCACGTACTAATACAAATTACTAAACCAATTAATTTGTAGCTGTTAGAAACATTACGATGAAGCCAATCCATGATATGCCAACATTTGAAATGTTGATGTAACTAATTGATTTTACCAAAATAAATTACATCAGTCTTAGTGGTAACAATGAGATGGAGATCACACAGCATATACTAACCCATAAAACAAAAAACTAGAAATTATTGAAATGTACTATTTTCAACCAACTACCATTGGCACCTAAGAATATACAGATTCAATAGCAAATGAGAATGAAATTAATCCATTCAGTAGAGGTATATAGAATTATAGATAGAAGAGAAAAAGGAAATATTTTAAAGGAAAAGAAAACAGAATGACCATAAAAACAGTGATGTGTGTTGATACAGGTGAAAAATAGAAGCTGGAAATCTGAAGAAATGGACAATTTAGTATGTTATGAGAGTTAGAGTTTAGTTAACAAAGTAGTTAGTTTGTTAAAGAAAGAGAGTATAAAGCTTCTTTTTGTTGGGATTGTATCAGAGGGATCAATGATTGTAATGAAGGGTTTTTATTTTTTATTTTTTATTCACAATCTCTCTGTTCTGCCTCTCTTTTCTCCTCTTTGAATTATTCTTCTTGTTTGCTAAACGTAGCTTACCTATTTTTTTTCTTTGTTTTGTAATATTTTTGGGCTTCATCATGTGTTTAATTTAATCATTGTATTTGGAACCCTTATGTTAAAACTACTCCACTTCACCTACTCCACTACACAACTCCACCTACTACACCTACTCCACTACACCTACTCCACTACACAACTCCACCTACTCCACTGCACCTACTCTCCACCCACATCTCCTATATAAAGGAGACCAACCATGTACATAAAATCAATCAATCATAATACATACAATTTATTCTCTCTCTATCAATTTATCTTACATGGTATCAGAGCAAGGTTAAGAAGCTAGTAATTCTGCTTCACCGGCGGGCGGCAGCCTCGCCTTGGCCGCACGCCGGACCTCTACACATGCCTTCACTCCCTCTCTCTCTCTCTCTCTCTCTCTGCAAGTTCAACCAACCTCCATGGCTCTTCTAGCTCGAAACTCACATCGAATGGCCCTAGTCGCATCACAGAGATCAGCAACGATCCACACAGCCCTCCTATCACTGGCTCCGCCATCGCTGTTGCCGTCGCAGCCCACGCCCTACTCCCGCCCTCCGCCTCCGTCGATGACGTCGCCGGGGGGGATGTCGAAGGCGGCGGAGTTCGTGATCTCGAAAGTCGACGATCTGATGAATTGGGCTTGCCGCGGCTCCATCTGGCCCATGACCTTCGGTCTCGCTTGCTGCGCCGTTGAAATGATGCATACCGGTGTTGCTCGCTACGATTTGGATCGGTTTGGTGTTATCTTCAGGCCGAGCCCTAGGTAGTCCGATTATATGATCGTCGCTGGCACTCTCACCAACAAGATAGCCCCCGCTCTTCTATTATTGGAGATGTTCAGGTCGGAAGAGGTTCCTCTATTTGGTATGGATGTGTTCTGAGAGGTGATGTGAACAACATCAGCATTGGATTGCGAACAAATATACAAAATAATTCTCTTGTTCACGTAGCCAAATCTAATTTAGCAGGTAAGGTTTTACCTACTATTATTGGTGACAATGTCACTGTAGGTCATAGTGCTGTCTTACATGGATGTACCATTGAGAATGAGGCATTTGTTGGTCTGGGTGCAACCTTGCTTGATGGGGTATTTGTTGAGCAACATGCCATGGTTGCTGCTGGAGCCCTTGTGAGGCAGAATACAAGGATCCCCTGTGGAGAGGTGTGGGGAGGCAATCCAGCCAAGTTTCTAAGGAAGCTGACAGAAGAAGAGATAGCCTTCATCGCCCAATCAGCCACAAATTACACCAACCCCACTCAACTTTCTTTTCTTTTAATATATATATATATATGTTTATTATAATATATTACCTAAAGCTCCCACTATGTCCACTTTTGCACAAACCCATACCTCTTTTTCTTTTTCTTCTGAAGCAACTGAGTCAATCTTCACCTTTTGCACCCCACCCACGTTGCTCCACTTTCTTTCTTTTATTTTATTTTATTTATTTATTTATTTTTTTTTTCATTATAAAAAAAAAACAATCATCCATTTTCTCTCTCGAGATTTCCTTCTTTTAACACTCCGTTTGTGAGCTTTTCCAGATTCCTGTTCCCACTACCTTCCTTTTCTTTTATTTTATTTTTTCTATCTTTCTTTTTCCATCAATATTTCATTATTATTCCTCTCAGTTGGTGAGCACCATCCCTCCATGATACCCATTTTATTATTATTATTATTATTATTATTATTATTATTATTATTATTATTATTACTCCGGGTTACATCCCTCTCCTCAACTATCTTTTATTTTCTATATATATGTACATTCCAACCACTTCTGATTTTTATCAATTTTCTTTTATTTTCATTCCAAAAAAAAAAAAAAAAAAACAACAACAACACACAACAACACAAAAAAATTTATTCAACAACAAAAAAAAAAAAAAAAAAAAAAAACCACCACACAAATCCAACACCCATAACAACAAAAAGATTTGTTTTCTTTTCTTCAGACGGCCACCCACCGACTTCACTTCTTCGCCTCTTCCGCCGGTCTTTTCTTCTTGCCTCCGTCCTGGGCGGCCCTTGCCGGTGCTGCCTCTGTGTTTCCCGCGCCGCCGAGCCCGTTCACTCCCCCTTGCTCCTCCACCGCAGCATATGGCGGACCTCCGAATCGGAACATAATGGTGGCCTTCCGCTTCAGCTCCTTGTTTTCTGCCTTTAGTACACATATTTCTGCTCGCGCATCCTTATACATGCGCTAGAGCAGAGCTAGTTGGGCGTTTAACTGCTGCACCTCATTTGTCCTACTCTGAAGCCGATGCGACAAGTTTGTGACTGCAGTCATGGTCTCCACACATGACTTCAATGTATACTGATTGGCCTCAATATCTGATTGCGCTGCCATTATTTGCTCCACAGACCGCATAGGAAAGGTCAACGGAGCAAAACCAGGGGTGCTTGGTTGCGGTTCAAGGGAAACCGCACCGGTTATCTCTCTTGTGGACTCGTTGAGGTCTGGAAAGAGAGTGAGCAGACCACGGGAAGAAGAGGCCATGTTTTGGGTTGCTGAGTGTTTCAGATGTTACAGAGTGTTTCAGGGTTTGCAGCTCTTAGAGGAAAGCTCTCAGAGAACGAAGAGGTTTCAACTGGTTAGTTCTGCTTCCAAGCCTCAGGCTTCGCTTTGGTTTATATAGCCAATGCCGAAGAGGACGACATGACCCTCTATCGGTCACATGCATCGCCGCGTGTTCGGCGCCCCTTTTGATGGCTCGACGCTTTCTGTCGGGCGCGACTTTTGATGAAGTGGACGCGCCTTTTGAGGGCGCGACTTTTGAGGGCTCGATATATATATCCATGTATATATATATTTGGGCAGCCTATGTACACCATTATACAGTGTTCTCTACAACGGTCCGGCATGACCCCATAAACTGTCCCGACATTGATTCCGGTTAGCTTTTACAACGGTCCGGCATGACCCCATAAACTGTCCCGACATTGATTCCGGTTAGCTTCTACATCAATCCGACATGACCTCGTAACCTGTCCCGACATTGATTCCGGTTAGCTGCTCCAACGATTCGATACAGCCATACCGTGTCTTCAACAACGGTCTAACACGACCATACAGTGTCTCCTATCCTCTTTTCTTTTATGTATTAGTCTATTTTCTTATTTTGGTTACTCTTTCCAAACTCAAGTTGATTTGTGTCTCTCCTCCTTGAGTTTACGGGGGGCTGTTAAAACTACTCCACTTCACCTACTCCACTACACAACTCCACCTACTACACCTACTCCACTACACCTACTCCACTACACAACTCCACCTACTACACCTACTCCACTACACCTACTCTCCACCCACATCTCCTATATAAAGGAGACCAACCATGTACATAAAATCAATCAATCATAATACATACAATTTATTCTCTCTCTATCAATTTATCTTACACCTTAGTTGTGTTAACGGTCCAAAAAGAAGAAGAAAAAAAAGTAAACCCTTAGTTGTGATAAAAATCTGAGACGATTTTGGTACTGAGAAAATAAATAATAAAAATGCTACGACGGAATGTGTTATTATTTTTTGTTTTTTTTTTTCTTTTTAACAACAAAAAAAAGTTTCACGGGGATAGCATAACTTATGCAGGCCGGTGTAATCGATTGACGGTCAGATTTAACTTAACCCAGATTTAACCCAACTCACTCCACAACAAGTGTCTTTAGATTTTGCGAGTATAGTGCAGTCTTTTGAAAAAAATTACATTCCCAATATTGAACCCAAACATCTTGCATGGAAGAAAAGCAAAGAACCACTCGACCACCACCCCGGTGGTTTTATTTGTTTGCTTGTGTCTTGAAGTTTGCTGCTTATACTAGTTGGGGGTGACTAGCCATAGATACTCTCTAGGCAGGAATTGGATGATGGGCCAATATTGGCCTTTCCCCGGCCCATTTCTCTAAATATTCCTACAATTTTATTTTCGCAATAAGGTGAATTTTTATTTTATACCCAATATAGAATAAAATGAATTTTGAATGGAAAATTTACCTATAAATCTCATTTTGAGAAACGGTGATAATTTAATCCCAAGGATTTTTTTATAGACCAATTAGTCCCATTGATTTTGGAAACGTAAATTTAATATATTATTTAAAAATTAAATTTACGGTTATACCCTTATTTCTGTTATGTTTCCTTCTCTTTTTTTCTTTTATACTAGAAAGGTAAGGTACACAATATGTGAGAATTAAATTTGGGATAAATTTTTGTATGAGAATCTTTTTTTATTTAGAAAACATTTCAAAAGGAATACAAAAATGAATTAAAATATGAGATTCTTCAAACATTCTAAAAGGATATGAGATTCTTCAAACATTTTAAAAGGAGCACAAAAACTTCTTAATAAGCTTTGGACAAATGTATAATTTCAAACTGTAACACTCTAATGAAACACTCAAACGTAATACTCCAATGTAACACTCAAAAAAAAAAAATATTAGTGTATTTTTTTCAAATATAGCACTCTCATATAATACTTAAAAAAAAAAAAAAAAAAAAAAAATTCCTTAGTGTAACACTATAATATAACACTCAAAAAAACTCCTTATTGTACTTTTCCCAAACTCCAATATAACACTCTTAAAAAACTCCTTAGTGCAACACTTTAATATAACACATAAAAAAACTCCTTAGTGTACTTTAATCAATTGTAACACTCTAATTTAACACTCCAAAAAAAGCAAACCATTTCAAAAGGAATACAAAAATTCCTTAATAAGTTTTGGACAAATTGATAATTTTAAATTGTTAGGGTTACGTTTAGAAAAAGTACACTAATGAGTTTTTAGTATTTTTGTGTGTGTTACATTGAAGTATGTTACATTGAAATGTTACGTTTGTGATTACATTGATTGGAGCATTACGTTTGGAAAAAGTATACTAAGGAGTTTTTTTTTTTTTTTTTTTTTGTGTGGTACATTAGAGTGTTACGTTTAGGAAAAATGCACTAAAGAATTTCTTTTTTTAGTGTTACATTGTTACGTTTAGAAAAAGTACATTGAGAAGTTTTTTAATTTGTTACATTAAAGTGATACGTTATTGAAGTGTTACATTAGAGTGTTACGTTTTTGTTCGTAATGTGGAATTTGTTCTAGAAAGAAGGAAAATCCAAAACTTCTATATTGCGAATTGCCCAAATATGTAATTTTATATTTAGAGAAACCCACTTTTATCCCTGAAAAATTGAATCCAAACATGTAAGTGACTACCATTTTGTGTAATTTTCACTTTAATGAGACCTTTGGATTCAAAAGAAAAAAATGAAGGACTAAACAATTTGTAAAATCACATTTTAAGATTTATTGGCGTTTCACCCATTTTGAAAACACATTTTTTCAATTTTAAAATTGATTAGAATAGTATTAAAAATACGTCATAAAAAGTATGCTTTCAAAACATATTTTTGATTAAGACTCTGTTTGTTTTGATGTAAAATATTATTGTCAAAATTATTTTACTCGTTTTTCGTAATGTGGTTGAACAAAAAACAAATAAAATATTTTTTAAGAAAAATATTTTTGTATTATTTTCTCAAAAATGACTTGCCATTAAAAATTTCGTAAATTAATTTTTACGAAGTTGACTCTCATTCACTACGTTTTTAACACACTTAGCCTTTTTTAATAAATATATTAGCTCACTAAAAAGTCATAAATGACATTTTATTGATCAAAATTTATCTTTTCGACCATAAAATTTTTTTGTTTCAAGTGTCAACAAAATGTCGAAAAACAAAAACCAAAGCATTTTTTTTTTGTGTAAAATAATTGACAAGAAAAATATTTATTGCGTAAAATATTTCAAATTGAAACGGAGCCTAAGTTATGTTAAAAATTTTAATTAATCAAAAGCGGATTTTGTAAACATGATTTTACGAAAATTATAAATAACACTAAAAATATTTTTTTATTTTTTATTTTCTAGCTAAAATATTTGTATGTGTAAAGCGGGTTTTGTAAACATGTTTTTTCATTTAAATATTTTTTCTTTTATTTTTTTAATAAACAAACTAACATGAAAACATTAGTCATTTTTTAATATTTCAACGGAAGTGTATGGATTTAAAAAAAAAAATTAAAAAAATACTGAAGTGCACTATTAGCCATTATTGTCAACCATTTTAAATGTCATTATTAGTCTCGTTTGATAATGTTTGGCTTTTTTGTTTTAACTAATAAAAGGTCACATGCAGTGCAGATGAATATTAATCTGGTAGATATATTTTATATTTTTTGTTAAAGATAAATGCATTTCAATGCATATAAATTCTCACTTTGACTCGCAATATAAACGAAATGGTTGCAGATATAATCATAACAACAAGACTACAAACTCAGATTTTTTTTATCCATAATTTTTTCATAAATAGAAATTAATAATTCAAATTCATTTCACTCATGAATTGCACATTTCATCAATTTAATTTCTACTATACAAACTCATTCTCTATAAATTATGGTTTCTAAGTCTATTTCCTAACATTTTTGTAATCACAAATTGTTGCTACAATCTCCTTCATGTTTTCTTTACATAGACATCTCATTACAAGTTGTTCAAGTCTTTAACCCAAGCCTTAGAACTTGTAGATATGTTGTTCAAGCATCTAAACCCGAAATTTAGGCAATATAAATTATCTTTAAAAGATAAATAAAAAGGCTTTATAGTTGTAGTAGATGGTAGATTTTTTTTTTTTTATTTATAAAATTGGTATAAAAAATAAAGTGGGTTTCAATCCCACTAAAAAAGAAAAAAGAAACAAGAAGGGAAAAAAAAAGAGAAGGAAATAAGTGGTAATTGTTAAGAATGCTTTCAATAGTGGGTTTCAATCCCTCGAAACAATTATGTGTTGTAGTAACTAAGTTTTATTTGTGGTAGGATTTTTAAAGTATTGGTGGTAATATGCTTTTGATTTAATTTTGTTTGACAAAAAAATGTTTTTATTTTTAATTTTGGTTATGTTAATCATGTCATATGATTGCAATGAATATTATGCAATTTGTTGTCACATTGTGTTGTCATGGGTAATTCTTTTGCCACATCATTTGCTCTCAGTACATATCATTTATTTATTTTTGTTTTACTCCTTCCACACACCAAAGGAGGAATGATCAAATGAGATTGATCATCAATAGGCATTCACGCAAAGAAGATGCAAAGAAGGAATCCAAATGAATGGATCGAATCTTGCAAATGCTATTGTGTAGGTGAAAATATAACCACACTGCAACCTTAGTATCCAGCTGGAGAGCACCGGCAGAATAGATGGCACCTGTCTAACATGCAACAGAAAGAGAAGACTCCGGTGGTGGTTCGCCACCCGGGGGTACTCCGACGATCAAGTCAGTACTCAATATCTCTCAAAGATAAATCAATTATTCAACTCACAAACTTGAGCATAAAAAGCATACCTTAGACCCATGGGGGTGCCTCTCTTTTATAGCCAATACAATCCTAGTCCCAATAGGAGCCTAGCCCTAATAGACTTAGGATTACTGCTAATCTGGGACTCCCAGTGGGATTAGGATAAACTCTCTAAGAGTCTTACCTTTACCCAAACTGAAGTTTTCTCCCAATCTAGGACTCTTGTCCCTCATCCATGTTGAGTTCCCTCTTCATTCTAGGACTCTTGTCCCTTATCCACTTATCTCGGATTCCGATATCTTCGGAGATAACCTCGGCCTAACCGAGATTACCTCGGCATAACGACCAGGACACGTGGCACCTCGGCTGACACGTCGGCGTCACCTTGGCCACGTGTTGGTGCTCAGAAAATATATCCCCACAACTGCCCCCTAGGTTCTATTACCTCGACATTCTGAGGTGATGAAACCTACATTGTTCGCTCATCTGTGCCCCTCTGTCCGAGATCAAACTCGCCGACCTCAAAGTTCCCTAGACTTTACTGTCCACTTGTGTCAAGTATCAAGTTTCAAGCTTTCCAAGCGGCTTGAGATCACACCTCCTAGCCGAGGTTCTGGTTCCATTGATTCGAAAACTCCAAGAGCTTTGCAACTGCTCCATTCACATCTTCTGGTGGGTTCCCGATTTCCAGTCATCTATTTGACTCCGGCGATGTTCATACCGGCGTTCATTTCACTTGGTAGGCTCATAAATTCCTTACTTGTTATTAAGCTCAATATTTCATAACTCTTCTGAATCTGTTTACTTGCCATGTGTTGTCTTCTATTTTGATTTGTTTTACTGTTTGAATGCCTGGCACTGTTCTTGCCATATCCACTTTCTGTTGCTAGCATCGTGCCTGGGTCATTACTTTCTTGTTCTTCACATACTTACTTAGTTCCTGTCCACTTGGCTTTATTCATGAACTTTGTTGTCTTCTTGACTTTGAATTTTCTCTTCTTGTTTTTTTTGTTGGATTTCCAGATTCTTGCCTTTGCATAGTCTTAGAACCACGTCCCTTCTTGAAGTTGATGTCGAGATAACGGTAGAGAAGCTCCCCCTACTGACTGCCGATGCTGAACCACCGTCAACCGTTTAAGCAGCTTAGTCCGACGTTCTTCCCTAATTCTTAGGGTCTTCATTCTTGTACTTTTGTTTTCTTTGCATATGTAACTTTTTTTGCTTCTGAAAAATGTTTGTTGTTTGATGTTAACATTCCTTGCTCCTTGATTATCATTCCTTCTTCCACTGTATTTGATAGCCATGTCGGGTAATTGACTTCTCTGATGGCCCTGGCCTCCAGAAGTCTATCTACTTCTTCTTCCACTGCTTCGTCGTGCATCAACGTCGGTCTTCTTGTTCGTTGTATTACAGGTTTGGCCGACCTGTCGATGTTCAATTGGTGGCAAGTGACCTCGGGGTCAATGCCAGGCATTTCGTAAGGTGTCCAAGCGAATACTTCAATGTTTGCTCTCAAAAAAGCTTCTAATTCTCTTTCTTCTTCTTCAGCTAAGCCTGAGCCAGGAAGAAAGAAGCGTTCTTCGTCCCCCTCCTGGACGAAGATTTTCTTTAGTGCCTCTTCACTCTTCTCGGCTGGCTCTTTGCCGACATCATCTAGGACCTTTATGTCCTCGTTTTCAATCTATGCCTTCTCTGGTTCTCGAATGCTGCAGGTGGATTTCATTGCTGCCATGGAGCAATTTTTTGCCTGCAGTTGGTCTCCTCTGACTTCTTCAATCCCATGTTTTGTTGGGAACCGCAATAGTTGATGTAATGTTGAGGGAACTGCCCCCATTGCATGCAACCATGATCTTCCCAAGATTTGTAAGGAGATGGAGTGTCGATGATAGTGAATTCTGTTGTGATCTTTCTGGTGCCAGCCTGCACCTCCAAGCTTACTGCTCTTAGTGGCCATGTCGGCGTTCCAATGAACCCAACCATTGGGCCATTGGGTTGCTCCATATCGTCTGGATGAAGGCCGAGCTCCTTGTAACATCGGACATGCATGATGTCACAAGAGCTTCCTTGGTCAATCAAGATGCGTTTCACTTGGCACTTCCCAACCTGGAGGGATACTACCAAAGCATCATTATACGGGTGTTGGACCATCTCGAGGTTAGCTTCAGTAAAAGACACTACTGGTCCCAAGCACTCATCTGCCCAATGTCTCTTGTCCCCGACTTGGTAGACATGTTGCAGGTGCTTTACCTTCTGAGTCTCCCCCCTAATTTCGTTCTCGTTGACCCTCGAGTGAATTACATTAATTACCTGAGGTCCTCCTGCCTGAGGTTGCTGTGCTGGGGGAGGCGGAGCTGCTGGCACTTGAGGCAGTTTTGCCTATTCTTCT
This sequence comes from Camellia sinensis, assembly GCF_055761805.1. Taxonomy (NCBI): domain Eukaryota; kingdom Viridiplantae; phylum Streptophyta; class Magnoliopsida; order Ericales; family Theaceae; genus Camellia; species Camellia sinensis. Next base: position 100,082,930 of record NC_138962.1, on the reverse strand, counting down.
CTTGTTCTGGTCTCATCGACGAGGTCCTTTCAGATGGTCTTGCCTCATCAGATCTTCTAAGTGAGCTTTTAGTGCTCTGCAGCCCTGAGTCATATGTCCGCCTTCAGCATACACCTTAACTATGCAATCTCCTCGGGGTATAATACCTCGGTTGTACCCATTAATCGGTTTATCTCGGCTTCGACCTAACACTTGAAAATATTTATCATAATATTTCCATAAGTGTTATTTACAACTTGATACTTCACTCTTAGCAAGACTTCTGTCTTCAAATTTCTTCCAAGTCTTGGCAACATGGTTATCTCGTCACGTGTATAGATACTTCATAACCTTGGTTTAATTTCAACTTGTAAATTTTCTCAAAATTTCAACAAGTGTTAAACCAATCTTCTCTCAATCATGACCTCAGTTTAACTTTAACTTGTAAATTCTCTCAGAATTTCAACAAGTGTTAAACCAATCTTCATTTCTCGGCTTAACTCCAACTTGTAAATTCTCTCAGAATTTCAATAAGTGTTAAGATAATCTTCGTTTCTCGACTTAACTCCAACTTGTGAATTCTCTCAGAATTTCAACAAGTGTTAAGCTAATCTTCGTTTCTCGGCTTAACTTCAACTTGTGAATTCTTTCAGAATTTCAACAAGTGTTAAGCTAATCTTCGTTTCTCGGCTTTAACTCCAACTTGTGAATTCTCTCAGAATTTCAACAAGTGTTAAGCTAATCTTCGTTTCTCGGCTTAACTCCAACTTGTAAATTCTCTCAGAATTTCAACAAGTGTTTAAGCTAATCTTCATTTCTTGGCTTAACTCTAACTTGTAAATTCGCTCAGAATTTCAACAAGTGTTAAGCATCATCTCGGTTTAACTTCAACTTGTAAATTGCTACAAATTTCAACAAGTGTTAAACATCATCTCGGTTTAACTTCAACTTGTAAATTGCTACAAATTTCAACAAGTGTTAAACATCATCTAGGTTTAACTTCGACTTGTAAATTGCTACAAATTTCAACAAGTGTTAAACAATAATCTCGGTTTAACTTCAACTTGTAAATTGCTACAAATTTCAACAAGTGTTAAACATCATATATCGGCTTAACTTCAACTTGTAAATTGCTACAAATTTCAACAAGTGTTAAGCATCGCTTCGATTTAACTTCAACTTGTAAATTTTCTCAAAATTTCAGCAAGTGTTAAACATCATCTTGGTTTAACTCTGCTTGTAAACTTTCCTCAAGTTTCAACAAGCGTTAAACATATTCTTCTTCTCTCTGCCTCTTGCTTGCTGGATCCATTGTTACCTCGGCCTCGCTTTGGCGAGCCGTTTCCTTTCTCATGCTTTTATAAGCCTCTGCATCCTTTTGTACGTAGGGTCACCAGAATCCCTATGATATGGTTTTGTGCAAGGGATCTGCCCCCTGCATAGCTTCCACATACTCCTTTGTGGACTTTATAAAAGGTCTTCATCTTGGCTAACTTCAGTCCGATCTTGTGTGTTTTCTTTTTTATCTTCTGGGATCTGAGATTTGCTCACTGAGCTCTTCTCTTCTCGGATTTAAGTGCTGAGCTCTTGTCTTCTGGAATCTTGGATCTGCTCACTCAGGTTGAGCTCTTCTCTTCTCGGGCCGACTTATCTAGGCCGAGATCATGTCTTCTGGAATCTTGGATCTGCTCATTCAGGTTGAGCTCTTTGAATGTCATCTTCTTGGGAGTGCGTATGCCCCCTGTCTTTGTATCCCTTCTGGAAGGGTCTTCATTCCGTTTATGTCGACACATTCTCCATCCTTGCTAAACTAGTCGTTTCCGATACGTTGATCTTGTACGGTGGTGGCCATCTATTCTCCTTTCGTTCCCACAGACGGCGCCAAATTGTGTGGGTGAAAATCTAACCACACTGCAATCTTAGTATCCAGCTGGAGAGCACCAGTAGAATAGATGGCACATGTCTAACCTGCAACAAAAAGAGAAGATTCCGGTGGTGGTTCGCCACCCGGGGGTACTCCGACGATCAAGTCAATACTTAATATCTCTCAAAGATAAATCAATTATTCAACTCACAAGCTTGAGCATAAAAAGCATACCTTAGACCCATGGGGGTGCCTCTCTTTTATAGCCAATACAATCCTAGTCCCAATAGGAGCCTAACCCTAATGGACTTAGGATTACTTCTAATCTGGGACTCCCAGTGGGATTTGGATAAACTCTCTAAGAGTCTTATCTTTACCCAAACTGAAGTTTTCTCCCAATCTAGGACTCTTGTCCCTCATCCATGTTGAGTTCCCTCTTCATTCTAGGACTCTTGTCCCTTATCTACTTATCTCAGATTTTGATATTTTCGGAGATAACCTCGGCCTAACCGAGATTACCTCGGCATAACGACCAGGACACGTGGAACCTCGGTTGGCACGTCGGCGTCACCTTGGCCACGTGTTGGTGCTTAGAAAATATATCCCCACAGTTATTAAGGCTCAGGGTTAACTCTGACTTTTTAGAGGGCCTAGGACGAACTCAGAAGATGGGTCTCGATTCTCATACAATTGTTAAAATATATATATACATTGCTAAAATAGTAACAATCTTCAATTTATTTTTATTTTTTGCTTGTACCTTCTATAAATTTGTTGCATATAGTACACATAATTATTGACGTAAATCATAATTATTGAGATAAATTTTAAATATTTTTGATTATTAACACTATCAATTTATTCACACTTTTTCCTAACATAGTAAATTAAATTGAAAATTTGAATAATTTCAGCTTAAAAAAAAATTATTTCTCCAAAACAATTGTAATTTGTATAGTCAAACAATATTAGGTAAATTATACAAATAGTCCCTATAGTTTACAAGATGTGTCAATTTGGTCTCAGTTGTTTGAATTTACTTGGTTTTGTTTCTTAATTTGACGGATTGTGTCATTTTAGTCTAATAAATAACGGTTGTTAAGTTTGGTGAGCGGGAAGTCAAACTATGTGTCAATTTGGTCTTTGTAGTTCACACCATGTGTCAATTTGGTCACTGTCAAAATCGAGCAAATTAAAACAGCAGGGACCAAATTGACACATTGTGTAGATTTTCTGTCCACTAAACTTAACAACCATTATTTATTGGACTCAAATGACACAATCTATTAAATTAAGGGACAAAATTGAGCAAATTGAAACAACAGAGACCAAATTGACACATCGTGTAAACTACATAGGCCATTTGCATAATTTACCCAACAATATTCTATAAATAATTCATGCATTTGTCTAATAACCATCCATTATTTTTAAATAATTCACCAATTCAATTGTTTGTTTAAAATTTCATTTTTAAACTAGAGCAAATTGTGACAATAGTCCCTGTATTTTGGTCCTTACGTCATTTTGGTCCCTGTAATTTCAATTGACTCGATTTTAACCTTGAATTTATGATTTTGCTCTTAGCATTTTTTATGATGATCCAGAATTTAAAAAAAAAAAAAAAAGGGCCCTCAAATACACATTACACAGACGCACACACCCAATTTATATATACATGGATATGTAGCCTAAGAGATTTGTGTGTGCTGATATAGACATATATAATATAATTTATATATATATATTTGTGTGTAAAGATAGGCAACCACGTGGGGGGGGGGAGGGGGGCGCTGCCCCTCCACTCCTTTCCCCTCATTCCTTTTTCTCTTTGCTTATTCTTCTTGTTTGAAGCATCTACAATGGTCTGGTCTACAAAACTGGAGAGAGAACCCAGTCAACCATAATCGTTTCTAGGGACCCTCTGGTCCCCAATCACTGGCACTTTCAGGATATGATGAAGTAAATGATGGCCTAATGGCATTGAGTTCTTCTCTAGCAGAGATGGACGCTTTGGTTCTCAACACTGCTGACCCTTTAACCAAATCGAAGCTCTCTCACATGGCTTATTCTCTCTAGCCTCTCTCTCTAGTTCTGATCTCTAAATTCACTCTCAATTTGTGTGTGCTCGATCTTTCCCTCATCTAAAGAAGAAGATGATGGATAAAGAAGCTTTTCTTGGGGGAGAAAGCAGTGGTGGTGGGAGTAGAGATCGGTCATCGCACTTCCCTCGAAGATCAGACGCCATCGCTTATGGCTCACCTTACCAGAAGGCCGCTACTCTTGTTGATTTGGCTGAAGATGGTGTTGGTCTTCCTGAGCAAATTCTTGATCAGTCAAGCTATGAAACTGCAACAAAGTTTTACTTCATATTTGTTCAATTTGATTTACTTTGGTCCCTTAATTTCTTTGCTTTGATTGTTCTAAATTTCCTTGAGAAGCCGTTGTGGTGTGCTGAGTATTCTGCATATTCTTGCAGTAATAGAGAGTACTATTTTCTTGGACAGTTGCCATACTTAACTGGTGCAGAGTCTCTTGTTTATGAGGGTGTAACTCTTATCATTCTCATGATACATACCTACTTTCCCATTTCTTATGAAGGATTTCATATCTACTGGAAAAGTCATCTTAATCAATTAAAGGGAATTACGGGAGAGCATCCTCATCTTGGCTGGAATGCTTAGCACATACTTCAATGTCGTGGCTCTTGGGTTTTTATTTCTTCTGTTCTCCAGTTGGGTATCGTATGTCATGTTTGAAGATACCGAACATGGGAAGACAGTTTTGACTTCTTTCGACACAGCATTATATCAAATGTTTGTTTTGTTCACCACATCTAACAATCCCGATGCCTAGATTCCTGCATACAAGGCTTCACGTTGCTTCAAAAGTCAGCTTGCAAAACAAGTATCTGAAAAGGACTGTACGAGGAAAATAATTTTAGGGAAAGTCTTTAATCTCATTCATAAAAATAATTGTGGATATTAACAAAGGGCAATGTATCCATCTGTTTGAAGAGCTCAATAAATATAGTTCTTGAGGCCAAAGTGACGAGCTTGGTTAGAGCAACATTTTGATCGGTGGAGATCAAAATCTGACAAAATCGAAAATTTGGATTAGCTTTTCTTCGTACTTGAGGTAAGGATTTTTCCTATACTTCTTTATGCACTTTTACTTGATTATAGGGAGTTTAGAGTTGTATATAATTTAATTAGATTTTTTGAAAAAAAATTGTGATTTATTTGCTTAAAAGAGAAATTTTGAGAAAAATACAAAGTTGATGCCCAAATTGTGAAAGTGTAAACTTGGAATATGTTTGTAAGGTTGTGAAAGAGTTATGTTTTAAATTTGAACAAAAACGGACTTCGATTCGATTGGTTTTGAAATTTTTACCGGTTTATGACCAAAAAAGCATTTTTACGGAAAACAAAGGAATTACGTTTAATTTTTTGGGCTTTCGATCAAAATAGGATGTCATAACTAAATAATGCTTGGAGAATGAGTTTGGAAAGAAAATGACATTTTCTTGGGCATTAACGGTATTGTTTTGTTTAATGTATCTGTTGGAATAAAACTGACACGGTTAGAAATGGACCTTGAGAGGTTACCGGATGTGATTGTGATATGAAAACTAGTGTAGTTGTTCATATTTGATGAGACGTGGAATAGATTGTATTTATCAGAATTTTTTTGGAATTTAATTGTTTAAATATCCGTTTAGAAATATCTGTTTTGGGCTATCGGTGGAGGATAGCCATGATTGTTGTAGAAATGCATGAGACTTGGGTAAATTGAACCGCATTCCTCATTTGTTGCATTGGACATTGCATTACATTCATTTCATTGGAAATGTATCTATTTTTGAGAAATGTTTGGAAATATATTTGTTTGCGAAAAGATGAATACTTGGCGAATCTGGGTAGGGGGTGTAGAACCGCGTAGTTAGGTGTCGAGCCTTCCAGTTTACTAATAAAAATGACAGTGGTAGTGCATTAAGGCCTACTTGCAGATACTCATCTAGAGATTCACAGAGCTTGTATTCATGTAACATATATGGTTTAAAATGGAAATGATTTTATATTTGTTGTTGCATCTCAGCATTGCATGCTTTATAAAAAGAGAGATAAACTATTTTATCATGAGCATGGCATGAGCATACTCCTCTTTAGTCTTGTCATTGTTCATATGTTGTATTGTATATCTCTACTAGGCTGTGGCTCACCCTATAAGGGAAACCATTTCAGGTACAGGTGCTATGCCTCTGTCAAGGCATTGACTTGGGAGGACTCGGAGCTGAGGCTTCATTTTTGTTTTATTATTATTTGTTGAATGTAAGCCCAGGGCTAAATTTGTGTTAAGTTAAAACTCCATTTTGTGTAACCAAGAATGTTTTTGGATAAATTTGTAAGCCTGTAGGACACTTATCATCTGTTTGGCTTCCATTTCATATTTGTTGTACAATGCATATTTGGGATTAGAACTGGGGCATTGAGATTTGAACAACATCTATTTGGCATTTGGGATTTAATGGAAATGGGTGTATGGATTAGTTAGCTATATATGTGTTTGTCTATCAGGTGGGTTTTGTTGCATAAATAAATATATCATGCCCAATTTTCGAGGCGTGACATTTTTTTTGTAAAAAAAATATGCATATAAGTAACTTGTGTCATATTTTTTAGAGTAAAATTATAAATTTACTAACTTCAGTGATTTAACCTTAACTAATTCAGTGATTATTTTACGTCAAAAACACTAATGATATTATCAATTGGACCAAATTGACACAAAATTTAAAAGTAAGGGTCAAAATTAAGCCAATTGAAAATGTATGGACCAAAATAACATAGAGGGTAAAATATAGGTTCAATTTTCCCTTTAAACTACTAATACTATAATGCAGTATTTGGTTCACTGAAATGTAATTGAATTTGAATGTATTGGTCATTTATTAATCATAAAATTACTTTTTCCTCAAAATGGTGAATGATGATTTTATTTGTAATCTTTTTTAGTAAATCAAACGTGAAAATAGATATTATTGAAATGACTACTCTATTCAACTTTATTTTAATAAATCAAACATAACTTAAGACCGAAATAATTAACCAAACATAACTTAAGATCAAAATTATTTCAGGGCCTTATTTTTAGATAGAATTTGGGGGCCTGAGGCGGCGGCCTTACTTGCCTTACCTCAGGGTTGGCCTTGTCAAGGCTATCACAGAGGATCCTACACGTCTCTAACACTCTGAGCTTTCGGATTATTCGGACTCTAAGATTTCCAATTTGAGTGAGGATTAGAACTTCACGTGTGTACTAAATTATATCAGTTTTTCCATAATTTAGTATTGTGTGTGAAGTTGAGTGTTTCACAGTGAGATTGTGGGAGGTTGTGTTTCAATTATCTTTGTAATTGTTAAACTTTATACTTGTCATTTTAGTTATGCTGACTATTAGCCCTTATAACTAATTATTAGTTTATTTAGTTTGTATATGAGAATTAAGTTTAAAAGATCAAATATTAAAGTTTCTAGAACGAAATAATATAATTGTTCTAGTTTTACAATCGGTAAATATATATATATATATTTTATCGATTTTCTAAAAAAATTAAAAACAAATACTAAACAAGATCAGTAATGACATTTCAATTGGTTGACAATAATTAATGATACATTTATCAAGTACACTTCAAAAAAAAAATTTGTCCATACACTAGTTGAAATATTAAAAAATGACTAATATTTTTACTATGTTATTTTTTTATTTTTTATTTTTTTAAAAAAAGAGTGTAAAAACGTTATTACACATTTTTAATGTCTTCAAAAAGAATAAACGTAAAACGTGTTTTGTAAACATATTTTATAAAAAATAAAAAGTGAGTTTACAAAACCCATTTTATACCTACAAAATATTTTAATTAGAAAATAAAAATATTTAAGCTAAAAAAAAAATTAAAAGATATTTTTATGTGATTTATAATTCTTGTAAAAGCGTTTTTACAAAATTCACTTTTGTTTAATTAAGTTTTTTAACATAACTTAATGAAAAATGTGTTTTGAAAACACACTTCTCATGAGATATTTTTGTTATTACTTCAATCAACTTTTAAATCTAAAAAACGTGTTTTTAAAAATGTGTTTTCAAAACCCACTTTACCCTATGTTGGGAATAAATTAAAAATCCACGCTATTGTGGAAATAAAGTTGTAGAAATACTTTTCTTAGGAAAATGGGCCAGATTAAATATATGATAGGGTCACCTAATATTTTTTTTTGGATCGGCAAAAGTTAATTATTAATTATTAGATTAGCATCTATGGAAGTTAACCCTACCATTTGCAAAGCATCAAGTGCTGGCCTCCTTAATTCAACTCCTCCTATAAAGAGTATAACTCATGACTTCCCCCTAGGGATTAAGCCCTAAGGAAAGTCATGTTGGCCAACTAGACTAGGCTTAGTTGGTTAATATTATAATCATTGTTGATCAACACAAACAATACACCGCCTTTTAAGAATGTATTACTTTAAGAATTCTAATGATTTTAATCCATACAAATTGTGACAATCATCTTGGTGATATAAACAAGAAGTTTTTGTTTTTTTGCTTAGAATTTAGTAGAAAGATAAAAATCACAAGAGTGAGAGGCCGGCCTCTCTCTCTTTTCCTAGAAAAATTATTCAGTAATTTTATTTTTTCAATTAATTTTATTAAATAAAAAATTATAACAACAAAATAATTATAATTTTTCAAACTATAGAGATAATTCATATTTTAAATAAACTTCAAGAATGTATTTATAATTTGTCATTTTTTTTATTCATTAATTTCTCTATATTTCAATAGACAGTCCAGCATGACTATGGATAGAAACTAAAAAGGAATTGTTAGAGTCAATCAATCTAAATGCCTATATAAATGTAGTTTGTAAAGTTTAAGCATTATTGATCAACACTACATGTGATTGGTGGATGTGGTTGGAAACAGATACCAAAAGGGAAAATTATTCAGTAGTCTTGTAACACCAGGCTATTTGCCTATGTGGTGCTCCGCGCCAATTAAATCTGGACACAAATTCAGATTTCAGTTTGTTCGCCACATCACCATACAAAGTTGATTCCCACCCTTGAGTTAACGAAAAGGCAAAGTTGTTAACGGAGAAGAGTTAAACATCTACCAAACAGGTTTGTTTCTTAGGAAGAAATCATTTTTACTTTTTCTAATGGATATGGGATTTTGAAGTCACATCATTTCGGATTTCCACAACCGGAAATAAATTTTATTAAATGACCAGTTTCTCAAGCATATATCCATCAGCAAGGAGATCAGTTTCAACCTTCAACCTTAAGGCGCAACAGAGATGACCTTCCAATTTCAATAATGGATTTCTTTGCTGCTACAAACAGTCAATGGATTTCTTAGGCTTGCCAATATTCATGCCTTATGTAATGCCATATTTTTTTATTCGTGCCTTTCGAAATGTCATATTGGCTAAATGCTTTGTAAATTTAAATTACTCCCTTTATTATGGTTAATAGCAAAATGTTGATCAAATTTAAAGCTGTTTTTCCTGCTCTTATCAACTGTGAATCAAGTTCAAATGGAAATCTATGAAATGTAATTAGTTTATTGTAGGACTCAGGTTTTGTCTATTATAGGCCTCGTTTGAGAAGTTAGCTATTTTAGTAAGCTATTTTAATTTTTAGCTAATTTAGTAGGCTAAAAATTAGGGACCAATTATCTTAGTTGCCAAAAGTGTCATTGTTGTATTTTTAGCAACGAAATTGAAAATTTCATAATGAATTACTATGCTTTTGGAACCAAAATTTTTGTCACAAAAATAAACCTTTTTGTACGAATTTATTTTTGTCCCTGAATATACTTTTATAACTGACATTTTAAAAAGTTTATCGCTAAATGTTCTTTCTTTTTTTTACTTTTCAAGACAGTATTTTCAAAAAAAATTATGATCATATAAACCTTTATAGTTTGACCAGCAAAGTTCACCACTTCCATGAGAGATCTCAGTGAATACTATTACTACTCCTTGATTTGAAATTAATGCATCAAGTACTAAAGTTAATTCTGAATAAAGAGGCAATTTGTTTGGCTTGGCGTGTAATCGAATACTAAATGAAAAAAGGTTGACAATTTCAGATGTATTTTTTGAAACAAAATGGTAAAATCGTTAATTAAATTTTTAAATAAGCCGCTAGGTGAGGTGACTAATAAATTATTGAAATAGAACACTCAGACCACAAAGCTCAAATCTAGGAAGGTTGCCAACTTTTAATGATGTGTTTGATTCATAGATTTGAAGAGAGATTTGAAAAAGGAGAGGGAAAAAGTGCCTGAAACTCAATAAAATATAGGTATATTTTATTGACATTTCACCTACTTTTTTCCTTTTCCTTTCCCTATCCCTTCCGAAATCCATGAACCAAACACAACTAAATGTTTAATTTCAAGGAGAATAAAAATTCAGCAATATTAAACATTATTCATAAAAGGCCGGCCTCTCTGTCTCTCTCTATTCCTATCTCTTCCTGATCACATCCACCAATTATACAGAGAAATCAATAAAAAAGTAGGTAGCAAACAAACTGGTGAAATGGCCAATGAGATGAGACTCCATTATTGTTGATTTGTAATTTCTTCATAACCCTTCGTCAAACTGTTTGTTTGTTTTATCTCTGTATTGCTTTGTTTTTGAAGAGTTTCTGGCTTTTCATATCCTTCATAATTCCAAAGTTGTTTGAAGTTTGCAGAGTTTCAGCATGTTTTTGATCTCTGTATGCTTCGTTTCTTACCTTTCATATCTTTTATTTGCCAAAGTTGTTCCAAGTTTGTAGAGGTTCTGCCTGTTCTTGATCTGTGTATTGCTTCATTTTGACTCAATTTCTTATCTTTACCACCAAAGTCTGTTTATCTGTATTTTGCCGTAAACCTGTTCTTCAATTTCTTACCTTTCCTTCTTTCAGAACAAACACCATGGATGTATTTGGGATCTTTATCTCTCCATTAATACAAGCTATGGTTGATAAATTATCCTCTTATTTTAGCAACTTAGTGAGCACAATGGACGTTGGCACTGGCATCCACAATCTGAAGAAGGCATTAGAGGATTTAGAGACTGTTGGCTGATGCAGAGAACAAACAGATATACCACAAGGCTATCAAAAAGTGGCTTGAAGAGGTTTACCATTTGGCTTACGATGCAGATGACATATTGGATGATTTTGCCACTGACGATCTCGAAAGGAAGCTAATGGCAGAAAGGAAGCTAATGGCAGACGAGACGACGATCAAAAGAAGACCAGCTAAGTTTCCACGCCTCTCCGATATTGTTCCATTCAATTTAAAAAATGGGTCAAAGCTAATTGAGATTACTAGTCAATTACAAGAAGTTGCTACAAAAGGAAAAGAACTTGGTTTAGATAACAGACTTGTTGGGAGGATGTCTACAGATTTACGGCAGAGATCACAAACTACATGTTTGAAGGAGCCTCACATTCATGGCAGAGATGAAGACATCAAGCAAATTATCGAATTGCTGCTTGCGGATGCTCCTGCTGGAAACTTTTTTGATGTAATTCCTATTGTAGGAATGGGTGGGATTGGCAAGACTACACTAGCTCAGCACATTTACAATGATGACCGAGTGGAAAATTATTTCAATCTAAAAGCATGGGTATGTGTATCTGATGACTTCGAAGTTACGAGGATAACAAAGGCAATTCTCGAGTCGTTCACTCACGGTTCATGTAATTTTAGTAACTTAAATGAGGTTCAAGTTCAACTTAGCAAAACGGTGGCAGGGTAAAAGTTTTTGCTTGTCCTAGATGACGTGTGGGACTATGGACGTGATGGGTGGAATTTGTTACGATCCCCATTTGGAGCTGGAGCACCTGGAAGTAAAATCATTGTGACAACGCGAGACAGAGGTGTTGCAAAGCAGATGGGAATGGATAAATATCACAATTTGCACAACTTATCATATGGCGATTGTTGGTTAATCTTTTCCCAACATGCATTTCAGAACAGAAATATTGAGGAATACAAAGAATTGGAATCAATTGGTAAGAAAATTGTTGAGAACAGGTGCAGAGGCTTACCTTTGGCAGCGAGGGCTCTTGGCAGCTTATTGTGCTGTAAACAAGAAGAACGTGAATGGAAAGAGATACTAAACAGCAATATATGGAATGACGAAAGTGGCATTCTCACAGCATTGAAATTGAGCTACCTTCATCTCCCTGTCCAGTTGAAGAGGTGCTTTTCCTACTGTGCAATTATCACAAAGGACTACGGATTCACGGAGGAGGAATTAGTCTTGCTATGGATGGCTGAAGGTTTAATTGAGCAACCAAAAGGTGGAGACCAAATGGAAGATTTAGGCCGCAAGTATTTTCACGAATTGGTGTCAAGATCATTTTTTCAACCGTTAAGTGGTAACAAATCCCTATTCATAATGCATGACCTCATCAATGATTTGGCTCAAGATGTCGCAGGGGACAAATGTTTTAGGTTGGAAAATAATTTAGAAGGTGGCAGGCAGATCAAGATTTCTGTCAAAGCTCGACATGCATCTTATGTTGGTAGCTACATTGAGGAATCAAAAAATTTAAAGTTTTTGATGATGCCAAATGCTTACGAACATTCTTACAGTTTTTTCCACTGAGTTTCCATGCAACGAGGTACTTGTTTCATGATTTGTTGCCAAAGTTAAAATGCTTACGTGAGTTGCGTTTACATTATAATAGCATGGATGAACTACCAGATTCCATTGGAGATCTAAAGCATTTGAGGTACCTTGATGTATCCTGTTCTGGGATTACAAGGTTACCTGACACGGTAGTAACTCTCTACAATTTACAAGTCTTGTTTATGAAATTTTGTTGTCGACTTCGGAAGTTGCCTCCAAACATAGGGAGGCTAGTGAACTTGCGCCATTTTGACATGATTGGAGTGCATATTCCATCATCAGAAGAGATGTCGCTACATATAGGTAAATTAACTAATCTCCAAACATTGTCAAATTTTATGGTGGGTAAAGATTGTGGGCGTAAAATAGGAGAGTTGAAAAACCTATCGCACATTCGAGGGGCAATACACATATCAAGACTGGAGAATGTCAGTGGTGTTAAGGATGCAAGGGAGGCCAATTTTATGTCTAAGGAGGAGTTAAAAGAGTTATCACTAGAATGGGGTAAATCTCACCGTTCACAGAATGACATAGTTGAGAGGGATGTGCTAGATGTGATGAGACCTTTCAAATTGTTGGAACGACTCACCATCAGATGGTATGGCAGTACAAAATTTCCAAACTGGGTTGGAGATGTTTCGTTCTCCAAAATGGTGTTCATGCAATTAAAAGGTAGCAAATGTTGTAGATCTTTGCCACCACTTGGACAACTACCCTTGCTTAAAGACCTTTGCATTGAAGGAATGAGTGCAATAAAGCGCTTGGGTTGTGAGTTCTATGGGCAGCAGTGTGGTGCCAAACCTTTCCCCTCTCTAGAGAGACTGAGCTTTGAGTTTATGCCAGAAGGGGAGGAATGGTCTGCTTTTGAAACAGAGGGAGTTCAGCCGTTCAGTCATCTCAGTGAGCTTTCCATAAAAAATTGTCCCAAACTTGTTGGAAGATTACCAAATGATCTTCCTTGTCTCAATTCTCTCAAAATTGATGGTTGTCCGCAGTTGTTGATTGATGTTTCGAGCCTCGTTCAGCCATCACTTGCGTCCTTGTCAATGAATAATGTTATTCTCCCAAGAGAAAGCCATGTTACAGTTCTCAACTCCCTCTGTGATCCAAGCACAACTGATGAAGAGTTACTGGCTAATGAAATGTCTAACCTAAGAAGCACGGACACTTCTAAGAAGGTGACGTATTCGTGTCATGTCCGTGTCGGACACCGACACTCTTTGGACACTCTTAGGACACGTGTCCAATACTCTTCAAAACGTGTCCTATTTTTTAAATATTTTTAAAGACCCGGACACTCTTTGGACACTTGGAGGACACACGTGTCAATTGTTTAAACACATGTGTCTATTGATTATACATATGTGAAACTAATTATAAGTTTGAACAAAATAACTTAAGATACAATAATAAAACAAAAACCATATAAATTCATAGGAATTAGTGCTATATTGCATTTTTTATTATCTTTGAATGATATATTCATATATATAACATATAATAAATATATAAAATTATATATTTCATGCGTGTCCTCCACGTGTCGTGTCTTGCATTTTTTTAAAATTAACGTGTCGGCGTGTCCGTGTCGTATTCGTGTCGTGTCACGTGTCCGTGTCCATGCTTCTTAGTGTCTAACCATTTGACTTCAATAACTGCCTTGAGCATTTCTGATATTGAAAAACTGGCATTCCTACTGACATGGTTTACTCAAGATTTGATGGGACTCGAGAAATTGGACATTAGTAACTGCCAAGAACTCATAACATTGTGGCGGAATAAGGTGAGAATACAAGTATGTCTCCCTTCCCTCTGCCATTTGAAGATTTCTCATTGCCCTAAAGTGGTTTGCTTGTTTGAAGAAGAGCAAGAAAAAGGAGGAGAAGGTTGGAAAAAGCAGCAACATGATGCTTTGGAGTCGCTACCCGAGTTGATGACACTCAATAATCTGCAAGAGTTGCTGGTTTCTGAATGTGCATCACTCACATATTTATTGTCAAGAGGTGGGCTACCATCCACACTAAAACAACTTGGGATTGAGTTGTGTGAAAATCTGGAGTCACTTTTTGTAGCGGAAGGGATCAAAATTGATTGTCCATCTCTTGAAACTATTTGTATCGAATTTTGTGGGAGTCTCAAATCTTTACCTGAAGCCAATAATCTCAGGAATCTCAGTGAATTGCAGATAAACTATTGTTATAATCTGGAGCCCCTGTCACTTGGTGGTCATGATGAGAACAACAACAACATGAACCAACTCAGTTCGCTTCAAAAGCTGTGTTTATATAAATGCAGAGCAGGAATGGTCTCCTACTTTGTCAAGGAAGGGAGTTTCCCCACCAACATCACTTCACTTGAAATCGGGAATTTGAGAGGGGACGACGTCGGTCAACTTCCACTTCCGTTAAAGTGGGGTTTGTACAAACTCTCTTCTCTTACAACACTCGAACTTCAAGGCCGAGATTGGCCGTGGAGAGATACGGTGTCCTTTCCAGAAGAAGGGATGTTCCTGCCCACCTCTCTTCTCAATTTGACCATCCTCCAGTTCCCAAATCTGGAAAGACTCTCTTATGAGGAGTTTCAAAACCTCACCTCTCTCCAAACACTTGAAATCTGGGGTTGCCCTAGGCTCGCGTCCTTTCCACAGGAAGGGTTGCCTCCCTCTCTTTTGCTTCTATCGATCTATAACTGCCCTGAGCTTGCGACCTTTCCAGAACAAGGATTGCCTCCCTCGCTTTTGTCACTGGACATCGGGCGATGTAATCCAATACTGAAACAGAAGTGTGAAAAGGGCCCATCATCCAATACATTCCCAATGTAGATCTTAGGTAGCCTACTGCAAGGTACAAACGAACAAACACAAAATCTCTCATACCATTTTTATTTTGTATTTATTTTTTCATTATCAATATCATCTTAGATTTTCATCACAATTGAGAGTTTACTATCTACTTCTTTTAAATTGCAAGAGGGAAAATTTAATTAGCTCAATGCATAAATTTTATGATAATTATATTCTAAATAAAAATGACTATAATAGACATCCAGCAACACTTATAATATTATATAGAAAATTTTTTTGTACATATCTTTTAAGAATAAGAAAATCTCAATGTAGACCTTTTGACTTAAAAAAATTAAATCATAATTTTTCCATTAAGACCGATGGGTCTTGGCAATGAACTTCTGTCGATTGTTATTTTTATTCTTATTAATATTCGTCTTATTATTGGAAGTTAGAGGGTAGGAAAAACTAGTTTAAACCAATTTGACTAGCAACTAGGATGCCCTTTTTTTTTTTTTTTTTTTAAGGGCAAGGTAGTCTGCCCTCGAGTGTCTTCCTCTTGAAATCTAATTTGGTCTCTGCAACAAACAATGGATTTGTGATGCTCTGATTTTGAATGGATAGCAACACTGAGGGAGGTGCTACCATGCTTCAAAAAAAGAGAGCACATAGACCGAAATAACCTATCTTTTATGCCAATAGAGTGCACATAGATCCGAAAATTATAAGTGCAATAATAAATATAATAAGAAAATGGAAAGATTTCTTACATTCAACACTATTTTGGAGGATTTACAATGCTCTTCAATGGAGATTTAATGGAGGTCTTTTGTGACGCTCCAAAATTTGCGGACATCATAATAAGGTTTAAAACTTAAAATCAATTTTCTTAATTAAGAATTTCTAATCATTGTTACCACCAAGTTTGTCATCTTCCATTAATTAACAAAAATAGAAATTAAAGGCTGTGTTTGGAGAAGCTCTCCAAACACATTTCTACCCATTATTTGGAGTGTGTTGTTTGTTTACAATTTTCAAAAATTAATTCCACATTCACTTTTGAAAACTCTTTCCAACGTGGGAAAATTTGGGCTAACCAGTCGTCCTCCCGGACGCCTGGTCGGTTGACCAGAATAGTGCTATTTTTTTATTTTTTTTTAACAATTGGCACCTGGTATTTTTTATATCTTAAATAAAAAAAAATTGGAATTTTTTAAATTTTTTTATAAGTTTTGAATATAATTTTGATTTGAGTTGTGTGTTTGGTTATAAGTTGTAAGTTTTTGTATCAAATATCACATGTCACATCAAAAATTTTCCACTCAATTCAAAACTCATTCACCAAATAAAATTTCCACACTCAAATCATAATTCCAAAACTCACAAACTCAAAATACAACTCTATTCTCAAATCATATTTAGAAAACTCTACCAAACGCTACCAAAAGTTCTTAAATTACAACTCCAATCAAACTTAAAACTTAGTCTTACTACATTCATGAAAGAAAAACACAAATATAAAAAAGAAACCTAGAGAAAAACTAGAAAACTCAAAAAAATGGTTCATGGGACATGGGCACACTTCAAGCTAATCAAGGCTGAATGTCGCCTTCCAAGACCTCGGTGTTTCCTTCAGTTTCTTTGGTACCTGACATAAAATGCCAGGGCAACGGGAATGCCAATGAGCGACGAGCTCAATAAGATACAATAACCCGAAATACCCACCCCGATAATAATACTTACAGTTAATGAATATTGTGTAGTAATAGAGTAACAAGCAGTGTTTAATATGTATAACAAGAATGCTATTAGTTGAAATAATAACAATAGACAATAAGAACAATGGCAAGCAGAAGCAGTATTTCATCATAAGGAAGATGCCAACTTTTCTTTATAATTCACATCGATTAGTTTATCGAGTGAGTCTAAGTAACTCCCCGTGGAGCATTATTTCCACTCAACCGCTAAACAATGGCTACGGGCAATTCTGACTCCCCCTTGGTAAAATATTCAAATGTTACTTGCTGTAACTACCAATGATGCCCACGCACCAGGGTTACATACTCGAGTCGTGACATCACGGTCTGCTCCAAGGGAACAATATATGTTGTGACACCCGCACCACCAACCTCATATCGCCTATACCACTAAGAGCCGAAATACCTTCCCGTGCCATGTTAGGGTTCGCAACTCACTTGCGCAAGACTCTAAACTGGGCTCACCCCATCAGTTTTAAACTTTAATGCATATGTTCAATTTTGTGTTTCTTTACTTTGTCGAACTCACATTTTGATGCATGTGCGAGTTCTAGTTTGAAAACCATAGTAACATAAGGTTTATATAGCACAACACAACCATGTATGACAACCAAAATAAGTATTACTAAATGTCTTAGGAGTCATCACAAAATTTCTTAGAATTTCCCACACTTCTTATTTTCAGCACTGAATGATCGGACTAAAATTAATGAAACCCATACCAAACGAAATTCAATTATTACGATATTTTAACTGGTACTAGTTAATTGAGTTAGGAAAATATTTTGAGAGAATACCAGGGCTAAAAATGATTTTAAAATGGAGAAATAAAATTTGGAAGAAAATTGTTTTTTTGGGACAGTGAGTTACAGCAACTTCCAGCACAGGTGTTCTGTGTTTGAAAAATAAAAAGGGGCCTCAAACAGTGTCAAAAAGAGGTATGGTCAGAATGGCTTGCTAGATATTTGAGTTTAGAACATATGTACAGAGAGTTTGAAAACTGAAAACCAATGGAAGATGGTCAAATAATTTTTCTAAGAAAATTGGACAGATTCTGTCTCATTTTAGTAAAATTGCGATTTCTCCTCTTAGACTTATCCATTTTTTGTGAAATCAGCAGAAAATGAAAGATAACTCTTATATCTAACTATCCCAATTGGTCGTGCAAAAAAATAACATTTTCAGAGAAAATGGAACCTATTTGAAGTCACTGTTCCTACTGTGTTGTAAGCAACACTTAGAACAAATATTTATTTCGGTAAGAACATGGTGTCCAATGATTTTAGAAAAAATTTACACCGTGTAGAACACCTATATATACTCCTAGTAAAAATAGATTTTTGACACAAGTTATTTTCAATTTATTTGAGCATTTTTCATCCGATAAAAATCTGAAACAGTGAAGAAAATATAAGTTTCAAGTATAAGTGAATCAACTTTATCTCATTTTACTCTCATGCAAGATTATTTCAAATAATGGAAAATTTTTGAGCACGTAAGAAGATAAAATCAATTGCTAAACCATCTAATCTATGCTTGCAAGAAAGAATAAAAATCATATAATCATGAAATTCTCATTCTATCAAAATGTAAACATGCATTGAGTTATTCTTGCTATGTATGTATTAACAATGCATACTCTTTCATACATTTAATATATAGGTTCAGTAAAAAAAATATCTAAGGAAGGATAGAGGTTGAGTATTCCTACCTCAAGAGCTTTTGCAAACTATTCTCAAGATTAGTTTTGAAATGGTGACCAACAAGCACCCTCTCCTCTTCCTCTCTTTTTCTTTTTCTTTTCTACTCTTTCTCTCTCGTTTTTCTCTTTGCTCAGCCGTAGTAGTAGAATGGTTGAATAGTGTTCTTATTTGTAGGAGTTTGGAGGCCTATTTTTATTTTATTTTTTCCTCTTGGCTTGGGAAATATTACCTACATGTATAGGCTTAGAGTGTAAATGTATACATGCCCTCCAGCAGCCTTCTTGGAAAGGAGGGGGCCGAATTTCCCTACCCAAAATCTGATTTCATATCTTTTTTTTTTGTGTGTGTACAAAATAAAATCAGTTTATATATATCCTATTCACTAGATGTTTTGCTTCCTACTATCCTCTAACTAACTTAGTTATTATTTGTTTAAATCATTTAGTTTTCTACAACTGTATTTATATACAATCACAAAAAGATAAATAAATTTATTTAAAGGAGTTTAATATTGGTATTAATCATAATGCTATTGACATTATAATTTAATATTTTAATAATCATTATTAATTGACTTAATATTGTTATTAACAAACTAATTAGTTGTCTAAAAATTCAGGTTCTTACATCTTCTATGCAAGTCTTCAATGGAGGAAATTTCACTTCAGACCAAACTCTTCAAGGGCATGGGTGGGTCAATGTGGAAGTAGGGTCAATCAAAAGTGTGTAGGAAGACGGTTAGTGGTGTGTGTACAATGGTTATGAGTGAAGGGTGTAATTGTAACTTTAAGTGTGTGGATTAAGAAAATTAATTGGTAATCAAATTAATAAGTGAATGTATTGAAAAAAGATGTGCCTTTAGCTAATTAGATGTGTGAAAATAGAATTTCTCTCGCAAGAGAGTTCCAGTTTGTTATGCATGTTGAAATTACCAATACATTATTGATTAATTAAACACACTGCTCTGTTTTTCAATTCATTCTTTGTCTTTTCCTTTCAAATATTTCCTTTTCTCTTAATTTTCCCTTAATAATTGTGACATCCCGACTCTCTCATATTCTTTACTTATATGTGTGATTATATGCTTGATGTGAAATTACATGTTTAAATGTGTGATTTACATGATTATGAAATTGTATCTGTCAGCTATAAGAAAATCTGTTGAAATTACGACACTTGGACTAAAAATTGAAAGTCTTAGAGGCACGATAAACCGAAATCGACTTTATAGTTATGATTAGCATAATTTGTAGGACATGATATAAAATTTTGTAAAAATTTGATTCGTAACGAATTAATTGGGTTTAATTATACTAAACTCTTAATTAAGCTTGACTTTAGACTCAAATAAGCTAATCCTCAATTAGATGAGAGATATATACATGAGCTTAGTCTTAAAACTTAGACCCCAACACAAAAATATCTCCTAGAGGAGAGCTAGAGGAAGAAAAGAGAGAGAAAAGAGGAATTTCACCTAAAGCTTGGAGATTGAAGAAATTGAAAGAGTAATTCAAAGAATTAGCTCAAGGTAAGTGTAAATCAACTAAAATACCTTAAATATTTCTTCAATTGGTTAAAATCAACACTTAAGAGGAAGCTTTGACACTCATAAAAGTTAGGGTTTTTGGATTATGATCTTAACTGAACAAATCTCATGAAAGTGAACATGGAATCCTTGGGTTTGTTTAATTAAAGGGTTGATTCTTTTATTTTGGGCTTGTCTTGTGTTAGATTGTGACAAATTGCTTTCTAATCTTGAGTCTTTGCATGATTTGAACTCATGTAAGCAAATATAAGCATGGACACCATGAAAAGATAAGGAAAATGAAGGAACTATGGAAGTTAGGGTTTTCTATTTGGAATTAAAGTAAGTTATGATCTAATTGAGCTTGAATGTCATTTTTAGTATGTTCATATATCATGGTTTTGAAGTGAATTTTCTTGAATTGAACCTTAGAAATGAGTTTGGGAACTTGAACATTGAATAATCTTCGGACTGCACAAACAAGGCAAGAACCGCACGTGCAGGGCTCACAGCCGCATGTTCGGAAAACAGGGCAATTCAGAGCATCGGTTCTGAAATAAAGGCACATGCGGTGGGGGTCTTCCACACGTGCAGAAAACAGGGGGAAAAACTATTAAATTTTGTTCATCTTTTCGACCCTCTGAATCTGTTAATGAGTGTGTTTAAGCCCTCCGAAATGCTTTAAGATAAATAGAAATTGAATGAAAGAAAAAAAATGATTAAATAAAAGAGGCTAAGAAAAGAATGAATTGCTTATTAAGTTGGATGTGTGTAATGTGTAGGTCACTCGCCAGAAGGGACCACTGCACGACCAAAATCCCTGTGAGTAGTAGTAGTGTAACGATATGTTATGACTTATGTATTTTCGATCGTGAATGATATGCTTTATACAAGTTGTGTTTTGTTTGAAATGATTGAGCATTTGCCCACAATGGCATATGAAATTGTAACATCCACAAAATAACAACATTAAACCCATCCATATCGAGACATGCATTGATATATAAAAGTCCACATTCATCTATTTATGAGAGTATTTTATTACAAAAGTATTACATGGTTACAACAGAAGCAAATGCCTTACGGGCTTACAGCTTTCCAAGTTAACACTTGGTTGCAAAAGGGAGTACTAACTCAATTACACATCAAGCCCTTGGCTTGAATTTACACGTAATACATTCAAAAGGAAATAAGACAACAAAAGTCTGTCCGTCTCTAGCCTCCCAAGCTATGTCCTTGGAGGTGGCATGCAACCTGTACCTGAAAATGATGTTCCCATATAGGGTGAGCCACAGCCCAGTAGAAATATACTAAACCAACTATGAACAATGACTAAGAGATTAGCAACTGATAGATGATCAACACTGACACTTCCATTTACATCTTACAAAAATTCCAAGACAACCAAGTCTATGTTACAATTCACTTTTCTTTTCTTATTCAACTTTGAGTTTGAAAACAAGGCTCAGTACTCTGGCCAAAACATTTGATGAGATTATAGTTCATCACTAGAACACTTTCGAAATCCAAGGTGGATACTGTAGACGCGCCCGCGGAGGGGGACCTCGCTACAGTTTGGACTCGATTTGTGTCACGGTTCTTAATCTGAACCAAAGAGTCCAAATCTGGCAAATCGTTTGAGAAAACAGATTTTTGAAAAAGTAGTGCCAAACATGGACTGCTTTGCCAGATACAGAGTCGCCACCTAAATGTTTTTTAAAATGGGGAAATTTAGGAAACCCTGACTCGGTGCCGAAGGCCACACGTCCGTCATCACCGGAGTTGTCTCGGCTCGGGAGCTTGGGTACGATCGGGGAAGGTCAGCTATGAGCACCCCCTCTCGCCCGGTCCGAAGACCGGCCTCTACTAACCGTGATATCCGTTTTTGAAAACTTTATGTGTTCTTAACCCAATTATTAGCCTATAATTACTATGTTATGCGCGCGGCAAATAAGTATAGACCAAATTGCCCAAATTGGAACAAAACATTCCATGTTCGTTTTGAAAATGGTTTGCTACTCACAAGTAGGCTAAAATGCAGATTTTGCCACCCTCAAGTGGGTTTTTGGAAAAGACAGTTTTGCCACTATCTAGTGGGCTTAAAACAAATATAGTTCTAACGCATTATCCCAATTTAAGCAATTTGACCTCCACCCACAGGCATTCAAGCAATTTATCTCATGTAAACACTTAGCCGCATGGCAAGCATACTATTATGGCAACATTCACACGCATGTTGGATGCTAAAGCATAACCACTTACATTGTACTCCGTGCCAAAACAATAAACTAGTTAGCAAATGTGCGTGTCCTAGTTCATGTTACTTTGCCTAATGCAACACATACAAGATGCAATTTTAGTTAGGCTCGATTAACCTAAATATGACATACGATATGCAACCAACTGATTCATGTATTCAATTTTGGAATTTGAAAATACGAATGCGGTTAGTATGATGTACCGAGCCCGGTGCATGTCAACAGATGCATGAATGCACGCATGCACATCATAAGGTATGCTAATTTCAAAAATGCCCTAATCTACCATCATAAGCAGGTAAATAAAAGGGAAGAAAGAAATGGGGATTGGAAGACATACACATACTCACTCACACTTATTACATGTTTACCCTCACTCAGAGGGTTCGAATTAATATTACAGTCCCAAAATAAAGAACAAATAAAATTATTACAAAATTTCCTAATTAATTAAAAGAAAGGAAGCAAAAGAAAGAAGAGGGTGGCCACAGCCTCTGCCTCGGGATGCGCAGATGATGCATGCTCGAATCCGTCCTGCCCGGAAAACCCGTACTATACTCCTGTCGCCTCTGTTTGTACTGCCTTGTCTTTCTGAAAATTGCCAAAGTACTGGAGCAAGCTCCTTGCATCCTGCAGAGCACCACCGGCCAGACAGAATTGCCGCCGGCACTTCACAATTACCATCGGCACTTTATTGGATTCATCGGCACTCCAAATAGTGCCGGTCGGCACTAAATTCTGCCGGTCGGCAGAAACTTCCTGCAGAAGACAATTTGACAGCAAACAGAGAACAGACAGTGCATGGCATGGAGTTTTTAGACACATGTGAGCATGGTCATACTTCTTATCATATTTTGAACTCAAAGAAGCGTGACTTTCGATCCTTGAACCATCGATGGTACATGGCGGGTTAAAGGATCGAATTTGCCATTTGATATGAAGATGTATGCAACAAACAACATGAAAAACCGAGGCCTTATCAAGTTGGAGTCAAAGGTCCCGATGACCGGGAATCGAGGCACATTACATCACTTGAAGTATGAATGGTCCTTGATTCCCACACTTGGTTTGACACCCCAAACCAAGTAAATAAAATGCATGTAATGCTCACAAGCCTCAAATGTATCATGCCACTAAGATGTAAAGCACAACAAGCATTATGCAACCGATACGACAAATGTATAATGCCAAGCATACGAGGTACAAATATGATGCAAACATGGACCAATTTGAGCAATAGAATCATCATGCTACAACAACATATGAAGCAATCATACATCAATCATGAAGCAATCATGCGAAGATGGCTTAAAATGGCAAAGGGGCAGACCTTCACCCTCCTCAAAACAGTGGCCAAAAGTGTTCAAAATGATGGACAATCAACTCATGTTAACAAGCAAACTTATGGTCCCAAAGTTAAGGCACAAAAGGAGACAACTTGCCCCCACCAACATGACCTCTCATGGCATGATCAAAACAAGTAAAAACAGAGTTTTTGCATGCAAAATAGGACCCCAAAAACTCCTAATATGGCAGCTAAAGTATCTCCCATGAAGCATATGCACTAAGGCTCATTCCTAGGCATAAGAGGACACACCCTCAAGGTATGAAAGGGGCCATGCATGCACACATACAAGCATGATTCTTAGACTAAAATGTGGTCCTTAGATGATGTTAAATCATGAGGGATAATCACAAACATACATGTTAGAGGTCAACATGCTCAAAGCTTTTAAGCTAAAATACAAAGCAACCCTAACAAACATGTCAAGCATGGCTAAATGGATAACCAATAAACCTTAAGCATGGAAAGACATCACTAAGAACTTCATGGAACTAAGCCAACTCTCACAAGAATCGTGGCCTAATCATGATATGCAATTCTAAACAAAAAGGAGCAATACAAAGCAAGTATTACAAGCATACAAGGAGGCCCAAATCCGGCCAAAAACAGAGATCCCACATGACCTAAAAACACCCAAAAAGTTCTGAAATGGAGCAAAAACCAAGCAAGCATGCATGTCACCCTTTTGAGCCCAAAAAGCAAGGAAACAAAACCATAAAGGGAGAGGGGTGTCCCTCCCCTATGCAAGACTTCAAACCCTCTTTTTAAACACCAAAAATGAACTGGTTTTCAGTGATGAAAAGATCAAAATGCTGAAGTGAACAAAACCTTATCAAAGAAGCACCAAAATGGGCCAAACAAGGCCTATAAGGGTGAGTTTGCACTCAAACCACAAAATGACCTCAATGAAAGTGATAGAGCAGGAAAATACAAGATCTTTTTATGCTATACACAAGAGCTAAAACAGCAAGCAAGATAGGTAGAAAACTATTGCAAGTTTGGGGAATATAAATCAAGATGCTCACCCTTGAAGAACCTTTGAAGAACAAATGGTCAAGCCTCCTTCTTTTGATCAAAACCAGTCCAAAAACTCAAGAAACAACCTCCCAAGTCCCTCAATCTCGGAGTAAGGTGTAATAGTGTGTGTAATGGTGCAAAAGTAAGGTAAAAACCACATTTTGAGCTAAAAAACACACACAAAGGGAGAGGGAGAGGGAGGTATAGAGATAATATGTATCTATATTTCTAAGGGCTGGTTTTTGCTTCTATTTTTCTAACCTAGATCAAAGAGGAAGACCCTCCTCTTATAGGACTCCCTCTTGCAAAGCTTATACAACAAGCTTGGCTAGAGGG
Source organism: Camellia sinensis (assembly GCF_055761805.1). Lineage (NCBI taxonomy): Eukaryota > Viridiplantae > Streptophyta > Magnoliopsida > Ericales > Theaceae > Camellia > Camellia sinensis. The sequence continues at coordinate 100,057,656 of NC_138962.1, read as the reverse complement.
AAATCCCTCCATACACGTGTATGGAGGGGGGAAGAGTTGGTGCCAGCTATCACAGCTGGCACAAAATATCTCCATAAAGTGGATGAACAGTGGTCGGCTGCCCAAAAATGCCATTTCGACAAAAAACAGTGCCGACCGGCAACAAAATATGCCGACCGGCAATAAAATGTGCCGACCGGCAAACAAAAGTGCCGATGGCAGAAAAAGGTCAGCCGGTGGCCTCTAGCCACTGCCGGTGGTGGGTGGGGATGGTCTACAAGCCCTACCCTGCCCTCTTAAGGCAAAACACAAGTGTTCGGTGTAAAACCAGACACTAAACGGTCAAGTTCGGAGATCCTGAGGCGGGGCACTCGAGCCGAGACCTCCGGGAACTCCAAACAAACACAAACATGGATAATCACCGAGTGTTCAAACGGTGACGTCCAAGTCTTGAGGACGGTCAAAAATGGGGTGTCTACAGTTGCCCCTCTTTGACAGAACTCGAAAGTCATAACAATAACGGGAGTGAATGTCAAAGCCTAGAGACGACCCATTTTTGACAAGGCCGAAGACTCAGACAAACATGCAAGATAAACAAGATATGCGCCCGAAGGCAGGGGCAAAATGCAAGACAATGCACAGAGCCGAGCATAACTTATGATCATGTAAAGAAAACTGTAATGAAGCAAACATGCGACGATTTTAAGCATGGCATACACCAAACTACACTACAATGTAGAAAAGATGTAAGAGAATTATGCAATTCTCACGAACATGTGCGATAGATACACAAAAAGTGAACAAAGTGTGATAGATACACTAAGTGGACAAGCATGTGTGATAGATACATATAGTGAAAAGAGTGTGATGGATACTCAAAGTGAACATGCGATAGATACACAAAGTGAGCATAGTGTGATAGATACACAATGCGAGAGTGTGTGGTTGATACGCAAAGCGAACGGGTGTGATTGATACACAAAGCGAGCATGTGATAGATACACTATATGAAGCAAAATGTGAGCGTGTGATAGATACACAAAGTGAGAGTGTGTGATTGATACACAAAGGGAACGTGTGTGATTGATACACAAAGCGAGCATGTGATAGATACGCTATACGAAGCAACATGTGATACATACAGTAGTTGAGCGTGTGATAGATACACTAAGCGAGTATGGTGAGCATAGTGTGATAGATACACAAAGGGTGAACACAAAGTGTGATAGATGCACTAAGTGAACAAGGTATGATAGATATACTAAAGGTGAACACAAAGTGTGATAGATGCACTAAGTGAACAAAGTATGATAGATATACTGAAAGCGAACACGAAGTGTGATAGATGCACTTAGTGAGCAAGTATGATAGATATACTGAAAGCGAACACGAAGTGTGATAGATGCACTTAGTGAGCAAGGTATGATTGATATACTGAAAATGAACACAAAGTGTGATAGATGCACAGTGTGAACAAAGTATGATTGATATGCTGAAAATGAACACAAAGTGTGATAGATGCACTATGTGAACAGAGTGTGATTGATACACTAAAAGTGAACACAAAGTGTGATAGATGCACTATGTGAACAGAGTGTGATTGATACACTAAAGGTGAACACAAAGTGTGATAGATGCACAGTGTGAACAAAGTATGATTGATATACTAAAGGTGAACACAAAGTGTGATAGATGCATTTAGTGAACAAGTATGATTGATATACTAAATCAATGAAGTGTGATACAGAAAACGAGAATGTGTGTGATAGATACACAAAATGAAAGAAGTGTGATTGATACACTAAGTGAGAGTGCAATAGACATAAAAGCGAATATGTGCGTGATAGATACACGAAATGAGAATGTGTGTGATAGATACACAAAATGAAAGAAATGTGAGTGATACACTAGGTGAGGAGAGTGTGATTGATACACTAAATGAATGAAGTGTGATTGATACACTAAGCGAATGAAGTGTGATTGATACACTAAAGTGAGTGTGTGTGATTGATACACAAAAGTGAATGACCTTGAAACGAAACTTCTTTGAATGAACCGTGCATGCAATATCGTGCATGACTGAGGAAGAAACTTGATAGGTATAATGCATTACAATGCAAGTGAAGTGGGTGCATAACAATGTAAGTGGAAGAGTGTATAACCTTGAAGCAGGATTGATCTTGCGCCTGAGGTAGGGGTACACTCATATTTCGGAGCATTGACAAGGCCCTGAAGAGGTACGTCCGGAGTACAATCACGGAATTTTCTGAAGTTGACACAAACTCAGATACCTCGATTTTCGCTCTTTTGTCTTTGCTTTGCAGTCTGGAACCATCATAGCTTCAGATAGGTCCTGGTTTCACCGTTCACACTTATCGGGGGTGGACCCTGCAGTTTTATGGAAAAAAGAATCTTGTTTTGCACAAACGTGAAGGACGGCACAGCACTCTGAGCACAAAACGATTTATTTTTGAAATTGAGAGATGAGTTTTCGACCAGGTATTGAGCCTACGACTGAACACAGCGAGAAAGACTCAACAACGGAAAACAAAAGGTAAACAACCTAAACACATCGAGACACGCTCGAAACGACTCAAAGCAAGAATCGAGACAAACAAAACAAAAGACACGACACACAGACGTGCACAGGGAGCCTGTTTCACCGGGTATTATTCCCACCCTTTCTTATTTGTGATTCTCACATCACTCGGCTTTCAAGCTCGGTTTTTCTCTCAAAACCCTTTTCTCGCTTTTTCTCTTAGCGCACATCTCTCTATTCTTTAATCTCTCATTTTTCATCCCTCCCCTGGGTGGTTGATGGATAAGCTGGAAATTGTGGGCTCTTGCCCCTGGTATTCTACCAGCTTTTGATTCTTGTTCACAACAGTGAATTCCTCCCACAGAGGGGTTGCGCTACAACTGGGTATGTAGCAAATCTGTAGCTGACATCAGTTGATGATGCCCTGCTGGGGAGTTCGGACGTGGTTAGATCTGTCCAGATGAGGGAGTGGAATATCTCGCCCCATCCCAGTTCGTGCTTCGCACTTGTCTTGATACCTCGTTGCTTGGAGGATGAGAGAGCTTTTAGCCCTTTGTTGTTGACTTCAGTTGTGCCCTTTCTGGCAAGTAGAGTGCCCTTTCGGCAAATGCATTGACAACAGGGAAAAGACAGGAAGCCTGACTCAACTGTGCCCCTAGTTCATTATTTTGACCATTTTTTGTTTTGGTTTTCTACTAAAACAATTTTGACCAACATGAGAGTTAGATTAACATACTTGTTCGATTTTTGATTTGAAATCATGCAAGTCAGGCTATGAGCACTGAAAATTTTCCTTTTTTGGGTCCAAGAAATGGTCCAGTTTTTGGAAAAGATGGAACAATTTTCGAGAAAATTAGTCAACCTCAGTAAAAATTCTCAAAAACTATTTTTGCAAACGGCCAATGCTTAACAAGCATGGAACCCACTCTTGAGACGCACAACCTCAGATTTGGAGGAAAATTGCCCTCTTGCTCGAAGAGAGCTACATGGCAACGGAAAGTTGCCCCTTGTTTGCACGGCACCGCAGCGCATTGAATGGCAACGGAAAGTTGCCCCTTGTCTGAATGGCACCGTAGTGTATTGTAATCAGTCCTCAGAGCGACGATTGCAACCGAACTCCCGGATACGGAAAAGACAAAGATGACTAGAACCATTACATGGACACAGTTGAATTTGAAGTGTTTTAGGGCTGGACTTCAGAATGAAGTTGCCTACGTATCCCAAAGATGGGAATCAAGCCTTACGTAGTTCGGGGTTAAGGTACACTCGGGTATTTAACCTCTCCTTTTTAGGCTCTAACTTTTGCCAAGGCGCCCGATGCGGGTTTTCGACCTTGCGAGCTTTGTTTTTCTTTTCTTTTCAAATATTTTCATTCTTTTCATTCTTTTTTTTATTTTCTTTTTTTTTGTTGTTTTTTTTTTTTTGCATTTTTTTCTTTTTTGTATTTTTCTTTTGCTCTAACTTTTGCCTGGGTCGCCCTTCCGGATTTTCAGCCCAGCGAGCCTCTCAAAGGGTAAAAGCGTAATTTGGTCCATGCCAAATGGTTGTAGGATTTTGAAGCCATCCGTATCCAGGAGAGTGGCTGTTGATTTGCAAGAGGACTCATCTTCGGCTCTTCGAGCACGTCTGACATCTTTGCCCCTAGTTCGAGGGGTGCTTCTGTTCTAGCTTTGCAAGCTTCTTTTGATCTGATCTCCTTGATCTGACTTTGGTGCCTCTTGTTCGAGGGCTGCTTCAAAATGGCCACACAGGCCTCACGTTGTGGTGGACCGTTGAACGTTCTGAACTCAGGTTCAAGGTTTGAAAGTGAGGGGTCGAATCTCGAGGCTGAGAGCGATCCTAAGCTGCACAATCTCAAGAGCGATTCCACACAGGTCTTCGCAGGACTGCGCAAAACATTTTTCGAAAGTTTTTAAGAAAGCGACAAATCGTTCGCGCTGAAGACAGTGTGGGACCAATCTGGATCAAGCCAGGATCATTCTCAGTACTCACATTAACAAACATGATCTCATTCATTAAGGGCTTAGCATGCCTCTCTTTCCCTCAGTTTGATCAAATTTTGCAAAATCTGAGGAATTCCTTCCTCTTCATTTTTATCACCGTAGTGTTCAAAAAGGTTTTGAAAAGCTTAGGTCATTACAATGACTTCAAGGCACAGAAAAGGCACAGCTTCTAGTCAAATATTGCCATCTCGTTTAGAATTTCTAGCGCAACTGGCACACGGTAGAAGCAAACACAAGAGTGTGAAAATCACTGCTGTTCATTCAAATCTGTTGGCATAACTGGCTCCAAGGTAGAAACAGACTCAAAAGGACAAACACAAAGCAAAATAGTGATATCCGAAGTAACACCCCCGGAATCACCCGACTTTAACAAAACAGGACTGACTCGATACAACAAGACAGACCCGACTGACTCAGTATGAAAAGAGTGACTCAATACAAATTGAGAAGACTGACCCAATACCCAAGTCAGAAAACACAAAAACTAGCATTCGTAAAATGCTCGAAACAGTGCGTGCCAAACGCCACATCTGGAGTAAACTGAGTGCCGCCCACTGGTGGTTCATCCCCTGATCACATATTCGTACTATCCCCCGAGTTCACTGATCCAGTGGTGATAGACTTTACTGAGCTGGTGCGGCAATGACCTTGTTGTCAAACAAATCCTGTACATCATGGCGCAGACGAAAGCAGCTATCGGTCTCATGACCGGTTTGTTGGTGGTACGCACAGTACTTAGTCTGGTCATGCTTTGCAGGGATAGGATCGGGTAGGGGCCGTTGTTCCAACGGTTTCAGATGTCCTTTCCGGAGTAAGACCTCTAGAGCCTTTGACAAAGGCATATGAAGTGGAGCGAAGACCCTCTTGACTCGAGGTGGATATTTGGTTTTTTGTGAGCTACTTCCGGACGCACCGGTGAATGGGGTAGCTGTTTTTGATGCAGTGGTGGTAACCATGTCTACTTCAGAAGATCTTGCAGCTGCGTCACCGCTGGTGGTCGCATTCGAACTGCGGGAAAACGCCCTCCTGGGCTGCTCCTTCTCCTGGTCAAAGAGGCCCTGCTTCATAGCATCCTCGATCTGCACTCCCATCTCATGCAAGTCTGGAAAGGTAGGGAAGGAGATCACAATCATTTTCTGCATTAGCTTAGGCTGGAGATTGCGCACAATCATCCGTATTTGATCCTTATCTGTTGGCCTAATGGTCATCATTGAGGCCTTGGCCCTCCAGCGGGCCACGAATTCTGAGAAGCTCTCCCTAGGCTCCTGCCTCGTCGTCTCAAGATCACGGGTCGTAATCTCGATTTGTGTATTGTATGAATATTGCAGGATGAAGGCCTCAGCCATCTCATCCCAACTTCTCTTGACGTCATCCTCCAATTTGGCATACCATGCGGCCGCTACACTCGACAAGGTCCGGCCAAACAAAGACAGCTTCTGCAATCTAGTGAGGCCCATTGGTCTTAGGACGTCTGAAAATAGTCGCAGGTGTACCATGGGATCCTCAGATCCGTCAAAACGATCGATTTGCGGCATCTTAAACCGATCTGGCAGCGTCACGGCTGCGTCGGTGTACCCGTCCTCAATGCCCGGAATGGACTTCACACCTTGAGATTTCTTGAACAGCTTTTCAAGCTTGTGCATTTTCAATGCCACGGGCTCCACCTCGGGCTCGAAGGGAGAATCTGATTGGTTGATAGGAGTGGGTGCCTTGGATAGTTGAGGCAGAATCGGGGGTGGAGCTGGCCCGACTGGAATGTCCGTATCATCCTGGACATGGGTTGCCTCCCCGAGTATGGGAACTCTTGGTGGGGGAGGAGCCTGGTGCGAAGTAGATACTCCAGTTTGCTGCTCCAATCTGGCAATTGTCTCCGCCTGTTGGGCTATGACCACAGCCTGTTGCTTGGCAAATTCTGCTTGACGGACAGTGTCTTGCTGCATGGCTTTCATACTATCCTGGAGTTGGCGCACCATCTCTTCCAGACTCGACATATTGTCCTGATCTAACTGAGCAACCAGTATATCTGTCTCTGTGGCAAAAGCAGATATCTCAACCCAACTGCACACAGGCGAGACGGATAATGACTGCTGATCTGAAGACTGTTGAACTGATGATCTGTGCCTGACTAGCCTGCTCTGGCCCTGATTACCCTTGAATTGAGTCTCTGACCTGACAAAGTCTATCAACACTAGTCCAATGTACCCCGGGGATATCGGAGCCTTCTGAAGCTATGGTTCCAGGACTACCCTAGCAAAAGAGAAAACAGACAGCATCTCAGCACAATTTCACTGGAACGGATTTGAGCATACTAGGATGACTGTACTCAATACTGATCACTGTTTCCCAAATATCTTCCTGTAAACTGATACCCTCGGGTAAAACTGATTCCCCAAATACTGATGCTGATGCCCACAGGCCTGATGCCCAGACTTGCAAACTGGTATATGCGTTCCTGTAGAGATACACTCTAAAAGCACATAGCAAGTAAGAGAGAGCCAAAACACCCCTATGTTGGGGTAGGGTTTCCCTGTCCTATTTTGTCAGGAGCTAGGGTTTCACTACGCACACAGCGGTTTTCAAACAACCTAACATCGGGTAAGCAGCCTGTCCTAACTTGGAATGGTCACTATGGATCCGAATATGCACTAGGTCGAATGGTCGAAAAGGGTGCCCCGGTAAAACCGAGGTTTGTGTTCCCATACTGTCAGAGCCCATAACCGGTTAGCCTTATGGTCATGCCTTGACAAGACAAGCCTCCGGCAAACCGTTCAGGAATGGCAGATGGCAAACACGGTGTTCCTAGGCGCACCAATGCACATGCAATGCAAAGAGACACATAAATGAAATCAAAACAGGATATCATGAGTTCGAGTCAAGCTCTCTAAATTCCCCAGCAGAGTCGCCAGAAACTGTAGACGCGCCCGCGGAGGGGGACCTCGCTACAGTTCGGACTCGATTTGTGTCACGGTTCTTAATCTGAACCAAAGAGTCCAAATCTGGCAAATCGTTTGAGAAAACAGATTTTTGAAAAAGTAGTGCCAAACATGGACTGCTTTGCCAGATACAGAGTCGCCACCTAAATGTTTTTTAAAATGGAGAAATTTAGGAAACCCTGACTCGGTGCCGAAGGCCACACGTCCGTCATCACCGGAGTTGTCTCGGCTCGGGAGCTTGGGTACGATCGGGGAAGGTCAGCTATGAGCACCCCCTCTCGCCCGGTCCGAAGACCGGCCTCTACTAACCGTGATATCCGTTTTTGAAAACTTTATGTGTTCTTAACCCAATTATTAGCCTATAATTACTATGTTATGCGCGCGGCAAATAAGTATAGACCAAATTGCCCAAATTGGAACAAAACATTCCATGTTCGTTTTGAAAATGGTTTGCTACTCACAAGTAGGCTAAAATGCAGATTTTGCCACCCTCAAGTGGGTTTTTGGAAAAGACAGTTTTGCCACTATCTAGTGGGCTTAAAACAAATATAGTTCTAACGCATTATCCCAATTTAAGCAATTTGACCTCCACCCACAGGCATTCAAGCAATTTATCTCATGTAAACACTTAGCCGCATGGCAAGCATACTATTATGGCAACATTCACACGCATGTTGGATGCTAAAGCATAACCACTTACATTGTACTCCGTGCCAAAACAATAAACTAGTTAGCAAATGTGCGTGTCCTAGTTCATGTTACTTTGCCTAATGCAACACATACAAGATGCAATTTTAGTTAGGCTCGATTAACCTAAATATGACATACGATATGCAACCAACTGATTCATGTATTCAATTTTGGAATTTGAAAATACGAATGCGGTTAGTATGATGTACCGAGCCCGGTGCATGTCAACAGATGCATGAATGCACGCATGCACATCATAAGGTATGCTAATTTCAAAAATGCCCTAATCTACCATCATAAGCAGGTAAATAAAAGGGAAGAAAGAAATGGGGATTGGAAGACATACACATACTCACTCACACTTATTACATGTTTACCCTCACTCAGAGGGTTCGAATTAATATTACAGTCCCAAAATAAAGAACAAATAAAATTATTACAAAATTTCCTAATTAATTAAAAGAAAGGAAGCAAAAGAAAGAAGAGGGTGGCCACAGCCTCTGCCTCGGGGTGCGCAGATGATGCATGCTCGAATCCGTCCTGCCCGGAAAACCCGTACTATACTCCTGTCGCCTCTGTTTGTACTGCCTTGTCTTTCTGAAAATTGCCAAAGTACTGGAGCAAGCTCCTTGCATCCTGCAGAGCACCACCGGCCAGACAGAATTGCCGCCGGCACATCACAATTACCATCGGCACTTTATTGGATTCATCGGCACTCCAAATAGTGCCGGTCGGCACTAAATTCTGCCGGTCGGCAGAAACTTCCTGCAGAAGACAATTTGACAGCAAACAGAGAACAGACAGTGCATGGCATGGAGTTTTTAGACACATGTGAGCATGGTCATACTTCTTATCATATTTTGAACTCAAAGAAGCGTGACTTTCGATCCTTGAACCATCGATGGTACATGGCGGGTTAAAGGATCGAATTTGCCATTTGATATGAAGATGTATGCAACAAACAACATGAAAAACCGAGGCCTTATCAAGTTGGAGTCAAAGGTCCCGATGACCGGGAATCGAGGCACATTACATCACTTGAAGTATGAATGGTCCTTGATTCCCACACTTGGTTTGACACCCCAAACCAAGTAAATGCAATGCATGTAATGCTCACAAGCCTCAAATGTATCATGCCACTAAGATGTAAAGCACAACAAGCATTATGCAACCGATACGACAAATGTATAATGCCAAGCATACGAGGTACAAATATGATGCAAACATGGACCAATTTGAGCAATAGAATCATCATGCTACAACAACATATGAAGCAATCATACATCAATCATGAAGCAATCATGCGAAGATGGCTTAAAATGGCAAAGGGGCAGACCTTCACCCTCCTCAAAACAGTGGCCAAAAGTGTTCAAAATGATGGACAATCAACTCATGTTAACAAGCAAACTTATGGTCCCAAAGTTAAGGCACAAAAGGAGACAACTTGCCCCCACCAACATGACCTCTCATGGCATGATCAAAACAAGTAAAAACAGAGTTTTTGCATGCAAAATAGGACCCCAAAAACTCCTAATATGGCAGCTAAAGTATCTCCCATGAAGCATATGCACTAAGGCTCATTCCTAGGCATAAGAGGACACACCCTCAAGGTATGAAAGGGGCCATGCATGCACACATACAAGCATGATTCTTAGACTAAAATGTGGTCCTTAGATGATGTTAAATCATGAGGGATAATCACAAACATACATGTTAGAGGTCAACATGCTCAAAGCTTTTAAGCTAAAATACAAAGCAACCCTAACAAACATGTCAAGCATGGCTAAATGGATAACCAATAAACCTTAAGCATGGAAAGACATCACTAAGAACTTCATGGAACTAAGCCAACTCTCACAAGAATCGTGGCCTAATCATGATATGCAATTCTAAACAAAAAGGAGCAATACAAAGCAAGTATTACAAGCATACAAGGAGGCCCAAATCCGGCCAAAAACAGAGATCCCACATGACCTAAAAACACCCAAAAAGTTCTGAAATGGAGCAAAAACCAAGCAAGCATGCATGTCACCCTTTTGAGCCCAAAAAGCAAGGAAACAAAACCATAAAGGGAGAGGGGTGTCCCTCCCCTATGCAAGACTTCAAACCCTCTTTTTAAACACCAAAAATGAACTGGTTTTCAGTGATGAAAAGATCAAAATGCTGAAGTGAACAAAACCTTATCAAAGAAGCACCAAAATGGGCCAAACAAGGCCTATAAGGGTGAGTTTGCACTCAACCCACAAAATGACCTTAATGAAAGTGATAGAGCAGGAAAATACAAGATCTTTTTATGCTATACACAAGAGCTAAAACAGCAAGCAAGATAGGTAGAAAACTATTGCAAGTTTGGGGAATATAAATCAAGATGCTCACCCTTGAAGAACCTTTGAAGAACAAATGGTCAAGCCTCCTTCTTTTGATCAAAACCAGTCCAAAAACTCAAGAAACAACCTCCCAAGTCCCTCAATCTCGGAGTAAGGTGTAATAGTGTGTGTAATGGTGCAAAAGTAAGGTAAAAACCACCTTTTGAGCTAAAAAACACACACAAAGGGAGAGGGAGAGGGAGGTATAGAGATAATATGTATCTATATTTCTAAGGGCTGGTTTTTGCTTCTATTTTTCTAACCTAGATGAAAGAGGAAGACCCTCCTCTTATAGGACTCCCTCTTGCAAAGCTTATACAACAAGCTTGGCTAGAGGGAAATCCCTCCATACACGTGTATGGAGGGGGGAAGAGTTGGTGCCAGCTATCACAGCTGGCACAAAATATCTCCATAAAGTGGATGAACAGTGGTCGGCTGCCCAAAAATGCCATTTCGACAAAAAACAGTGCCGACCGGCAACAAAATATGCCGACCGGCAATAAAATGTGCCGACCGGCAAACAAAAGTGCCGATGGCAGAAAAAGGTCAGCCGGTGGCCTCTAGCCACTGCCGGTGGTGGGTGGGGATGGTCTACAAGCCCTACCCTGCCCTCTTAAGGCAAAACACAAGTGTTCGGTGCAAAACCAGACACTAAACGGTCAAGTTCGGAGATCCTGAGGCGGGGCACGCGAGCCGAGACCTCCGGGAACTCCAAACAAACACAAACATGGATAATCACCGAGTGTTCAAATGGTGACGTCCAAGTCTTGAGGACGGTCAAAAATGGGGTGTCTACAGATACACATTTTGGTGTCGTATCAATAACACATAAACTACTTCCATATTTCGCAAAAAATAATGATATACATTTTAGTGCTATATCAAATCAAACAAACTTTTCAATAGATAAGCATATGAGCTATATCAATACTTCAACAGATAAGCATATGAGCTGTATCAACATTCCAATAGATAAGCATATGAGCTGTATCAATACTTCATTAGATAAGCATATGAGCTATATCAACATTCCAATAACCGGTTTAGAGGTACATCCCCCATCTTCCCCTAAACCATTAACCATTAACCGGTTTAGAGGTACATCCCCCATCTTCCCCTAAACCGTGGAGTACATCCCCCATCTCCTCCCATACACAAGTAAGGCATATAAACACAGAATCACATACACAATCAATCAATACATAAAACTAGTGTATTCTATCAACCGTCTACACATAATGCATATAAGCACATTGGTCACATGCACAATCCACAGACACATAAAGTTAATGTATTCTATCAACCGTCATACTCTATGACACATCCAATTGATTAGTTTTAGTTTGCCTAATCATCATGCATTGTCTACAACAATCAACACTACCCTCCACCGGTAGCCCAAAGCAATTATTTCTAAGCAGGAAATAAATGCACCAATGGATAATATATCAACATTTCAACTAGATGAGCAATAAATGATTCGACTACACTCTTTAGTCCCATACATTCCCAATTTCAACATTTTCAACACAATTCCTTATTTCCAACAATTAATTATACAAATTAATTAACCAATGTAATTAGGGCATATTCCATAATTAACATCACAACCCTTAGGTTCCATTTTCATTAATGCTTTAACATTAATTTCACTTTTCCATGCCAAATATGCATTTAGGTTTTATATGATTAAAACCCCAACTTTCGTAAAACTGCACAAAGGCCCAAACTTTCTCAAAATTACCCAACAACCCCCCAAACATATCAAATGCAAAAATTCAAAGACAAAGCTCATAAGATGGAGTAGGTTATCCCTACCTCGAATAATGGGACCCAACGAAAGAGGTGAAAAAATGAAAATGCTCCAAATCCCGAAATTTTCAGATTAAAAGGTAGCCCTCGACGATCAACACAACTTTTGTAAAGGCCCAAAGTGAGAAAATAACTCCTACTAGATCAATCCTAAGAGAGAAGTTAGGGTTTTAGTGAGAGGAACTCTCAAAATAGCTTTTTGGAAAAGTAGGAGAGAGAAAGGATGTTGAAAAGTGAAACAAAAAGTCGAAACTCGGCTTTATATAAAAGTCGCCCCGCTCGAGCGTCAAACTCCCCGCTCGAGCGTCACTCACAGATTCCCGCTCGAGCGGCAGATGCACACTCCCAGAACTTTTTGCAGACAGGTCTCCCGCTCGAGCTTCCAACTCCCCGCTCGAGCGGAACTCACACAAACTCGCTCGAGTGGCCAATCCCACGCTCGAGCGTCGAACACTGCACAGGAAATACTGGATGGGTGAAACCCCCGCTCGAGCGCCAAAACCCCCGCTCGAGCGGACAGGTCAAAATCTGGGCAACTAGTTTTGGTTTCTAATCTCAACCAACCTGTAACAAATCTGCCCAACACATCCTATAACTCAAATACAAAGTAAGAAAGGATGCACACCAGGTAATAATCAACTACTATCATCCACGGACACAAGTTCGGATCACTATACAACAAGGGTAAACCCGGGATCACTATAGAAATGGACCCGAGGTCGTTCTGTTTCTGTTATATATGATGGGTCCGAGGCCGTTATGTTTGGTATGGATTGCTTATGAATTATGGGCCTAAGGCCGTTCCGTTCTATATAGGAGATGGAGACATGTCGATGTTCCATCTACTCTATGATACGAAATGTTTGGACCTAAGGTCATTTAGAATAGCTGTTACCATGTTAGGCTTGAGACCGTTCCATATTATGTTGGGCCCAAGGCCATTCCGTCTTATGTGGGCCCGAGGTCGTTCTGGAAAGCAATCATGAATGATAAATGTATAAGTTATCTATATATAGATTTCTCAAGACACATGCTCATTCATTTTAACCTCCTTACATTATTATTACTCACTGAGCCTCACTCACTCCGTATTTTTATATATATGTAGGTGATCAAGTCGGAGACTAGCCTTAGGTCGGCTTCAGGAGTCATTTTTGATGGACCTGCATAGATAAGCCTCCAAAATGGAGCCTTTTGTCTTTTTGGGAATTTCTATGATGATAAATGTTTGTTAAGTCTTTTGCTGACTTTTGTTTGGACACTTTGTGAGCCTATAACTTTGAGTTGCTGACTTCTTGTATATATCTACATGAATTGTACTTGTATGTATGAACTGTGTATGCAAACTTTCAGCATATGACATGATGTCTAAATTCAGGCATATAAGCACTGCTCAATGGACGTTTTGTTATTTTATTAGCTTCCGCTTAGGCTTCGTTATTATAAATTCTCTATAATCTGTTTAAGGCTGTAGGTAATCTGGCCGATCATGATCCAAACTTTTAGGGGCGGGTTTGGGTCGTGACAATAATGAATGGATAATTTTCATTCTCATTTATTACTTTATCTTGTATTATTTATAGGTGCTGATGGAAAAATTGCCCTATTCGTTTTGAAAAGAGTTTTGAATTGTGTGTTTGGTTATGAGTTTTAAAAATAGTTTTTGAATTGAGTTTTGAGTTGTGTCTTTGGTTATGAATTTTGAAATTTTTTGATTAGAATCACAATTCCAAAAGTAAACCAAACGCAACCTATTTTTCTATAAAATGTTTTCTCTAGAAAATGATCTCCTATGTTTGATTGCAACTTGAAACTAATGTACTAGTGGTTGTATTAGCAGTGGTGTTGGTTGCAGTGGAGGTGATGGCGGCTGTGGTGTTGGTGCTAGTGTGGTGGTGGTGGTGGTAAGACTTTAGACCAAAAAATGTTTTACACTTCAGGAAAAAAATTTCACCTTCAACAGTGTAAAGCATTTTTCACTCAAAAAGGTGTGTTTTTTATTGACCATAGAAAACATTTTCCATTTAACCTTCATTTTCTATCATACTAACCACCGAAAAATGTGACAAACACTTTTCCAAAAAACATTTTCGGCCAAAACAAACAGAGCATAAGAGATGAATTTTTTCTAGGTTTAGCAAATATTCTGTCAAAAGGGTGGCTATTGATGACTGTTTGGTTTCAAGTTTCTGTATCAAGTTTGTTCCCTTGTTTTTACTCACCCTGAGCTCAATTCATGCATAATCAACTGCCATTCTTCTAAAATTCTACTTGTTCCCACATTAATTCATCCATGTTTAAGTAAACAACAGAATCCTTGCACTTTTGTTCTACAAGTACCTGAATGGAAGGAAAAATTTTACTTCTGCACCATGTTTCAATTATATTTTGAGTTTGCATTTTTGTTAGGACCTTAAGAGAATCTTTATTTTACTGTTGTGCATTTAACATGGATTCCATCTCATTCTGGAGAAAAAAAAAATGCATGTACCAGCTTTGAACTTTGTAAAATAGTTTTTTGAAGTCTATTGAAAAGTATAGCATCACTTTTTGATACTCTTCACGATAGTAACTCACTCAAACATAATTCTTCTATTGTTACCATTATTGTAATTTTTAGTTGTTTCAGGTTCTAGCTTTCGTAAATTTGAAATTTACTGATGACAAGCTTATGCATAAATTTTGAGTTTCAGATTTTATGGTCTTGCTTAGAATGAATAGTTGGCAGATTGAAGAATTTTATTATCCTTAAAAAACAACAATGCTTCTCTCCCAAACCGTATAAGTGACAATCTCTAAAGATGTGGAGCTCATCAATCATCCAAAATCTTAGTCACTATGTTCATGGTCTTCTATGCTTACCTATGGATGGCAATCAAAATCTACTCTGTAGGTTGTGATGGTTCACTTTTACTTTAGGAATACATTAGTTCTCTAATTCATCCTTGTCACCAACTCAAGCAAAAATATTTTTTTTTCCAGGTTCTTCATTCATAATCTAAGCTAGACGGTACCTTTTCCCTTGATCTTTCATTTTTCCTGTATTGCTGCTTCGATTCCAGATAATTGGCAGACAAAATTTCCTTTGTCTTTAATTTCATTATGTTATCTATTTGTAGTCCATACCATGGCTTCCAGTTTCACTTCAATAGAATTAGAATTATTTATTCCACTTATGCAATTTTTTAGACTTAGGTGGGACATGAAAATTTAGTGTGTCCCATTTATGTAGAACATATAGTAATGTCAGAGACAGCATAATGTATAATTCCCATGGCAGCATGGAATATATTTTGGCAGCATGATGTATTAGCTAGCTGCATAATGTTTCCAATGGCTACAAAATAAATGGTTCAGTAATTTGTATTAGTTTGAATTATTTCTTCTTTTTTGAAATTGCCAAGACAAGAGCTAATGAGTGGTTCCATTTCACTTGGAATGTTGACATTGTTTTTCATCTGCTTCATGAGTACGTTCGCACATACTGCACCAAATACAAACACACCTCCGTGAGCATCGACAATATTTTTAACCCTAAAGAGGACAACTTCCCCAGTCTGTTACAAACCTAAATTTTCAACTTGTAAAACTGTGCTTTTCCGTATTTTTTGGGCAAATTACATATACCTCCCTCAAGGGAGGTTTAGCAAAATTACAGATACCTCCTGAAGGTACTATTTGCATAACGAATTAGGGGGCAAATTGTTATGAAAATATAAATCTCAGGAGGCAATTTGTTATGAAAATATAAACCTCGGGGGGGGAGGGGTATCTGTAATTTAGCTAAACCTCGAGGGAGGTATATGTAATTTGCCCGTATTTTTTCTATGTTTGTTGAAAATTTAAATGGAAAAATGTACTGACTATTGTTATTACCTTTTTGTTTTGATGGCTTTGTTGTTGTGGAAACAAACTTTAGGATGTATGCATGCTCATCATCTAAACTGCATTGTGAGTTTTTATGCCTCTTTTCAAGGTATGCCCGAAATTTGCTTGATAAGTGCTTTGGATGCTCTATTCTAAAATAAGGCTTTATCCAGTAATGTAAAAAACTCTCATAGGTGATAAAGGATTAAGAGACAGAAAAAAAAAAATGATAAAGGATTAAGGTTAAAAAAAAAATGTTAAAGAAGTAAGAGACATTTCAAGATAATTGAGAAGAAGTCCTTTCCATAATTGAAAAAACCTCCCTCCAGCAGACTCTTAAGCAAGACTTTTGATCATTTAAATTTCCAGACCTTGCAAAAAATCAATTTTTGTTTTTAAGCCTTTCTCCTTGCACGCTATTCTACATTTGACAATTAGTAAGCCATCTAGTCTGGTCAAAATCCATGTGGGCAATCCATAGTTATTTTACCACTCCAAAAATGGCAATATGGAAGAATCAATCATTTCATCTTTTACTTGATAGAGTAGCTAAGACTTTACAATAATAGTTAATAAAATGATGAAGTTTGGTCCTTTTTCCTTTACGTGGTTTGGTTGCTAATTTCAATTTATTTGTTATTAAGCAAATTCGCTTGCCTTCTCATCTTTACTACAATTGTGTGCATGTATATTACTTTGAACCTCTTATCAACTTATGGTTTTGTTTCCGTATCTTGTAGGTAGCTTTTGAGGATGCTTGTCACTCTCCACAACAATGTTGAGGTTTGTTATGGGAAAACTTAAAAAAAAAAATTAAAAAATAGTAGTGCAGGCTGTAATACCCATGCACATCTGAGAGTTCCCTCGTCGTCAAAGGCAATAGATTCTGTGTGCAATCTGCAAGAAAGGATTTGAAGTGATTTGAATGTCTGGTGTGTGATGATTTGGAAAGTTAGATGAATTCCATGCTGATGCTAAAGTTTGTTCCATTATTAATGAAAGCACTGATGTTTGAAATGCAATGAAGCTCTCATCACATAGTGCTTTTTGGATTTTGAAGCTGAGTTTATATGTAAAATCCCTTTTTTCCCCAAGGGTCACTGATGACAAGCTGATTTGGCACTTCACTAAAAATGGCATTCTTTTTTCTATTAATCGACATATCATTTGGAGGTGGATTTGCAAAGAAGAGAAAAATGGGTCAGTTCTTCCGATGGGGCGAGTTTTGAAAGGGCATTTTGGAAGAAGATTTGGCTGCAGAAAGTTCTGAATAAAGTGAAAATCTTTGGATGAAAAATCTGTTTGAATATCCTTCATGTTTAGTGAAACTTGAGTAGGTGCAAAGTAATTCAATTTGATGACTGTTATTGTACATTAGTGCTGTTTTTGGTGGTTTGAGTTAGCTTACAATGTGATTGACAATGTTAGCATTGTAGTCATTCACTTCCACACCCAACACAATTTGTGGATCAATGCAGTTCTAGGCCCTTTTTAAGTCTCTTGACACAACACATTTTCATTTGTAGCTCTGCTTAGGTGGCTGATTTATTAGAATTTAACTTTCTTCTTGTCTGTGCCACAGGGGCCTAATTGAATGTTCACATGATATTTACTTTTCAAAAGCATTCTTGAGAGAGAGTATGTTTTGTTACTTCCTCACATAAATGATGTAGAAGCACAATCACTTGAACAAAGTTCTGATCCTGTATTCAATTTAGTTATGTTCTGAGACAAAATGCTAGTTTGGCACATGGAACATAATACCTGCTCAAAAAAAATAAAAAATAAAAAATTCTATTGAGTCAAGTATAAAATTGGCTAAAGGAAAAAGATGAAATACGTATACGTGGACATACATAATATATCCATACCACACATATATATATATATATGTGTGTGTGTGTGTGTGTGTGTGTATTCAAAGCCTTAATCTCATTTATCTATTCTAATTTCTTCCCATTATTGTCATAATGGCTGATAGTATTATTCCTCATTCTATGGTTGTCAACTTTAATCTTATTCTAGCATTGTAGTTGTGGAATGA
Organism: Camellia sinensis; assembly: GCF_055761805.1. Lineage (NCBI taxonomy): Eukaryota > Viridiplantae > Streptophyta > Magnoliopsida > Ericales > Theaceae > Camellia > Camellia sinensis. The sequence goes on along the minus strand of NC_138962.1, from coordinate 100,039,423 downwards.
TTCTTTTGCAACAAACGAATTAATATAATGTTGAAGGGCCTCTTGTTTTTTTATGGTTATATGGAGAGTTAAAAGACGTGGATCTAATTTAGTTTCTCTTTTGCTTCTAATGACTCTCAAACTGAAGTTAGAGTAGTGTTTTTTGTTCACTTTTCTTCGTACAAACTCAAGTCTTTTAATTTAAACTCATTGTCAATACTCAGAGAACCTGATACTTGTTGAATTTTGAAAAATCTCCTTGATGTATCCATGCTTCATCCAAAAATTAAAGAATTTGAAAATTTCTCAATTTAATTTTGGGTATTTAAAGTGATAACTGGAAACATTAGAACAATGATATTTAAAAACATGAACCCATTGGGTATTATTAACTAATACTCTATCTAACTTGCTGGTTTTTTTTTTCTTTTTTCTTGTTTTTTAGTCCAAGTGAACCAAACTTTGGCATTAAGGTCTTCCATAAGTAGTTCAACAAGGCAACCATTGAACTCATGTATTGCAGCTCATCAAGATTGCTAGTTCTAGTGTTTCACTTTGAAACTTTTAAGGCTATGTTTAGATTAAGAATTCTGGGATTATGGAGGGAGAGAAAAATAGATAGGGAAGTGAAAAAATTTAGACTGTGTTAGGTGTGAGTTTCAAATCAAGTTTCCACCTTCATATTTGAATGCTATGTTTGGTTTGAGTTTTCAAATTTTGATTCCAAATCAATTTCAAAACACATTTTGAAAACACGTTTGGTAAACTAGACAATTTTTGAATTTTTGGTCTACATGGTAGTCTGGTCGCTTGACCGGAACAATACTCTTTTTTTTTTTTTTTTTTGCAATTGTCAATCGCCACCTGTTATTTGAAATATATATATATATATATATATTTGTTTTTGATATTTTTTAAATATACAAATTATTTTTTTAGACCAAAATGACAAATTATTTTTTGGAATTGAATTTTAAAAAGAGTTTAGTTATGAGTTTTGAATAGAATTTTCAATAAAGTTTTGAGTTGTGTGTTTGGTTATGAGTTATAAGTTTTTGAACTAAGTTTTGAAAACTCTTTTTAAAACTCATAACCAAACAACTTTTCTCATTTCATATGTCACATCAAAAATTCAAAACTCAATTCAACACTCTTTTCAAAACTCATAACCAAACAAATTTTCTCTTCTCAAATCATAATTCCAAAACTCACAAACTCAAAATACAATTCTATTCTCAAATCATAATTCTAAAACTCTGCCAAACGCTACCTTAGCTTCTATTTCATACATTTTTTCCCTTCTTTTTTTCCTTCCTTCCACAAATCCCCCGCAAATCCTTGATCCAAACGCATGCTAAGAATATCCTTATAGCGATCCCGGGTTTACCCTTGTTGTACAGTGATCCGGACATGTGTCCGTGGATGTTGGTAGTTGGTTATCATCGTGTTTACATTCCTTTTTCTTCATATTTGAGTTATGGGATGTGTTGGGTGGGTTTGTTTCAGGTTGGTTGAGTTTAGAAACCAAAACTAGTTGCCCAGATTTTTGGCCTGTCCGCTCGAGCGGAGGTGTTGGCGCTCGAGCGGGGAATACACCCATCCAGTATTTGTTGTGCAGTGTTGTACGCTCGAGCGTAGGGTTGGGAGCTCGAGCGGAGGTCTGGTTCTGCAAAAGTGCTGAGCGAGTGCATTCTGCGCTCGAGCGGGAGGTTGGCCGCTCGAGCGTAAGTCTGTGAGTGGCCGCTCGAGCGGGGTGTTTTACGCTCGAGCGGGAGACTGGGTTAAAGTTCCGAAATTGTGACTTTTCAAATCACTTTTTGCTTTCTCTTCTCTCTCTTACTTTTCCAAAAAGCCATTTTCAGAGCTTCTCACTCTAAATCGGCCCTTCTCTCTTAGATTTGATCTAGTAAGGATCGTTTACTCACCTTTTGTCTTCACAAAAGTTGTGTTGATCGTCGAGAGCTTCCTTTTGATCTGAAAATTTCGAGGTTTGGAGCATTTTGGTTTTGGTCTTCATCTCCTTTGGGGCTCCGGGTTTGAGGTAGGGATATCCTACTCCTCTCTATGAATTTTGTCTTTAAATTTGGTATTTGGAGATGTTGGGGTTGGTTAGGTAATTTGGTAAAAGTTTAGGGCTTTTGTGCAATTTTACAAAAGTTGGGTTTTATTCATAATAAACCTAGATACATGTTTGGCATAGAGAAATGGAATGAATGTTAAATCATTGATGAAAATGGGACCTAAGGGTTGAAATGCTAATTATGGGAATTGACCTAATTACATTATTTAATTAATTGGGATAATTAATTGTGAGGAATGAGGAAATGAAATGTTGATTGAATATCCATTGTGCATTTATTTTCTGTTTAGAAATAACTGCTTTGGGCTATCGGTGGAGGATAGTCGTGATTGTTGTAGACAATGCATGATGATTAGGCAAACTGAAACTAATCAATGGAATGTGTCATGGAACTTGACGGTTGATAGAATACATTAATTGTATGTATTGGGTGATTGTATATAGAACCATTGTGTTTGTATACGTTATGTGTAGAGGAGGAGATAGGGGATGTACTCCGCGGTTTAGGGGAAGATAGGGGATGTACCTCTAAACCGGATAGCGTTGGGAGAAGATAGGGGATGAACTCCGTAGATACAGCTCATATGCTTGTCTAGAGAAGTGAAGATTGAGCTCATATGCTTATCTTTGTGAAATGTGGATATAGCTTATATGCTTATCTGTGGATATTGTTGTTATAAATATCTGTAGTAGAATGTGGAATAGCTTATACGCTTATCTGAATGTGGGATATAGTTTTTATACATATCTGCGGAAATGATGATAGAGCTAGCATGCTTATCTGTTGAAAAAGGGAAAATGAAAAGTGACCTGGACTCATTAGTCGGTTGACATAAATGTGTGATTTACGTGAATGTATCAGTGTTGACCATCTATCAATTGCTAATATTTTAGTCATTGTTCATGGTTGGTTTAGTGTATTTCTACTGGGCTGTGGCTCACCCTATATGGGATTATCATTTTCAGGTGCAGGTAACATGCCACCTCCAAGGACATAGCTTGGGAGGCTTGAGGCGGACATAATGTTGTCATTTTACTTTTTGATGTATTACATGGAAATACAAGCCAAGGGCTTAACGTGTATGAGTTAGTACTCTTTTGATGTAACCAAGTGTTAACTTGGAAAGCTGTAAGCCCGTAGGGCATTTCGCTTTTGTTGTTAACATGTAATACTTTTGTAATGAAACACTGATGAATAGAAGAATGTTGTTATTTCATATGTTAATGAATGTTTTTATTTGATGGGTGTATTGTTATTATTTTGAGAGCGTTACAACTTGGTATCAGAGTGTACCGGGTTCGAATACTTTGGGTACGTGGGAAGTGATTAGTATCACAATGGGTTTGTCTCGCTTGATAGAGACTTAGATGTGGTATCATACGCTATGTGCTTATTTGATAACATGCTTATGTGACAATGTGGGTATGGGATTTAGTTTCCAGGATGTTGATTGGATCCTTGGGTTTCTGGGAGTCTTGTTGGAAAAGCACTTGATCAATGCTGTTTCTAACCGGAACTCTAGTAACGCCTCGGGACTATCATTATCCGGAAATGAAATTCGTAAGTGCTTATGTGTTTATGTGCTTATGTGGAGTGAATTACAGTTGTCCATGCATTAGGACGTGAGTGTTTAGTTTTGGCACATTTGTGAATGTGCTAATGTTTTGTGTTACCCTTATTAGGATGTCAGGACGAGGAAGAGGTGCTAGGCGTGGTAGGCCTGCGAGGCAGGAAGCACCGTTACCGGGGGAGATTCCGGCAGTGCAGGAGGGAGTTGGCCAGGCCAATGTGGCCGAGCCAGTGGGTCAGCAGGCCATGGGTGCCTTGGCTAGAGAAATAGCAGGAGCTTTGGGTATTCTTAGAGCTGGGAATCAGGCAGCTGAGGCAGGGCCTTCCTTCTTGAAGAGGGAGTTCTTTAGGTGTAATCCGGATGAGTTTGTCGGGGATCCGAAGGAGCCACTGAAGGCTGATGAGTGGCTAGAGCAAATGAGTAAGACGTTCGAGATGCTTGGCATCGAGGACGGAGCACTGAAAGTGACCTTGGCATCCTTTCAACTGAAGGGAGATGCGGGTCAGTGGTGGAAGTACGAGAAGGCTCGTGTTGGTGGTACTTGGGAGGCGTTTGTGAATGCTTTTCAGGAGAGGTTTTTGTCTGCAGTAGCTAGGGAGAAGCTGAGGGATCAGTTTAGCCGGCTTAATCAGCAGGGCTTGTCAGTGGCCGAGTTTGAGGCTACCTTTACTAGTTTGTCCAGGTTTGCACCTGAACTGGTGGCGTCTGAGGAACGCCGTTGCTATGAGTTTGAGCGGAAGTTGAGGCGGGGCCTCAAGTTGAGAGTTGGTGGGTCATATATCCGAGAGTATAGACACCTAGTAGATGCTGCAGCTCATATGGAGCTTATGATGCAGGAGGAGGATGAGGGGCAGAGAGGCTCCAAGAGGAACCAGGATAGTCAGGGTGATGGCAGGAGGCAGAGGGGTCCTAACCCTCAGCAGTCGCAGGGTGGTGTTGCTAGATCGACCTTCCCAGTCCCGAGTGCAGGCTCCGGGAGAGGTGGTCAGGGGGATTTCACCTGTTACAAGTGTGGCCAATTGGGCCACAAGGTTTCTGTTTGCCCGCTGAAGAGTGGAGGTCAGAGAGCTGCTTCTTCTTCAGCTAGACCGCAGAGTCAGAGTTTGGGCAGGGGGCAGCCCTTGTCTTGTTATCAGTGTGGACAGCCTGGGCACCTGAAGAGGTTTTGCCCGCAGTTGAGTGCCACTTCGGGAGCATCTGGTTCTAGGCAGACGCAGAATTTTCAGCCAGCTCAGTCTGTGCAGGCCTCGAGGGCCAATCCGGGAGCTTCGTCATCCCAGTCTGTGCAACAGTCCTTTGCTCCGAGAGGTGAGCAGGTAGACCAGGGGCCTACGGGGCGCGTGCATGCTGTTACCGCGCAGGATTTAGTACCGGCTCCATCAGTAGTGAGAGGTACTTTTCTGTTTTGCAACTCAGTTGCTAATGTGTTGATAGACACGGGTGCATCTCATTCTTTTGTATCTGCTGCATTTGCATCTGTTTTGGAATTGGAGTTAGCACAGTTAGCATCTCCTATTTGTGTGGTATCGCCTTTGGGTGGTGAGTTGATTCTGAAACAGGGTGTTAGAGGATGTGATATAGAAGTCGCCGATTATAGGCTTGCTTTTCCGTTTGTTGTCCTGCCCATGAAGGGTTTTGATGTTATTTTGGGTATGGACTGGTTATCGTCATACCGGGCTGTTATTGATTGCTACCGCCAGAGGGTTACATTGTGTACCTTGAGCGGGGAGTGGTTCCATTTCTTGGGAGACCGGGTTGGTAGTGTTTTACCACCGGGGTATGATTCGCGAGGGCGAAGTGAGCTTAGTAGTCTACTTGCCAGCTTTGAGAGTGGTAAGTGTGTTGAGACACAGATTGTGTTGCCGAGGGTGGTTTGTGAGTATTCGGACGTCTTTCCCGAAGATCTTGTTAGTTTGCCACCTCACCGAGAGATAGAGTTCTCTATTGATTTAGTGCCCGGCACGGCGCCGATTTCTATGGCACCTTACCGTTTTGCTCCAGCAGAGTTGGTTGAGTTGAAAGTTCAGCTCCAGGAATTGCTCGATAAGGGCTTTGTTCGCCCTAGTGTTTCGCCGTGGGGAGCACCGGCCCTCTTTGTTAAAAAGAAAGATGGTGCCCTGAGACTGTGTATTGACTACCGGAAGTTGAATCGGGCTACGGTTAAGAATAAGTACCCTATGCCCCGTATAGATGATTTGTTTGACCAATTGAAGGGTTCTCGTTGTTTCTCTAAGATAGACTTGAGATCGGGTTACCACCAGTTGAGGGTCAGGGAGGAGGATATTCCGAAGACGGCATTCCGTACGCGGTATGGCCATTATGAGTTTCTGGTGATGCCATTTGGGCTTACCAATGCACCGGCAGTCTTTATGGACTTGATGAACCGGATTTTCCGGGAGTTCTTAGACCGATTTGTGGTCGTCTTTGTGGACGACATCCTTATCTATTCGCCTTCTGAGGAGGAGCACGAGGCACACTTGAGAGTGGTGCTTGAGTTACTTAGAGCCCATAGGTTGTATGCCAAGTTTGGGAAGTGTGAGTTCTGGCTGGGGGAAGTCAAATTCTTAGGCCACGTGGTATCTAGGGAAGGGGTGTCTGTTGATACATCCAAGGTTGAGGCAGTGCAAGATTGGGCACAGCCTAAGAGTGTGTTTGAGATTCGCAGTTTTCTGGGATTAGCTGGGTATTACCGTCGGTTTGTGAAAGAGTTCTCCAGGCTAGCGTCACCGTTGACTAGACTGACTCGGAAGGGAGTCAAGTTTGTGTGGAGTGAGACTTGTGAAAAGTCGTTCCAAGAGCTGAAAGTTAGATTAACCACCGCTCCGGTGTTAATTATTCCGGAGAGAGGGTTGGGTTATGCGGTTTATTGTTATGCCTCACGAGAGGGTTTGGGTTGTGTGTTGATGCAAGAGGGGAAAGTAGTAGCTTATGGCTCACGTCAGTTGAAAATACACGAGAAGAATTACCCTACTCACGATCTAGAGTTAGCGGCTGTGATCTTTGCCTTGAAAATCTGGAGGCATTACCTTTATGGTGAGAAGTTCGAGGTGTTCTCGGACCATAAGAGTTTGAAGTATCTGTTTACACAGAGAGACTTGAATTTGAGGCAGAGGAGATGGATGGAGTTCATCGAGGATTATGATTTTGAGTTGCATTATCATCCGGGAAAGGCCAATGTTGTGGCCGATGCCCTTAGTAGGAAATCCATTAGTGATGTAGCTAGTATAGCCATCCGGGAATGGGAGATGTTGGGAGCACTTGGCGAGTTTGATTTGCTACTGGGCGAATCTGTCGAGGCTGCGGCCTTGTTTTCTGTTGTTGCGCAGCCTACACTTGTGATTAGAGTGTTAGAGGCACAGAGAGGTGACCTTGAGGTAGAATCCCTCCGAGAGAAGATCTCCGGTGGGAAAGTGGAGAAGGGTTTGACGGTGTATCCCGACCAGAGTGTGAGATACCGAGAACGTTTGTTTGTACCGGAATCTTGCCGTGAGGAAGTACTCCGAGAGTTTCATCATTCGCGCCTTGCGGTGCATCCGGGAGGTACTAAGATGTATCAGGATTTGGGTCGCCAGTTTTGGTGGCGAGGTATGAAGAGAGATGTGGCTGTTTTCGTATCGAAGTGCCTTACTTGCCAGCAAGTGAAGGCCGAGCATCAGAGGCCAGCGGGTTTGTTGCAACCCCTTGCCTATTGCCGAGTGGAAGTGGGAGCATATCACTATGGACTTCGTTGTAGGTCTTCCGAGGACTCAGCGAGGTAGTGATGCTATTTGGGTGGTTGTAGACCGGTTGACTAAGTCGGCGCACTTTATTTCTATGCGCGTGAGAGATTCGGTGGATCATCTTGCCGATTTGTATGTTCGGGACGTAGTGAGATTGCACGGGGTCCCAGTGACGATCGTCTCAGATAGAGATCCTCGTTTTACTGCTAGGTTGTGGCAGAGTTTGCAGAGTGCCTTGGGCACTAAGTTGACCTTTAGTACGGCTTATCATCCTCAGACTGATGGGCAGTCCGAGCGTACTATTCAGATCCTCGAGGATATGCTTCGGGGTTGTGTCCTGGACTTCAGTGGGACGTGGGAGAGGCACTTACCCTTGGTAGAGTTTGCCTACAACAACAGTTTTCAGTCTAGCATCGGTATGGCACCGTTTGAGGCCTTGTATGGCCGACCGTGTAGGTCTCCAGTTTGTTGGGCCGAGGTGGGTGATGTACCTTTGTTGGGTCCGGAGTTAGTTAGGGAGACGACGGAGAAAGTTGAGCTTATCCGTAGGAGGCTTGTTACAACCCAGAGTCGGCAGAAATCTTATGCTGACCGTAGGAGGAGGCCTTTGGCGTTTGAGATAGGTGATCATGTCTTTCTGAAGATATCACCTAGGCGAGGTTTGATGAGATTTGGGAAGAGTGGGAAGTTATCCCCTCGGTTTATTGGTCCTTTTGAGATCCTTGAGAGGATTGGTGAGGTTGCTTATCGGTTAGCCTTACCGCCGCAGTTGTCCGGGGTGCATGACGTATTTCATGTAAGTATGCTTCGGAAGTATGAGCCAGATCCATCACATGTGTTGGATTGGACAGATTTAGAGGTAGATGAAGATGCCTCGTATGAGGAGAGACCGGTTCGGGTCTTGGATAGGCGGGATCAGATCCTGCGTGGCAAGACCATTCCTTTGGTGAAAGTCTTGTGGAAACATCACGGAGTGGAGGAAGCCACTTGGGAACGTGAGTTGGGAGTCCGAGAAAAATATCCGGACTTGTTTGTTGATATGTGATCTTGTAGTTAAATTTTGCATTTTGTTGAACTTAAGAGCTTTTATATATGTCTTAAGTTGTGAAACATTGAAAATGTTTGGGTTATTGGAAGTATGTTTTGGGAACTTGCCTTATATGGAAGTTGATTGTAACATGGTATATGTTGAATATATTGTTGAAATTGGAAAGATAGTGCATAATGTTGATGCATGTTGAAAGTACATATGTTGTTTACATATTGTGAAAAGCCTCTTGTTAAAGGGAGGGGGTGACCGGTAATGGGTCGAATTGTTAAATGTTAAAATATAACATTGTTTAAAAAAAAAAAAAACTTGTTTTTGAGAAACTTGTGCTTAATTTCGGGGACGAAATTCTTTAAGGGGGGGAGGTTATAGCGATCCCGGGTTTACCCTTGTTGTACAGTGATCCGGACATGTGTCCGTGGATGTTGGTAGTTGGTTATCATCGTGTTTACATTCCTTTTTCTTCATATTTGAGTTATGGGATGTGTTGGGTGGGTTTGTTTCAGGTTGGTTGAGTTTAGAAACCAAAACTAGTTGCCCAGATTTTTGGCCTGTCCGCTCGAGCGGAGGTGTTGGCGCTCGAGCGGGGAATACACCCATCCAGTATTTGTTGTGCAGTGTTGTACGCTCGAGCGTAGGGTTGGGAGCTCGAGCGGAGGTCTGGTTCTGCAAAAGTGCTGAGCGAGTGCATTCTGCGCTCGAGCGGGAGGTTGGCCGCTCGAGCGTAAGTCTGTGAGTGGCCGCTCGAGCGGGGTGTTTTACGCTCGAGCGGGAGACTGGGTTAAAGTTCCGAAATTGTGACTTTTCAAATCACTTTTTGCTTTCTCTTCTCTCTCTTACTTTTCCAAAAAGCTATTTTCAGAGCTTCTCACTCTAAATCGGCCCTTCTCTCTTAGATTTGATCTAGTAAGGATCGTTTACTCACCTTTTGTCTTCACAAAAGTTGTGTTGATCGTCGAGAGCTTCCTTTTGATCTGAAAATTTCGAGGTTTGGAGCATTTTGGTTTTGGTCTTCATCTCCTTTGGGGCTCCGGGTTTGAGGTAGGGATATCCTACTCCTCTCTATGAATTTTGTCTTTAAATTTGGTATTTGGAGATGTTGGGGTTGGTTAGGTAATTTGGTAAAAGTTTAGGGCTTTTGTGCAATTTTACAAAAGTTGGGTTTTATTCATAATAAACCTAGATGCATGTTTGGCATAGAGAAATGGAATGAATGTTAAATCATTGATGAAAATGGGACCTAAGGGTTGAAATGCTAATTATGGGAATTGACCTAATTACATTATTTAATTAATTGGGATAATTAATTGTGAGGAATGAGGAAATGAAATGTTGATTGAATATCCATTGTGCATTTATTTTCTGTTTAGAAATAACTGCTTTGGGCTATCGGTGGAGGATAGTCGTGATTGTTGTAGACAATGCATGATGATTAGGCAAACTGAAACTAATCAATGGAATGTGTCATGGAACTTGACGGTTGATAGAATACATTAATTGTATGTATTGGGTGATTGTATATAGAACCATTGTGTTTGTATACGTTATGTGTAGAGGAGGAGATAGGGGATGTACTCCGCGGTTTAGGGGAAGATAGGGGATGTACCTCTAAACCGGATAGCGTTGGGAGAAGATAGGGGATGAACTCCGTAGATACAGCTCATATGCTTGTCTAGAGAAGTGAAGATTGAGCTCATATGCTTATCTTTGTGAAATGTGGATATAGCTTATATGCTTATCTGTGGATATTGTTGTTATAAATATCTGTAGTAGAATGTGGAATAGCTTATACGCTTATCTGAATGTGGGATATAGTTTTTATACATATCTGCGGAAATGATGATAGAGCTAGCATGCTTATCTGTTGAAAAAGGGAAAATGAAAAGTGACCTGGACTCATTAGTCGGTTGACATAAATGTGTGATTTACGTGAATGTATCAGTGTTGACCATCTATCAATTGCTAATATTTTAGTCATTGTTCATGGTTGGTTTAGTGTATTTCTACTGGGCTGTGGCTCACCCTATATGGGATTATCATTTTCAGGTGCAGGTAACATGCCACCTCCAAGGACATAGCTTGGGAGGCTTGAGGCGGACATAATGTTGTCATTTTACTTTTTGATGTATTACATGGAAATACAAGCCAAGGGCTTAACGTGTATGAGTTAGTACTCTTTTGATGTAACCAAGTGTTAACTTGGAAAGCTGTAAGCCCGTAGGGCATTTCGCTTTTGTTGTTAACATGTAATACTTTTGTAATGAAACACTGATGAATAGAAGAATGTTGTTATTTCATATGTTAATGAATGTTTTTATTTGATGGGTGTATTGTTATTATTTTGAGAGCGTTACAACTTGGTATCAGAGTGTACCGGGTTCGAATACTTTGGGTACGTGGGAAGTGATTAGTATCACAATGGGTTTGTCTCGCTTGATAGAGACTTAGATGTGGTATCATACGCTATGTGCTTATTTGATAACATGCTTATGTGACAATGTGGGTATGGGATTTAGTTTCCAGGATGTTGATTGGATCCTTGGGTTTCTGGGAGTCTTGTTGGAAAAGCACTTGATCAATGCTGTTTCTAACCGGAACTCTAGTAACGCCTCGGGACTATCATTATCCGGAAATGAAATTCGTAAGTGCTTATGTGTTTATGTGCTTATGTGGAGTGAATTACAGTTGTCCATGCATTAGGACGTGAGTGTTTAGTTTTGGCACATTTGTGAATGTGCTAATGTTTTGTGTTACCCTTATTAGGATGTCAGGACGAGGAAGAGGTGCTAGGCGTGGTAGGCCTGCGAGGCAGGAAGCACCGTTACCGGGGGAGATTCCGGCAGTGCAGGAGGGAGTTGGCCAGGCCAATGTGGCCGAGCCAGTGGGTCAGCAGGCCATGGGTGCCTTGGCTAGAGAAATAGCAGGAGCTTTGGGTATTCTTAGAGCTGGGAATCAGGCAGCTGAGGCAGGGCCTTCCTTCTTGAAGAGGGAGTTCTTTAGGTGTAATCCGGATGAGTTTGTCGGGGATCCGAAGGAGCCACTGAAGGCTGATGAGTGGCTAGAGCAAATGAGTAAGACGTTCGAGATGCTTGGCATCGAGGACGGAGCACTGAAAGTGACCTTGGCATCCTTTCAACTGAAGGGAGATGCGGGTCAGTGGTGGAAGTACGAGAAGGCTCGTGTTGGTGGTACTTGGGAGGCGTTTGTGAATGCTTTTCAGGAGAGGTTTTTGTCTGCAGTAGCTAGGGAGAAGCTGAGGGATCAGTTTAGCCGGCTTAATCAGCAGGGCTTGTCAGTGGCCGAGTTTGAGGCTACCTTTACTAGTTTGTCCAGGTTTGCACCTGAACTGGTGGCGTCTGAGGAACGCCGTTGCTATGAGTTTGAGCGGAAGTTGAGGCGGGGCCTCAAGTTGAGAGTTGGTGGGTCATATATCCGAGAGTATAGACACCTAGTAGATGCTGCAGCTCATATGGAGCTTATGATGCAGGAGGAGGATGAGGGGCAGAGAGGCTCCAAGAGGAACCAGGATAGTCAGGGTGATGGCAGGAGGCAGAGGGGTCCTAACCCTCAGCAGTCACAGGGTGGTGTTGCTAGATCGACCTTCCCAGTCCCGAGTGCAGGCTCCGGGAGAGGTGGTCAGGGGGATTTCACCTGTTACAAGTGTGGCCAATTGGGCCACAAGGTTTCTGTTTGCCCGCTGAAGGGTGGAGGTCAGAGAGCTGCTTCTTCTTCAGCTAGACCGCAGAGTCAGAGTTTGGGCAGGGGGCAGCCCTTGTCTTGTTATCAGTGTGGACAGCCTGGGCACCTGAAGAGGTTTTGCCCGCAGTTGAGTGCCACTTCGGGAGCATCTGGTTCTAGGCAGACGCAGAGTTTTCAGCCAGCTCAGTCTGTGCAGGCCTCGAGGGCCAATCCGGGAGCTTCGTCATCCCAGTCTGTGCAACAGTCCTTTGCTCCGAGAGGTGAGCAGGTAGACCAGGGGCCTACGGGGCGCGTGTATGCTGTTACCGCGCAGGATTTAGTACCGGCTCCATCAGTAGTGAGAGGTACTTTTCTGTTTTGCAACTCAGTTGCTAATGTGTTGATAGACACGGGTGCATCTCATTCTTTTGTATCTGCTGCATTTGCATCTGTTTTGGAATTGGAGTTAGCACAGTTAGCATCTCCTATTTGTGTGGTATCGCCTTTGGGTGGTGAGTTGATTCTGAAACAGGGTGTTAGAGGATGTGATATAGAAGTCGCCGATTATAGGCTTGCTTTTCCGTTTGTTGTCATGCCCATGAAGGGTTTTGATGTTATTTTGGGTATGGACTGGTTATCGTCATACCGGGCTGTTATTGATTGCTACCGCCAGAGGGTTACATTGTGTACCTTGAGCGGGGAGTGGTTCCATTTCTTGGGAGACCGGGTTGGTAGTGTTTTACCACCGGGGTATGATTCGCGAGGGCGAAGTGAGCTTAGTAGTCTACTTGCCAGCTTTGAGAGTGGTAAGTGTGTTGAGACACAGATTGTGTTGCCGAGGGTGGTTTGTGAGTATTCGGACGTCTTTCCCGAAGATCTTGTTAGTTTGCCACCTCACCGAGAGATAGAGTTCTCTATTGATTTAGTGCCCGGCACGGCGCCGATTTCTATGGCACCTTACCGTTTTGCTCCAGCAGAGTTGGTTGAGTTGAAAGTTCAGCTCCAGGAATTGCTCGATAAGGGCTTTGTTCGCCCTAGTGTTTCGCCGTGGGGAGCACCGGCCCTCTTTGTTAAAAAGAAAGATGGTGCCCTGAGACTGTGTATTGACTACCGGAAGTTGAATCGGGCTACGGTTAAGAATAAGTACCCTATGCCCCGTATAGATGATTTGTTTGACCAATTGAAGGGTTCTCGTTGTTTCTCTAAGATAGACTTGAGATCGGGTTACCACCAGTTGAGGGTCAGGGAGGAGGATATTCCGAAGACGGCATTCCGTACGCGGTATGGCCATTATGAGTTTCTGGTGATGCCATTTGGGCTTACCAATGCACCGGCAGTCTTTATGGACTTGATGAACCGGATTTTCCGGGAGTTCTTAGACCGATTTGTGGTCGTCTTTGTGGACGACATCCTTATCTATTCGCCTTCTGAGGAGGAGCACGAGGCACACTTGAGAGTGGTGCTTGAGTTACTTAGAGCCCATAGGCTGTATGCCAAGTTTGGGAAGTGTGAGTTCTGGCTGGGGGAAGTCAAATTCTTAGGCCACGTGGTATCTAGGGAAGGGGTGTCTGTTGATACATCCAAGGTTGAGGCAGTGCAAGATTGGGCACAGCCTAAGAGTGTGTTTGAGATTCGCAGTTTTCTGGGATTAGCTGGGTATTACCGTCGGTTTGTGAAAGAGTTCTCCAGGCTAGCGTCACCGTTGACTAGACTGACTCGGAAGGGAGTCAAGTTTGTGTGGAGTGAGACTTGTGAAAAGTCGTTCCAAGAGCTGAAAGTTAGATTAACCACCGCTCCGGTGTTAATTATTCCGGAGAGAGGGTTGGGTTATGCGGTTTATTGTGATGCCTCACGAGAGGGTTTGGGTTGTGTGTTGATGCAAGAGGGGAAAGTAGTAGCTTATGGCTCACGTCAGTTGAAAATACACGAGAAGAATTACCCTACTCACGATCTAGAGTTAGCGGCTGTGATCTTTGCCTTGAAAATCTGGAGGCATTACCTTTATGGTGAGAAGTTCGAGGTGTTCTCGGACCATAAGAGTTTGAAGTATCTGTTTACACAGAGAGACTTGAATTTGAGGCAGAGGAGATGGATGGAGTTCATCGAGGATTATGATTTTGAGTTGCATTATCATCCGGGAAAGGCCAATGTTGTGGCCGATGCCCTTAGTAGGAAATCCATTAGTGATGTAGCTAGTATAGCCATCCGGGAATGGGAGATGTTGGGAGCACTTGGCGAGTTTGATTTGCTACTGGGCGAATCTGTCGAGGCTGCGGCCTTATTTTCTGTTGTTGCGCAGCCTACACTTGTGATTAGAGTGTTAGAGGCACAGAGAGGTGACCTTGAGGTAGAATCCCTCCGAGAGAAGATCTCCGGTGGGAAAGTGGAGAAGGGTTTGACGGTGTATCCCGACCAGAGTGTGAGATACCGAGAACGTTTGTTTGTACCGGAATCTTGCCGTGAGGAAGTACTCCGAGAGTTTCATCATTCGCGCCTTGCGGTGCATCCGGGAGGTACTAAGATGTATCAGGATTTGGGTCGCCAGTTTTGGTGGCGAGGTATGAAGAGAGATGTGGCTGTTTTCGTATCGAAGTGCCTTACTTGCCAGCAAGTGAAGGCCGAGCATCAGAGGCCAGCGGGTTTGTTGCAACCCCTTGCCTATTGCCGAGTGGAAGTGGGAGCATATCACTATGGACTTCGTTGTAGGTCTTCCGAGGACTCAGCGAGGTAGTGATGCTATTTGGGTGGTTGTAGACCGGTTGACTAAGTCGGCGCACTTTATTTCTATGCGCGTGAGAGATTCGGTGGATCATCTTGCCGATTTGTATGTTCGGGACGTAGTGAGATTGCACGGGGTCCCAGTGACGATTGTGTCAGATAGAGATCCTCGTTTTACTGCTAGGTTGTGGCAGAGTTTGCAGAGTGCCTTGGGCACTAAGTTGACCTTTAGTACGGCTTATCATCCTCAGACTGATGGGCAGTCCGAGCGTACTATTCAGATCCTCGAGGATATGCTTCGGGGTTGTGTCCTGGACTTCCGTGGGACGTGGGAGAGGCACTTACCCTTGGTAGAGTTTGCCTACAACAACAGTTTTCAGTCTAGCATCGGTATGGCACCGTTTGAGGCCTTGTATGGCCGACCGTGTAGGTCTCCAGTTTGTTGGGCCGAGGTGGGTGATGTACCTTTGTTGGGTCCGGAGTTAGTTAGGGAGACGACGGAGAAAGTTGAGCTTATCCGTAGGAGGCTTGTTACAGCCCAGAGTCGGCAGAAATCTTATGCTGACCGTAGGAGGAGGCCTTTGGCGTTTGAGATAGGTGATCATGTCTTTCTGAAGATATCACCTAGGCGAGGTTTGATGAGATTTGGGAAGAGTGGGAAGTTATCCCCTCGGTTTATTGGTCCTTTTGAGATCCTTGAGAGGATTGGTGAGGTTGCTTATCGGTTAGCCTTACCGCCGCAGTTGTCCGGGGTGCATGACGTATTTCATGTAAGTATGCTTCGGAAGTATGAGCCAGATCCATCACATGTGTTGGATTGGACAGATTTAGAGGTAGATGAAGATGCCTCGTATGAGGAGAGACCGGTTCGGGTCTTGGATAGGCGGGATCAGATCCTGCGTGGCAAGACCATTCCTTTGGTGAAAGTCTTGTGGAAACATCACGGAGTGGAGGAAGCCACTTGGGAACGTGAGTTGGGAGTCCGAGAAAAATATCCGGACTTGTTTGTTGATATGTGATCTTGTAGTTAAATTTTGCATTTTGTTGAACTTAAGAGCTTTTATATATGTCTTAAGTTGTGAAACATTGAAAATGTTTGGGTTATTGGAAGTATGTTTTGGGAACTTGCCTTATATGGAAGTTGATTGTAACATGGTATATGTTGAATATATTGTTGAAATTGGAAAGATAGTGCATAATGTTGATGCATGTTGAAAGTACATATGTTGTTTACATATTGTGAAAAGCCTCTTGTTAAAGGGAGGGGGTGACCGGTAATGGGTCGAATTGTTAAATGTTAAAATATAACATTGTTTAAAAAAAAAAAAAAAAACTTGTTTTTGAGAAACTTGTGCTTAATTTCGGGGACGAAATTCTTTAAGGGGGGGAGGTTATAGCGATCCCGGGTTTACCCTTGTTGTACAGTGATCCGGACATGTGTCCGTGGATGTTGGTAGTTGGTTATCATCGTGTTTACAGTCCTTTTTCTTCATATTTGAGTTATGGGATGTGTTGGGTGGGTTTGTTTCAGGTTGGTTGAGTTTAGAAACCAAAACTAGTTGCCCAGATTTTTGGCCTGTCCGCTCGAGCGGAGGTGTTGGCGCTCGAGCGGGGAATACACCCATCCAGTATTTGTTGTGCAGTGTTGTACGCTCGAGCGTAGGGTTGGGAGCTCGAGCGGAGGTCTGGTTCTGCAAAAGTGCTGAGCGAGTGCATTCTGCGCTCGAGCGGGAGGTTGGCCGCTCGAGCGTAAGTCTGTGAGTGGCCGCTCGAGCGGGGTGTTTTACGCTCGAGCGGGAGACTGGGTTAAAGTTCCGAAATTGTGACTTTTCAAATCACTTTTTGCTTTCTCTTCTCTCTCTTACTTTTCCAAAAAGCTATTTTCAGAGCTTCTCACTCTAAATCGGCCCTTCTCTCTTAGATTTGATCTAGTAAGGATCGTTTACTCACCTTTTGTCTTCACAAAAGTTGTGTTGATCGTCGAGAGCTTCCTTTTGATCTGAAAATTTCGAGGTTTGGAGCATTTTGGTTTTGGTCTTCATCTCCTTTGGGGCTCCGGGTTTGAGGTAGGGATATCCTACTCCTCTCTATGAATTTTGTCTTTAAATTTGGTATTTGGAGATGTTGGGGTTGGTTAGGTAATTTGGTAAAAGTTTAGGGCTTTTGTGCAATTTTACAAAAGTTGGGTTTTATTCATAATAAACCTAGATGCATGTTTGGCATAGAGAAATGGAATGAATGTTAAATCATTGATGAAAATGGGACCTAAGGGTTGAAATGCTAATTATGGGAATTGACCTAATTACATTATTTAATTAATTGGGATAATTAATTGTGAGGAATGAGGAAATGAAATGTTGATTGAATATCCATTGTGCATTTATTTTCTGTTTAGAAATAACTGCTTTGGGCTATCGGTGGAGGATAGTCGTGATTGTTGTAGACAATGCATGATGATTAGGCAAACTGAAACTAATCAATGGAATGTGTCATGGAACTTGACGGTTGATAGAATACATTAATTGTATGTATTGGGTGATTGTATATAGAACCATTGTGTTTGTATACGTTATGTGTAGAGGAGGAGATAGGGGATGTACTCCGCGGTTTAGGGGAAGATAGGGGATGTACCTCTAAACCGGATAGCGTTGGGAGAAGATAGGGGATGAACTCCGTAGATACAGCTCATATGCTTGTCTAGAGAAGTGAAGATTGAGCTCATATGCTTATCTTTGTGAAATGTGGATATAGCTTATATGCTTATCTGTGGATATTGTTGTTATAAATATCTGTAGTAGAATGTGGAATAGCTTATACGCTTATCTGAATGTGGGATATAGTTTTTATACATATCTGCGGAAATGATGATAGAGCTAGCATGCTTATCTGTTGAAAAAGGGAAAATGAAAAGTGACCTGGACTCATTAGTCGGTTGACATAAATGTGTGATTTACGTGAATGTATCAGTGTTGACCATCTATCAATTGCTAATATTTTAGTCATTGTTCATGGTTGGTTTAGTGTATTTCTACTGGGCTGTGGCTCACCCTATATGGGATTATCATTTTCAGGTGCAGGTAACATGCCACCTCCAAGGACATAGCTTGGGAGGCTTGAGGCGGACATAATGTTGTCATTTTACTTTTTGATGTATTACATGGAAATACAAGCCAAGGGCTTAACGTGTATGAGTTAGTACTCTTTTGATGTAACCAAGTGTTAACTTGGAAAGCTGTAAGCCCGTAGGGCATTTTGCTTTTGTTGTTAACATGTAATACTTTTGTAATGAAACACTGATGAATAGAAGAATGTTGTTATTTCATATGTTAATGAATGTTTTTATTTGATGGGTGTATTGTTATTATTTTGAGAGCGTTACAATCCTCATCCCAAGTGAGGCATGAATCATGTCATGTCGTGTCGTGTCATCATGGGTTCATGTCCAAAACACCCAACACTAACATGATCCATTTAATTAAACGTGTCAAATATCATGACACTAACCTAACCTACTTGTGATCATATCAATCTGAACGTGACACGGCTAACATGGTTAGCATTAGAATTTATTTTAGATTATAAACAGTTTGTGCAACCTAAATCAAGCAAACTTGTTTCAAATCACATATAAGGGTAACTTATATAAACATTAACACCCACAACATAATATATAGAAGAAAATACATTAAAGTGTGAATAACTTAAAGTAATTTCACTTATATGGAGATGCAAGTCGGAGCAATGTGAAAGGTGTATCCCATGCCACATATTCCACATGCAGCTCGTCATGTGTCACTTTCATTGATTTTGTATGCTTGTAAGGTGAGTGTGGGGGGAGCCATTGCATTTGTCTTGAGTTATGCGGTTTATGCATTTGTTGTTGCTGCGAATGAGATTTTGAGGAAACATGCTCGGAGGTTGAAATTGGATGTTGTTACGTTGTTGCTTCCTGTCAAAGGAAGTGTGTTCTCTCAATGGAACCAAGAGGGTGACTCTATCTATAGTACTTTGCTTGACATGGACACAGAAAGTGATACAATCATATCCCATAGTGCATTGCCTCAGTAGATGTGGGCATCAAATGTCGCAATATATTCAAATCGGTCAACTAAGGTGTCTGATAATGAGAGTCCTGTGTGGGGCTGGACTGATGATGGCATAGAAACTGAGCACTCGTTATTCTCCTATTGTAAACTATGTTTGATAATGGAGTTGCCTTTAACAGTGCCATGCCGGTTGACAATTCCTCTAGTTGAGGAGGAATCTTGATCAAAAGTCTCTACGTTGTAGGCAGTGCTTCACTTGCTTCCATTCTTTTGGCATTTCTCTAGAGTACTCAAGACTGTGGGTTCTGAAAGCAGAAAGGTTTCTTATACGCTTGGTGTTTCTATTGGTTATGCACTAGGTGTTCTTGCATTTTGGTACACTAGATCACATCGTCCACCTCAAAAGTTTTTACTTCCATTGGTTTTGGATGGATTTTTGATAAGTATCGTTTGGTTCTACATGATTGCAAACGAGCTTGTTGCTTTGTTGGTAGGGTTGGGTGTAATTCTAGGGGTTAATCCATCAATCCTTGGATTAAATTTATTGGCATGGGGTAACTCGATGGGTGATTTAGTGTCAAATGTTGCACTGGCAATCAATGGTGGGGATGGTGTGTAGATCACCTTGTCTAGATGCTATGCAAGTCTGATGTTCAACTCATTTATTGGTTTGAGGATCTCTCAATGCTGCTTGAATCCTGGTCAGAGAAACCTGGCTTGTACATTGTTCCACAAGACAGAAGCCTCTTCTATACTATGGGATTTCTCATCTCAGGACCTATTTGGCCACTTGTTTTACCAAGGAATGATATGCGTCCTATTAGGAGGCTTGGAGTCGGTAGCATTGCTCTCTACTTGATATTTCTCTCTGTTAGGGTAATCAGTGCCACGGGAATCATATCATTGGCTGGTCTAAGTTGACATTTGATGTAGCGAATATTAAGGAAGAGCAGGTTAACTACAAAGATTTTTGAAGATGATGATGTGTATTTTGTCTT
The DNA here is from genome assembly GCF_055761805.1 of Camellia sinensis. NCBI lineage: Eukaryota > Viridiplantae > Streptophyta > Magnoliopsida > Ericales > Theaceae > Camellia > Camellia sinensis. The sequence continues at coordinate 100,019,586 of NC_138962.1, read as the reverse complement.
ATCTATTATTGTCATCTTGAAGCTGTTTCTCATGAAGGACTAGGAGAAGAAAAAAACCCATGATCATGATCAGTTATTGTACTTGCAAGTTGGAAATGGGTAATCAATTGTTGTACAATTAAATTCACTACAAGAAAAAAGGGATATGGCAATGCTTTTGTATGCTTTATTCTGATTTATGATTGCTTGTTTTGTACAAAGATAAGATGATATATTTTGAATTTACCATCCTCTACTTTTATGTTGTGATTTCCCTATTTTAGTATAATTTGAAAATCAAACCAAACATCAAATTTGAAAATCAAATTTGAACACCAGAGGTAAGTAGTATTCTGTTAAAATTCTATTGGTTTCACTGAAATTATAGCGATCCCGGTTTTCCCTTTCGTGCTTAACTGTAATCCGGATTCGGTTTCGTGAGGGTGCTGTTGTCTTATCCTCTTTCTATCCCTTTCTCTTTGTGTTCGAGCTTTGGGTTGTGTTGGGCAAGTCGGGAATAAGTTGGTTGTGTTTTAAAACGTAAAATCCTTGCCCAGTTTTTGGCCCCTCCGCTCGAGCGGCGCTTTTGACGCTCGAGCGGGACTCTGTTGTTGCTTGTTCGCTCGAGCGGGGGTTTTGGTGCTCGAGCGGGGAAATCACCCATCCAGTATGTTGTCTGCAGTGGTATACGCTCGAGCGGGGGATTGGACGCTCGAGCGGGAGTTTGTGTCTGACGCTTGAGTGGGGAGTTTGACGCTCGAGCGGGCATCATGTCTGTAAAAGTTCTAGGAGCGTGCATCCGCCGCTTGAGCGGGGGATTGGACGCTCGAGCGGGGATCTGTGAGTGACGCTCGAGCGGGGAGTTCGACGCTCGAGCGGGGTGACTTTTATATAAAGCCGAGATCCGACCTTTTTGTTCACTTTTTATAGCGATCCCGGGTTTACCCTTGTTGTATAGTGATCCGGACATGTGTCCGTGGATGTTGGTAGTTGCTTATTATCTTGTTTACATCCTTTCTTACTTTGTATGTGAGTTATAGGATGTGTTGAGCGGGTTGTTACAGGTTGGTTGAGTTTAGAAACCAAAACTAGTTGCCCAGATTTTTGGCCTGTACGCTCGAGCGGAGGTGTTGGCGCTCGAGCGTAGATTACATCCATCCAGTATCTTGTTGTGCAGTGTTGTGAGCTCGAGCGTAGGGTTGGGAGCTCGAGCGGAGGCCTGGTTCTGCAAAAGTGCTGGGCGAGTGCATTCTGCGCTCGAGCGGGAGGTTGGCCGCTCGAGCGGAAGTCTGTGAGTGGCCGCTCGAGCGGGGTGTTTTAAGCTCGAGCGGAAGACTGGGTTTAAGTCCCGAAATTGTGACTTTTCAAATCACTTTTTGCTTTCTCTTCTCTCTCTTACTTTTCCAAAATCACCATTGTTGAGCCTCTCACTCTAGACTCTACCTTCTCTCTAGGTTTTGATCTAGTAGGAGTGATTTACTCACCTTTGGCCTTTACAAAAAAGTTGTTGATCGTCGAGGGCTTCATTTTAATCTGAAAATCACGGGTTTTGGAGCACGTTGGGTTTTGTAGTCTTCTCCTTTGGGACTCCGAATTTGAGGTAGGGATAACCTACTCCTCTCTATGGGTTTTGTCTTTAAATTTTGGTATTTTTGAGATGTTGGGCTTGGTTGGGTAATCTTGTAAAGGTTTGGGGCTTTTGTGTAATTTTTACAAAAGTTGGGGTTTTATTCATAATAAACCTAGATGCATGTTTGGCATGGAAAATGGAATTAATGTTGAATCATTGATGAAAATGGAACCTAAGGGTTGAAATGGTAATTATGGAAAATGGCCTAATTACATTGTTTAATTAATTGGGATAATTAATTGGTGAGAAATGAGGAAATGAAATGTTGATTGAATATCCATTGTGCATTTATTTTCTGTCTAGAAATAACTGCTTTGGGCTATCGGTGGAGGATAGTCGTGATTGTTGTAGACAATGCTTGATGATTAAGTAAACTGAAACTAATCAATGGAATGTGTCATGGAATTTGACAGTTGATAGAATACATTAAATGTGTGTATTGTGTGATTGTATATAGAACCAATGTGTTTATATGCGTTATGTGTAGAGGAGGAGATAGGGGATGTACTCCGCGGTTTAGGGGAAGATAGGGGATGTACCTCTAAACCGGATAGGTATTTGGAGGAGATAGGGGATGTACTCCGTGGACAGAGCTCATATGCTTGTCTGAGAAGTGAAGATAGAGCTCATATGCTTATCTTTGTGAAGTGAAGTGTGGATACAGCTTGTATGCTTATCTGTGGATATTGTTGATATACATATCTGTTGTAGAGTGTGGATACAGCTTGTATGCTTATCTGTGGATATTGTTGATATACATATCTGTTGAGATTGTGGATATAGCTTTTATGCTTATCTGAATGTGAGATATAGTTTTTATACATATCTGTGGAAATGATGATAGAGCTAGCATGCTTATCTGTTGAAAAAGGGAAAATGAAAAGTAATTGGGACTTGTAAGTCGTTGACATAAATATGTAATTTATGTGATTGTATCAGTGTTGACCAACTATCAATTGCTAATGTTTTAGTCATTGTCCATGGTTGGTTTAGTGTATTTCTACTGGGCTGTGGCTCACCCTATATGGGAATATCATTTTCAGGTACAGGAAGCATGCCACCTCCAAGGACATAGCTGGGAGGCTTGTGGCAGGCATAGTTTTGTCGTTTTACTTTGATGTATTACATGTAATTTCAAGCCAAGGGCTTAATGTGTAAACGAGTTAGAACTCTTTGTTGTAACCAAGTGTTAACTTGGAAAGCTGTAAGCCCGTAGGGCATTTTGTTATGAGATTAACATGTAATACTTATGTAATGGAATTCTAATGAATGATAGAAGATGGTTAGTTTATCTATCAACGCTCGTCTTATTTGTTGGGTTTAATGTTATTATTTTGAGGGCGTTACAACTTGGTATCAGAGCGTACCGGGTTCGAATACTTTGGGTACGTGGGAAGTGATTAGGATCACAATGGGTTTGTCTCGCTTGATAGAGACTTAGATGTAGTATCATATGCTATATGCTTAATTGATAACATGCTTATGTGACTATGTGGGTATGGGATTTAATTTCTGGGATATTGATTGGATCCTTGAGTTTCTGGGAGTCTTGTTGGAAAAGCACTTGATCAATGCTGTTTCTAACCGGAACTCTAGTAACGTCTCGGGACTATCATTATCCGGAAATGAAGTTCGTAAGTGCTTATGTGTTTATGTGCTTATGTGGAGTGAATTACAGTTGTCCATGCATTAGGACGTGAGTGATTAGTTTCGGCACACCTATGAATGTGCTAACGTTCTGTGTTGCCTTTATTAGGATGTCAGGACGAGGAAGAGGTGCTAGGCGTGGTAGACCTGCGAGGCAGGAAGTACCGTTACAGGGTGAGATTCCGGCAGTGCAGGAGGGAGTTGGTCAGGCCAATGTGGCCGAGCCAGTGGGTCAGCAGGCTATGGGTGCCTTGGCCAGAGAGATAGCAGGAGCTTTAGGTATTCTTAGAGCTGGGAATCAGGCAGCTGAGACAGGGCCTTCCTTCTTGAAGAGGGAGTTCTTTCGGTGTAATCCGGATGAGTTTATCGGGGATCCTAAAGAGCCGCTTAAGGCAGATGAATGGCTCGAACAGACAACGAAGACGTTTGAGATGCTTAGCATCGAGGACGGAGCACTGAAAGTGACCTTGGCATCCTTCCAACTGAAGGGAGATGCGGGTCAATGGTGGAAGTACGAGAAGGCTCGTGTTGGTGGTACTTGGGAGGCGTTTGTGAATGCTTTTCAGGAGAGGTTTTTGTCTGCAGTAGCAAGAGAGAAGCTGAGGGATCAGTTTAGCCGGCTTAATCAGCAGGGCTTGTCAGTGGCCGAGTTTGAGGCTACTTTTACCAGTCTGTCCAGGTTTGCACCTGAACTGGTGGCGTCTGAGGAACGCCGTTGCTATGAGTTTGAGCGGAAGTTGAGGCGGGGCCTCAAGTTGAGAGTTGGTGGGTCTTATATTCGAGAGTATAGACACCTAGTGGATGCTGCAGCTCATATGGAGCTTATGATGCAGGAGGAGGATGAAGGTCAGAGAGGCTCCAAGAGGAGCCAGGATAGTCAGAGTGATGGCAGGAGGCAGAGGGGTTCTAACCCTCAGCAGTCTCAGGGTGCAGTCTCTAGATCGACCTTTCCAGTGCCTAGTGTAGGCTCGGGGAGAGGCAGTCAGGGAGAATTCACTTGTTACAAGTGTGGCCAGCTGGGTCACAAGGTTTCTGTTTGCCCGCAGAAGGGTGGGGGTCAGAAAGCTGCTTCTTCTTCAGCTAGACCGCCGAGTCAGAGTTTGGGCAGGGGGCAGCTCTTGATTTGTTATCAGTGTGGACAACCTGGGCACATGAAGAGGTTTTGCCCACAGTTGAGTGCCACTTCGGGAGCGTCTGGTTCTAGGCAGACGCAGGGTTTTCAGCCAGCTCAGTCTGTGCAGGCCTCGAGGGCCAATCCGGGAGCTTCGTCATCCCAGTCTGTGCAGCAGTCTTTTGCTCCGAGAGGTGAGCAGGTAGACCAGGGGCCTACGGGGCGCGTGTATGCTATTACCGCGCAGGATTTAGTACCAGCTCCATCAGTAGTGAGAGGTACTTTTCTGTTTTGCAACTCGGTTGCTAATGTGTTGATAGACACGGGTGCATCTCATTCTTTTGTATCTGCTGCATTTGCATCTGTTTTGGAATTGGAGTTAGTACAGTTAGCATCTCCTATTTGTGTGGTATCGCCTTTGGGCGGTGAGTTGATTCTGAAACAGGGTGTTAGAGGATGTGATATAGAGGTCGCCGATTATAGGCTTCCTTTTCCGTTTGTTGTCATGCCCATGAAGGGTTTTGATGTTATTTTGGGTATGGACTGGTTATCGTCATACCGGGCTGTTATTGATTGCTACCGCCAGAGGGTTACATTATGTACCTTGAGCGGGGAGTGGTTCCATTTCTTGGGAGACCGGGTTGGTAGTGTTTTGCCACCGGGGTATAATTCGCGAGGGCGAAGTGAGCTTAGTAGTCTACTTGCTAGCTTTGAGAGTGGTGAGAGTGGTGAGACCCAGCATGTATTGCCGAGGGTGGTTTGTGAGTATTCGGATGTCTTTCCCGAAGATCTTGTTAGTTTGCCACCTCACCGAGAGATAGAGTTCTCTATTGATTTAGTGCCTGGTACGGCGCCGATTTCTATGGCACCTTACCGTTTTGCTCCAGTAGAGTTGGTTGAGTTGAAAGTTCAGCTCCAGGAATTGCTCGATAAGGGCTTTGTTCGCCCTAGTGTTTCACCGTGGGGAGCACCGGCCCTCTTTGTTAAAAAGAAAGATGGTGCCTTGAGATTGTGTATAGACTACCGGAAGTTGAATCGGGCTACGGTTAAGAATAAGTACCCTATGCCCCGTATAGATGATTTGTTTGACCAGTTGAAGGGTTCCCGTTGTTTCTCTAAGATAGACTTGAGATCGGGTTACCATCAGTTGAGGGTCAGGGAGGAAGATATTCCGAAGACGGCATTCCGTACGCGGTATGGCCATTATGAGTTTCTGGTGATGCCATTCGGGCTTACCAATGCACCGGCAGTCTTTATGGACTTGATGAACCGGATTTTCCGGGAGTTCTTAGACCGCTTTGTGGTTGTTTTTGTGGACGATATCCTTATCTATTCGTCATCTAAGGAGGAGCACGAGGAACACTTGAGAGTGGTGCTTGAGTTGCTTAGAGCTCATAGGCTGTATGCCAAGTTTGGGAAGTGTGAGTTCTGGCTGGGGGAAGTCAAATTCTTAGGCCACGTGGTATCCGGGGAAGGGGTGTCTGCTGATACATCCAAGGTTGAGGCAGTGCAAGATTGGGCACAGCCTAAGAGTGTGTTTGAGATCCGCAGTTTTCTGGGATTAGCTGGGTATTACCGTCGGTTTGTGAAAGATTTCTCCAGGTTGGCGTCACCGTTGACTAGACTGACTCGGAAGGGAGTCAAGTTTGTGTGGAGTGAGACTTGTGAAAAGTCGTTCCAAGAGTTGAAAGTTAGATTGACCACCGCTCCGGTATTGATTATTCCGGAGAGAGGGTTGGGTTATGCGGTTTATTGTGATGCCTCACGAGAGGGTTTGGGTTGTGTGTTGATGCAAGAGGGGAAAGTGGTAGCTTATGGCTCACGTCAGTTGAAAATACACGAGAAGAATTACCCCACACATGACCTAGAGTTAGCAGCTGTGATCTTTGCCTTGAAAATCTGGAGGCACTACCTTTATGGTGAGAGGTTCGAGGTATTCTCGGATCATAAGAGTTTGAAGTATCTGTTTACACAGAGAGACTTGAATCTGAGGCAGAGGAGGTGGATGGAGTTCATCGAGGATTATAATTTTGAGTTGCATTATCATCCGGGAAAGGCCAATGTTGTGGCCGATGCCCTTAGTAGGAAGACCATTAGTGATGTAGCTTGTATAGCCATCCGGGAATGGGTGATGTTGGGAGCACTTGGCGAGTTTGATTTGCTATTGGGCGAATCTGTTGAGGCTGCGGCCTTGTTTTCTGTTGTTGCGCAGCCTACACTTATGATTAGAGTGTTAGAGGCACAGAGAGGTGACCTTGAGGTAGGATCCCTCCGAGAGAAGATCTCTAGTGGGAAAGTTGAGAAGGGTTTGACGGTGTATCCCGACCTGAGTGTGAGATACCGAGACCGTTTGTTTGTACCGGAGTCTTGCCGAGAGGAAGTACTCCGAGAGTTTCACCATTCGCGCCTTGCGGTGCATCCGGGAGGTACTAAGATGTATCAGGATTTGGGTCGCCAGTTATGGTGGCGGGGTATGAAGAGAGATGTGGCTGTCTTCGTATCGAAATGCCTTACTTGCCAGCAAGTGAAGGCCGAGCATCAGAGGCCAGCGGGTTTGTTGCAACCCTTGCCTATTGCCGAGTGGAAGTGGGAGCATGTCACTATGGACTTCGTTGTAGGTCTTCCGAGGACTCAGCGGGGTAGTGATGCTATTTGGGTGGTTGTAGACCGGTTGACTAAGTCGGCGCACTTTATTCCTATGCGCGTGAGAGATTCGGTAGATCATCTTGCCGACTTGTATATTCGGGACGTAGTGAGATTGCACGGGGTCCCAGTGACGATCGTCTCAGATAGAGATCCTCGTTTTACTGCTAGGTTGTGGCAGAGTTTGCAGAGTGCCTTGGGCACTAAGTTGACCTTTAGTACGGCTTATCATCCTCAGACTGATGGGCAGTCCGAGCGTACTATTCAGATCCTCGAGGATATGCTTCGGGGTTGTGTCCTGGACTTCAGTGGGACGTGGGAGAGGCACTTGCCATTGGTAGAGTTTGCCTACAACAACAGTTTTCAGTCTAGCATCGGTATGGCACCGTTTGAGGCCTTGTATGGCCGACCGTGTAGGTCTCCAGTGTGTTGGGCCGAGGTGGGTGATGCACCTTTGTTGGGTCCGGAGTTGGTTAGGGAGACGACGGAGAAAGTTGAGCTTATCCGTAGGAGGCTTGTTACAGCCCAGAGTCGACAAAAGAGTTATGCCGACCGTAGGAGGAGGCCTTTGGCGTTTGAGGTAGGTGATCATGTCTTTCTGAAGATATCACCTAGGCGAGGTCTGATGAGGTTTGGGAAGAGTGGGAAGTTATCCCCTCGGTTTATTGGTCCTTTTGAGATCCTTGAGAGGATAGGTGAGGTTGCTTATCGGTTAGCCTTACCGCCGCAGTTGTCCGGAGTGCATGATGTGTTTCATGTGAGTATGCTTCGGAAGTATGAACCAGATCCATCACATGTGTTGGATTGGACTGATTTAGAGGTAGATGAGGATGCCTCGTATGAGGAGAGACCGGTTCGGGTCTTGGATAGGCGGGATCAGGTCCTGCGTGGCAAGACCATTCCTTTGGTGAAAGTCTTGTGGAAACATCACGGAGTGGAGGAAGCCACTTGGGAACGTGAGTTGGAAGTCCGAGAGAAATATCCGGACTTGTTTGTTGATATGTAATCTTATATTTAAATTTTACATCTTGTTGAACTTAAGAGCTTTGATACATGTCTTAAGTTGTGAAACATTGAAAATGTTTTGGTTATTGGAAGTATGTTTTGGAACTTGCCTCATATGGAAGTTGAAAGTGACATTATATGTGTTAAATATATTGTTGAAACTGGAAGGATAGTGCATAATGATGATGCATGTTGAAAATACATATGTTGTTTACATATTGTGATATGTCTCTTGTTAAAGGGATGGGATGACCGGTAATGGGTCGAAATGTTGAATGTTAAAATGTAACATTGTTTAAAATGGAGGAAAACTTGTATTTGAAAACTTGTGTTTAATTTCGGGGACGAAATTCTTTAAGGGGGGGAGGTTATAGCGATCCCGGGTTTACCCTTGTTGTATAGTGATCCGGACATGTGTCCGTGGATGTTGGTAGTTGCTTATTATCTTGTTTACATCCTTTCTTACTTTGTATGTGAGTTATAGGATGTGTTGAGCGGGTTGTTACAGGTTGGTTGAGTTTAGAAACCAAAACTAGTTGCCCAGATTTTTGGCCTGTACGCTCGAGCGGAGGTGTTGGCGCTCGAGCGTAGATTACATCCATCCAGTATCTTGTTGTGCAGTGTTGTGAGCTCGAGCGTAGGGTTGGGAGCTCGAGCGGAGGCCTGGTTCTGCAAAAGTGCTGGGCGAGTGCATTCTGCGCTCGAGCGGGAGGTTGGCCGCTCGAGCGGAAGTCTGTGAGTGGCCGCTCGAGCGGGGTGTTTTAAGCTCGAGCGGAAGACTGGGTTTAAGTCCCGAAATTGTGACTTTTCAAATCACTTTTTGCTTTCTCTTCTCTCTCTTACTTTTCCAAAATCACCATTGTTGAGCCTCTCACTCTAGACTCTACCTTCTCTCTAGGTTTTGATCTAGTAGGAGTGATTTACTCACCTTTGGCCTTTACAAAAAAGTTGTTGATCGTCGAGGGCTTCATTTTAATCTGAAAATCACGGGTTTTGGAGCACGTTGGGTTTTGTAGTCTTCTCCTTTGGGACTCCGAATTTGAGGTAGGGATAACCTACTCCTCTCTATGGGTTTTGTCTTTAAATTTTGGTATTTTTGAGATGTTGGGCTTGGTTGGGTAATCTTGTAAAGGTTTGGGGCTTTTGTGTAATTTTTACAAAAGTTGGGGTTTTATTCATAATAAACCTAGATGCATGTTTGGCATGGAAAATGGAATTAATGTTGAATCATTGATGAAAATGGAACCTAAGGGTTGAAATGGTAATTATGGAAAATGGCCTAATTACATTGTTTAATTAATTGGGATAATTAATTGGTGAGAAATGAGGAAATGAAATGTTGATTGAATATCCATTGTGCATTTATTTTCTGTCTAGAAATAACTGCTTTGGGCTATCGGTGGAGGATAGTCGTGATTGTTGTAGACAATGCTTGATGATTAAGTAAACTGAAACTAATCAATGGAATGTGTCATGGAATTTGACAGTTGATAGAATACATTAAATGTGTGTATTGTGTGATTGTATATAGAACCAATGTGTTTATATGCGTTATGTGTAGAGGAGGAGATAGGGGATGTACTCCGCGGTTTAGGGGAAGATAGGGGATGTACCTCTAAACCGGATAGGTATTTGGAGGAGATAGGGGATGTACTCCGTGGACAGAGCTCATATGCTTGTCTGAGAAGTGAAGATAGAGCTCATATGCTTATCTTTGTGAAGTGAAGTGTGGATACAGCTTGTATGCTTATCTGTGGATATTGTTGATATACATATCTGTTGTAGAGTGTGGATACAGCTTGTATGCTTATCTGTGGATATTGTTGATATACATATCTGTTGAGATTGTGGATATAGCTTTTATGCTTATCTGAATGTGAGATATAGTTTTTATACATATCTGTGGAAATGATGATAGAGCTAGCATGCTTATCTGTTGAAAAAGGGAAAATGAAAAGTAATTGGGACTTGTAAGTCGTTGACATAAATATGTAATTTATGTGATTGTATCAGTGTTGACCAACTATCAATTGCTAATGTTTTAGTCATTGTCCATGGTTGGTTTAGTGTATTTCTACTGGGCTGTGGCTCACCCTATATGGGAATATCATTTTCAGGTACAGGAAGCATGCCACCTCCAAGGACATAGCTGGGAGGCTTGTGGCAGGCATAGTTTTGTCGTTTTACTTTGATGTATTACATGTAATTTCAAGCCAAGGGCTTAATGTGTAAACGAGTTAGAACTCTTTGTTGTAACCAAGTGTTAACTTGGAAAGCTGTAAGCCCGTAGGGCATTTTGTTATGAGATTAACATGTAATACTTATGTAATGGAATTCTAATGAATGATAGAAGATGGTTAGTTTATCTATCAACGCTCGTCTTATTTGTTGGGTTTAATGTTATTATTTTGAGGGCGTTACACTTTTCAACATCCTTTCTCTCTCTTACTTTTCCAAAAAGCTATTTTGAGAGCTCCTCTCACTAAAACCCTAACTTCTCTCTTAGGATTGATCTAGTAGGAGTTGTTTTCTCACCTTGGGCCTTTACAAAAGTTGTGTTGATCGTCGAGGGCTATCTTTTAATCTGAAAATTTTGGGATTTGGAGCATTTCCGTTTCTTCATCTCCTTCGTTGAGCCCCATCATTCGAGGTAGGGATAACCTACTCCATCTTATGAGCTTTGTCTTTGAATTTTAGCATTTTGTTATGTCGGGGGTTGTTGGGTGATTTTGAGAAAGTTTGGGCCTTTGTGTAATTTTACAAAAGTCGGGGTTTTAAATATATAAACATATATGCATGTTAGGCATAGAGAAATGAGATTAATGTTGGGACATGGATGGAAATGGAACCTTAGGGTTGTTTTGTGAGTTATAGTAATTTGCCTTAATTGGTTTAATTAATTAGCGCATATAATTAATTGAAGAAAACAAGGAATTTAATTGAGAATGTTGAAATTGGGAATGTATGGGACTAAAGAGTGTAGTCGAATCTTTTATTGCTCATCTAGTTGAAGTGTGAGTATATTATCCAATTGTGCACTTATTTCCTGCTTAGAAATAATTGTTTTGGGCTACCGGTGGAGGGTAGTGTTGATTATTGTAGACAATGCATGATGATTAGGCAAACTAAAACTAATCAATTGGATGCGTCATAGAGTATGATGGTTGATTGAATACATTAACTTTATGTGTTGGTTGATTGCGCATATGGCCGATGTGTTTATATGCGTTATGTGTAGACGGTTGATGGAATGCATTAACTTTTTTGTAATGATTGATTGCGTATGTGATTCTGTGTTTATATGCATTACTTGTGTATGGGAGGAGATAGGGGATGTACTCTACGGTTTAGAGGAAGATGGGGGATGTACCTCTAAGCTGGTTAATGGTTTAGGGGAAGATGGGGGATGTACCTCTAAACTGGTCAATGGTTAAGGGAAGATGGGGGATGGACCCTGGGATGCAGCTCATATGCTCACCCGTTGAAGTGTTGATACAGCTCATATGCTTATCTATTGGAATGTTGATATAGCTCATATGCTTATCTGTTGTGGTAGTGATACAGCTCATATGCTTATCTATTGGAATGTTGATATAGCTCATATGCTTATCTGTTGTGGTAGTGATATAGCTTATATGCTTATTTATTGGAATGTTGATATAGCTCATATGCTTATCTGTTGTGGTAGTGATATAGCTCACATGCTTGTCTGTTGAAGTATTGATATAGCTCATATGCTTATCTATTGAAAGGTTTGTTTGATTTAATATAACACTAAGATGTATGTCATCATCGTTTGTGAAGTACGAAAGTAGTTTATGTGTTATTGATACAACACCAAAATGTGTATTCACCTTGAGTTTCAAAAAAATGTTCTAGTGATGAACTATAATCTCATCAAATGTTTTGGCCAGAATACTGAACCTTGTTTTCTAACTCAAAGTTGAATGAGAACTGGAAAGCGAATTGTAACATAAACTTGACTGTCCTGGAATTTTAATAAGTTGTAAATGGAACTGTAAGTGTTGACCATCTACCAGTTGCTAACCTCTTAGTCATTGTTCATAGTTGATTTAGTATATTTCTACTGGGCTGTGGCTCACCCTTTATGGGGACATCATTTTCAGGTACAGGTAGCATGCCACCTCTAAGGACATAGCTTGGGAGGCTAGAGGCGGACATACTTTGGTTGTCTTATTTTTTTTGTATTATATATTGTTTCAAGCCAAGGGCGTAAGGTGTAATTGAGTTAGCATTCTCTTTTGTAACCAAGTGTTAACTTAGAAAGCTGTAAGCCCGTAGGGCATTTGTTTTGTTGTAAACATGTAATACTTTTGTAATAAAATACTCTGATGGTTAGATGAATGTGGATCTTTTATGTATAAATGCATGTGTACATTGATGGTTTAAATGTTATCTTTTTGAGGGCGTTACAGAAATTGCAAGTGCAATCTTTCTCAGTATAATATGAAAATCAAACCAAACATGAAATTTGAAAATCAAATTTGAACACTAGAGGTAAGCAGCGTTCAGTTAAAATTCTGTTGGTTTCACTGAAATTGCAAGTGCAATCTTTCTTTACTTTCAAGATTTTTGTAGGTTAATTATTGACTTCATTTTCATATCAGACAATGCTTATGTTAGAGAACATATTCTTCTCATTTGGAAATTGGATTGGTTGCTTAATTATTATTGGGGGGAGAAAAAAAATTTGGGGTGGTTAAAATTAGTTGGATTTTTGTTTGTTAGGTAAGTAGTCGTTTTTGTATTATTGATGAAATTTTTTGTTACTTTTTTGGGTGGTTAATATGTATATTTATCTGTTTGTGATTAATTAGTCACTGTTATTTGTATAGTGTAGGCACCTGCATTTTCTATTAGGTGCAAAATCAAACTTCAAATTATAGTAGTGTCTTTTGGCTTCTATTGCTGGTATGTGTTATTTTGTTTTATCATAGTAGTTTTTATGTTTATTTGTATTATCTTCAAGGCCTACTTGCTCACTTTGATCTTCTCTCTCTTCACTCAAAATTTTGCACGAAATTTCTGATTTGAATATATATATATATATGCAGTGATGAAGTTAATATTCCAGATTTGAGTATATATTGTAGATATGAAGGGGCATGAGTTTTGGAGTGGCCCCTTGACTGAGTTTTGGCTCAATGAGGTGTGTATATTTTGCAGTGTAATTGATTTATTTATACATATGTAGCTGATTTTTTCTTTTTGAATTTCAAAATGGCAATTTTAATAAATTTGCACTAGCTTATAGATGGGCCACTCCAAAAGCATTAAGTTCCATAAATTCTATTAAAAAAAATTAAACTAAACAACATTTACTTTGTTTGGCTTTGAATGATTTTGAGTTTTCAAAAACAATTTTTATTTTTTTATTTTTTGTGTTTTGTTCTCTTTAGAGGGGGAATATATATATTTTTTACTTTTTAGATGTACCTGACCTATATGCATCTAGAAAACAAAATATTGGTAATTTTTTTTTAAAAAAATCAACGAATACAAAAAAAAAAAAAAAAAAAAAAAATTTAAATATACTATTTATTTATTGTATGTAAGTGAAGTTTTAAAATATTTTTCATAAATATTTTACTTTTGAAATGTATCTAAGTGTGTAGATTAAGTGAATCCACAAAGTAAAAAAAAAAAAAAAATTACTTAAAATATTTAAAAAGTTCACTAAAAATGAAAAATAAAAAACTCAAAAACTATTTTTAATAATTGTAAGAGTGATTTAAACTTCTCAAAACAATAGATCGTGAATTTATATTTGATGGGGGTCTCTTAACTTTTTAATGAGATTAATTTATATCAAACAAAATATTGGTAACATAAATAAATTTTTTAAATTTTTTTTTGATAGTTTGATGGGTTACTTGGACCCCATCGGTTACTATGTGGAGTCGCCTCTAAACAAGATACATCTCCACTACTTAGTGACGATGGTGGACATTGATCACTTTGACGACTACGATTGGGGTGGTGCTGCTCTAGTCACCCTCTACAGATACGCTAGTGTTGTCATGCGTAGTTGAGAGATGACCATCGAAGGGCATTAGAAATGATGGAAGGTACAATTTACTGTTTTATGTCATTTCTACATTGCACATGTCATTTATGCATTTATTCTAAATTTTTTGCCTCATCTTGTACTAATCAACTTTCTGAATTGTGGATCTAGAGCTTTGAGTATTTCAGGGCCAATGCCCTTGACGCTCAGGAGATGGACTAGCACGTCATCCCTTGGTCCCGACAATACTTTTGTTAGCATCGCCACCAGTCCCCACGGTTGTCAAGCATTTACAAGTTTAGATAGTATTTCAACATAGTCACCCCCAATCAGGTAATTGGCTTAATCCCTGTTCAATCATGTACTATATTGCTTTCATTCATTATGCTCTGAGATTTCTATACTTCAAACTTTTGTGACTTGGGCGTTGTGGGCAGCTATGGCATCGGATATCGTGATGTGCTTCATCGCAGTGCTCAACATCACTCTGGTGAGTTGGAGAGGATTTTGCTAAAGGGCCCCTTCTATTAAGTTTGGTATTTCGACAAGCTGGGATGATGCTAGTCTATGGGGATGACTGCCCCCAGAGTGCCTATCGTGGTAACAAATTGCATGCGAACTACTGACACCTTCACTCTAGAGGACATCATACCACCCATAGAGGGCACCGATATAGAGATCTTCTATGTTGTGGCAGCTAATTCCTTCATGACCATGACTTCCCTACTAAATGAAGGCAAAGAAGCATATATGGCACAGTACAATCCATCCATCCCCAATATTATGATCAATTCATCAGGCATGCACCTTGTGTGAGATAAGAGTTTGTGCTTGTGTGTGACTACATCCCTTTTTTATGAAAAATGCTAGGAACCCACACTTACGGAACCCAAATTTATCTCAAATGTGTTTATGTGTAGTAGAGATTGAATTAATGAACTATGAGGTCTACATATGAAATGAATATGAGCCATTGATTTTTTTTTTCCTGGTAAATTCTAGGTTGATAAGGGTGGATTAGTAGTATTGTTGCTTTTTATATGAGTCAGAGTTTCTATTTCATCTTACCAGTTATTTTATTTATTTATTTATTTATTTATTTTTGCCATAATTCAATTTTTACAAGTTTTTATTTCCAAAACCACAACGTTATAAATTTTAGCCAATTGAGATTTTACTATCTTAATGTTAGCTTAGACAATAAAATCCAACCACCACTATAGCGATCCCAGTTTCCCTTTTCTTTAATTGTTGTATCCGGACTTAGGTTCCGTGGAGTTAGTAGTTGTATATGTCTTGTTTACATCCTTTACTCCTTGCATTCGAGTCTTGGGTTGTGTTGGGCGAGTTTGAAACAGGTTGGTTGAACTTAGAAACCAAGAGTAGTTGCCCAGATTTTGGCCTTTACGCTCGAACGGGGATTTTGACGCTCGAGCGGGCCCTTCGTTGTTGTCTGTCCGCTCGGGCGGGGTTTTCGACGCTCGAGCATAGTTTTCCATCTTCCAGTATCTCCTCTGCAGTGTTGTGCGCTCGAGCGGGAGTTTTGATGCTCGAGCGGGATGTTGTGTGTGACGCTCGAGCGGGGAGGGTTGACGCTCGAGTGGAGACCTGGTTCTGGAAAAGTTCTGGGAGTGTGTATCCGCCGCTCGAGCGGGATTGTTGACGCTCGAGCGGGAGTCTGTGAGTGACGCTTGAGCGGGGGTTTGGACGCTCGAGCGGGGAGGCTTTTATATAAATCCGAGATCCGACTTTTGGATCACTTTTTCAACTCCTTTTCTCTCTCTTACTTTTCCAAAAAGCCATTTTCAGAGCTTCTCACTCTAAAACCGGCCATTCTCTCTTAGATTTGATCTAGTAGGAGTTGTTTGCTCACTTTTGGTCTTTACGAAAGTTGTGTTGATCGTCGAGGGCTACATTTTAATCTGAAAATTTCAGAATTTGGAGCATATTGGTTTTGGTCTTCATCTCCATTGGAGCTCAAACTTTGAGGTAGGGATATCCTACTCCTTTCTATGAGCTTTGTCTTTAAATTTTAGTATTTTGAGATGTTGGGGTTGGTTTGGTGATTTGGTGAAAATTTGGGGCTTTTGTGTAAATTTACAAAGGTTGGGGTTTTAGCTAAATAAAGCCTAGATGCATGTTTGGCATGGAAAAAGTGAAATTAATGTTAAAACATTAATGAAAATGGAACCTAAGGGTTGTAATGTTAATTATGAAAAATGCCCTAATTACATTGATTGATTAATTTGTATAATTAATTATTGGGAATGAGGAATTGAATTGAGAATGTGGAAATTGGAAAGGGAAGGGGTTAAAGGGTGTAGTTGGATTATTTATCACTCACCTAGTTGAAATGTTGATTATATATCCATTGTTGCATTTACTTTCTGTATAGAAATAACTGCTTTGGGCTATCGGTGAAGGATAGTCGTGATTGTTGTAGACAATGCATGATGATTAGGCAAACGAAAACTAATCACTGGAATGAGTCATTGAGTACGATGATTGAAAGAACACGTTAAATTTATGTGTTGTGTGATGATGTGTATAATTATTGTTTATATGCATTGTGTTGTGTTGGAGGAGATAGGGGATGTACTCCGCGGTTTAGGGGAAGATAGGGGATGGACCTCTAAACCGGATGTGTTGGGAGGAGATAGGGGATGGACTCCGTAGATAGAGCTCATATGCTTATCTAGTGATGTATTGACAGAGCTCATATGCTTGTCATTGGAAGTGTGATAGTGCTCATATGCATATCTGTGAAAGTGATGATATAGCTTGTATGCTTATCTGTTGTTGTGTGATATAGCTAGTATGCTTATCTGTTATGAAATGGGAAGTGTTTGATATGAGTTATTGTCTCATATGAGTTGTTTGGCCAGGTTCTGAGCCATGGTTATAAATTGAGAATTGAAAAGAAATGGAAAATGGACTGTAATTATGGACTTGTATGTCATGAAACCATAAAGTGTGATAAGGGAAAGTATTTGTGTTGGCCATCTATCAACTGCTAATCTTTAGTCATTGTTTAGATTTGGTTTAGTGTATTTCTACTGGGCTGTGGCTCACCCTATATGGGAATATCATTTTCAGGTACAGGTAGCATGCCACCTCCAAGGACGTAGCTTGGGAGGCTAGAGGCAGGCGGATTTTGTTGTTTTACTTCTTTGTTGTATTATTCAAGCCAAGGGCTTAATGTGTAAATGAGTTAGTACTCTTTTGTTGTAACCAAGTGTTAACTTGGAAAGGTGTAAGTCTTTAGGGCATTTGCTTTTGTCGTTAACATGTAATACTTTTGTAATGGAACTCTGATGAATAGAAGAATGTGGAGTTTTTATATATCAATGCATGTCTCTATTGATGGGTTTAATGTTATAATTTTGAGGGCTTTACAACTTGGTATCAGAGCGTACCGGGTTCGAATACTTTGGGTACGTGGGAAGTGATTAGGATCACAATGGGTTTGTCTCGCTTGATAGAGACTTAGATGTAGTGTCATATGCTATGTGCTTAATTGATAACATGCTTATGTGACTCTGTGGGTATGGAATGTAGTTTCTAGGATGTTGATTGGATCCTTGGGTTTCTGGGAGTCTTGTTGGAAAAGCACTTGATCAATGCTATTTCTAACCGGAACTCTAGTAACGCCTCCGGACTATCATTATCCGGAAATGAAATTCGTAAGTGCTTATGTGTTTATGTGCTTACGTGGAGTGAATTACTGTTGTCCATGCACTAGGACGTGAGTGTTTAGTTTTGGCACATTTGTGAATGTGCTAACGTTCTGTATTACCTTTATTAGGATGTCAGGACGAGGAAGAGGTGCTAGGCGTGGTAGACTTGCGAGGCAGGAAGTACCTTTACCGGATGATATTCCGGCAGTGCAGGAGGGAGTTGGCCAGGCCAATGTGGCCGAGCTAGCGGGTCAACAGGCTATGAGTGCCTTGGCACGAGAGATAGCAAGGGCTTTGGGTATTCTCAGAGCAGGAAATCAGGCAGCTGAGGCAGGGCCTTCTTTCTTGAAGAGGGAGTTCTTCTGGTCTAATTCGGACGAGTTTGTTGGAGATCCGAAGGAACCACTGAAGTCTGACGAGTGGTAAGAACAGATGAGTAAGACGTACGAGATGCTTGGCATCGAGGACGGGGCACTGAAAGTGACCTTGGCATCCTTCTAGCTGAAGGGAGATGCGGGTCAATGGTGGAAGTACGAGAAGGCTCGTGTTGGTGGTACATGGGAGGCGTTTGTGAATGCTTTCCAGGAGAGGTTCTTATCTGCAGTGGCTAGGGAGAAGCTGAGGGATCAGTTTAGCCGACTTAATCAGCAGGGCATGTCTGTGGCGGAGTTTGAGGCCACTTTCACTAGTTTGTCCAGGTTTGCACCTGAGTTGGTGGCGTCCGAAGAACGCCGTTGCTATGAGTTTGAGCGAAAGTTGAGGTAAGGCCTCAAGTTGAGAGTTGGTGGGTCTTACATCCGAGAGTATAGACATTTAGTGGATGTTGCAGCTCATATGGAGCTTTTGATGCAGGAGGAAGACGAGGAGAAACATAGAGGCTCCAAGCGGGGCCAGGAGGGTCAGGGTGATGGCAGGAGACAGAGAGGTTATAACCCTCAGCAGTCTCAGGGTGGAGTTGCTAGATCGACCTTTCCGGTGCTGAGTACAGGTTCGGGGAGAGGTAGTCAGGGAAGCCTGACTTGTTTTGTGTGTGGCCAGCTGGGTCACAAATCTTCGGTTTGCCCACAGAAGGGAGGACGTCAGCGAGCTGCTTCTTCTTCAGCTAGACCTCAGGGCCAGAGTCACGGCAGGGGCTAGCCTTTGTCTTGCTATCAGTGTGGTCAGCCTGGGAACCTGAAGAGGTATTTCCCATAGTTGGGTGCCACATCGGGAGCGTCTGGTTCTAGGCAGACGCAGAGTTATCAGCCAGCTCAGTCTGCGCAGGCCTCGAGGGCCAATCCGGGAGCTTCGTCATCCCAGTCTGTGCAGCAGTCTTTTGCTCCGAGGGGTGAGCAGGTAGATCAGGGGCCTACAGGGCGCGTGTATGCTGTTACCGCGCAAGATTTAGTACTGGCTCCATCAGTAGTGAGAGGTACTTTTCTGTTCTGCAACTCGGTTGCCAGTGTGTTGATTGACATGGGTGCATCTCATTCTTTTGTATCTGCTGCATTTGCATCTATTTTGGAGTTGGAGTTAGCACAGTTAGCATCTCCTATTTGTGTAGTGTCACCTCTTGGGGGTGAACTGATCTTGAAACAAGGTGTTAGAGGTTGTGATATAGAGGTCGCCGACCATAGGCTTCCTTTTCCGTTTGTTGTCATGCCCATGAAGGGCTTTGATGTTATTTTGGGTATGGACTGGCTATCGTCATACCGGGCTGTTATCGATTGCTACCGCAAGAGGGTCACGTTATGTACCTTGAGTGGGGAGTGGTTCCATTTCTTGGGAGACCAGGTTGGTTGTGTTTTACCACCGGGGTATGATTCGCGAGGGCGAAGTGAGCTTAGTGGTCTACTTGCTAGCTTTGAGAGTGGTGAGGGTGATGAGACCCAGCTTGTGTTGCCGAGGGTGGTTTGTGAGTATTCGGATGTCTTTCCCGAGGACCTTGTTAGTTTGCCACCTCACCAAGAGATAGAGTTCTCTATTGATTTAGTGCCCGGCACGGCGCCGAATTCTATGGCACCTTATCGTTTTGCCCCAGCCGAGTTGAGTGAATTGAAGACTCAGCTTCAGGAGTTGTTAGATAAGGGTTTTGTTCGCCCTAGTGTTTCACCGTGGGGAGCACCGGCCCTCTTTGCTAAAAAGAAAGATGGTGCCTTGAGATTGTGTATAGACTACCGGAAGTTGAATCGGGCTACGGTCAAGAATAAGTACCCTATGCCTCGTATAGATGATTTGTTTGACCAGTTGAAGGGTTCCCGTTGTTTCTCTAAGATAGACTTGAGATCGGGTTACCACCAGTTGAGGGTTAGGGAGGAGGATATTCCGAAGACGGCATTCCGTACGCGGTATGGCCATTATGAGTTTCTGGTGATGCCATTCGGGCTTACCAATGCACTGGCAGTCTTTATGGACTTGATGAACCGGATCTTCCGGGAATTCTTGGATCGATTTGTAGTCGTTTTCGTGGACGACATTCTTGTTTATTCGCCTTCTGAGGAGGAGCACGAGGCACACTTGAGAGTGGTGCTTGAGTTGCTTAGGGCCCATAGGCTGTATGCCAAGTTTGGGAAGTGTGAGTTCTGGCTAGGAGAGGTGAAATTCTAAGGCCATGTGGTATCCAGGGAAGGGGTGTCTGTTGATACATCCAAGGTAGAGGCAGTGCAAGATTGGGCACAGCCTAAGAGTGTGTTTGAGATCCGCAGTTTTCTGGGATTAGCTGGGTATTACCGTCGGTTTGTGAAGGATTTCTCCAGGCTAGCTTCGCCTTTGACTAGATTGACGCGGAAAGGGGTCAAGTTTGTGTGGAGTGAGACTTGTGAAAAGTCGTTCCAAGAGTTGAAGGTTAGATTGACCACCACTCCGGTTTTGATTATTCCGGAGAGAGGGTTGGGTTATGCGGCTTATTGTGATGCCTCGCGAGAGGGTTTGGGTTGTGTGTTGATGCAAGAGGGGAAAGTGGTAGCTTATGGCTCACGTCAGTTGAAAATTCACGAGAAGAATTACCCTACACACGACCTAGAGTTAGCAGCAGTGATCTTTGCCTTGAAGATTTGGAGGCACTACCTTTATGGTGAGAAGTTCGAGGTGTTCTCGGACCACAAGAGTTTGAAGTATCTGTTTACACAGAGAGACTTAAATTTGAGGCAGAGGAGATGGATGGAGTTCATTGAGGAGTACGATTTTGAATTGCACTATTACCCGGGAAAGGCCAATGTTGTGGCCGATGCCCTTAGCAGGAAATCCTTTAGTGATGTAGCTTGTATAGCCATCCGGGAATGGGGGATGTTGGGTGTACTTGGTGAGTTTGATTTGCATGTGAGCGAATCTGTTGAGGCTGTGGCCTTGTTTTCTGTTGTTGCGCAGCCTACACTTGTGACTAGAGTGTTAGAGGCGCAGAGAGGTGACCTTGAGGTAGAGTCCTTCCGAGAGAAGATCTCTGGTGGGAAAGTTGAGAAGGGTTTGACGGTGTATCCCGACCAGAGTGTGAGATACCGAGACCGTTTGTTTGTGCCGGAGTCTTTCCGAGAGGAGGTACTCCGAGAGTTTCATCATTCGCGCCTTGCGGTGCATCCGGGGGGCACCAAAATGTATCGGGATTTGGGTCGCCAGTTTTGGTGGCAGGGTATGAAGAGAGATGTGGCTGTTTTCGTATCGAAGTGCCTTACTTGCCAGCAAGTGAAGGCCGAGCATCAGAGGCCAGCGGGTTTGTTGCAACCCTTGCCTATTGCCGAGTGGAAGTGGAAGCATGTCACTATGGACTTCGTTGTAGGTCTTCCGAGGACTCAGCGGGGTAGTGATGCTATTTGGGTGGTTGTAGACCGGTTGACTAAGTCGGCGCACTTTATTCCTATGCGCGTGAGAGATTCGGTAGATCATCTTGCCGACTTGTATATTCTGGACATAGTGAGATTGCACGGGGTCCCAGTGACGATCGTCTCAGATAGAGATCCTTGTTTTACTGCTAGGTTGTGGCAGAGTTTGTAGAGTGCCTTGGGCACTAAGTTGACCTTTAGTACGGCTTATCATCCTCAGACTGACGGGCAGTCCGAGCGTACTATTCAGATCCTTGAGGATATGCTTCGAGGGTGTGTCCTAGACTTCAGTGGGACGTGGGAGAGGCACTTGCCATTGGTGGAGTTTGCCTACAACAACAGTTTTCAGTCTAGTATCGGTAAGGCACCGTTTGAGGCCTTGTATGGCCGACCGTGTAGGTCTCCAGTGTGTTGGGCCGAGGTGGGTGATGCACCTTTGTTGGGTCCGGAGTTGGTTAGGGAGACGACGGAGAAAGTTGAGCTTATCCGTAGGAGGCTTGTTACAGCCGAGAGTCGCCAAAAGAGTTATGCCGACCGTAGGAGGAGACCTTTGGCGTTTGAGATAGGTGATCATGTCTTTCTGAAGATATCACCTAGGCGAGGTTTGATGAGGTTTGGGAAGAGTGGGAAGTTATCCCCTCGGTTTATTGGGCCTTTTGAGATCCTTGAGAGGATTGGCGAGGTTGCTTATCGTTTAGCCTTACCGCCGCAGTTGTCCGGAGTGCATGACGTGTTTCCTGTGAGTATGCTTCGGAAGTATGAGCCGGATCCATCGCATGTGTTAGATTGGACCGACTTAGAGGTAGATGAGAATGCCTCGTATGAGGAGAGGCCGGTTCGGGTCTTGGATAGGCGGGATCAAGTCCTGCGTGGCAAGACCATCCCTTTGGTAAAGGTTTTGTGGAAACATCACGGAGTGGAGGAAGCCACTTGGGAACGTGAGTTGGAAGTCCGCGAGAAATATCCGGACTTGTTTATCGATGAGTAATCTTGTATTTAGATTTTGTAATATTGCTGTACTTAAGAGCTTTATATATGTCTTAAGTTGTAAAACATTGGTAATGTTTTGGTTTAATGGAAGTATGTTGTAGAACTTACCCTGATATGGGAGTTGATTATGATATTGCATATGTTGGCTATATTGTAGAATGGGAGTTGTATTTGGTATATTAACCATGATATGAACTGTGAACCATGTATGTTGAAAATGGTTGGAAATGGGAGAAAATTGCATGTTGATAATGCACTTGTAATATGTGTTGTGAAATACCTCTTGAAAAGAGATGGAATTGACTGGTAATGGGTCGGAATGCTTAATATTATGTCGTAATATTGTTGGACATGGAGAAAACCTATTTCTGAAACTGTGTTTAATTTCGGGGACGAAATTCTTTAAGAGGGGGAGGTTATAGCGATCCCGGTTTCCCTTTTCTTTAATTGTTGTATCCGGACTTAGGTTCCGTGGAGTTAGTTGTTGTATATGTCTTGTTTACATCCTTTACTCCTTGTATTCGAGTCTTGGGTTGTGTTGGGCGAGTTTGAAACAGGTTGGTTGAACTTAGAAACCAAGAGTAGTTGCCCAAATTTTGGCCTTTACGCTCGAGCGGGGATTTTGACGCTCGAGCGGGGTTTTCGACGCTCGAGCGTAGTTTTCCATCTTCCAGTATCTCCTCTGCAGTGTTGTACGCTCGAGCGGGAGTTTTGACGCTCGAGCGGGATGCTGTGTGTGACGCTCGAGCGGGGAGGGTTGACGCTCGAGCGGAGACCTGGTTCTGTAAAAGTTCTGGGAGTGGGTATCCGCCGCTCGAGCGGGATTGTTGACAGTCGAGCGGGAGTCTGTGAGTGACGCTCGAGCGGGGGTTTGGACGCTCGAGCGGGAAGACTTTTATATAAATCCGAGATCCGACTTTTGGATCACTTTTTCAACTCCTTTTCTCTCTCTTACTTTTCCAAAAAGCCATTTTCAGAGCTTCTTACTCTAAAACCGGCCATTCTCTCTTAGATTTGATCTAGTAGGAGTTGTTTGCTCACTTTTGGTCTTTACGAAAGTTGTGTTGATCGTCGAGGGCTACATTTTAATCTGAAAATTTCAGAATTTGGAGCATATTGGTTTTGGTCTTCATCTCCATTGGAGCTTAAACTTTGAGGTAGGGATATCCTACTCCTTTCTATGAGCTTTGTCTTTAAATTTTAGTATTTTGAGATGTTGGGGTTGGTTTGGTGATTTGGTGAAAATTTGGGGCTTTTGTGTAAATTTACAAAGGTTGGGGTTTTAGCTAAATAAAGCCTAGATGCATGTTTGGCATGGAAAAAGTGAAATTAATGTTAAAACATTAATGAAAATGGAACCTAAGGGTTGTAATGTTAATTATGAAAAATGCCCTAATTACATTGATTGATTAATTTGTATGATTAATTATTGGGAATGAGGAATTGAATTGAGAATGTGGAAATTTGAAAGGGAAGGGGTTAAAGGGTGTAGTTGGATTATTTATCACTCACCTAGTTGAAATGTTGATTATATATCCATTGTTGCATTTACTTTCTGTATAGAAATAACTGCTTTGTGCTATCGGTGGAGGATAGTCGTGATTGTTGTAGACAATGCATGATGATTAGGCAAACGAAAACTAATCACTGGAATGAGTCATTGAGTATGATGATTGAAAGAACACGTTAAATTTATGTGTTGTGTGATGATGTGTATAATTATTGTTTATATGCATTGTGTTGTGTTGGAGGAGATAGGGGATGTACTCCGCAGTTTAGGGGAAGATAGGGGATGGACCTCTAAACCGGATGTGTTGGGAGGAGATAGGGGATGGACTCCGTAGATAGAGCTCATATGCTTATCTAGTGATGTATTGACAGAGCTCATATGCTTGTCATTGGAAGTGTGATAGTGCTCATATGCATATCTGTGGAAGTGATGATATAGCTTGTATGCTTATCTGTTGTTGTGTGATATAGCTAGTATGCTTATCTGTTATGAAATGGGAAGTGTTCGATATGAGTTATTGTCTCATATGAGTTGTTTGGCCAGGTTCTGAGCCATGGTTATAAATTGAGAATTGAAAAGAAATGAAAAATGGACTGTAATTATGGACTTGTATGTCATGAAACCGTAAAGTGTGATAAGGGAAAGTATCTGTGTTGGCCATCTATCAACTGCTAATCTTTAGTCATTGTTCATATTTGGTTTAGTGTATTTCTACTGGGCTGTGGCTCACCCTATATGGGAATATCATTTTCAGGTACAGGTAGCATGCCACCTCCAAGGACGTAGCTTGGGAGGCTAGAGGCAGGCGGATTTTGTTGTTTTACTTCTTTGTTGTATTACATGTATATTCAAGCCAAGGGCTTAATGTGTAAATGAGTTAGTACTCTTTTGTTGTAACCAAGTGTTAACTTGGAAAGCTGTAAGCCTTTAGGGCATTTGCTTTTGTCGTTAACATGTAATACTTTTGTAATGGAACTCTGATGAATAGAAGAATGTGGAGTTTTTATATATCAATGCATGTCTTTATTGATGGGTTGAATGTTATAATTTTGAGGGCGTTACAACCACCATCACTAACCATCACAATAATCATAGATGAAATATCATTTTGCCCCCCAAACTTTCACTCGTTTTTCAATTTGACCCCTAAACTTCGATTAATATCAATTTTACACCCAAACTTTTGAAATTTTGATCAATTTGGCCCCTGCTGTCACATTCCGTCTACAATTGGACGAAATGTGTTGTCGTGGCTCCAAAGTTCATTAGAAACTTCATTTTAGCCCACAAACTATACCTTAAAAATCAATTTGCTCCCCAAGTTAAAAATCAATTTGCCCCCCAAACTATACCTTAAAAATCAATTTATCCCCCACGCCAGCACATTCCGTCCAATTGTAGATGGAATGTGACGGCAGGGGCCAAATTGATCAAAATTTCAAAGGTTTAGGTGTAAAATTGATATTAATCGAAGTCTGGGGGTCAAATTGAAAAACACGTGAAAGTTTGGAGGGCGAAATGATATTTTCTCATAATCATAACGCATTTGAATTATTATATCAAATTTCTTATAATTTGAAATATAAAAATCAAACAAACAAAACCCAAATTGATTAAAAAATCAATTTGTTCCAAAAATCTTAAAATTAATCAAGATTTTTGAAGCAAATCAATTTTTTAGGAACCACCAGAATTAATTTATGTATATTGCACATACATATCACTCCCTACATTAAAGACTCCAACATGAAACCCATGCTTTGATGTGCATACCATGCCTTTTTGGTGATTATTAATTTTTTTTTTGTGAGAAGCAAAGAAATAGATATATATTAGCTTCTGCAGCCATTAACTTGTCTAGCTAGTACATGAGTCTTGATTACCTTTAGAAATAGAAAGAAAATCAAAATCCTTACTAATTAGCTTAATATCATTAATAATAGTCGCAATGCTCCAATCAGGGATGCCTTGCCCTTGCAAAGTAGATATCAAAGCTTGACTATCCGTAAAAATGGAGATACTTAACAAATGCTGGCCTATAGCCCAATGAATAGCTTCCCAGCACACTTTAACTTCGGCCAACAATGGAGAAGGAAGCTACATCCTAGAAGCATAATCTTGAACCTGTGATTGATCTATATTGAAACAAACACATGCCACACCCGCACTTTGATTAGCTGCCTACTGTGAACCATCTATGACAAAAGTCCACACCTTGTAATCTGTCATATTAGAGAGAGGATTTGCAAGCATACATATATCATCATCATTACAAACATCAGCAATAGATGTTGAGGTATTAAAGCCTGCTCTAAACATAAGGATGATCTTCGAGTAACATTAGAGGTAAGCTTTTCAACAAGAAGATTTGCTTGTCCTTGTGTCATATTCATGCCTTTAAACACATAAATATTTCTCTAACGCCAAACGGCCCAAAGAATAGCAATGGATTGAACAATAATTTCATGATCCCAAACCTTCTTAATCTATTGTTTGAACCAATTTCGAAAAAACATGGGATTTCCTCTACAAAAATTAGGCCTAATGAAGAAGCTCACCAAACTCATTGAGAATACTAGCATTCAAAGAAACAGTGTTCCAAAATCTCAATCCCTTTATCACATCGTGGACAACTAGGCTCAGTGGAAACTCCTCACATATAACACCCATCAGACCGAAAAAATATAGTGAAGACACTTCTATAAGAAGAGTGTCCTCTTAGGTAGTCTAAGATTCTACAATTGTTTCCAAATGAGATCACTAGAATGGTAACGTGTACCAAGATTCTACAATTGCTTCCAAATGAGATCACTAGAATGGTAACGTGTACCCCTACGGCCTAAGCTTGTTGCATATAAATAACCCGCCTTAATGGTGTATTGGCCAAATTTAGTAAAGCCCCAAATAATTTGATCTCACAAAGGCACCATTGATAAATAAATACCCCAAATATAATCTATGCACTCCAGTGGAAAGAATACTCGTAGAAGATTAAGCATGATTTTGAGTACCAATGAAGTGAGATAGATTCAAGCATGTTAAAGAATTGCGAATAGTTGGAATCCATTGATCCTCCAAAGAGGATTAATTAACTTACCATCCCCTACCACCCATCTTTTCTCTGATTTTAATTAGTCTCTTCCTCATAAAATTCCTTTCCATCCTCATGAAGCATATCGATAAGAAAAGATTGAGATGAACAATATTTCCCCAATAGGGCCTTGGAGAATATGGATTTAGGGTCAGTCAAAATCCTCCACACATGTTTGGCTATAAGTTCTTGATTAAAAAGACTTAAATATAATCATTTCTCGGTCTACTAATTATAATCGCTAAAAACATTTGATAATTATAATTAATAGACTGAGAGATGACTTGATACTGAGCCCTTTTATTTTGTTATTGTGAATTATAATATGTTAATTAGTCTTCGATGTCTAATCTAAACATCAATGACCTATTTATATATTTTTATTTATGTATTTCAATTTGTATATGTAATTCATGGTTGGGATGCGCATTTAATTTAATCTTTTGAAGATCAAAACAACATTTTAACAAAAATCACAAGATATGGGCATGTTTTACGGGACAAACCGGTTCTTCTTATAACTAATGAAAATGATAAAAACATGGACTTGAAAACTTTTAATGGAATAAAAGTGAGAATTTTACTAGATAATTATGCTAAAAAATAATTAGTTTTCGATGAATTAATTTTTTTTAAATTAAAAAATAATAATCAGTAGCTTAAAGGGGGAATTTCATTTCGATGTTAGTAAAAAAAATATTTTCAATTTAGTGGTTAAAGTTAATTAAATTTTCTTTCGATATTGCAAAGTTTCCACTAAATTAATATTATTTTTTTCAACTTTTCATTAAAATGGTATTCCCCTTGCGTAAAAAAGAACAAATACAGGATCTACCTATTGCGTAGAAAGAACTATCCAAAGCATGCCACTTACCAGTTTTGATCATCTCAAGCTATTTTAATTAAAATTAAAAAAAAAATGAAAAAAAACTTCAACCCTTCATCCATTCCACAAAAATACCATGATACCAGCAGAGCATTATACAACACTACTACTAGATCAGCACCTCATAATTAAACCCTAAATCAGCACCTCATAATTTCATACAAATCAACAAGGAAGTTCGTCTCCAAGCTCCAATTTGCATATACAGTATTCTCTCTCTAATAATAAAAATTCCTGGACAAAACAAAACCAAATTATCAGCGCAATCAATGGTATTTAATTGTTGTATCAACCGAAACAACGGCAAGTTACAATGCAAAAATGGATTGTTTATGATACCTATAAAATTCTGAATAAATTATCAAATAGATCCTAATAGTTGGATTTAATCTCCATCAAATCCTAATAAAACAGTGGCTAAAAATAATTTTTTGTAACAACTTTTTGCATTTCGCTAAAAATTGACAATTTGTGATTTTTTGTCACAATTTTCATAAATTGTCACTAAAATTTACAATTAGTGATGTTTTTCTATGATAAATTTTTTAAACTCACTGTAAGTTGAAAATTAGTGAATTTTTTTGTGATGATTTTTTTTAAACCATTGCTAAAACTTATAATTAGTGACATTTTTTGTAACAATTTTCAAACTATCGATGAAAATTAACAATTAGTGACGTTTTTAATAGTGTTTGATGAAAAACGCCATTAATTATCATATGACCTATTTAACAATAAATCTACCTATTAGGACCTATACGTAAATCCCCCTAAAATTCTCAAACGGATGAAAAATTATATACCTTTTATCTTTCAAGCAAATTTCTAACATAGTAAGATTATGGGTTAATTACATTTTTAGTTCCCAAAATATGACTAAATTGGAACAGTTTTTATACATTGGGGAAACGATTGACACAATTTAAACATTGAGGATCAAATTGAAACACTTTCATACATTAGGGACCAAATTGACATAACTTAAATACTGAGGACCAAAATGACACAACACTCATACTTTGGAAACCAAAAATGTAATTAAGCCTAAGATTATGATAGGGCCCTAATCTTGGCAACTTTACCAGAAACCAAAAAAATAAAAATAATAATAATAATAAATAAATAAATAAAAAGGTGGATGGGCAAAATTTAGGAGGGCAACACTATTGCCAAGGAAAAAATTATGTTGAATTGACAAAACTGCCATCCAAGTCAATTCTCCTGTTAGGGAAGTCAACGATGACTGAGAAGAATGAAAAGAGAAAATTTGATAATAGCCACCCCAAGCAAGTAAAGACTCGTTATAGCGACCCCGGTCTTTTTCCTTTAGATTATTGTATCCGGACTTAGGTTCCGTGGACACTGTCAGGATATATTGGTTGTTGTCGTTCTTTAATCTCTTTGTATTTGAGTTATAGGATGTGTTAGGCGGGTCTGTTACAGGCCGGTTGAGTTTAGATGCCAAAACTAGTTGCCCAGATTTTGACCTATCCGCTCGAGCGGGAGTTTGACGCTCGAGCGGGGATTCTTTTGTTGCTTGTACGCTCGAGCGGGGGTTTTGGTGCTCGAGCGGGATTATCACCCATCCAGTATTTCCTGTGCAGTGTTGGACGCTCGAGCATGGGATTGGACGCTCGAGCGGAAATGTGTGAGTGCCGCTCGAGCGAGGAGTTGGTTGCTCGAGCGGGGGCCTGGTTCTGCAAAAGTACTGGGAGTGCGTATTCGACGCTCGAGCGGGAGTTTGGACGCTCGAGCGGGGAGTCGACTACATCAGTCTGAGATTTCACTTTTTGGATCACTTTTTGACCTACTTTTCTTTCTTAACTTTTAGAAAACCGCCCCTTGAGAGTCTCTCTCTCTTTCTCTCTCTCTAAACCTGCCTTCTCTCTAAGAATTGATCTACCTAGGGTGAGTATCTAACCTTGGTCCTTTATTAAAAAGATAGAGTGAGTCAAGGGCTTTCATTCAATCTGAACGTTTGGTGGTTTGGAGCACTTTGGAATTTGGGTATTCATCTTCGTCTTCTCCATTCGGGTTATTTTCTTCGAGGTAGGGATTTCCTACTCCATCCTATAAGTTTTGTTCTAAGTTTTGGTATTTTGATATGTTGGGAGTACTTTGGTAATTTTGGGAAAAACCCTAGTTGTATTAATAAATTAATTTGTATAATTAATTTAAGGAAATTGGGGAAAATTGGTTAAATGCATGAAATTGAGGAATTCATTGATTAAATGGTGTAGTTGGATAATTAAAATCACTCGCCTATTGAATTGTTGATATATTTATTTCCAGTCTAGAAATAACTGTTTTGGGCTATCGGTGGAGGATAGTCGTGTTTGTTGTAGACATTGCATGTGGATTAGGGAAAATTGAAACTAATCAATTTGTTTAAGTCATAAATTTAGACTATTGAATTAATACAGAAATTACATGTATTAATTGAGCATTGCACATGCATATTGTTTGGGAGGAGATAGGGGATGTACTCCACGGTTTAGGGGAAGATAGGGGATGGACCTCTAAACCGGATTTTGTTTGGGAGGAGATAGGGGATGGACGCCATTAGCATCACTATTATGTGTGCTTATTATATTGAAGTGTTTTTACATGTTATTGATACAGCACTACAATGTGTATCAAACGGGAAGTATGAAGTGTTTTGATATGAGCCTGAGTCTCATTTGTTTTGTTGATATTGAAAGTAATGTGAATATGATATATAGTTCACTGTTGTAAGTTTGGCCAGGTTCTGAGCCATGTTGATAATAATGGAAAGTGAAATGGGTCTTAGACATTAGTGACATGAGACTGTATAATGATACAATTGATTATCTTGGTTAACCATCTATTGAATGCTATAGCTTTATTCAATGCTTATATTTGGTTTAGTATTTTTCTACTGGGCTGTGGCTCACCCTTTATGGGAACATCATTTTCAGGTTCAGGTGATAAGCTACCTCCAAGGACTTAGCTTGGAAGGGTTGGACTTTTTGGATTTTGAAGACTATCTTTAGTTAGTTGTTTTTATTTGGTAGTACATGTAAACATTCAAGCCTAGGGCTATACTTGTATTTGAGTTAGAACTCATACTTTTGTGTCCAAGTGTTGGCTTGGAAAGATGTAAGCCCGTAGGGCATTTAATTTGATGTTACATGTAATGCTTTTATTTAGTAATACTCTGATGAATGAGATAATGAATTGTTTTCTTTAAATATGGCATGTCAATGATATATATATATAATGGGTTTATTTTGAGGGCGTGACACTCGTTATCCAGATAATTAGATTACTTGCAATTGCTGCTGACTAAATAAATGGAGAAACCCAGTTTCAGGCAATGCAACTAGTTCAATCAGCTCATCATGGCTTTCGTGTGGATTTCCCGACTCCACAAGCGATACAGAAATCTGTGAATTTAGCAAGAAGCAAAACTAAAAACTACTATTCTTTACCATAGATCCTTTGTTTCTCTTACAAATTTACTTGAGATTGCAAAGAAAAAAGATGTTATTTTTAAAAGGAAGAAATTGGCAAAATGGTAGAATGTTACATGGTAAACCAACTAATTTGAAGAAACACAAAAGGACTTCCGGCTTCCTGAAAACAACTTTACCTGCATACATCTAAGAATAACTTCTGGAATGCAACACCTTCGACAAAGGCCCCGCACAATGTATGTAGCTGGGGCTTCCAGGGAACCATCTTTGCTTGAATACCAGGCATTTAATCGTGAGATCTCCATTGTTATACCAGCTTGAAATCGAACAAGCTCTCCTGCATTCATACATTATATAACCCAGAAGAAAGTCAATGTTGTTTTAAACAATATACAACCTATAACTAGCGGCTCACATCCAGGTTGTTCATTGTGTTTACATCTCCATTTACTAAATACCATGTAGGACAGGACATATGATGTCAAACAGCTCCTAGTAATTCCTGTTGGATGCCTTGTATTAGACTTTAACCAATCCGACATATAGAACCAAATCGTATTTCAGCAAATTTAGACAAGGACCTGAAGGTATTGGCCAATTTGTGACAGAAGAGCCAACAATCCAACTGCCAATATCCTTTTTTCAAGCAACGTGCGGAAAGGGCCAAGAAACTTTTGTAGACTTTCAAATTATCCCATCAACCTTTGTATTTTAGTTGTAAATTCTATTCAACACATAAACATGGCATGATTTTTTTGGAAACAAAAAAGTATTTAATTAAAGCCACAAGCTTGTAACTCTGTATACATGTTCATATATACATATAACAAGCTTCTATTTTTTCAAGGTGTATTTGGATGTCCCCTCAAATTTGATTAGTTCTATTGCACATCATGTGGAATCTGAAGTAAAAGTTGATCACCTAAAAAATTGAGCCATCAAGTAAAATAGGAGTCTTCAACCAATTCCAGTTATCAGATTTAGGTTCCAAAGTAATGCAGTTACAACAAGTCCTTACCTTTAAAGCCAGCAGCAATCACTGTAGCAAGAATACCACCATCATTAAGTTCATGTGTACCAAGTCCATCACCATCTGTTGCCAAGCCGCGAAGAACAACCTCAATGCAGTAATTGTCTGTTGATGAGATAGAGACGCTCACCTTGCCATCAAGTAAAAATGTCAGAGACAAAAGATGTGTGTGTATATATATATATATATATATAGAGAGAGAGAGAGAGAGAGACCTAACTTAAAAAGCTTATGTGATGAAAACTAGTTTTTTTTTTTTTTGAACTAGATGAAAACTAGTTTGGAAGAAGCAAATTTTACATATTACATAATTATATCCTACACCTCATCAAAATATGTAGATTATACAAGACTTAAATATCAAGTGATTCATAAACAAATCAACTGATATGTAATGGTATTGTTTCAGGAACTAAAAGGTTTAATTTGAGTTGCAGTCAAAAGTTTTTAAAGGCGAATGCGTAACTCGAGGTTTTTTTTTTTTTTTTTATTGGCACCGGGTGTCCGGATCACAGTCTGACTAATTCCCAAGGGTGCACAAGCCCTCGGCAAGGATCTTTCCGCAAGTGGACCACGGTTAATTCAAGGATTTTCCCCCAATCTGATAGCTCCAAGAAATTGTTAGCACCTCAGAGGTTTCGATCCCTGAACCTTGGAGGGAGCACACCCCCAAGACCCAAGGCTTCGCCTCCAGGCCAACCCCTTGGGGTTTAACTCGAGGGGAGGCGTAAGCCTTAATGCGTTGAGGCATAAGCCTTCAAAATTTATATTTTAATATTTAGTTATTAAATCAAATATTTTAAATTACTAGATAAATAAAAAAAATTACTAAAATATAAAAGTGTAAATAATTTTCTCCTTAGATTAAACATTTCACTGTAGAGAAGGAAACTTGCCTTCATTAAAAGTGAAATCATTAGCTTTAGTGATTGAACTTCTCACTTGACCATTAACTGTGTTTTTTCTTGATTTATCATTTCCTCTTATAGAATATAGTTGCAAAAATGGTTCTTTTTATTTTTTGCTTTTTTTATGTTTGTTTCATCTACTAGACTAAGTTTAACAAGAGCCTAGGGGAACTTCTTCATATGCCCTCATATGCTTCTGCGCAAAAAATGTACAAGGCTTGACTATGATGTGCAACCCTTTGGGAAACATAGTCTAAAAATCAAAGCCTTGATATGTTTTACCTTAGCCTTGAGGCAAGGTGAACATTAGGGCGAGTCTCAGTAAAACCTTTTAATACTTTGGTTGTGGTATGAAACCCAAGAAGTAAGGAACAGACAACACAACAAGTTCCAAATACAACCACAGTTGAGTCATGGCTAATTATCTATTTAATATGAAATTAAAAATAAATTATTGATTTTTTTTACATAGCAAAATTTCTATTTACTATATGAAATAATAACAAATACATCATGTTCTACATATAAATGTTGAAAAGAATTAGGAAGAGAACTTAATGTTTTGCTTTTAGAAGTCAGAATTGACGAACAATTTTGAAGTTGTAAAAGTTCAGGGTTCTAAATAATAAAAAACCCAAATGATCGATAAATATATAAATCCATACTGCTAATTGTTCTTTGAACTTTTCAAAAAACCACATGTTCATACTTTATACACCAAATTCTATGAAACACGGACACTTCATCTGACGTAACATATCAGTGTCCAACACATCTGGTACACAAATATGTTCGGAGACGCGGCAGATATGTGTTGGACACGCCCTCTCTTGTGTCCCATTTTTTTCACTTTTTTTGGTTGTTCTACACACCTCTGACATTCTCCGGACATGTGTGTCCCTTTTTGGAACAATCCTTGGACACGATGATGGCTTCAAAAAAAAAAAAAAAATCACTAATTTTGTTCATGCAGCCTACAGGAACCCTAGATCTACGATTCAAAGAAAAAGTAGAACTAATCATGCCAGCATAACCACAATTAATGTTAAAAAAAGAATAGGCAAAAGAAAAAGAAACGAACTTACCTAAGTTCAGCTTAGTCTTCTTCAACAAATCTTTACTTTTTTATTAGGGTTTGTAACCTTTACATCTCACCAAATGGGCTAGGCTGCAATACTCTCTTTTTTGTTGGTATGTTGTACACCTGTTATGGGATTTGTTGGGTGTTTTATTCTACATTTCCATCGATCGAATTCATTATGCAAGGCTTTGTATTTGGATCTTAGTTGCACGAAGCAGGGGTGGGGAAGAGTGAGCATATAGAAGTTTTTAAGGTTGGGAATGCCTATGGAAGCGTGTATATATTTCATATATTAAATGTATAAATATATTCTAACAATTAATTTTCTACGTAGAAATAAAATATGTATTAAAATATGAATAAGAATTTGTGATTGATGTCAATTCCAAATTGTTTTTGTCAAGTATGAATACACATATTATATAAATAGAAAGTACTATCATTAGTTTAAGTTGTTATTCTTTTGTTTCTTTAATATTTGTATGTTTTTCATTTCTATCTTAGTTGAGAGCTAGTTTCTTCCTTAACGGAAGGGAGTTTCTTACAAGTTTCTTACTTGGGAGCACAGAAACACGTTTCTCAATAAGAAGCGCCACCTTAGTATAAGTTTTCTGCTACTAAAGTTTGGATATCATCAAGTCCATCATTTCAAAGGAAGATACGTGGAAAAGAAATATTGCAAACAAAAAAAAAAAAAAATAAACTAGTTTATTATTAGATAAAAACATGTCCAATAAAAAAGAAAAAAGCATAAAACTCAATATTAATTTAGTATTTTCGAAATTGATGAATATTGTAATATATATGGCATATAAAATATATAAAAATGTCTTTTCACGGGTCCATAGACATGTCGTGTCTTGCTTTTTTGAAAATCGTTGTGTTGGCAAATCCGAATCATGTTGTATATTTGTCACGTGTCAAGTGTCTGTGTAATAGATGGACCTAATCATGGATAAAGTAGCAGTGACCTTTGGAAAAAAGTGCACCTTAACACATTACCAGACCATCCCACTTAAAATAATGCAATCAAATTTGGCATATAGATCCTTAAGGCACAATGAAGCACAAAAGTGTAAAGCTATCCTCAAATTACCAAAAACTAATATACCATTTCATTTGGCTGCTATCCCTCTGAATCATATGACAGGACAAAAGGAAGCAACATACCATGAGCTAGCGATTTAAGACAACTTCCTCGCTTACTGAAGAATAAAGGGCACTCATTAGTGTTGAACACAAGGTGGCATCTGGGCACATACATTCACCAGAAGGCAGACAGAGCATTGCAATGGCATGCAATTCTAGGAACAAAGGTTCTACTGATTCATAAACACGATCTTCAGTGGGAACCAACCATGGATTTTCTTTTCCTAAAAAATAAAATATATCAATTAATTCAAACCTGAAAGCTCAGAAGTGGAAGAACATAAAATGATGTGACCAAGTCAATGATCCGTAATAAAAACTACACAAATAAACATCGTGGCTAATCCAATGATCTCTACATGCAATGTTTGTAGCATATAGTTAAATCAACTCACTCAAGAGCAGTGAAAATGATGAATTTAGTGTTTCCTTAGCTGCGACAATCGCTCTTTGCTTTTCCTCGACTGACAATTCAAGGGGAGAAACTTCCACATTCTCTAACTCAACTTTCAGCCAGTTGCGATAAGTTGCATCACAAGAGTAGTACTCGCTCTAATTTAATGAAGCATTGTACAAACTTGCAGTCTTAGAAGTGATAATGTATCGAGGCCAAAAAAAAGCATAAACAACATTGAGTGCAATGAACAAAAACAGATCTAAAGAAACCATACCCAGTCCTGGAACTCTCTTAGGTTCTCAGAAACATCATGATCCTCAGTAGAAAGAAGAGTTTCAGTTGGCTGTTTCAAAGGCTCAGGAAGAAAACTTAGCAATGTGTGGGCACCTATGGGCATTGCAGGCACCCTCCACATGGAAATAAGAGCAAACTCCCTGAACAGTATGTTGCTACAATAACAATGAAAGATCAGTATATAGCAAGCCAACAAGATGAGAACAAGAAAATAGGTAGGTAAGAAAAATAGTAAAGTAATTAGTCAAGCATGTATAAGAATAATGCAAGAAGAGACCACAGTAGCAGACAATGGGAGAAACTAGACAAATTCAAACCACAAATAGATGGTAGAGCTTAATCAAAGGAACAAGAAAAACATGTTCAAAACCTGGGTTACCAGAAAACGCTAATACCCTAACAAATTACGTATTGGTATGCACGTTCCAAAACATGGTACATTTCCGTTCCAAAATGATAAATTTAGTGATCCAAAGCGATTCCCAAAGTTTTTTTCAATATATGTCCTTAAATGTTACCTTAGGAGGAAAAATATCAAATATAATGAACTAAAATCTAAGGTGAGTTAAGTTTTGACAAGACAAAAACATGAACAAAAAAAAAAAAAGGGTCATAATGCTAATAGAAAATATTACATTTATTGGATGTCTAATAGTTTTAAAAAAATTATTTTAGAAGTACCTTAAATTTTTAAGTACAATATATGCAGGTCTACCCCTATCATACCACATTTTAGAGCTTGTGGCATACCACGTGCCCGTTCTCGTTCCCGTTCCACGTACTGGAACGATCCATGTCCCAGGTAACATAGTTCAGAACCCAGAAGCACTAGCATTAAAGACAATATCACAAATGTAATTGCTTCCAATTTTAAATCATGTAAAGAACAAAAATAAAAATAAAAATCACTAAGCTCTCATCATTCACTGAAAAAAAGCATTTTTTACATGATTTGTGGACATGTATACAAGTATCGAATGTCAGTACTAGAACCAAATGTATGATATGGAAAACCCCACAATTCAAGACACGGGGAAAATGACTCATATTTGTATTCATCTAAGTTCCATTACCCTCGTACTAAATACACTCCTGTAACTTGGTAGACATCAGATGGGTAAAGAAATTTATAACTAGGTGAGGCCAAAGCCAATTAGCTGGTGTTGGTTCGACCTATTGAAAGTATTAGGAGAAAGTCAAATTTAAGCATAACTATATGGGTGAGAAGGAAATTACCTAGTGTTTATTTCTCCAATATGGGGAACAGATCAAACTAGGAACAAACCTCACATTTGGCGTAGGTACAAACAAAACCTTTTGTAATTTTTCAACAAAGTGACTATCTTCATGCCCAAACCTTCATACTCACACTTGATAACCCACATTTATCCATAATTTGGTAGAGCCATTCACATTGATTATGTTAGTGCAATCTATGAAGCATCGACGCTTCAAAACGAGTGTCGTAGCCGTATTGGACATGCAGGCATTGCGGGGACATGTATAGGACACGCCACATGTCGTGTCCCCTTATTTAATTAATTCATTTTTAGGGGACACGTGGCACCACTTCGGGGACACATATAGGACACACGGTGTGTCCCCTTATTTATTTTCAAAACAAGTGCTTTTGGTGAATGTTGGATGTTTACAGTGTTTAAAAAGGCTCTAGGCGCACCGAGGCGATACGGTCTGCTATAGCCTAAGCGCGAGGCGCGACGTGAAGCGCGTGCCTCACCAAAGCGAAGCTCAAGTAGTAGAAGAAAAGCAAAATTATAAAATAGGCAAAATTTTCAACATAACAAATATATATATATATATATAATATTTAAAAAATCATAACCATTTTCGATAATTTCTGAACATAACATTCAATCTTCTAAAAATTAAAAATATAATATCCAACAAAAGATATAAAGTATAACATTCAATCTTTTATCACTTTTTGCTCTCTTTTGACTACATTTCGTCATTTTATATTGAATAGTTTTGAATCCCTGTGGGTATGTCCACAAAAAAAGCACTTAATCAACAATTGGAGTAGAAAAATGGGTAAAGCCCATGAGGCCCACGCCTTGCGCCTCAAAGAAAGCCCTCGCCTCAGCGCCTAAGATGCGCCTCGCGTGTTGCGCCTCACCTCGAACTGTTCAAAGCGCAAGGTTGCACCTCATTGCGCCTCGTGCTTAGGCGCGTGCCTAAGCGCGCCTTTTAAAACACTGGATGTTTATTCTTTTTTTCTTAGATTTAAATAATTAATAGATCATCTATAAAAAAAAAAAGAAAAAGAAAAAAAAGAAGAAGACATAAATGATAAGTGTTAATTTAAAAGTTTTTTTTTTTTTCAAAGAATTAGTGTTAGATTTTGTTAATTTTAATTGTTTGTAGATGTAATATTTATCTACATAGCAAATAAAAATATATGAAAAAATATTTTATTGTTGTGTCACCACCGGGTCTGTGTTGCATTTTTTGAGATCACCGTACCCCGTGTCCATGTTCATGCTTCTTAGAGTGCAACTAAGCATATAAAGAAAAATAAATGATAGGGATCATTCTAAAGTATTTACAATTCATTTAAAGCTTCAATAATTACTTGAGTATATGGGCTTATGGACCACTTGTTTCCAAGTTGAATCTGGAGGTATGCAGAAAAGCCTCTTTTTGTGCATGGTGTTTTATTTTTGAACTCAACTTCCAGTTGCAGCCAACAAATCACCAATATGAGGGGAAAAAAAATAAGAATTCCACTCTAATGGACACATCCTCTGAAGACTCAAGAACGCCTAGGCTGCTTCAAGTGACAGGACAGGACAGGAAAGGAAAGGAAAGGAAAGGAAAGGAAAATCATTTTCTTTTACTGTCATGTACACGTGTTCAATTGTTACAAGAAAATGTAGGTTCCACCATAACTATTTCCTTTAAGGAACTAGTTTTCCTCAAATCCTTTCCTATAAAAAGTACAGGATTCAGCATCGCGGAAAAGTTGAAATTATTTTTTTACATAAATTTTCTTTTAAACTGAATAAATAACGAGAAAACAAATTATTCCTATTTTATTTCCCTTTCCTTTATGTTAAACCATTTTCTCAAGAAACATTTTCCGGTCACAATATATGCCTGACATCAAGTTGTGGAAGGGGGCTATTCTTTTTTGACTTTTTCTTTACTGTTTATATTAGAATGAGTCTTCATGAGACAATTTTTCTACATTTCAAGTGGATTCAAAGCCTCATAGAAGGATCTGCCTTTACAAACTTCACTTTCTAGAGTTGTTGCCAGGTGTTTCACATATAAAATATTTTTCCAACCAAAGAATTTTCTTTCACATATTGCAAGGCCTTTAGTTTAAAGCTACTATTGATATGTGTCACGCCCCACTTTTTATTACTCGGAGTCATTACAAATTCTTTAACTTAATTCAATTTCAGAGATAACATGCGGAAATAAACTCATACATTCAATCCGTAGAAGTGATTAACAATACTCTCATTCGTATGCAAAGTAAATATTACATGAACTAACTTAGTAAATTGCCCTTGGGCTTACATCATTAAAAGTACAAGAAGAAGGGTGTAACCCTTCACAACAATGGCATTCCGCCAACATAACAGAGGCCCCGTGGCCAACAAATAAGAAGATCCAAATCTTGTAGCACACCCTGCTAAACACCTGAAAAAGATTCAACAACGTGGGATGAACATATAGTCCAGTAGGGAACTCAACATGCTCCTTAACAATAACAACATTACAGATAGCTATGATCATGAACACCAATTCTCATACTAGAATAATAATGTGACAGTTTATACAAAATATATATATGAATATATATATATGAACTTTTCTTTAAAACAATCATTTAATTCACCGCTATAAGCGATTTATCCTTCTTTTTCCTTTCATTAACCCCCGTTCCCAATCTTTTATAACATTAACAACTATTTAGAAAAAAAAGATTCACAAAGCCCATTACTCTTCCATTTGCCACACATACAACAGATGTGCCTTTTCAAAACATATTTGGCATTTCGATGCAATTCCAATTATATCATAATTATCCATACACACCTCTATAAAAAGGTAACAACTCAACTACATACATAAAATCAATCAATGAGTCAACTCGTCCCTCCAACACTGTAACAAATACAATCCACAATGTTTCCAGATACACTGAAACAATAACAAAACAACAATGCACTACTAGCTATATGCGTAGTAAGCCAAAGATACACTTCTCACAACAATCTACCAGTTTACCAGGCGCTAGCTGGAAGGGTATGGTACCTTAGATTATCAGCGCGTCAGTTCT
This sequence comes from Camellia sinensis, assembly GCF_055761805.1. Classification (NCBI taxonomy): domain Eukaryota; kingdom Viridiplantae; phylum Streptophyta; class Magnoliopsida; order Ericales; family Theaceae; genus Camellia; species Camellia sinensis. The sequence goes on along the minus strand of NC_138962.1, from coordinate 99,978,987 downwards.
CCAGGCGCTAGCTGGAAGGGTATGATACCTCTGATTATAAGCGCTGAACACATAAGTGTGTGGAGTCCATCCCCTATCTTCTCACACACACTGGAGTACAACCCCTCTCTTCTCCCCAACCGGTATACAAATATAATGTAATATAGCATTTCATTACATATGATGTTCAATCAACAATGGTGTAATACATACACAACAATTCAACACAACCTTATCATCCTCCACCGATGACCAAAATCTCCAGATGCATGCATATAATACATCTATTAACAGACCCAACTAACATGAGATTACAAAACTCAGCAACAACATGAACATGGTAATTAAAGCTATACCCCACACAAGTGTGTTCAACACTCAAGATACAACATTCCAATTTTCTTATACTTGTTTCAAAATACCTTTCCCATTTCACAAAATGAATTCCACTTCCTTTGTTTTCACAAAAATCATTCCCATGGACCAAAGCCATACTTCATTTAAATTCACTACATTCTTTTCAAAGCCATTTCAAACTAATTATGCACATTAAGTCATAAACAATAAATTAGGGTCTTTCCTTCCTCTTTCTCAATACTGACCAAAAAGGCCCAATTAACATCAACAAACAACAATAACCACAATTAAGACTCATAATACCTAAGTATTTACCCAAAGATCAAAACCCCTCAATTAATTTATTAAATCAAATAAGAAAAATTTAGGGTTTCCTCTCCTTTCAACAACCACATGCTAATTAACACCCCAATTAGCTCAAACCACAACTAATGATAATAAACCCTAATTCAACAACCAACCCAAGGTTCAGTCCCATGATTTTCACAAATCCAACATGATACAATTTTTATGCAATACAAAAAAAATACCACATGTCTATCTATAGATGAAGTATTGAAAAGAAACAAGGAGAATCCCTACCTCAAAAGAGAACTCAAAAAGAGATGATGACCCGAAATCCAAGAGCTCCAAATCCACTATTTTTCAGATTAGAATGAAGCCCAAGCCGCCCTCTATCTTTCTTACAAAGAACTTAAGATGGATTCACACTAGAAGTAGATGAAAACCTAGAAAGAAGATGAGTTTAGAGAGAGAGAAGTCGGACCTAGGGTTTGGAAACTAGAAGAGGATGAAAAGACTGATCAAAACCCGCTGCTGCCTATTTAAACTGGACAGGCTCGCTCGAGCGACCAAACACAGGAAAGACTCGCTCGATCGAAGAAACGTTCGCTCGAGTGAAGAAACACTGCTCTCAGGTCTATACTAAACGCAAACGCTCGCTCGAGCGAAGAAACCCTGGCTCGATCCACTAGACACAAAACTCAACCCTCGCTCGAGCGACCAAACTCTCGCTCGAGCGACCAACCCAAATTCTGGACAGTAACACCTGGTTTCTAAACCCAACCAAAACAAAACAAACCTGCCCAACACATCCGATAACTCAAAAGAGAAAATAAAGGATGACAACCACAATTATACAATGAGAGAATCCAGGGAACCTAAGTCCGGATACAACAACCAAAAGGAAAAAAAAAAAAAACCGGGGTCGCTATAATATGTCTTTGTGAGAATATATTGTATATATTCTATATTAGGCATAGTTCTGATTGTATATAGTAGGCTTGATTTAGGCACGATTGTAATTATGTTATATTAGGTATGATTGTGATTATGTAATCTTTGTATTTCCTCTTTAGTTTTAGGTAACGGGTTACATATACTGAGGTTTTGATGCAACTATATATACAATTGAATATACAAATTTCTCATAAAACCTACAGTCTTGACATATAAAATCATGAAATTCCTTTATAGATAATAATGGATCCACTATAGAGAAAACTACAACCAAAACATTTCAAATACCATCAATTCCAAACATGGTTATTGAGAAGTTGGCAATGTTTTTTTTTTTTTTTTTTTTTTTTTGATCAGCAACAGAAAAGAAAAATTTTATTAAGGCACAAGGCCAAAAAGAAAGAGAGGATGAGGCATCCTCAACAAGGAAAAAGAAAAAATACATCCAAAGAAGACAAACAAAACCAAAAGACCACCAACTACATACTATTCAAAGCAAACCGACACCCAATCTGAAGCAATCAAAAACAAAGGGATCCCGCGGAACACAGGACTCGCCGAAGCCCAAAAAGATGCCAAGTATCTCACTTTATCCCATAAATAATCTATATCACTATTTCCTCCTTCGAAAATACGCCCATTCCTCTCCAGCCAAATGACCTAGGAGATTGCAAAGACTACACAACTCCAAAGAACTTTAGCCCTCTTTGACCTTCCAAAAACTTGAAAATCAAATAATAGTATTTGAGCAACTCCTTTAGGAGCCACCCACTGTACATTGCCCAAACCAAATGCCCCATTCCACAAAAGCCCTGCCACCGAACAACGCAAAAAAAAGATGATCCAAAGATTCTCCACTTTTGCAACACATTATGCACCATTGAGGATTAAGATACCATGAAGGTCTTCTCTTTTGCAATGAATCATTTGTCAAAGTGCCCCCATGAACCAAGATCCACATGAAAACTTTCACCTTAAGAGGAGCACATGCCTTCCAAATCTTTTTGTGAAACAAAAACTGAGGTACATGCGGAATATCAATGATTTTATCCAGAAAGGATTTGCAAGTAAAAGATCCTGACGAATGAATATTCCAAAACCATCGATCCTCCAAAATTGGAGACAAAGAAACATTTTCAAGCCTTGACAATAAAGATATCAACTCGGGAACTTCCCTATCATGAAGATGACGGGAAAAATTAAAATTCCACGAACAAGGAGCCAGCGAAAAAACAGCCACGGACGAAACAGAACAATTATGAGATTGAGAAACTCTATACAGAAGCGGATAGGATTCAGCAAAGGACAAAGAACCCACCCAAACATCTTCCCAAAATCTTACCGTGTCCCCCTTACCCACCCTCACAGAAATGAATTGGGACCAAATTGGATAAATATGAGAGATAGACTTCCACGGAGCACGCCCATTACCCCTAGAAACCACCCGAGAGTCCCTACCATTAACATGCAGCCCGTATTTACTTTTGATAACTGCATGCCATAATGAATCGCGCTCAATTGGGAATCTCCATAACCACTTGCCCAATAAAGCCATATTTCTAGCCAGTATATTACCAACTGCCAAGCCCCCCTTCTCCTTTGGTAATGACACCGTTTCCCATTTCACCAAATGATCCTTCCTTCTTTCATCCTTCCCTTCCCACAGAAAATCTCTCATTAGCTTTTCTATGGTTTTTGCTACCTTGACCGGAATCTTGAACAAAGGCAAGAAATAAATAGGAATCCCACTCAACACTGTTTGAACCAAAGTGTACCTACCCCCACGGGACAATAAGGCCCTACTCCACCCTTCTAACCTCTTACCTATCCTTTTTACCACTGGATTCCCAAAACTATCACCTCTTGGGTTACCTCCCAGTGGGAGGCGTAAATACTTCATAGGAAAAGTCTCAATTGCGCAACCAAGCAAATCGGCCACACTTTGAATCAGTCTAGGATCGGCATTAATACCTGCCACCCTACTCTTTTCTAGGTTAACCTTAAGCCCTGAAATCACCCCAAAGAGCCTTACCACAGAAAAAAGGTTTGCCACTTGGCACTCGTCCCCCGTAGAGAAGAAAATAGTGTCATCTGCAAATTGCAAATGTGACACACTAATTCTATCTCTACCAACCTGTAAGCCTTCAAACAGGCCTACCTCTTTAGCTCTGTCTATCATCCTACCTAACACATCCACTACCAAAATGGATAGAAAAGAAGATAAAGGGTCTCCCTGTCTCAACCCTTGTGAGGCCTTAAAACACTTCCCTGGCTTACCATTAACTATCACCGACATATTACAAGACACCAAACAACCCCTAATCCAAGATCCCCGTCTCACACCGTACCGTTTCTTATTCATCACGAAATCTAAAAAACGCCAATCTACATGATCATACGCTTTCTCAAAATCTGCCTTGAACACAATGCCTACCTTTCCCGACTTCCGACACTCCTCTACCACCTCGTTTGCCACCAGAACCACATCTAGAATCTGTCTACCTTGCACAAAAGCCCCCTGTGTCTGAGAAATTGTATCCCCTACAGAACATCTCAGCCTTTTTGACAATACCTTACCCAAAATCTTGTAGAGTGATGTAATCAAACTAATGGGTCTAAATTCTTCCATTCTAATGGCTCCCTACCTCTTAGGAATCAAACAGATAAAAGTGGCATTTGTACATAAATTAACCACCCCTGTCTCGTAAAACTCCATGAAAACTCTTACCAAATCCCCCTTCACCACCTCCCAGCAGTCTTGAAAAAACCACCATGGAAAATCCGTCTGGACCCGGAGCCTTATCCCTTTCATACTCAAAAACTGCTTCCCTAATCTCATTTTCCTCAAAAGGTCGCTTTAACCACATCCAATTTCCTGATCAATAGGCTGCCACTCAAGCTTGTCTATCCCAGGCCTAACAATATCATCCGCCGAAAACAAATTAGAATAAAAATAAAAAATCCCCTGAACTATTTGCTCCTCTATCCACCACTACACCTGGCCTTACTTCCAATCGCTTAATGAATTTCTTCTTCCTTTTCCCATCCGCAATTCTATGAAATTTTTTTGAACTAACATCCCCTTCCTTTAGCCATTTCATCTTTGCTTTTTGTGCCCAAAAAATCTGCTCCCTAAGATTCAACTCTTCCAATTTCAAACCTAACTCCCTCCTCTCTCCCCTCAAGGCCTCAATCTCACTCCCTTGCATCTCCAAAGTATCTATCTCCTCAATCCTGCGCAAAACCTGACATTTAGTTGATTCCAAGTTCCCGAAAACCTCCCTATTCCACTGTTTCACATTCTCTTTAATTACTTTCAACTTTCTCATGAATCTATAACCCTCCCACCCCTGACAAGTAGCAGAATTCCACCACTCCTCAAAGGCCTCTTTAAATGAATGATGTTCCAACCGCATACTCTCAAATCTAAATGGAGCCGGACCCCACCTAAAAGGACAACTCTCAAACATCACTGGACAGTGATCAGATACCAATCTTGGTAATGCCTCCTGCCTGACATTGGGAAAAATCCCCTCCCACCCCAAAGAAAATAAAAATCTGTCCAATCGACAACATACCCGCCTTTCCCTTAAATTAGACCATGTGAACCTAGCATTAAATAGAGGAGGGTCAACCAACTCGCACCCTCTAATAAAACCATCAAAATCTCTCATACTCCTATTGATTATGTTCCCATTAAGCTTTTCCGAAACCTTCCTAACCACATTAAAATCCCCCCCTAAACACCAATTAGGAGGGCATAACCCAAATAAACCAAATAACTCATCCCACCAATCCTTTCTCCTAGAAGGGCCATTTGGACCATATACCCCCGACAGCCACCACTCACTGAGATCTAGATTCCTAAACCTAATTGATAGTGAAAACTCCCCGACTACTGATTCACACTCTGACACAACCCTCTCATCCCAAATACTTAAAATACCTCCTGACCTTCCCACTGACGGTACAAAAGCCCACCTTTTATGTCTAGTTCCCCAAATACTTTTAATAAAAGTCCTATCACAAGCCTCTACTTTAGTTTCTTGAAAAATGACTATGTCAGGTTGATGTGTCCTCAAAAAACCCCTAATGATCCCCCTTTTCTTTCGGGATCCCAAACCCCTCACATTCCAACTAACAATCTTCATTGATAATCACTGTCACCCCTAACCTCCACATGCCTTCTGTCGTAATTAATTGTACTCACCAAATTCCTTAACTCTCTGGCCCCCTTTCTAACCGAAACCCCTCATCGTCTAGTACTCTCTCCTCTTGTGACACTATTATCCACTCCACTACCATCACTCTTTACCATTTAAACTTACTAGGGGCAGCCCCATAACTTGAAGCAAATGCTTGAAATGGGGTACTTCATTCTCCTCAATTGGACATGACGCATACTTGCTTAACTCCATCAATCAACGCTCTGTCTCTACCTCACTATCCCTCAAACTACTAAAAACACAGCCTCTTCTGTGCAAATGCATTACAGAAGCTCCCTCTTGAGCATCATTTACTCGGCCTGCATTTATATTTGCATTATAGAATACAGGGTTAGTGATAGGAACATCCCTCATGGCTCCCGAGATATCTGGAGTGACTCCTCTATCATCCCTTCCCCTAACAGAACACTTGAGACCAAGACACTGAGAAACCCCTATCCCATCCCCAAGAGAAAAAGAGTCAGGAATAACAATGTGACCTTTCTGTGATGACAGTTCTGTATAGTCATGATGAACAGAGTCACTGACATGATCCATTGTTTCGGAAACCTCAATTTCATCCTCCTTGATAATGTCGTTCTCAGTTTTGTCCTCCTCAACATTGTCCTTCTCAGTAAAAAGATTAATAAGCTCGAGATCAGATTCTTCTTGATCTTCTTCTTCACAACCTGAACCAGAGTCATACTCTAAACTCTCCTCAGACCCAGACCCATAAATATTTAAGGCTTGCAACACTTCAATAGGTTCGAAACACCCTTCATCCACCTTTCGACTCAACAATTCAGCATCATTCTCTTCTTCGATTCTTTCATCGACCCATTCATCCACTTCCGCCGCTAGGCTCTGCTCTCCTTCAACAGAGTCGTCCACCCTATCAGCTAAACCAAGTTGAATCTCCTCCTGCGTTAGTCAATCCTGACTGTCCCTCTGTAAATACCCATCACCTTCGCCATCGACACCTCCTTTTGTGCCAGACGACAGCCGTCGCTAGATCTCTCTCGCTCCAAGTGGTTGTGCTTCGTCTTCGATCAAATCGGGTCGAACTTCAGCTCCCAATGGTTGAAACTCAGCCCTAATTCCCTCCTCCAAGATATGAGCCGCATTCATATAACCCACTGGGCCCAATTCATTTGAATTGAGCTCGTCACTTCTATTAGGCCCACCATTATATTCCTTGTATTGTTTAGAAAATGGCCCATCCCTTGGAAAAACAGAAATGGGCTTTTGATAATTAAACTCCTGGCCCACATATAGAAAATCACTTGAACCCAAAATTTTACTCGGCCCATCATGTTCCTTCTGTGGCCCATTCAATATCATTTTGATCCCCCTATCTCTTGGTCTTCCCCCTACCTCCACTACATCACCGAATCTGTCCCCAGACCCTTCAACTCCTTCGCCCCTTCGACTTCTCCTAACCAAGCTTCCACGTGTCCTCCCTGACCCATCAGCTTCCATGTCATCAGCGATGGGATCGCCTGAAGGTGCTGGTCGGAAAACCTTTGGCCACGTTTCCACTTGGCGGCGCACTGTCTTGGACAAAGATTTTAGACGAACCATTGACGATCGTCCTTCCACCTTCACCACCATGCACGCAGGCAGAAAACCAGAGTCGAAGCCTGTGACTTTCAACCTAGCCTCAAAAAGATTATCCAAAGCTATGGTTCTTCGATCAACTTCCAACAAACCACCACATTTCTTTTCTATGATCTGGAAAACCTGATCATTCCAAAAGGTAAAAGGCAGATCGCACACTGGCAAGTTGAAAAAAAAGATTAGCATCCATTACATTGGCAAGTTGAAAACGAGTTGAGAAATACCTAGGTGTAGAAGTTATTATTAAGGATGGGATGTTGGGGTTAATAGTAGGGTTGTTCATTATACCTACTAACCTGCATAAATCGTCCGACACAGATTGCCTCATGATGCTAGAGACAATTTTGAGCAAGTGAATGATTGGCTACGGTTTTCTAATATATTATTTGACCAGTTTGCGGTCGGAAATGGATACAAAAAATACACACCTGGCCAAATAAATATAATTATATAGCATTTTATACTGGTGGCCTTGGAAGTACACTTGTGTCAGTCTGAGTTCTCTATGACAGACTGCTACACTTTCTCATAACCATTCAATATCTTTCTCTCATAAACCCAAAGACTTTCCCAAAAAACAAAGATACTTTCTATCTCTCACTCTCTCTCACTTTCTCCTATTTTTCTTCATAGCCATTCAATGTTTTTCACTTTCATAAACCCTAAAAGTCTTTTCTAGAAAACTAAGAAGACTCTCTATCTCTCAGTCTCTCTTCTAGGTCACTCACACTCTGTTTTTTCTTCTCTCCATGGAGTCTTAAGAAATATTCTACCTCTCACTCTCCCTCTCTCATCTCTGCTTCTCTCTCTTTTCCCTTCCATCTTCAATCTTCCTCCTCTCTTTAATGGTGGTGGTGACAGTGACAGTGACAGACAAGGGTGATCGTGACGGCAAGCATTGGCGGTCATGGTGGTTGCAGATGCGGTTGCAATTCTCTCTCTCTCTCTCTCTCTCTCTCTCTCCCTTTTCCCTCATTTTCTTCCTCCACTCTCTCTTGCACAGATCTGTAAATATATACATATATATAAGTTTTAAGGTGTATTGTTTTGAAATTTGAATTTCATTTTTTATAAATTTTTTTTCTACTCTTTCTCTACCTTTGCTGGATCTTCAAAATCGATTGAACTGACTATTAAACCGAGGTCTATGATTTGGTTGATTTTGAACAGTATATCGATCGATAACGGGGTGACTGATTTCTTCACCTGATGGTGTCGGTTCAGCCGGCGGACTAAGGGTAAACCTGACCCGACTCAACTCGTGATATAGCGACCCCGGTCTTTTCCCATTTGATTATAGTATCCGGACTTAGGTTCCGTAGAGTCTGTCATTGTATAATTGTTGTTGTTGTCCCTTATTTTCTCTTCTGGAGTTAGGATGTGTTGGGCAGGTTTGTTTCAGGTTGGTTGGGTTTAGAAACCATGTATTACTGTCCAGAATTTTGGATCTTCGCTCGAGCGAGGAGTTAGTCGCTCGAGCGAGCAGTTGTTTTTAGTTCTTCGCTCGAGCCGGAGTTTGGTCGCTCGAGCGAGAGTTTGCGTTTAGCATAGACCTGTAGTATTGCATTCTTGGCTCGAGCTAGCTTTTCTTCGCTCGAGCGAGGTTTTCTTGTGTCTGGTCGCTCGAGCGACCATGTATTCGCTCAAGCGAGCCTGTCCAGTTTATATACGCAGCAGCGGGTTTTGATCAGTCTTTTTCATCTTCTTTTTGATTCCAAACCCTAGGTCCGACCTCTCTCTCTCCCTACTCACCTTCTCTCTTAGGTTTGATCTATTTAGAGTGGGTTTCTACCCTAGTTGCTTTATTAAAAAGATAGAGGGAGTCGAGGGCTTTCATTTAATCTGAACATTTGGCGATTTGGAGCACATTGGTATTTGGGTATTCATCTCTGTCTTCTCCATTTGGGTTGTTTTCTTCGAGGTAGGGATTTCCTACTCCATTCTATAAGTTTTGTTCTAAGTTTTGGTATTTTGATATGTTGGGGATACTTTGGTAATTTTGGGAAAATATGGTTAAATTCATGGAATTGGGGAATTCATTGATTAAATGGCGTAGTTGGTTAATTTAAATCACTCGTCTATTGAATTGTTGGTATATTTATTTCCAAGTCTAGAAATAACTGTTTTGGGCTATCGGTGGAGGATAGTCGTGCTTGTTGTAGACACTGCATGTGGATTAGGGATAACTGAAACTAATCATTGATTAAGTCATCAATTTTGACTGCTGAATTAATACAGACATTATGTGTATTGATTGTGTGTTGTATATGTTATGTGTTTGCATACATTGTATTGTGTGGGAGGAGATATGGGATGTACTCCACGGTTTAGGGGAAGATAGGGGATGGACCTCTAAACCGGATTTTGTTTGGGAGGAGATAGGGGATGGACTCCATTAGCATCATTTTTATGTGTGCTTATTTATATTGAAGTGTTTTTATTGATACAACACTAAAATGTATATCAAACTGGAAGTATGAAGTGTTTTGTTTTGAGCTTGAGTCTCATTTGTTTGTTGACATTGGAGGAATGTGAATTTGATATATATAGTTCACTGTTGTAAGGTTGGCCAGGTTCTGAGTCATATTGATAATGTTGGAAAGTAAAATGTGTCTTAGACATTAATGTCATGAAACTGTATAATGATGTAATTGATTATCTTGGTTAACCATCAATTGAATGCTATTGCTTTAATCAATGCTTATATTTGGTTTAGTATATTTCTACTGGGCTGTGGCTCACCCTATATGGGAACATCATTTTTAGGTTCAGGTGATAAGCTACCTCCAAGGACTTAGCTTGGAAGGGACTTGGATTTTGAAGACTATTTTTAGTTGTTTGATATTATTTGTCAGTACATGTAAACACTCAAGCCTAGGGCTTATTTGGATTTGAGTTAGAACTCATACTTTTGTTGTCCAAGTGTTGGCTTGGAAAGATGTAAGTCTGTAGGGCATTTAATTTGAGATTACATGTAATGCTTTTATTTAGTAAGACTCTGATGAATATTATAATGAAATGTTTCCTCTCTAACATTGCATGCTGATGATATATATAATTAATGGGTTTATATTTGAGGGCGTTACACGTGAACACTTGCAGTTAATATAGCATGCGTACAGGGGACAAAAGAAGACTCACAATTCCACCAGTCATCGATTATGGGACTTGAAATTTTGGTCAAGCAATACCACAAAAGGATTTTGATGCTGTGAATACTTATACCACCCCGACATGTGGTGAGCCCTGCGAGCACCACGATATTATCGCCATGCCTCTACATAACAAAGCTCGGAGACCTGACGATGTCCTCACAAGACAAATTGAGGTTGTATGCCTAGCTTGAGTATACACACCAAGTATAGATGCTTAGCTCACTAAAGCAGGTGCTGCCCTAACAGGCAAGCGCTCCAAAGTGAATGAGTCAAAGTATGAAGAGCACAATGCATGGTTGGGAGCATATGTGGCAAAGCCGAGTTCATTGCTTAGCCATAACCTACTCAATAACACCATGGCTCTAGAGTACCCAGCTTGCCTAGAGCCTATGTTGCCCATTGTTCTTTGTACCTCATTCTTTCTAGGAACACTCGAGAATGACTATCTCGACTCAATCAACATAACCTGGTCCTCAGCTTGCCTATGTCTCCCTTATGCACTCCCTATGTCTCCCTAGGCATTTACTAGTCAAGATCATTTAAGGATTATAGATTGGAGGCTAGGATCAAGGGTTTGTCAAGGATAACTGGCCACCCTAAGAAAATAACTCCACCTTGACTAGGCTTAACAAGAGGGGACATTGACCTTTCACTCTCGCCTACTACATGCCTTGATATACCTCCCAAGATATCATACCTACCCATGCAACTCCTATGATGACCTAAACAGTGAGTAATTTAAGCTTTAACAGTTAAATTAAGAGCTAATGGGTATAGGAAGGGATTAAAGTTGATTTGGGGGTGAATGGATAGGGCTTTGAGGTTGAAAAGTGCACTTTTTGAGGGCTGTGAATAGTAACCCAATATTAATAACTAGGGTATGTGAGAAGAAGAAGATAGGTTTAGGAATCAATCCTAAAATCCCTTGGTTATTATTGGGACTAAGAAAGCTTTCTTAGTTATTATCAAACCCTAATGGATTTTGGAGCTTTCACAGTCCATAAGAAAGCTTCAAAGCATTGAAATATTTTTAATATATTGACTTCATTAAATTATAAGCATTAGGTGGCTTTATATAGAACTAGGAGACTTCCTACACCAACTAGAATAAAAAAAGATAACTACTAAAACTATTTTTGACTTCCAAAACCAACTTAAGACCAAATACAAAGCATAAATAAAAACCAATTAAATAACTAGACCCATAAGACAACTCATGGGCAACCGCTGCAGCCCATGCCAACAAATTTGAAACTACTAAAATACCTTTAACTTAAAAAGACTAGAAAACAAAAAAAAAATAATCATAAAATTAGACTCTAATAATACTATAAACATAATTATATAAAATTCCTATAACTTTCTTTTTGAAATCATGCCAATGTCTAAATATCATCGCTTCTTTGAATTTAGCCTTCCTTGAGCCTCTTATATTCTGCATCCCCACCTCTGATCCCTGATACCTAATACCTACAGACTTGAGTTGGTAGATGTATATTGATTGACCTCTCTAACATTTGAGATAATCCTCCCACTTTTTCGATTTTTGTGCGTGTAGAAAACTGTCCGTGTAAATAGAAGAGACCTGTTGCAATTTTTATGGGACCAAATACAAATAGAAGTACAAATATATATATATATATATATACCTGTGTAACAGTGCTCGGAGGAGAAGTTTGGCACTAGAAGCCTGAGCATCATTAATAGTGGAGGGAGGTGTAAAGCAGAGCCATTGTACAACCATAGCCTTTTGAAGACTCTGCAACCGATGTTGCTCAGCAATATCAGATGATTTATCATATTTTCCAGCTTTGATTTCCCAAGATCTTGACAGAACCCTGTCAGAGTAGGTTGTAAATGAACTCCCCAGTTATAAAAATAATACTATTCAATTCACCCTGTCTCAAACAATAAAACTAAGGTCAAGGAAATAGATAAAAACCACTCAACAATTTCTTCGAAACTGCCTTTCGAATCATCTCTAGGAGAAAATGGTAAGTGCTCAATAGCAGAAACAAAGATTTTATATTTGACATGCACACTGGCCAAAGAAAAAGCAACATGTTACCACATTAAAAACAAACTCACAACTTCATATTTAAGAATCTTATAATCTTTCTGTGTATCCAGGATAGTTGGTAGCACAGCATTTTCCCTCCCAGTTCTACACACAATTTGTTGAAAAGGGAAATTAGAAGCATGTTTATCACACAGCTAGTGGGATATTTTACAGCAAATGAACAAAGAGAACAGTTATGAAACTATTCACAGTACAGTACCCATAGGCCAACGAAATAAAGAAGCCAAGGCTCCTCATTTCAAAAGAAACAACCATACACCTCCTTAATGACAACACGGATAATCTTGCTAACATAGTTTAGCTGAGAAAACCTGGACACAGTAACATTGTCACTGCATTCACAGAATAAACATGCTCATTATGTTTGCAAAATAGTGTACATTTATACAATACAAACATAATGAGCATGTTTAGAAACAAAAAATATCTAACCGTATGCACACACACAAAAAAAAAAAAATTTTTTTTTTTCCCATTTTGGTAATATATAGAGAGGACATAGGACCATTACAAAGACCAATACTGTTTTCTTCCGAACTATAGTATTTTCTAGAAATTCTCTTCTTTCAGTAACACATCTGTAAAAAATACTCAATCCTGGATTGAAATTACCACCTCAACTATATGGCCGTCTTCAGTTTTATTTAGGGTGAATCTTAGTAGCAGGAATCGTCTCAGACGGCGACAACTCCGAGGAAAAAGCGCGATTTTGCGCTTCTGAGGAAGGATCGCATCAGAATCGCGAATCTGAGGAGAGGGAAATGCGAATCTGATGCGGGAAGGGAGCACTATTGAGAGGGCAAGGAGAGTACCTGGTCGCAGGCTTCGATCCTCCGTTCGACGACTTCGATCTCGCCGTTTGACTTCCCCGTCGAAGCCCTAGTCTTCGTCCCTCTCTTCGAAGCCCTAGGTCTTCGTCTCTCTCTCTCTCTCGCTTCTCTCACCCTCGATCTCCTCTTCGTCTCTGCTTCTCTTTCTTCGCCTCTGTTGCGTGTCTTTCTTCTCCCTCTTTCGATCTATTCTCTCTCTCTCTCTCTCTCTCTCTCTCTCTCTCTTTCTTTCCCTCTCCGTTTTCATTTTATATAATATAATTTATCATATATATAAAATATATATATATAAAATATAATTTATAAATTATAAATTATAATATAATTTATCATAAACAATATAATTTTTATTTGTAAAATAAAAAATTATTTATTTTATTATATATAATATAATTTTTATTATTTATTTATTTTTTTAACAATTATTTCTTAACTTTTTAACATATAATAAATTATCTAGTTGTTTAAAAGAAATCTATTTAAATCATATATAATAAAAAAATCTTCAAAAATTTATAAAATAAAACATCTAATTTTTATTTATTATTTATTTAAACATAATTTATTATTCATTATAATAAATAAAATATAATTAATAAAAATAATACATAAGCGCTCCTAATTTACGACTCCTCTAAGTAGCCATGTTCCCCCGCTCCCGCTCCCGCCCCCGCTCCCGCTTTGTGCAACTAAGGGGTGAATTACAATACAGGGTGCAGGACCAAAAAAAAAAAAAAAATTAACAGAACATGGGAGGGTGCAACTCATTTTCTGATGGGCTGCAACTCAAACACTAGGGAGTTGCACCCCTCCATTTTGTGTAAATTTTTTTTTTCCTGTCCCACTGTTCGGTGATTCCCCCAATAATAAATAGTGAAGCACAATTGAGGCACCTGTAAATTGTGCACAAGCCTAAAGAAGCATCAACTCCAGCCCGACCAAAAAAATATGGAAAAAAAAAAGACTAAATAAATCAAACATAAAGGAAAAGGAATGAACAAGTTGGAGAACAAAAGAATGAGTAATGCCGTACACAAAACAAATCATACAAACTTTTTAACTCTTATATCATTGAAGTGAGTCCAGTTTCTAAAGTTTCATTATTGTACAGTTAGCATGAAAAATTTGTGATTTGTTAGTTTGGATAGCATTTTCCCAAAACTATTAAAAAGATGAAACAAATTTCAGTTCTGCCTTGAAAAAACACCTGTTGTTCAGCCTTAATTCCATCATGTGCACAAAGAGGTCAATGCAACGATGATGTGCAAGTTGAGAAGCATAGATACCAACCAACTCTTCATGGTGCTTTGAAAATAGAAATATCGCATACCTGGAAAATTAGAAATTGCATTTCCTAGTTAATGGTTGCACATAATGTCTCCTAATGCATGGCAATACCAAGCTAATGTAGACAATTGTATCTGACTTTGTTTAACATATTACCAAATCATATAATGGAAAAAAAACATAACCTTCGTCATTCTTCACAAGGCAAGTAAGCCATCTTATCTATGGATGGCACACATTTCAGGGGTATGAAGCCAAGTCTCATCCAAGAGATTCTCAAATGAATCAACTTGACCACATGGGTGCCATCATGTCCTTTATACAATGGACAAGAAGAAAATTACTGGTACAAATTATAGAATCTAAAGACCAAGGTCTTACAAACCAAAAAGCAAATACAGACCAAAAAATTTCTAACAGAAATCCATTACAACAATTGAGATTTGGTTTTCTATACAATACGTCACATGTCAGTTGTAACTTGTGTTCGATAACGCTAATTAGCTTTAATACAGTTACTCTCTCTAAAGAAACCAACTTGATTCTATGCTTTAAAACTGTAACTCTTTCATTTTTAATAAATAATTACCATCAGTCGTTACTTGTTAGAGTGGTTTCTCCTGCCGCCCGTGCAACTATCTTACTTATCAAAAACGAATATGAAGACGATGTTCTACTGTATCATCTTTATATGTTCTTTCAAATGATAATTGCAAATGAACATGACATAGCTGGACTCTCTACCTTGAGGACAAACAACAAAACAAAAGGCACAAATAAAAATAATAGACACATGTAAAATACTATTGTCCAGGGGTGACCATTGGTTCAATGGTAAAACCTTGACCTAATAACCTTGAGGTTATGGGTTCAAGTCACGGGGCAACCACTTTGTACACTATGCCAAAAGTTAGGTGTGTACCCAATCTTTCTCCTCCCAAACACATTAATGTGTACTAATTGGGCTTTGTTTTTTTTATGTAAAACACTATTGTCCAACTCTAACCATGTTAAAAAGATAACTCCACTGTGACAATTATTTTAGGTATGACAATGTATTGATTTGTAAGAATGAATGATTAATAAGCATGGCTCAGAAACGCTTACATATGAAGGTCACCAACAGTCATGATCTTCTCTTTGAAAGCACCCTTCATTTGTTCCACAAGTAAGTATCTAAGCACAAGAACCAAGTGTGCACCAAAACGAATCATCTGAGGATCACCATGAGGCCTGAGAGAAAGCAAAAAGCACAGCCAGCTCAATGACATGAGTATCCCATGCTCAGGTGGATGAATGTTCATAATAACAAATAGTGTTTAAGCAAACACGGATGCATGCATGCATGTGCACGGTATGTTCTTTTCACTTTTATTTATTTATTTTTTTTAAATGGAAGAAAAATTTCCAAACATGGCCCATAGTGAAACAGAATGCTACCTTGAATGCCTGTAAGAAACATCAACAGAGTTATTTTAAGATGTTTTACTTTTAAGCATTTGGCAGTATATTTCAACCACCTATCATGGCCTAGCTTTCAAATAGATCAACACAAAGCTGTGAATGACGGCTTGGATTTTATATCTATTTCATTAATCACAAAAAGAATAGAACTAATATAAAAGGTGGCCACAAATTGGAAGGACCATAACAAGTTATAGGTACATGAACATCTAAAAGACAACAAAGGTTTGTCTCTAGAAACAGACTCTAACTTTAAATGCAGATAAAAAGTAAAAAATCACCTGAAGACGTTTTCCCTATCTTCGGATGGTGATATCCATGACCACATAACATCTAGCAGATGCGGTATATCCCCCATCATAAGATTCATCTGGACATCAATGTTCAGTAAGAGAAGACTGGCCAATGACATATTCAAACCGAGGAAACTAAAACAATTTCCACATTTGCTTATGTATACAGAAAAGCAAAAACTTCTTTCTATAGTAGAAAGCAAAAATGACCAAGCATAGATACTTTATTTTTATTAAAATTAAACAGAGCAAGCAAACATACAATGCAAGGACTTTGAAAACAGAGAAGTTAGGAAGAGAAAAACAATAAAACAAATAGTGGTGCTCCAAACTTGTTTCTTGGAACAATATACACAAGAACCAAACCGAAGTAAGCCTTGTGTCCCAACACAATACACACAAGTAGCAGAAAAATATATGTAATTCATCAACAGGTTACACGGATGTCATGATTCATGACATGGTGTATACGGACCTACATTAGGTTTTTTTTTTTAAATAAAAAATAAAAAACTGCCAAAAGTAAGATAAGGCATGAAATTCTTCCATTCTACATGGAAATACATACAAAGGCGAGAAAGGAGATACACAAGTAATCCAATGAATGCACAATAGACCTGCTGTGCTAAACAGATAATTAGCAAAGTATTGTAAAGGCAATATGATACCAATGAGTTGCTAGCAATAGGTTCGTCACCAAAATATTGTAAACCCTTTGCTTTTTCTCATCCAAAGAGGGAACTGAATTATATTAAGCAACAGAGTACAAAACACCTCATAAATGACAGGACCAAATAACACATGTTAGAATTGTGTTCTTTCTGCACCCAATTACTCAACTCACCTGAACACACTTTTTCCCTATTACATGTCATAAATGACAGGACCAAATAACACATGTTAGAATTGTGTTCTTTCTGCACCCAATTACTCAACTCACCTGAACACACTTTTTCCCTATTACATGTGGTTGGATATATGGTCATTTCCCTTAGCTGGCAATATTTTAAGTCATATCCTCAAATAATTCCAAATCAATTATCTCTTTTCTTATCATCTCAATCCATCTCCTCCTGGGCCTTTTACTTCTTTTACCACTCAATGTGGATCAAATGAGTCCTCCTAACATGTGCACATGTTGGTCCAGGTTGCACATGCTTATCTAATGCACACTAGTTTCATACCCATGCAATGTGGGACTCTGCTTCATAGTCATACCATCGCAAACAGCCTTCTTCCATTTTATCATGAGTTGGTGCCACTTTTAACTTAGGGGTGTTCAAAACGCCGAATCACCCAACCCGCCCAATCTGATCACATTATAAATGGTTTCACCAATCCTACTGTCGGCAATGGTTGAGAATCTCAAAATTTATTTGAATTTGAGTCGGACATCGAGGAAAATTCATTTTTTCTCAAAATGCCTTATAAGTTATAGCAATCCAACCAACTCTAATTCTTTCTATGAGCCACATTTTCCTCAATCTTTATGAATAATTGACTCAAAACATCAGAAATTGACCACTCTTGGGTACCACTTACCCCTCCTCAAGTTTTACTCGATCTTTACGTTTATTTCTAAGTTCGCTAAAATTGCATTCCACATAATTTGTTTTGGTCGTATTTAACCTAAAACCTTTAGATTCAGTAGTGTCCCCACAATTTTAACCTAAAAGTTTGCCCCCTTATTTGACAACTAAATGATATCATTTGCATACTATCTCACGCATGTTGAACATCAAATGTGTCGTAACATGTTTGGTCACCTAGTCAGCAACGACCGTGAGGTTTCTTTATATCCAATTAACTTTGGAACTCATAATCTACTACTCAACATGGCTAAATATTGTTCCTACATAGAGATATTGAATGGTCTAAATATTGCTACTTTAGTTATTACTATGTAATTGTGCAATGTATTAGTTTTCATGCATGCTTAGGATGTGAGAGCCAGTAAAGCAAAGTTAAATTCCTTAAGCTTGTGTTTGGATCATAGATTTGGGTAAGAGTTTGGAAAAGGAAAAGGAAAAGGAAATGTTGGTGAAATGTAACTATATTTCATTCACAATTCACTAACTTGTACCTTTTCCCTTTACGTTTCCAAATCCCTACCTAAATCTATGATCCAAACACAGCCTAAAATAAACTTTGATGATTGAAACCAGCAATATGTGGCTTGATCCTTACATTACTGCAAAACAATCCGCTTTTAGGCAGTCCATCAAACAAGTTAACTATCAACAAGACATCATTTCCAGCAAGTCGTAACCACCCTTATTTATAGTGGAACAGGTGGCCCGTGAGACTTCATTTTAGAGTTCAAAATCAATCCGTATAAAGAAGTGGCATTTGAATATTCAAGTATGCTAAAAGTCTTTTGCTAAGAAGATGCTCTTACTTCAATTTGTCGGTGCTGCTCCTTGCATTCTTGAGTAATAGCTTCATGTACTGAGTCGCTAAATCATGCAAAAAAATAGAATTATCAAATACTAATATACCCCACTAGAAAACCGTAATAAATTGACGACGTATACCTTGAATGGAGTTTCTGAAGAAGTGCAGACAGATGCCGAGGTTGCTGATTCAGAACTTGTAGTGGCCAATTTTCTGGTCCAACTGTAGATGGAGAAACATCGTCTCCTTGTCCATGACTTCTGTCAATTGCATCTTCATAAGTTTTAAATTGATCCATTCCACCTGGTTGCAAGCGGGCCAGTTCAAGATCCACCTGAACATCAAGCCATGACTTGGCCATCGCCCAACATGCTGACTGCAAAAGCATTGGAATTTAATTTCCCAGATAACTATAAACTACATAAGTAACAGGGCAAGAAAATGAGAAGAAATGAAGATCAACGCAACTAAAAATGCCTAGAAATATTGCAAAGGAAGCAGCTAAACCTCAAGATTTGAGCAATTTAAACAAATTACGTATTTAAACTACGAATCAGAATTCACTGCCTCAAGCTCTAAACTTAACACATTGCTTATTCACAGAACTTGATTAAGTTGTCTACTAGTATAATATGAGAAAGTATTCATGACAATGGAAAGCGACGAGCATAAACAACAATACAATGTGGTTGTTGTGAAGGCAAATATGTGGCTTGATCGTTATTTTTCTCCCTTCAAAAGGTGGGGGTTTATTGGAATGATACTCTATTGACCTCATAATGGCTAAAATACCACTAAGGCCTCATTAGGGAACTTGGTTATTTTAGTTGGCTTTTATGGTTTTTTGGCTATTTTATGAGATGAAAAAAAGTCGTGTTTGTGATGATTCGTGAATTTTTTAGTAGTTGAATATATGGTTGTGAGAGAAAAGTGATTGATTGATGTGTAGGATGTGACATTTTGTCTTATTGCCTATTTTAGCCTTTTTTGTCTTTATAGGCTATTTTAGCCCCAATCCTTTTTCCTAAATAGGGCCCAACTCTATTATCCAATCACGGCCTAATACAACTTGTTAAGAGAGGGCCTTGAAAGTTTATTACCCCTTCGCAGGAGGTGCTTCTTGTAAAGTATAAGCTTCTAGGACTGAAGTATTTGCCTACAACCAAAGCAGAAGTTAAATAAAATTGTGCCTTGTTGAAAATTATTGAAAAGCTCAACGTGGTTTGAAGATTGGGATTAGATAAGATGTTGGTCAAGCAGTATTAAATAGAATTGGGAAGAACTACAGTATAAAAAGGTGCCTTAGATGTTGTATGGCTGAGCTTTTATCTTTTTTGTATAATATCAATATACATAGGTTGAGCCTTGAGGCTGTGAACCAAGCTGTCATTGCGAAAATTGGTGAATACAACCACAATGAAAACTTGGAAGTTTCAAATAGCATTTTGTGTGCTTGGTAGTTGTGGGTAAGTGAGGTTAGAGGTGGTCGGTTGCAAACCTCTGGGAAAATGAAGAGCACTTTAGTGGTTTGAGAGCACCGGAGGTGGAGAAACAGAAGACCAAAGTAGGCTTAGAGATGGGGGAGCGTAGTGAGAGACCTTGAACACTTAGAGCATGTTTGGTACGAAGGAATGGAATCAATATGGGAATGGAATGCAAGGTTGAATGGAATGGAATGGAATGTTGATTCCCATTCCATTATTTGGTTGTCAACATGGAATGACATAGAAATAGAATGATAATTCTTATTCTCATGTTTGGTTATGCCTTTAAATTAATGGAATGGAATATTTTTTATATTTTATTTATTTATTATTTTTATTATTTTTTTTAACAAGCTAGTAACAAACAAGTTAAAAATTCATACAGATTATGATAGTTGTGAAGCGATGGTGTGAGTGGTGGTATTGGTGGCGGCATCGGTGGCCGTGATAGTAGTGGTATTAGGATGGTGGTGGTGGTAGGTCACTATGATGGTGGTGGTGGTAAGCTAGTGTTGTGGTGGTTGTGGCGGTGGTGGTGTTGGTTGGCGACAGTGATGATGGCAAGTAGCGGTAGTAGAGTGGTGGTTCTTATGATAATGGTGGTGTGATTTTTGTAAAAATGGTGATAGTAGTGGTAAGGTAATGGTTGTGGCAGTGACGATGTTGGTGTTGGTGGGTAGCAGTAGTAGAGTGGTGGTTCTTGCGATAATGGTGGCGGTGGTGTGCTTTTTGTTAACACCACGGTAAGGTAATGGTTCTAGCAGCAAAGGCAGTGGTGATGGTAAAAACGGAGCTAGTAGGGTAGTGATTCTAACGATGGTGGTAGTGATTGTGGAGGTGGCGGTTGTAGCAGTGGTAGTTGTGGTGATGGTGGTATTGGTGGTGGTGGCAGCAATGGCGTAGTAGGGTGGCGGTGGCGGTGGTTGTGGAGGTAGTGGTAGTGGTTGTGGAGGTGTGGTGGTGGTGATGCAGTGGTTGTGGTGGTGATGTGGTGCTTACAGTTGTGGCGGCGATGGTGGTGGTGATAATGTAGTAATAGTAGTAGTGGTAGTGATGGTGGCGACAATAGGGTGGTGGTGGTGATTGTGGCGATGGCAATAGTAGTAACGGTGGTGGCAATGGTGGGAGGGAGTGGTAGTAGAAGGGAATGGTGGTCGTAGCCAACTGATAATGTTTTATGGTGATTCTATGATAGAATGGAATGGCTATTCCTTGGGTTAGAGAAAGGAATGGGCATTCTCACATGTTAGAATAGCAATTCCATTGAAATGACTATTCTCACTTAGATAAGACATACCAAACATGGGACATGGAATGCAAAGTCAGAATGGACATCCTATTTTAGCCCATTCCATCGTACCAAACGTGCTTTGAGGGTTTGTGTAGTTATAGTAGTGTTGTTGTATGATGATCGTGGTCGTTGCATGTATGATACGTTATATAAGCTCCTCTAGTATTGGAGGAGCCCAAGCAACTTGAGGGGCAGGTGGCGGGCTCCCCTCACCTCAAGAAGCTGATATAAACTTGGCTGTCATCTGGGGTGACAGGTCTGATATCTTCAAAGGCAACGTATCATGCATGTAGAGGCATGGATATAAAGTCCACATTGCCTCTCTCTAAGGAGATAGCCAAGCAAAACCTTGACGGTACCATGGTCTTAGCCTCTAGTCCACAGTCCACAGTCCTTCGATGGTCCCCAAGCGAGGTTGCCTAGGCCCAACTCCCAGCCTAGAAAGCCAAGTGGTTGAGTAGAATGAGTGACATTAAGGCAAGCCTTAGGCTGCTATGCAAGCATATGTTGGCCAAAGGACTGAATAGGCAGCCAAGGGCTCAACTTTGGGCCTCCAAGAGAGCGTAGGTAAGTAAGAACCCAAATGGGCATGCAAGTGAGTCTAGGTCCTCAATGAGCGCGTAGGTAAGCTGACAGCCCAGCTCATTTGTCTTGGAGCTCTTCATACTTGATGGTGTGCATGCCTCGACTTAGGCTAGGCATGCAATCTCAATTGACAGTGGTGCCTTAGAGGTTTTCCATGTGGGGATGTGATGACAATGATGCGGTGCCCGGAGGGCTCGCCACGTGTCGGGCATGGTATAGGTACCTACAGTAGTCTTGTATAAGATAATAATATGTAATTGTCTCCTCAAAGAAAACGGACTTTACCCCGTAAGTGTGACATCAGAAAATAGACAAAGTGATCTCACCATTCTGTTACTTCATTGCCCTTCTACAACTACATTTAAATAGTTATTCAACTAGATAACAATACGACAGGTCAACAACTAATTCTCCTTTCATTGCAGCAATTCAAGAAAACTAAATTACAAAGATTAATTATTTGCAATATCAACCACCTCTTGTATCAGTTTACTAAATATTTTTCAGGGTTAATTTCAGTTTTATCCCCCAAACTATTGTTTTTTTTTTTTTTTTCTATTTCATCCCTAAACTATCAATTTATCTAGTTAATCCCTAAAATTTTGATTTCAGTTTATATGGTTCAATTAGAGATGGCCTATCCAAATCAATAATAAGGAAAAGCTAATCTACTAGGCAAAAAGATAATTTCACAGGTTGGACAACCTAATAGTGGGTTTGGCAACTGCTTTTTTAGTAGTTTTTTTATTGGTTTTTTTGGTCTTTAGTGAACTTTTATAAAAAGAAAAATTCAAAAAAGTTCACTTTTAAGTCCTACTAGACTAGATATACTTGAAAAGCAACTTTAAAAAAAACATTAAAATTGACTTTTTTGAGTTTTTTTTATCTAGTGAACTTTTCTTGGAATTTTTCAAATTTTTCCTACTTTTAAGATCCATTTAGACTTGACAAACCTAAAAAGTAAACATTTTGGCACAAATTTTTTTAAAAAAATACTGAAGAGAGAAAAAAAAAAAAAAAAGCTCTGCAAAAAAATGTAGCTTTGTTAGTTATTGCCAAACATAGCCTAAATCATACAACTACTATATTAGACAACTTACACTCTACAAGCATACACCCATCTTCTTCTATAACCCTCATTTCAAATTAGCAAACAAAAAAATGATTGTTTGTCATGTGGTTTAAATTGTTCAAATATTAAAATGACTTTTTGCCCATCAAATTAGGTTTTAACATTCAATTGGACTACTTTAGTAGAAATTAATATCTTTAGGGACTAAATAAAAATAAAGGGTAACTTACAAATACACCCCCTGAGATTTGCTTAAAATACAAATTACCCCTTATCGTTCTGGAAATTACATCCCGCCCCTTCAAGTTTCTAATTGCATAACCAATGACCCATTTTATTAATAAATCATCAAGTCAGTTAACTGTTTTTAGTATAGGAGAGTAGTTAAGAATTTTATTTTTTCTAATAATTTTGTTAATAAAAAAATATGGCAAGGGGATATTTGTAATTTTCAAAACTATAGGAGGCAGTTCGTATTTTAACTTAAATCTCAAGGGGTGTATCTGTAATTTAGCCTAAATAAAATTAATAGTTGAAGAATGAAACACAGAGTGGCGATAGTTTCTAGAAACATTTTTTTGAGCATCAACAAAGAATTTTATTAAAAAAGAAAAATGAGAGGAGAGGACAAGAAGCCCTCAAACAAATAGAGAAAGAAAAGGCAGAACAGTCAAAACAAATTTCACTAAACTCCTAGCACTAGAGATGGCAAACAACGGCCCAATCTCTAGAAATCAAGAAAATGAAACTCCTTCAAAAGGAAGCCAAAAATTCCACAAAGCCAAATATGAAGCCAAATAAAGACAAATATCCCGCCCTATTCCACAAAGCCTCCTCATCTGATTTTTTGTTGTGAAAGATTCATGCATTTTCTCCAACCAGATAGTCCAGAAAATAGCAAACACAATATAGGACCACATTGTTTGGGCTCTTTTGTCGCCGCCAAACCCTTCAAACCTAACACGAAGCATATGAATGCAGTCCCACGGAGCAACCCACTAAACATCACGTAGGCCAAACAAATGCTGCCATAAAGCAAAAGCCACCGGGCAGTCCAAAAATAGATGATCTGCCGATTCCGAGTTCCTTTTGCACATCACACCATTAAGGACAAAGAAAGTGATTGGACCTTCTCCTTTGGAAAAGGTCATTGGTTGTGACACCCTTTTGAGATAAGGACCACATGAAAACTTCACTTTATGAGGAATAGTCGCTTTCCAAATTTTCTTATGAAGAGGAAACAAAGGGACAGAGGGATCATCAATGAATTTATTGAACAGAGATTTACAAGAAAAGACCCCTGAAGAATTGATATTCCAAACCCTACTATCACAAGAGGAAGAAAGAGAAGCCCCATCAATCAATGACAACAAAGAAGCCAACTCGCCAACCTCCCTATCATTTAAATTCCTATGAAAACGAAGATTCCAAGAAATAGGTGCCACATTAGAACATGCCACCAATGCTATTGAAACATCCTAAGTACAAACCAATCTGTAAAGAAGAGGAAAAGCTCAATTGAATGAGGAATCCCCTAAACCAAACATCCTCCGAAAATCGGATACTCACCCCATTCCCCACTTTCAATGATAGGAAATTGGACACTTGTGGATACAAAAGAGAGATCGACTTCCAAGGAGAACGACAATTGCCTGTAGTAACCACATTAGAATCTCTACCATTGGCCTGAACTTCATGCTTGCTTTTAATGATAGAATACCATAGTGACATTCTTTCAACAGGAAATCTCCATAACCACTTACTCAAGAGGACAATGTTCCTAGTAACAATGTTTCCTATAGCAATGCCCCTTTATCCCTAGGAAGAGAAACAACCTCCCACTTAACTAGATGATCCCTTTTACCCTCATCGCACCCTTTCCAAAGAAAATCTCTTATCAATTTATTTTCCTCGCAATGTTGACCGGAATCTTGAACAAGGATAAGAAGTAAATAGGAACCAAGGTTTTGAAAAGCAGTTGTGATCGCTGTAACGGTGGCGGTGACGCGGTTGCAGTTGCGGGGTGTAAAGGCCATAGCGTAACAGTTGCGGTAACCGGAACCGTGAATTTTTTTATTTTTCGCACAATTTGAAAAAAACTTACCGATACGCACATTTTTTTTCCATGAACATATTTATTGGGTTTTAAAATAAATATTGATCAATTTTTGTAAATTTTTAACTTTGATCCAATATATTTCATATTTTTAAATAACTATAAACTAAGTTTTTTACATTTTATTTTAATAATTAATAAATTTATATTATACAAAAAATCAATCACTAACTATTATATATAAGATAAACAATGATAAAAGTAAGAGAATAAATAAAAGCTTAAATATATATATATATATATATTTTAATCAAGCCAAATAGATAATGACTACACTTATTATTATTATTTTCAAACAATATATAGATAGACACACACAAACAAAATGGTTGAGTGATAGCAGCTGAATACAATAGCATAGGTCTTATAACTTCAACAAATCAATAACCTATTCTCCATCTTCCCTCTTCTCTCTCTATCTCTCTTCCCCCATTTTCAATTTTTTTTTTTTTGCGTGTTTTTTTGAAAGAAGCAATTCGGAACCGTTACGTAACAGTGCGTAACAGGCCGTTATGGCCGTTACGGCACCGTTACGACCGCTATAGCGGCCGCTACGGCCGACACATCTGTGAATCTCAATCACACTGCAAAAGTGGCTGTAACAGGTGGCGGTAACCACCACAACCGTTACGTAACGGCGTTACGTAACGGCGTTACGTAACGGTTGCGGCCGCTTTTTAAAACCTTGATAGGAACATAACCCAACACGGACTGTACCAAAGTATACCCCCCCGGGGAAATAACAAGGATTGCTTCCAACCCTCTAATCTTTTCCCAATTTTGACAAGTACAGGCTCCCAAAAAGATGCCGATCTAGGATCTCCTCCCAATCGAAGCCCAAAATATTTGAGAGGAAACTGCTCAATGGGACATCCCAACATATCTGCCATCCTTTGCTCATAGGTAGACTTCAAATTAATACCCACAACACTACTCTTACTAAGATTAACCTTAAGCCCCGACACAATTTCAAAGATTCTCAAAAGCATTAGCAAATTGCCAACCTTACCCTCCTCCTTTGATGAAAAAAAGATAGTGTCATCCGCAAATTGTAATGGGTGACACCAATCCTATCCCTACCCACCACTTATGAAGCATGGGTACTCCGAAAATATTGTTATACTCGTACCGTGTACTTAGCAGGTACTGGTAATTGTACCGATAGGACTGCATGCTTACCGAGTACTCGAAATACATACCGGGTACTTTTTATACATTCTTTGATAGTTGGGTACTGGATAGATACTATAGCGATTCTGGTTTTACCTTCCCATATTTATTGTTTTCCGGACTTGGGTTCCGTGATGTTGGTGGTTGTATACCTTGTTGTCATCCTTTAATTCCACTTGATTGAGTTTTAGGATGTATTGGGCAGAGTTGTTACAGGTTGGTTAGGCTTTGGTTTCAATTCTTTGTTGCCCAGTTTTTAGGAGGTCCGTTCGAGCGGGTCTTCTTGCGCTCGAGCAGATATTGCACACTCCCAGTATTTTGGTGCTCTGCAGAACTTTTGCAAGCATGTTTTTCACGCTCGGGCGGGTTTCTTTACGCTCGAGCGGTCGCGCTCGAGCGGGTACTCTGGAGCTCGAGTGGGTAGTACTTTTTGGTGTAAGTTCTGGGACGGGGAAATCTACACTCGAGCGGACTGATTTTTGTGCTCGAGCGGATGTACTTTATTCTTCTGTCTTGGCGCTTGAGCGGGATTACTTGCGCTCGAGCGGACCTAGTTTTTTGTTCTTGACGCTCGAGCGTTGTGTTTTCCGCTCGAGCGGGAATGTCGTATAACAGAGGGCAGCTGGGCATTTTTGAATCATTTTCTACACTTCCTCTCTCTCTATTACTTTTCCAAACCGCCATTTGAGAGCTTCTCTCTCTAGAAACTCCCTTCTCTCTAGGGTTTGATCTAGTTAGAGTGCTTCCCTTCCCTTTGGCCTTGGTAAAAGTTGGGTTGATCATCGATGGCTATATTTTGACCTGAGAAACTTGTGATTTGGAGCAACTTCGTTTTCGTCATCTTCTTCTTTGGGTGTCATCTTTTGAGGTAGGGATTCTTACTCACTCTTATGGTCTTTGGCATAGATTTTTGGTTGTTTTGATAAAGTGTTGAAGTTGGAAAATTTTGGGACTTAGGGTTTCAAAATGTTAAAAGAGGATTTTGTTATTTTGATTCTAAAATGTGTATTGTGGGTTTCATAATAATGATATCGTTGTTGGTTGTTGATATATAGACCATTGGGTCAATATTGGGAAATCGGGTGGAAAACCCTAATTTTGGGAAAATTGTGATTATATGGAATTGAGTTGGAAATAATGAAATTGGTTCATTATATGGTAGAATAGTGGAGTTAGATTTATTAATCGCTCACTTTTGAAAAATTGATATTTTATCTGTTGGAGCTTTTATTATCTGTTCAGAAATAATTGCTTTGGCTACCGGTGGAGGGTAGTTTTGATTGTTGTAGACAATGCATGATGATTAGGCAAACTAAAACTAATCAACTGGATATGTCATAGAGTATTACGGTTGATAGAATACATTAACGTTATGTATTGATTGATTGTGAATATGACCTTTGTGTATATACGTTGTGTGTGTGTGAGAGGAGATAGGGGATGTACTCCACAGTTTAGGGGAAGATAGGGGATGGACCTCTAAACCGGATGTTGTTTGGGAGGAGATAGGGGATGGACTCCACTGATACAGCTCATATGCTTGTCAGTTAATGTGTTGATACAGCTTATATACTTATCTATGGAAGTGTTGATACAGCTCATATGCTTATCTTTGGAAGTGTTGATATAGCTAATATGCATATCTGTTGAAATGTGGATACAGCTTGTATGCTTATCTGTTGAAATGTTGATACAACTAGTATGTTTATCTATTGTAAAATGGGAAACGTTTAATATGAGTCACTGTCTCATATAAGTGGTTGGCCAGGTTCTGAGCCGTTGATGTAAATTGTAAAATTGATAAGAAATGGAAACTAAAATGAAACATGAACATAGTGGTCATGAAATGGAAATGGGTTATGAATTGATTTATAGAAATTGAACATTTATCAATTGCTAATGTCTTAGTCATTGCTCATACTGTGTTTAGCATATTTCTACTGGGTGTTGGCTCACCCTATATGGGACATTATTTTCAGGTACAGGTAGTATGCCACCTCCAAGGACATAGCTTGGATGATGATGAGAGTTGAAGACTCTTTTTGTTTATTTTGTTTGTACTGCATGTATATCAAGCCAAGGGCTTACTTCGTATAGAGTTAGTACTCTTCTTTTGTATAACCAGGTGTTGACTTGGAAAGCTGTAAGCCCATAGGGCATTTACTTTTGTTGTTAACATGTAATACTGTTGTAAGAATTACTCTGATGAATAGAAATGGTTAGTTTCTTTTATATTAATGCATGTCTCTAGTGATGGGTTTTATGTATTATTTTGAGGGCGTTACAACTTGGTATCAGAGCGTACCGGGTTCGAATACTTTGGGTACGTGGGAAGTGATTAGGATCACATTGGGTTTGTCTTGCTGGATAGAGACTTAGATGTAGTGTTATGTGCTTATATGATAACATGTTTATGTGACTATGTGGGTATGGAATGTAGTTTCTAGGATGTTGATTGGATCCTTGGGTTTCTGAGAGTCTTGTTGGAAAAGCACTTGATCAATGCTGTTTCTAACCGCAACTCTATTAACGTCTCGGGACTATCATTATCTGGAAATGAAATTCGTAATTGCTTATGTGATTATGTGGACTGAATTACAGTTGTCCATGCATTAGGACGTGAGTGTTATAGCTTTGGCACATTTGTGAATGTGCTAATGGTCTTGGTTACCTTTATTAGGATGTCAGGACGAGGACGTGGTAGGCGTGGCAGGCATGGTAGGCAGGAGATGCCTTTACCGGATGATATTCCGGCATAGCAGGAGGGAGTTGGTCAGGCCAATGTGGCCGAGCCAACGGGTCAGCAAGCTACGAGTGCCTTGGTCCGAGAGATAGCGGGAGCTTTGGGTATTCTCAGAGCAGGGAATCAGGATCAGGCCCACGTAGTTGAGGCAGGCCTTCCTTCTTGAAGAGGGAATTCTTCCGGTCCAATCCGGACGAGTTTGTTGGGGATCCGAAGGAGCCACTTAAGGCTGACGAGTGGTTGGAACAGATGGAGAAGACGTTCGAGATGCTTGGCATCAAGGACGGGGCTCTAAAGGTGACCTTGGCATCCTTCCAACTGAAGGGAGATGCGGGTCAATGGTGGAAGTACGAGAAGGGCAGTGTTGGTGGTGCATGGGAGGCGTTTGTGAATGCTTTCCAGGAGAAGTTTTTATCTTCAGCTGCTAGGGAGAAGCTGAGGGAGCAGTTTTGCCAGCTTAAATAGCAGGGCTTGTCAATGGCCGAGTTTGAGGCTACTTTTACTAATCTGTCTAGGTTTGCACCTTAACTTGTGGCGTCCGAGGAACGCCGTTGTTTTGAGTTTGAGCGGAAGTTGAGGCGTGGACTCAAGCTGAGAGTTGGAGGGTCCTTTATCTGAGAGTACAGACGTTTGGTTGATGCTGCAGCTCATATGGAGATTATGATGCAGGAGGAGGATGAAGGGCAGAGAGGCTCCAAGAGGAGCCAAGATGGTCAGGGTGACGGCAGGAGACAGATGGGTTCTAACCCTCAGCAGTCTCAGGGAGGTTTGGCTAGATCGACCTTTCCAGTGCCGAGTGCGGGCTCTGGGAGAGGTAGTCAGGGAGGCTTGACTTGTTTCGCGTGTGGCCAGCTGGGTCACAAGTCTTCGGTTTGCCCACAGAAGGGAGAGGGTCAGTGAGCTGTTTCTTCTTCAGCTAGACCTTAGGGCCAGAGTCAGGGCAGGGGCCAGCCTTTGTCTTGCTATCAGTGTGGTCAGCCTGGGCACCTGAAAAGGTATTGCCCACAGTTGAGTGCCACTTCAGGAGCGTCTGGTTCTAGGCAGACGTAGAGTTATCAGCCAGCTCAGTCTGTGCAGGCCTCGACGGCCAATCCGGGAGCTTCGTCATCCCAGTCAGTGCAGCAGTCTTTTGCTCCTAGAGGTGAGCAGGTGGATCAAGGGCCTACAGGGCGCGTGTATGCTGTTACCGCGCAGGACCTAGTACCGGCTCTATCAGTAGTGAGAGGTACCTTTCTGTTTTGCAACTCGGTTGCTGGTGTATTGATTGATACGGGTGCATCTCATTTTTTTGTATCTGCTACATTCGCATCTGTGTTGGAGTTGGAGTTGGCACAGTTAGCACCTCCTATTTGTGTTGTATCACCTGTTGGGGGTGAATTGATTTTGAAACACGGATATAGAGGTTGTGATATAGAGGTCGCCGACCATAGGCTTCCTTTTCCTTTTGTTGTCATGCCCATGAAGGGTTTTGATGTTATTTTGGGTATGGACTGGCTATCATCATACCAGGCTGTTATCGATTGCTACCGCCAGAGGGTCACAGTACGTACCTTGAGCGGGGAGTGTTTCCATTTCTTGGGGGATCGGGTTGGTAGTGTGTTGCCACCGATGTATGATCCGCGAGGGCGAAATAAGCTTAGTGGTCTACTTGCTAGCTTTATGAGTGGTGAGTGTGATGAGACCCAGATTGTATTGCTGAGGGTGGTTTGTGAGTATTCGGATGTTTTTCCCGAGGATCTCGTTAGTTTGCCACCTCACCGAGAGATAGAGTTCTCTATTGATTTAGTGCCCGGCACAACGCCGATTTTTATGGCACCTTATCGTTTTGCCCCAGCCGAGTTGAGTGAGTGGAAGATTCAGCTCCAGGAATTGCTAGATAAGGGATTTGTTCGCCATAGTGTTTCACCGTGGGGAGCACCGGCCCTCTTTGCTAAAAAGAAAGATGGTGCCTTGAGATTGTGTATCGACTACCGAAAGTTGAATCAGGCTACGGTTAAGAATAAGTATCCTATGCCCCGTATAGATGATTTATTTGACCAGTTGAAGGGTTCCCGTTGTTTCTCTAAGATAGACTTGAGATCGGGTTACCACCAGTTGAGGGTCAGGGAGGAGGATATTCCTAAGACAACATTCCGTACGAGGAATGGCCATTATAAGTTTCTGGTGATGCCATTTGGGCTTACCAATGCACCAGCAGTCTTTATGGACTTGATGAACCGGATCTTCCGGGAATTCTTAGATCGATTTGTGGTCGTTTTCGTGGACGACATTCTTATCTATTCGCCTTCTGAGGAGGAGCACGAGGAACACTTGAGAGTGGTGCTTGAATTACTTAGAGCCCATAGGCTGTATGCCAAGTTTGGGAAGTGTGAGTTCTGGCTAGGAGAGGTCAAATTCTTAGGCCATGTGGTATCTGGGGAAGGGGTGTCTGTAGATACATCCAAGGTAGAGGCAGTGCAAGATTGGGCACAACCTAAGAGTGTGTTTGAGATCCGTAGTTTTCTGGGATTAGCTGGGTATTACCGTCGGTTTGTGAAAGATTTCTCCAAGCTAGCTTTGCCGTTGACGAGATTGACGCGGAAAGGGGTCAAGTTTGTGTGGAGTGAGACTTGCGAAAAGTCGTTCTAGGAGTTGAAAGTTAGATTGACTACCGCTCTGGTTTTGATTATTCCGGAGAGAGGGTTGGGCTATGCGGTTTATTGTGATGCCTCACGAGAGGGTTTGGGTTGTGTGTTGATGGAAGAGGGGAAAGTGGTAGCTTATGGCTCACGTCAGTTAAAAATACATGAGAAGAATTACCCTACACACGACCTAGAGTTAGCAGCAGTGATCTTCGCCTTGAAGATTTGGAGGCACTACCTATATGGTGAGAGGTTCGAGGTGTTCTTGGACCACAAGAGTTTGAAGTATCTGTTTACACAGAGAGACTTGAATTTGAGGCAGAGGAGATGGATGGAGTTCATTGAGGACTATGATTTTGAGTTGCACTATCACCCGGGAAAGGCCAATGTTGTGGCCGATGCCCTTAGTAGGAAACCCATTAGTGATGTAGCTTGTATAGCCATCCGGGAATGGGAGATGTTGGGTGCACTTGGCGAGTTTGATTTGCTTCTGGGCAAATTTGTTGAGGCTGCGGCCTTGTTTGCTGTTGTTGCACAACCTACACTTGTGACCCGAGTATTAGAGGCACAGAGAGGTGACCTTGAGATAGAATCCCTCCGAGAGAAGATTTCCAGTGGGAAGGTTGAGAAGGGTTTGACGGTGTATCCCGACCAGAGTGTGAGATACCGAGACCGTTTGGTTGTGCCGGAGTCTTGCCGAGAGGAAGTACTCCGAGAGTTCTATCATTCACGCCTTGCGGTGCATCCAAGAGGCACTAAGATGCATTGGGATTTGGGTCGCTAGTTTTGGTGGCGGGGTATAAAGAGAGATGTGGCTGTTTTCGTATCAAGGTGCCTTACTTGTCAACAAGTGAAGGCCGAGCATCAGAGGCCAGCGGGTTTGTTGCAACCCTTGCCTATTACCGAGTGGAAGCGGGAGCATGTCACTATGGACTTCGTTGTAGGTCTTCCGAGGACTTAGCGGGGTAGTGATGCCATTTGGATGGTTGTAGACCGGTTGACTAAGTCGGCGCACTTCATTCCTATGCGCGTGAGAGATTCGGTAGATCATCTCGCCGACTTGTATATTCGGGACATAGTGAGATTGCACGGGGTCCCAGTGACGATCGTCTCAGATAGAGATCCTCGTTTTACTGCTAGGTTGTGGCAGAGTTTGCAGAGTGCCTTGGGTACTAAGTTGACCTTTAGTACGGCTTATCATCCTCAGACTGACGGGCAGTCCGAGCGTACTATTCAGATCCTTGGGGATGTGCTTCGAGGTTGTGTCCTTGACTTTAGTGGGACGTGGGAGAGGCATTTGCCCTTGGTGGAGTTTGCCTACAACAACAGTTTTCTGTCTAGCATC
Organism: Camellia sinensis; assembly: GCF_055761805.1. NCBI lineage: Eukaryota > Viridiplantae > Streptophyta > Magnoliopsida > Ericales > Theaceae > Camellia > Camellia sinensis. The sequence goes on along the minus strand of NC_138962.1, from coordinate 99,945,660 downwards.
GGTATGGCACCGTTTGAGGCCTTGTATGGCCGACCGTGTAGGTCTCCAGTGTGTTGGGCCGAGGTGGGTGATGCACCTTTGTTGGGTCCGGAGTTGGTTAGGAAGACGACGGAGAAAGTTGAGCTTATCCGTAGGAGGCTTGTTACAGCCTAGAGTCGCCAAAAGAGTTATGTCGACCGTAGGAGGAGGCCTTTGGCGTTTGAGGTAGGTGATCATGTCTTCTTGAAAATATCACCTAGGCGAGGTTTGATGAGGTTCAGGAAGAGTGAGAAGTTATCCCCTCAGTTTATCGGTCCCTTTGAGATCCTTGGGTGGATTGGGGAGGTTGCTTATCGTTTAGTTTTGCCACCGCAGTTGTCCGGGGTACATGACGTGTTTCATGTGAGTATGCTTCGGAAATATGAGCCGGATCCGTCCCATGTGTTAGATTGGACCAACTTAGAGGTAGATGAGGATGCCTCGTATGAGGAGAGACCGGTTCGGGTCTTGGATAGGCGGGATCAAGTCTTGCGTGGCAAGACCATTCCTTCGGTAAAGGTTTTGTGGAAATGTCATGGAGTGGAGGAAGCCACTTGGGAACGTGAGTTGGAAGTCCGCGAGAAATATCCGGATTTGTTTGTTGATGTGCAACCATGCATTGGTAATTTTGTAATATCGTTGAACTTTAAGAACATTATATGTGTCTTAAGTTGTAAAACATTGTGAATGTTTTGGTTAATGGAAATTTGTTATAACATTGCATATGTTCAATGTTTTGTGGAAATGCAAGCATGATGCTAATGTTGCATGTATTATGGAATTGTGGAAAATGAGTTGAAATTGATAAATTTCAAAAGAATGCATGTTGATAATGCAGGTTGTTATGTATAATGTGATATGCCTCTTGAAAAGAGATGGGATTGACCGGTAACGGGTCGGATTGTTTAACATTATGTTGTAATATTGTTGGGAATGGAGAAAACTTGTTTTTGATAAACTTGTATTTAATTTCGGGGATGAAATTCTTTAAGGGGGGAAGGTTATAGCGATCCCGGTTTTCCCTTTCTGTATCTGTTGTTTTTCGGACTTTGGTTCCGTGATGTTGGTGGTTGTATACCTTGTTGTCATCCTTTACTTCCGCTTGATTGAGTTTTAGGATGTATTGGGCAGAGTTGTTACAGGTTGGTTAGACGTTAGTTTCAATTCCTTGTTGCCCAATTTTTAAGAGGTCCGCTCGAGCGGGTATTCTTGCGCTCGAGCGGAGATTGCACACTCCCAGTATTTTGGTGCTCTACGAAACTTCTGCAAGCATGTTTTTCACGCTCGAGGGGATTTCTTTACGCTCGAGTGTTCGCGCTTGAGCGGGTACTCTGGAGCTCGAACGGGTAGTACATTTTTGGTGTAGGTTCTGGGAGGGGGAAATCTACCCTCGAGCGGACTGGTTTTCGCGCTCGAGCGGATTTACTTTATTCTTGTGTCTTGGCGCTCGAGCGGGATTTCTTGCGATCGAGCGGACCAAGTTTTTTGTTCTTGACGCTCGAGCATTGTGTTTTTCGCTCGAGCGGGAATGTCGTATAACAGAGGGCAGCTGGGCATTTTTTGAATCATTTTCTACACTTCCTCTCTCTCTCTCTCTTACTTTTCCAAACCGCCATTTGAGAGCTTCTCTCTCTAGAAACTCCCTTCTCTCTAGGGTTTGATCTAGTTAGAGTGCTTCTCTCCCCTTTGGCCTTTGTAAAAGTTGGGTTGATCGTCGAGGGCTACATTTTGATCCAAGAAACTTGTGATTTGGAGCAACTTCTTTTTCGTCATCTTCTTCTTTGGGTGTCATCTTTTGAGGTAGGGATTCCTACTCACTCTTATGGTCTTTGACATAGATTTTTGGTTGTTTTGATAAAGTGTTGAAGTTGGGTAATTTTGGGACTTAGGGTTTCAAAATGTTAAAAGAGGATTTTGTTATTTTGATTCTAAAATGTGTATTGTGGGTTTCAAAATAATGATATCGTTGTTGGTTGTTGATATATAGACCATTGGGTCAATATTGGGAAATCGGGTGGAAAACCCTAATTTTGGGAAAATTGTGATTATATGGATTTGAGTTGGAAATAATGAAATTGGTTCATTATATGGTAGAATAGTGGAGTTAGATTTATTAATCGCTCACTTTTGAAAACATTGATATTTTATCTGTTGGAGCTTTTATTATCTGTTTAGAAATAATTGCTTTGGCTACCGGTAGAGGGTAGTTTTGATTGTTGTAGACAATGCATGATGATTAGGCAAACTAAAACTAATCAATTGGATATGTCATAGAGTATGACGGTTGATAGAATACATTAACGTTATGTATTGATTAATTATGTATATGACCTTTGTGTATATACGTTGTGTGTATGAGAGAGGAGATAGGGGATGTACTCCACGGTTTAGGGGAAGATAGGGGATGGACCTCTAAACCGGATGTTGTTTGGGAGGAGATAGAGAATGGACTCCACTGATACAGCTCATATGCTTGTTAGTTAATGTGTTGATACAGCTTATATGCTTATCTATGGAAATGTTGATACAGCTCATATGCTTATCTTTGGAAGTGTTGATATAGCTAATATGCATATCTGTTGAAATGTGGATACAACTTGTATGCTTATCTATTGAAATGTTGATACAACTAGTATTTTTATCTATTGTAAAATGGGAAACGTTTAATATGAGTCACTGTCTCATATAAGTGGTTGGCCAGGTTCTGAGTCGTTGATATAAATTGTGAAATTGATAAGAAATGGAAACTAAAATGAAACATGAACATAGTGGTCATGAAATGGAAATGTGTTATGAATTGATTTATAGAAATTGAACATTTATCAATTGCTAATGTCTTAGTCATTGCTCATACTGTGTTTAGCATATTTCTACTGGGCGTTGGCTCACCCTATATGGGACATTATTTTCAGGTACAGGTAGTATGCCACCTCCAAGGACATAGCTTGGATGATGATGAGAGTTGAAGACTCTTTTTGTTTATTTTGTTTGTATTACATGTATATCAAGCCAAGGGCTTACTTTGTATAGAGTTAGTACTCTTCTTTTGTATAACTAGGCGTTGACTTGGAAAGCTGTAAGCCCATAGGGCATTTGCTTTTGTTGTTAACATGTAATACTGTTGTAAGAATTACTCCGATGAATAGAAATGGTTGGTTTCTTTTATATCAATGCATGTCTCTAGTGATGGGTTTTATGTATTTTTTTGAGGGCGTTACATTTTTGCTCCATCTTTAAGCACCATTATGTGATCTGCTTCATTTGGTGCAACAACTTCAATGGCGACAATGGAGAAGATTAGGGTTGTGGGTTGCTGGCTCTGTTTCTGTGTCTTGGTTTTGGTAGAGATGTTATCCCAAACAAGTATTTTAATTAGTTAGTCATGCCGGATATGTTGAAACCATGGGAAAAGTTGCTAGAAACTTTAATTAATTAGATTTGTAATTAATTATGCTGGATTTAATTAATTAGGTTTGTAATTAGATTAATTAGTTTGTTTTATTGCTAAAATTGTGATAAATTTGAACTATATCCTGTGGTACCTATTAATAGTTGATTTATTATTATTTATTATTATTATTATTATTATTATTATTATTATTAGTTGAAGTTATTTGTTGGTTATAGGGTGCTTGGTTTCCATTGGGAAACAAATTCCGTAGCAATTCGAGTTGACAATAATATTTGTGTGTGAGTTTTTTCCCCTTTTCTGTGTCTTGAGAATATTGCAGACTTCAAATAATACAAAAAAACACTATCAAATCGATTTTTTTCATTTTTTTCCCCTGTTATGAGTTGTCAATTTGATTTTGTTAACGCTGTGTGATCTCCCATTTTTGCGAGGTGACTTATGCTATTTTGAAGATCATTAGAATCTCAATGGAGTTGTTTTTCGGTGACTCTCTCTCACTCTTTCTCTCTCAATTGACAGTAGCGTATAACTTACGTTATTTTCTCTTTTATTGACTGTTTTTGTTTAGTGGTTTTTGATGTAATATTAATTTTCTATCTCATTTATATGAATTAGTTTCCTTTTTGTTTTCATTATTATTTACTCCAATTGGTTTAGTTTTAGTTTTTTTTAAAAATTTATTTTTTATATTAATTTCTTCTTTATTCCCCTTGGTATTTAATAATCTAGGAAAAACATAAAAAAATTAACCACAAATTAGACCCACTAGCAAATGCATGTCAGGTTTTACGATGTTCCCCAGTTGTGGATGAGTGTACCTTAGTTTGTTTTCTCCTTGCGAGCATGCAATCTTTTTGTTTTACAATGTTCTACAGGTTGTGGGTGAGTGTACCTTAGTTTGTATTTTCTTTGTGAGCATGCCATCTTTTTGTTTTACAATGTACCTTAGTTTTTATTCTCTTTGTGAACATGAAAATCCTTTCATTTTTAAGAGTTGAACCTGGACATATCAGCTTTTTGTGTTTGAATTCTTAATTTTATTGTTTTACATTTGAATTCAAGTATGTTGAGGAGTGCCATCAGCATGTGTCATCCACTTATTCTCTTTTTTTTTTTAAAAAAAAAACCAAATTAAGCCATTTATTTGTGATATTTACATCCTCTATTTTTTATTTTCTCAACCGACTGTACGTTTTTCAATCCATATGGTTGCTTGGTTTGATTATTTCTCAAGTGGCATGACTTTGCTACCATGTCAGGTTTACTTACAGATGTTGATGACAGTGGTTAAATCCTGTAGAATGAAACTTGGCCGATGACGGTAATTGGAGCCTCCATTGAAATACAAATATGTAAGAAACCTAATTTTTTATTATTATTTGAGAATGTGGATTGGTATGTTGTGATAGAAACTATACTTCGAGCTTTGTTTATTTTTTTTTCCCCTTCTTTTTTAGACTCGATAACTCAAGCAGTGCTTAAAGTTCAAACAATTACATTTTTTCTAATTTGTTTTGTTATGCATGTGTTTCAGTTGAATTGAGATTTTAATGAATCAATTTAATTTGGGTAATGCTTTACATTTGAATGACGGGGTTTTTTTTTTTTTTTTTTTTTTTTTTTTTTTTTTTTTTGCTGTTAATCACTCCATTCATCTTTGTAATTTTTCTTTAGTTAGTGTTTTAGGTGTGATTTTTTCATTTTGAAAATACTATACTCCGTAGAGTATGGACATCTATGTTGATTCTCTTTGATAATGAACTATGAAAGTGATTCGAGCCTTGACAGAGTCACCTAAGATACCGTTATTTTCTTTTACTTACTCTGTGTATAATGGACATCCATGTATATTTTCCCTTGCACTGTCTACAAACATTAACGATATTTTGATTAATTATTTTCTTTCCTTCATTTCGATTGTCATATTTCTATAATTCAATTTCTAATATCTGATTTCCTCTTGCTGCAGTTCATCAATTTTTTGATTTCTTTGATAATATTTTTCATTAAAGTTTTGATAAATATGTCATTTCCTTTCTACCTCTAATCGTTAGTTTTCTCCCAAGTTTTAGTTTGTTACTTTATGCTGTTTTCGTATTGTGCTATGTTTTTTGTTGGTGGTCATCAATTTCTAGGTTCTCGATATAATCAAAGGTATAAACCCTCTCACACAATTTTTCTTTATTACATCTATTTCATTACTCATATAATTTTGATAAAAGTTAAATTTTTTGGTCTGTTACTTATTGGGTCTTCGGTGATTATTGGGTTTATAAAAAATTTCTCCCTCCCCCCATTTTGTAGTTATGTTTTAAACAAAGCTCTCTTTCCATTTGCATAAAAGATGGAAGCAAAATGGGACTAATGAGCAATAAACCATGATAAAAAAATAGTATTGCTCAAACTTTTCGCTTTCATTTGCTTTTTCCACTAGATTATTTTTCTCAATCTTTCTTTTCTTATGGAGCTTAGTAAAAGGTGTTGTAGTAGTCTTTGTAGCTTTTCTGTGAGTGGTTTTGGTGAATGTAAAGTAATGGAATGAAAAAGAATAGATTGGTATGACTTATGAGAAACCTAATATAATGGCTTATTTGACTGACTCATGCATTGTACACTAGATTTCTTTTCTTGCCATAAGAAAATGTTGGCTTGGCCATTACACATTTTGGTGATTGTTAGGAGTATGTGTTAAAGATTTAAACCAAAAAGAAAATGTGCATAATGAGGATTGAAAAAATTGAAAAAAAAAAAAGGGAAGATAAACATAGATAAATCTCTTTTTTTCTTTTTTGGTGAACACAGATTAATCTTAGAAACAAAATAAATGCCTTGCTTAAGACAATATATGTTGGTAAATTTTGAGTTACTTTGAGAATAACTTTGTGCGAAGTTTTGGAATCCCCTAAGTTTGGAATTGCAGAGTACAAGTTGGTGTGCTTTATGTGGTGTTCAGTAATTTTTTTTTTCTTTTTATTATAGAAAGTTAATGAGTATACAATAGCGCTGATTTTTGTATTTTGTTTAGAGGGAGTTGTTATTTTATTTGAGTTCTATACAACGTGTGGTACAAGTAAAATTGTTACAAGTTCTTTAAGAAGAATAATATTTCTTTATATTTTCTTAGTATCTTTATCAAAAAGTGACACAGATTTCATAAATTTCAACATAATATGTATAAATTACAACTGCATTTTAATCCCAACATTATTTACACCGTGCCTTTAGGCACGGGGCATATACTAGTGGTAAGACATTTGAAGGCGTTTAAAAACGACTTCTATTGGTAAACGGTACCGTTTTAATTAAATCAAAATGCGATGTTTATAAAGCGTCGCTAAATAATAGAAAAAGTGACGTTTAAAAAAACGCCATTAAATAAACGTCGTTAAATCCTATTTTTCCTATAGTGACTCTACCATAAAGAAGGATGATACAATTATATCAAACTTCTAAAGCTGATTATATCTATAGTTTTAAATCTCAAAGGTGATCATTCTAATTTACCCTTTTTTTCTATCTTGAAATTTTGAACTTTTATTTGCATTTATTTATTTGTTTTAACATGGCATCATTTTTTAATTAGAAAATTATTCACCAACCAAAAACATTATACAAAAAGTTTGTCCAGAATCATATACCCTGCTTGCTAGAGAGAGGGGGAGGGCCCTACATGCTTTATACCTTGCTTGCAGTTCAATTACCTACCTACCAAACTTGTCTGAAACAGCTCTATACAAGAAACTGATCAGGGCGTGGACTGATGCTGATGCTGATGTTGGTGAGGCTAACACAAGTAGTAAGGTACGACAATTTCTCTTTCTTACTTGTTGCACTGGTTTTACTACAAGTGCGATCTCTTTCAATTTGGCAATTGGGTCCAAGTTAAAGAAGATCAATGTTCAGTTACAAGATGTTACTACAAGAACTAAGGAACTTGGTTTGGTGAAAAAGGCTATTGGGGGGACTAAGTCTACAAATGTGTGCCAAGACAAGAAACTACATATTTGCTGGATGATCCTTTTGTTTGTGGCAGAGATGAAGAGAAAAAACGGATTATTGAATTGCTTCTTAGAGATGTAGCAACTTAAAACAAAGTCGATGTCATTCCCATCACCAGCATGGGTGGAATTGGCAAGACTACTTTGGCTCAGCTCATTTACGATGATGATGGTGTCAAAAACCATTTCGATCTGAAAGCGTGGGTTTATGTATCTGATGAGTTTGATGTTAAGAGAATAACAAAGGCAATTCTGGAGTCATTCACTCTCCAGTCATGTGATTTGATAGAGTTAACTAACCTTCAACGTAAATTTGAGGTCACGCTGGCAGGAAAAAAGTTTTTGCTCGTCCTAGATGATGTGTGGAACCATAGAGATGAAGAGTGGAGTTCACTACAATCTCCGTTGCAAGTCAGAGCACATGGAAGTAAAGGTTGGTATTTTTCCATAATAATACTAGAAAAATATATAAAATAAATTAAATAGAAATAATAAAACAAAACAATTTTTTTTTTAATTAAAGAATGAAATACAGAATAAACTACAAAATTAAAAATATATGAATGAGCTAGATTACAAGATGGAACATATTACAAGATAGATCCACATAGACGTACAAAATAATATAAAAGAAATAGTTTAAATCTAAAAGTTTGAAGAACGAAAGATGAGAGACGCAAACCGAAACTTGTGTGATACCACCGTTTCCTTAAAACAGATTCACCGCCTCTTGATGGGTGCTGGAGGTACGTCGGCGTCTATCTTCTAAGATATGACAGTCGGAACCTGCTTATGCAGAAGCGCCTCTAAATAGTTTCGATAGCAAGAACCAAATGAGGGGCTAGTAAAAAGAAGATAGAACAAATTTCTTTGGTATAAAAATCATCTCCAACTTTATTATCTCAAAACACCATCTCATTTTCTGTAAAAAAAAAAGAAAAAAAAATCTCTCCAAAATTATCCTACCAAGTTGGAGGGTAAATGCCTTTATTTATATAAGTAAGGTAGTCCCTAACCATGAGGGCTATCATCATGAGGGCCATCAAATGCCTTTAACTAAGACCATCAACTCTAACCATTAGGACTAGAGTTACAAAGGTTGAAAACATATGGCCACTAATATGGTCACCATCTCTATCATCAAAAGATGAGAATTACAAAAGTTTAAAAATTCCATGTGCTTAATATATACAAATAAATATGTATATAATGATATTGAAATAATTCAAACAAATGGGTTGTGAAACGGCTACGGGTGTTGGGTCACAACCTAATCCAAACACAATCTCAAACACATGCACAAGTTAAGCCCAACACAATACAGTTTACCCCAAGCTCAAGCCTAAGTCTAAGTCCAAGTCCAAAACCAAACCTAACACATGCACAAGCACAAAACTAGACCCAGTCCAAACTAAGACTAAGTCTCAGTCCAAGTCCAAAACCAAACCCGGCACATGCACAAGCACAAGCACAAGTACAAGCATAAGCCCAGTCCAAACTAAGACTAACCTAACTTTTTTTTGATGCCCACTCTATAAGATAATTTTCATTCACAACTTAATAGTTTCGGCTCATTATTTTTGTATTGTAATTTTCTTCCTTAAGAGAATACAAATCACTCGGACTTATCTCAACTGACAATTGACTCCCATTTTAATTTTGCATTAAAATTGTTGGAAAACTATTTTCCAACACTAAAATCATTGTGACAACGCGAATCGCAGCTGTTGCGGAAAAGGTGAAGGTGATTAAATATCACAATTTGCCAAGCTTATCACCTGATGTTTGTTAGTTAATATTTTCCCATCATGCATTCAAGAATATAAATATTAGCGAACATCCAAAATTGGAATCAATTGGTAGGCAAATTGTTGCTAAGTGCGGAGGCTTGCCACTGGCAGCAAGGGCCCTCGGTGGCTTATTACGTTGTAAACAAAATGAGCATGAATGGAAAATGGTACTAACTAGCAATATATGGGATTCGCCATACGAGGAAAGCCGCATTCTCCCATCACTCAAATTGAGCTATCATCATCTCCCTTCCAATTTGAAGAGGTGCTTTGACTATTGTGCAATTGTCCTAAAGGATTACGAATTTGGGGAGGGTGAATTAGTATTTCTATTGTAACGCCCTCAAAATAACAAAATTAAACCCATCGATAAAGACATGCATTGATATGTAAAAGTTCCACACTCTTTCATTTATCAGAATTCCATTACAAAAAGTATTACATGTTAACGACAAAAGCAAATGCCCTAAAGGCTTACAGCTTTCCAAGTTAACACTTGGTTACAACAAAAGAGTACTAACTCATTTACACATTAAGCCCTTGGCTTGAATTTACATGTAATACATCAAAAATAAAGCGACAAAGTGTGTCCGCCTCTAGCCTCCCAAGCTATGTCCTTGGAGGTGGCATGCTACCTGTACCTGAAAATGATATTCCCATATAGGGTGAGCCACAGCCCAGTAGAAATACACTAAACCAAATATGAACAATGACTAAAAGATTAGCAGTTGATAGATGGTCAACACTGATACCTTCCCTTATCACATATTACATTTTCATGATATACAAGTTCATATTACAACTCATTTTCCAATTCCTTTTCAATTCTCAAATTACATCCATGGCTCAGAACCTGGCCAAACAACTCATATGAGACAATAACTCATATCAAACACTTCCCATTTCATATTAGATAAGCATACTAGCTATATCACACAACAACAGATAAGCATACAAGCTATATCATCACTTCCACAGATATGCATATGAGCACTATCACACTTCCAATGACAAGCATATGAGCTCTGTCAACACATTAATAGATAAGCATATGAGCTCTATCTATGGAGTCCATCCCCTATCTCCTCCCAACACATCCGGTTTAGAGGTCCATCCCCTATCTTCCCCTAAACCGTGGAGTACATCCCCTATCTCCTCCAACACAACACAATGCATATAAACAACAATTATACACATCATCATACAATACATAAATTTAATGTATTCTTTCAATCGTCAATCTCAATGACACATTCCAGTGATTAGTTACAGTTTGCCTAATCATCATGCATTGTCTACAACAATCTCGACTATCCTCCACCGATAGCCCAAAGCAGTTATTTCTATACAGAAAATAATTGCAACAATGGATATATAATCAACATTTCAACTAGGTGAGTGATAAATAATCCAACTACACCCTCTAACCCCTTCCCTTTTCATTTTCCACATTCTCAATTCAATTCCCCATTTCCAACAATTAATTATACAAATTAATCAATTAATGTAATTAGGGCATTTTCCATAATTAACATTACAACCCTTAGGTTCCATTTTCATTAATGTTTCAACATTAATTCCACTTTCCATGCCAAACATACATTTAGGTCTTATGTAAATAAAAACCCCAACTTTTGTAAAATTTACGCAAAGGCCCCAAACTTTCACAAAATTACCAAACCTTCCCCAACATCTCAAAATACTAAAATTTAAAGACAAAGCTCATAGTAACGAGTAGGTTATCCCTACCTCGAAGTTAGAGCTCGGATGGAGAAGAGACCAAAACCAAAGTGATCCAAAGACCGAGATTTTCAGATTAATACGACGCCCTCGACGATCAACACAACTTTTACAAAGGCCGAAGAGAAGAAAGACACTCTAACTAGATCAAACCCTAGAGAGAAGGGAGTATCTAGAGAGAGAGGCTCTCAAAAAGGTTTTTAGAAAAAGTAGGAGAGAGAAAGAAAAGCAAAAAGTGATTTGAAATCACCCAGCGGATAACTCATATACGTATGACCCGCTCGAGCGGAGAACACGACGCTCGAGCGCCAAGAACAAAACTCTGGACACGCTCGAGCGCAATAAGGCCCGCTTGAGCGCCAAGACACAAGAATAAAGTACATCCGCTCGAGCGCGAAAACCAGTCCGCTCGAGCGTGGATTTCCCCCTCCTAGAACTTATACTCTGGAAGCACTACCCGCTCGAGCGCCCACCGACCCGCTCGAGCGCCACCGCTCGAGCGTAAACAAACCCGCTCGAGCGCAAAAATCACATCTGCAGAAGTTTTGCAGAGACACGAAATACTGGGAGTGTGCAATCCCCGCTCGAGCGCCAGAACACCCGCTCGAGCGCTGGACTAGAAACCAAACTTCGCTCGAGCGTAGAATGACCCGCTCGAGCGTAACACCAAAAACCTGGGCAACAAGGATAAAGACCAAGGCTTAACCCACCTGTAACAACTCTCCCCAAAACATCCTAAAACTCAATCAAGTGGAATTTAAGGACGACAACAAGACAGATACCACTACCAACTTCACGGAACCGAGTCCGGAATACAACAGAACAGTAAAAGGGAAAACCGGGATCGCTATAACCTCCCCCCCTTAAAGAATTTCGTCCCCGAAATTAAACACAGTTTTCAAAAACAGGTTTTCCTCCATTTTAAACAATGTTACACATTTTAACATTCAACAATTTGACCCATTACCGGTCATCCCATCTCTTATCAAGAGGCATTTCACATTATGTATACAACATATGTACTTTCAACATGCATCAACATTATGCATTTCCTTTCCAATTTCAACAATATATTCAACATATATAATGTTACATTCAACTTCCATATGAGGCAAGTTCCAAAACATACTTCCAATAAACCAAAACATTTTCAATGTTTCACAGCTTAAGACATACATAAAAGCTCTTAAGTTCAACAATAGTTTAAAATCTAAACACAAGATTACATATCAACAAACAAGTCCGGATATTTTTCACGGACCTCCAACTCACGTTCCCAAGTGGCTTCCTCCACTCCGTGATGTTTTCACAAGACTTTCACCAAAAGAATGGTCTTGCCACGCAGGACCTGATCCCGCCAATCCAAGACCCGAACCGGTCTCTCCTCATACGAGGCATCCTCATCTACCTCTAAATCGGTCCAATCCAATACATGTGATGGATCTGGCTCATACTTCCGAAGCATACTCACATGAAACATGTCATGAACTCCGGACAACTGCGGCGGTAAGGCTAACCGATAAGCAACCTCGCCAACCCTCTCAAGAATCTCAAAAGGACCAATAAACCGAGGGGATAACTTCCCACTCTTCCCAAACCTCATCAAGCCTCGCCTAGGTGATATCTTCAGAAAGACATGATCACCTACCTCAAACGCCAAAGGCCTCCTCCTACGGTCAGCATAAGATTTCTGACGACTCTGGGCTGTAACAAGCCTCCCATGGATAAGCTCAACTTCTTCGTCGTCTCTCTCACCAACTCCGGGCCCAACAAAGGTGCATCACCCACCTCGGCCCAACAAACTGGAGACCTACACGGTCGGCTATACAAGGCCTCAAACGGTGCCATACCGATGCTAGACTGAAAACTGTTGTTGTAGGCAAACTCTACCAAGGGTAAGTGCCTCTCCCACGTCCCACTGATGTCCAGGACACAACCCCGAAGCATATCCTCAAGGATCTGAATAGTACGCTCAGACTACCCGTCAGTCTGCGGATGATAAGCCGTACTAAAGGTCAACTTAGTGCCTGTAGACGGCGCCCGCGTGGGCCTCGCGCTACAGTTCGGACTCAATTTGTGTCACGGTTCTTAATCTGAACCAAAGAGTCCAAATCTGGCAAATCGTTTTGAGAAACTGATTTTTGAAAAAGTAGTGCCAAACATGGACTGCTTTGCCAGATACAGAGTCGCCACCTAAATATTTTGAAATGGGAGAATTTAGGAAACCCTGACTCGGTGCCGAAGGCCACATGTCCGTCATCACCGGAGTTGTCTCGGCTCGGGAGCTTGGGTACGATCGGGGAAGGTCAGCTATGAGCACCCCCTTTCGCCCGGTCCGAAGACCGGCCTCTACTAACCGTGATATCCGTTTTTGAAAACTTTATGTGTTCTTAAACCAATTGTTAGCCTAGAATTACTATGTTATGCGCGCAGCAAACAAGTATAGACTAGATTGCCTAATTTGGAAATAAACATTGCATATCCGTTCGGTTTGAAAATGCTTTGGAATTTGCTACTCGCAAGTAGGCTAAAATACGGATTTCAACGAGTTTTTCCAACTCAAGCAATCCGACCTTCACCCACAGGCATTCAAAACAGTTTAACACATAAGCATCTAGCCACATATTAAGCATGCTGTTATGGCAACATTCACACTCATGCGATATGCTAAAGCGGAAATACTTACATAGTACTCCGTGCCAAAACAAAGAACTTGTTAGCAAATATGCATGATCCAAGTCCATGTGAAGTGCCTAATGCATCGCATACAAAATGTTGCTAGAATAGGCTCGGCTATCCTAAACATGTCATGTGAAAATGCACAATTATCACGTATTCAGTTTGAGAATTTGAAGTATTGATGCAATTAGCGTGATGTACCGAGCCTAATGCATGCAGGACAAATGCATGGATGCACACATGCATAGCATAAGGTATGCTAAATTAGACGTGCCCTAATACTAACCATCAAAGCAGGTAAGTAAAAGGGAAGAAAGAAGTGGGGATTGGAAGACATTCACACACCCACACACACTTATTACAGATTTGCCCTCGCTCGGGGGGACCGAATAAATATTACAAATTAACTAACTACGCAAGCTAATTAATATTACACATTAACTAATTTAATTAACAAATTAAATTAAATTAATTAAAGCAGGAAAGCGTCTCGGGAAACGCGCCACCATGCGCAAGCTGCCTCTGTTTTCCTTCCTTTCCTCCTCTGGAGGGTGTCAAAGCCTCAGGACTGCATCCTTGGACAGAGGGGATCATCACCGGCTGAATGAAACTTCCACCGGCAGTGTAGTATGGCCATCGGCACAAAATAGGGTCTGTCGGCAGAGAAAATTGTGCCGGTCGGCACATTACACTGCCGGTCGGCAGAGTATTCCTGCAGAACCTGCAACTCACAGCAACAAAGGGCAAAACAAGGCATGGCAGCACATTTCAAGGTATGTATGCATCAACCATGTCTCTTATCATTGTGATGACTCAAAGGGACATGTGCCTCGGTTCTCGGACCACCAATCATGCATTTCCATGCATGATGGCCCAAAGAACCGAGTATGCAACTTTGATTTCAAATGCATGCAAACCAATCAAACTAACTAGGCCCTATTCCTATCACCAATTCAAGGAACAAGGCATGCATGCGAAATGCAATGCAACCTAGGCATACAAGCTAGGAATGCAACATGACATGGCAATGCACTTATGCAATTATGCAAGCATACATAGGGCAATGCAAATGGATGGCAAGATGGACTTATACATGAATTAGGCAGCTCTAAAATAGGCCTAAAACAGTAGCCATTGTGCTAAAAGGTGAGGGCTAAATGGCATGCACACACACATGCACATAAGGACCAGCACTTAAGCATGAATCAAACAACATTCAAGCACACTTGAAAGGAGGGATCATGGACTAATTAGCATGCGACATGAGCCCTAAAATTATGTTATAAAATGATGCCAAATCAAGTTATAAATCAAGCCAAAACATGCAAAGAGTAGTCCAAGTGTTCAAGGCAAATCAATGAGGCATTGAACTACACTTAACAAGACCAAACAAGGCATGCATTAAACAACTAAAAAAAGATTTTTAGCATGTTAAAACAAGGCCAAAGGACTCCTTAGATGGCATCTAAGTGGCCCAAATACAAAGGCACACACCATGGCCAAAACATGGAGCATTGCAACACATGCTTCCAAAGCATAAAAGAGACATGCAAGGCAATCAAACAAGCATGGAAATGGGACTGAAATAGCATGCAAGATGATTCCAAATCATCAAAACAATGCAAAGATGGCATGCTACACATGCACATACTCAAGGCCAACAAGCCCAAATACAAAGGAGCTATATAATGCATGCAAAGATCAACCCAAACGACTATGGACAGAGCTAAAACATGGCAAAATAAGCACATAATCTTCACAAATGCAAGCCTAAGACATGCTCCAACAAAGGCTAACAACCTAGAACATGTTAAGGCACAAATAAGGCATTACATGGCAACTATGCTAAACATGCATAAGGTTCCAAAACCAACTTGAAATCATGTTATATCATGGATATATAAGCATGAAAAACAAACCAAACATGCTCAACACACACTCAAGCATAGGCTTCCTTAAGAGGCCAAAATATGCCCTTTTCAAGGACAACAAGGAGAGGGGGTGGCCCTCTCCTTCTTGGGACTTCAAAGCATCACCTTCACCACTGAAATCCCTCAAGATTTCAGTGGTGAAGAGACCTCAACACCAAAATCCCGGAGCTAGCACAAAATGGCTCAAAATGAGGCCTTTTGAGGCCTAAGGGTGGTCAACAACCCTCAAACAATAAAACACTCTTAATAAACAATAAAGAGGGCTTAAAAATAGAACTTTTTTATGTTATACAATAATCACAAAAACAGCTCTAAGACTAGTAGAAAATCAATGCAAGAATGGGGGGAAAAAAGGACTAGTTTCTCACCCTTGATGCCTTCTTCAACAAAGATGCTCCAATGGCCTCCTTGAGCTTGAATCCAAGACAAAAACTTCAAAACACACTCTTTAGAACCTCAGCTCCTAGAGGAAGGTGAAACACTAGGTGTTTGTGTGCAATAATGAGACACAAAACACCTAGTGTGCAAAATGAGAGGGAAAGAGAGATAGGTAAGTGTATCTAACCCTAACCCTAGAAAACCAGAGCTCTCCTCTGTCTTTTCTCTCTCAAAAATGTCTAAAGCCTCTCCTCTTTTTTTTTTTAGAGAGAGCTCTCTCTATAAGCCTCTTGTAAAGCTTACAAGACAAGCCTTGCAAGAGGGAGATCCCTCCATACACGTGTATGGAGGGGAGCAAAAGTTATACAGCTGTCCAAAAATATCTGCAAAAGCAGATGAACAGCAATCGGCCGGCAAAAAATGCCATCTTGGCCAAACAAACTGCTGACCGGCACAAAAACGTGCTGACCGGTAACAAATAGTGCCGACCGGCAAACTATTTTGCCGGTGGCAGCAAAAACCAGCCGGTGGCATCTAGCCACTGCCGGTGATGGGTGGGGATGGTCTACAAGCCCCACCCTGCCTCTCAAAGGCAAGATGCAAGTGTTCGGTGCAAAACCAGACACTAAACGGTCGAGTTCGGGGATCTTGAGGCGGGGCGCGCGAGCCGAGACCTCCGGGAACTCCAAATGAACACAAACATGGATAATCACCGAGTGTTCAAACGGTGACGTCCAAGTCTTGAAGACGGTCAAAAATGGGGTGTCTACAGTTGCCCCTCTTTGACAGAACTCGAAAGTCATAACAATGACGGGAGTGAATGTCAAAGCCCAGAGACGACCCATTTTTGACAAGGCCGAAGACTCAGACAAACATGCAATACAAATAAGATATGCTCCCGGAGGCAGGGGCAAAATGCAAGACAATGCACGGAGCCAAGCATAACTTATGATCATGCAAAGAAAGCTGTAATGAAGCAAACATGCGACAATTTTAAGCTAGCATACCAAACTACACTACAATGCAGAAAGGATGTAAGAGAATTATGGAATTCTCAATACGTCACACTCGGGAGATACAATACCTGTGCGGCTCGTCTGGTTGCACCAGCTTCAAATGAACCGTACATACAATATCGTGCCTGAAAAGAAAACAAACTTAACAGGTACAATATTGTTAGCAACATGCATGACAATGCAAATGGGGATGCAAAACGATATGCAATATATACAAAACAATGTATAAACAATGCAAATGCAGATGCAATGTAATTGAAACAATGCAAGCTATATGCAAAGCATTTGAATCGTGATCCAATCACGAACGGTTCGAAACCACACCTATGTCAAATAGATTGATGGAGGTAACAAGTCTGTCTACCATAGAACGGTCAACTGAACTATGAGTATTGTAGACAGACGCAAGAACAAGTATTGGGTGGAATTGACATAAGTGGGGAAACAACCCGTTGGAGGAAGGACTACGATCCTAATGCCGGATGCAAAAATTACACTACAATGTAATGGATAGATATGGCACGCAGGCTAAACCAAATCTTGCCTAAGAAAGGCATGTACACACACAAGCCATGTGTAACACAGAAAAGGTGCCGCAACCCTCAACCAACATACCAGCGTGGAATCGGCGCGATACACATGCAGAACTGTGTTTTAACATGAAAAGTAAGGGCACATACCAGACCAAGCTCAACCTGGAAAGGCGCAAGCCATGGATGGAAGGCGATGCAATGAATGCATGCAAACTACAATGCAATATCTACAAATATGCAATGGAATGGATATGGATACAATGGATATGGCACGCAAGCCAAACCAAATCTTGCCTAGGAAAGACATGTACACGTACGAGCCATGTGTAACACAGAAAAGGTGCCGCAACCCTCAACCAACATATCAACGTGGAATCGGCGCGATACACATACAGAACTGTGTTTTAACATGAAAAGTAAGGACACATACCAGACCAAGCTCAACCTGGAAAGGCGCAAGCCAAAGGCGGAAGGTGATGCAATGAATGCATGCAAACTACAATGCAAATGCAAGACAATGCACTATGATGCAATGACTATGATTGCAACTTTCCCTATCTTACCAATAGGGTGATATACTAGGTTGGTTCAGTATCCAGAACTGAGGCGTCGACACGCCGCCTCAACCTATGGGGCTTCCATACAGATTTCAAGCCGAGGGTAAACCTCTGGGTATTTAAACCAGACTTTAGTCTCGGAACTCCCGAACCTTTGCGTTCTAGGCATAAGCCGTTCGAACTCTAGTTTCCACCGTCCCCGTTAGTCTTCTAGGAACTCATCGCAAACACAGACGGATGGCTTTACCAGACCACCGAAAAGTCGTTCGGGCACGACAAACACCGAAGGAATTGCACCTTCAGACGATTTAAGGTCTCCTAGACCGGGATGCAAGATGTATGCATGACAATGCATGTTTTTTTTTTTTGTTTGTGAAATGCAAATGATGCATGAAATGCATGTTGCATGGAATGCGCGACAACACGTGGCTTAAGATATGTACAAAGCAATAGTGTGCACACCAATGCATTAAAGGTTTTGCACCTTCCAAGGATTTAAGGTCTCCTAGACCGTACGTGTTTAAGGTCTCGCCAGACCATGCGTGTTTAAGGTCTCGCCAGACCGGGGGTATTTACAAGACGCGTGACGATGCGCTGAAGGTTTCGCACCTCCAAAGGATTTAAGGTCTCCTAGACCGTGCGTGTTTAAGGTCTCGCCAGACCATGCGTGTTTAAGGTCTCGCCAGACCGGGGGTATTTACAAGACGCGTGACGATGCGCTGAAGGTTTCGCACCTCCAAAGGATTTAAGGTCTCCTAGACCGTGCGTGTTTAAGGTCTCGCCAGACCGTGCGTGTTTAAGGTCTCGCCAGACCGTGCGTGTTAGACCGTGATGCAAAATGTATGCATGTGTGACACGTATGCCACACGGAATGCAAAATTTTGAAAATTGGACTTACACGCTTCGCGAAGCCGGTTCGTATACAAAACAATGCAATGTACTAACAAGTACAAGTGAGGTGCGTAAAATAACGCGAGGGGATACATGCTAGATGCAATTGAGGTGCACAAAACAGTGCAATGCGCAGAACAGCGCGAACAATACAATGCACAAAACAGTGCGATGCGCAAAACAGCGCGAACAATGCAATGCACAAAACAGTGCGATGCGCAAAATAGCGCGAACAATGCAATGCACAAAACAGTGCGATGTGCAAAACAGCGCGAACAATGCAATGCACAAAACAGTGCGATACGCAAAACAGCGCGAACAATGCAATGCACAAAACAGTGCGATGCGCAGAACAGCGCGAACAAATACAATGCACAAAACAGTGCGATGCGCACAATAGCGCGAACAATGCAATGCACAAAACAGTGCGATGCGCAAAACAGCGCGAACAATGCAATGCACAAAACAGTGCGATGCCCAAAACAGCGCGAACAATGCAATGCACAAAACAGTGCGATGACCAGTGTGACATGCACGCCACATGGAATGTAAACGGGCTCAAATGCGCAACAACGCATGTATTCCGGAATGCATGACAATGCATGGAATGGAAATGCAATGATGCATGAGAAATGTGCACGACGATGCAAAGGGGTGCGTGTTGCAACGCATGTAACACGTGCATAACAATGCAAATGTGTGGCGCACGACAGCACAATGTAATGCACAGAAGTAGTGTGATGAACTTGTGCAACACACATGGGGCAACTTTTGAATTCAAAAGGATACAAAAAGGATACACCTTGCATGAATTTGAGTGCCACGCACTGGAGACACGGCCCGCGGTCAGAACGGAGGCCGGCTGAACGTCGGAGATGCACTTTCTTGCACTTTCTTGAGCTATGAAGACCAAAAACAACTCAAATGGCCTAAACAAGGCTGTGGGAACCCCACCGGCCGAAAGGGGAGGCCACCGGCTGGCCATCGGCACAAAAACAATTCCATCGGCACAAAAAAGTGCCGGCCGGCACAAAACATTGCCGACCGGCAAACAGTTGCTGGTGCGGGGCAGTTTTGTCTTTCCACCTCGAGTGTTATAAAATAGGGCTTCATGCCCTATTTCCTCATTTCCTACCGCCGAAAACCTTCACTCTCTCTCTCTAGAGTGTTTCCTTCCCATTTTCCTTCCGTTTCTTCGCGTTCTACGCCCGTTTCGTCGTCGGATTCGCGATCCTCTTTGCGTTTCGGACATTTTCCACCGATCACTTTCTCGTTTCGGTGCCTCGTTTGGCGTTCTAGCCTTTTCGGGGTTTGTTCCCCTCACTTTCCTCTTCATTTCCGTGCCTCTTCACATTCCGGCCTTCCCGGCCATTTCCGACCCTCTCGGGAGTTGACTTTTCAGTTGACTCTTCGTATTCCGGCTCGGTTTTCCTTTTCCGGCCATTTTCACACCACTCTCTTCATGGCAGACGACATTCCACGTGTCGGGACTCCCCCGGACCACGAGATGGACCCCGGGGTCGAGCTTCTACCATTGAGCCAGCGCCCGTTCGACCCGGCGACCTACCGGCCGGCGATCCATGTTCTGTCCCCAGATGGCCTACGTCAGTTCCGGAGCTTCGAGAGGTACGCGGCGCCTGAGCTACTGCTACGTGAGCCTACCTCCCACCTTTCATTCTGCACTTCCGAGGTAACTCTTCATCTTCTGCTTTACTTTCTGCAATGTAGGATACAAAACTGCCATAGTTAGTTGTATTCTTTAACTGCTGAAATCTGATATGCCGTAGACCGTAGTTGACTGTAAACATACATACAACTGATATCTATTTGAGACTGACACATGCACACACACTGCACTAGTCCTGAATCACCCAAACACACGGCACACACTGCATTCTACCGCACACACACTGGTACCCAGTATTTGTCTGAATCTGTCAAACTTGCATACATGCCATATCTGTTCTGAAACGCCCAAACACGCTGACACAGCACACGTATTTTCTGTAAGCACACCGGCACCCGGTATCTGCCTGAATCTGACAAACTTGCATACATGCGATATCTGTCTTTTCAAAATTGCATTTTGAATGTTGTCTTGCAATTGTTGTTTTCTGTTTGCAGGAGGGTTCCCATACCATTCGCGGGTATGGGAATACTGGTGCACGGGAGTGGTATGACGAGCTCCCTGATGCGGTCCAGCGCATCGTGGATCGGGCGGGCTTCGGCACCTTCTGCCGAGGGCTCTCTAGGTTGTCCACCTGCAGACCTCTTCTTGCCGCTCTGGCGGAGAGATGGTGGGACACCACCGATTCTTTCCACTTTTCTGCTGTGGGGGATATGACGATGACCCCTTATGACTTCTCGATGCTCACAGGCATCGGGGTAGGGGGTGATCCGATCCCCTTCGACACTGATATGGATGAGTGGACCGCCGCTCAGGTCCATCTACTGGGGGAGGCGCCACCGCTAGCTCGTCCAGGCTTCGTCCGATACTCTTGGTTCGAGGCACAGTTCAGGGTCCAGCCCGTTTTGGAGGAGGTGCAGATGACCCCGGAGGACGAGGAGAGGTATGCTCGCGGCTTCCTCATGTTCCTGTTCGGGACTACTATCTTCGCCGACCGGGCGAACACCGTGCCTCTCTGCCTTCTCAGCGCACTGGTGGACGTCCGAGACATCTTGCACTACGACTGGGGCGGTGCTGCTCTGGCCACCCTGTACGGCTATATGAGCTCGGCTTCTCGTGGCAGCGGCCAGCTGCTTGGAGGTTACTGGCGGGCTTGGGAGGTACATTTCTTCTCCACTTTTCATTTCTGTCTCGTACTTTCTGTACTCTGTACACTGCACACACTGTAGTCTGCTTTACACTTACTGTATACTGTACACACGGCACACACATACATTCTGCTTTACACTGACTGTACACTGCTCACACTGTACACTGTACACAATACACGGCTCAACACACGGCTCTGCCATTTCTGCTTCATTCTGTATATCCTGCTTTATCTGATGGTCATACTGACATCTGTTTTACAGTTGTGGGTTTACGCCTACTTCCCTAGGCTTGCACCTGTGCCAGTTGCGGAGCCTCCTCCGGCTGTTCCCTTCTCGAGTCGTTTCGACGGGAGATGCACCCGGCGACCACGGGAGACTTTCGGCTTCTTCTGCCGATATTTCGACACCATCACCCCCACGGAGGTATGCCTTACTTTCAGTTCATTTAAGCTTCGCTTTTCAACTGTATATTTCAATAACAGTAGATAACAAACTGTCTGTCATTTTCAGATCACATGGCGGCCGTGGGCTCCTATGCCGGCGGCGATGCGGGGTCGGTTCCCTGGTGCTGAGGAGACCTCGCGTTTCCGGATCTTGCTTGAGGGCCCGGTCTGTCGGGCTTGGTACCTGGGGGAGCGTTTTCTACGCCAGACCCGCGGGTTACCTGAGCAGATAGTCCCGGCTCACCCTCCTGCAGAGATGAGGGAGACCGAGGGGCTGACCCCTGAGCAGCTGGATGATTACTCCATCGGCTGGGAGGAGGCCGGCTTCCGAGGCACCGGCGACTATCAGGAGTACGTGCGGACGTACCTGATGCGACCTTTGAGCGGCCGTCGAGCAGAGGGGGCCAGGCCTGTAGCATCGGCGGCTGGGGCCGAAGCAGGAGCAGGGGCTGGATCTTCGAGGAGGGCCCGGGTCCGTGGCAGGGGCGGAGTGCGGGGAGGACAAGGAGCGGGCTGGCCTGCCCTTCCTGCTGTGCTGACTTTCCAGGGGCAGGGTGGGGCGACCTATCAGATCCCCTTCGCCCCTCCACCGGCTGGGCATGAGTTCACTGACATCCCCGACCTTCCGCCGGTATGTATCATTGCACTTCGTACAGTTATTTCATTTCAGTTTACTTGATATTCCACAGAATACTAATGCATCTGATACCTTTGCAGGCTTCTTCTGAGTACACCCGTCAGTCGTTGGCGATGAATGCCTCGATGATGGGGATGCTCCAGCGGACATTTGACCTTCTGGCTGTCTACAGCATACCGGTATGTCCTTCTGACACTGGCCTCAAACCATTCATACACTGCTTTACATAATCTGATGCACGGCACAACACCCGACATACTGATCTCGCAGCATCTGATACACTGCATACACTGCATTCTGCACTGTACTCTGTACTGATAAACTGCTCACGGCATTCTCACACTGTACTCACACACTGCATTCTGCACCTTTAAACTGTTCACAGCATTCATACACTGTATTCAACATTGCATTCTGCACCGATAAACTGTCTACAGTATACTGATGCATTTCACTTTTGTGCACTTTTCCAGCCTCCTTTCCAGATTCCCATGGCGGGAGGTGCTCCAGCGAGACCTGCTGTCCCTGCTCGGGGGAGAGATGAGGAGGGCAGGATATTTCCCCGCACCAGGGGTGGGCGTACTCACGTCGGGAGCAGCTCGCGAGCTCCAGTTCCAGACGACGACGACGACGAGGAGTCAGAGGCGGAGGCAGGGTCATCGGAGGAGGAGACCGCAGACGGTTCTAGCTCGGGCTCTGATGACGACGCTGACGATGCTCCTGGACCTTCGTCCAGGAAGAGGACCAGGACGGACTGACAGCCCTTGGAGTCGCTGGACATAGATGCAGATTTTTGCTATCTTTTATTTCTTTCTTTGTACTTTTCTTTTTGTTGGTAGATAGATTACCTTGTACTGCCGCAGGCAGGTTTTGTTTCCAAAGCTTGTACATTTGAAAAGATAGTGAAATGAAACAGACTTTTTATCTGAAAAAGTGTTTACATTTACACATTTCATGCATTGCATCGCATCTCATCTCATCATGTTACACCTCAATGTAAATGAAATTGATTAGCTGTCTGAAAATTGAACACTTGCACTGCAATAATCAGATAACTTAAACAGCCAACAGCGAAATAACCCAAGCAACCCACTGCCTGATTCTGGACACACAGCCCTTACTCTGTTGGGGATTGATCTGCATACAGCCCAAAACACAGCATTCGGTTCATTCTACACACAGCAAACTCTGAACAAACGGCCCAATCTGACAAGACAGAGCTCAAAGACGGAACCGGTTGGAGTCGAAACACGCTCGAATGTAGAGAATGGCACAGCATTCTGAGCATAAATGATTTTGGAAATCAAATGACGGTTTTTCAAACCGGGATATTGAGCCTACCACTGAACACAGCGGGGAGGACTTAAACAAAGAGGTACACGACCTAAACACAACGAGACACGCTCGGGAGAGACTCAAAACAAAAGACGAGACCGTCAAATGAAAGAGACACGACACACAGACGCGTAAACGAAGATGGGAGACCTCGGACCACGAGGAGCCAGTTCAATCTGGGTATTGTTTCCCACCCTTTCTCATTTGTGATCCTCACATCACTCGACTCTCAAGCTCGGATTTTCTCTGAAAACCCTTTTCCTCTCTTTTCTCTCAACTCACACCTCTCTATTCTTCATTCTCTCATTTTTCATCCCTCCCCGGGGTGATTTGATGGATAAATGGAAAGGTGCGGGTTCATGCTCAACGCCATTAGCTCACGGCTATTTCTTCCGACTGGCAGAGTGCTCTCCTGGCAAGTACGTCGACGACGGGGGAGAGACAGAACGCCTGGCTCAATTGTGCCCCTAGTTCTTCATTTTAACCATTTTTTCGTTTTTGCCTTCTACTAAAACGGTTTTGATCAAAACGAGAGTTGGATTAACGTACTTGTTCGATTTTTGATTTGAAAAGCATGCAGGTCAGGCAGCAAGCGCTGAAAATTTTCCTTTTGGATCCAAGACAATGGTCCAGTTTTGGAAAACGAAATAGTTTTCGAGAAAATAGTCAACCTCAGTAAAAATTTTCAAAAACTATTTTTCAAACAGTCAATGCTCAACGAGCATGGAACTTACCCTTCGAGATGCGCAACCTCGGATCGAAGGCAATGGAAAATTGCCCCTGGTTTGAAGGAGGGTGGGAGGCAACAGAAAGTTGCCCCTAGTTTGAATGGCGGCTCACGGCGGCTGGTGGCAACGGAAAGTTGCCCCTTGTTTGGGATGGTGCCGCAGCAATCCGCAGACAGTCTTCATTGGCGGTGGTCGAACTCTCGGACACAGCGATGACGAAGACGGTCACAACACATATATGGACACAATCACCTTGAAGGGTGTTGGCCACTGGACTTCGAAATGAAATCGAAACCATTGCATGGACTGAGACGCTTATGAAAGCGTTGGGGGCTGGACTTCAAGATGAAGTTGCCTACGTATCCCAAACATGGGAATCAAGCCTTACGTAGTTCCGGTCAAGGTCCACTCGGGTATTTTAACCTTCACTTTGTTTGGCTCTCACTTTTGCCAAGGCGCCCAATGCGGGTTTTCGACCTTGCGAGCTTCTTTTCATTTTCTTTTGTTCGTTTCTTTTTCTTTTCTTTTTTTTTTCTTGTCTTTTTTCTTTTTTTTCTTTTTGAATCTTTCTTTTTGTATTTTTCTCCTTTTTTTTTTGTATTTTTCTCTTGCTCTAACTTTTGCCTGGGTCGCCCTTCCGGGTTTTCGGCCCAGCGAGCCTCTCAAAGGGGTAAAAGTGTAGCAAGTCCATGCCAAATGGTTTTTGAAATTGAAGCCTCTCTGTGTCTAGGAGAACGGCTGTTGCACTGATTTGCAGAAGAGTCCATCAGGATTACTCTACGAGCTTCTTCCGGCGAGGTCTACTCCTTCTGATTCAGCTTCGGTGCCTCCTGCTCGAGGGCTGTTTCGAAACCGGCCACACGGGCCTCCATGGCGTTTGTCCGTTGAACTTTCTGAACATTCTGAACGGGTTCAAATTCGGAAAACAAATAGGTTAAATCTTGAGGCTGAGAGCGATCCTAGGCTGCGCAATCTCAAGAGCGATTCCACACAGGTCTTTGCAGGGCTGCGTAAAACATTTGCTTTTGAAAGTTTTTAAGAAAGCGACGAATCGCTCGCGCCGAAGATAGTGTAGAACCAATCTGGATCAGGCCAGGGTCCTTCTCAGTACTCACGCCGACAAGCATGGCTTTATTCATAAAAAGGCTTAGCACGCCTCTCTTTCTCTCAAAATGATCAAAATTTTGCAAAACCCGAGGAATTCCTTCCTCTTCGTTTTCATCACCGCAGTGTTCAAAAGTTTTTTTTTTAAAAACTTAGGTTAATGCTATGAGTTTGGCGCGCAGGAGAGCAGGCGAGATGTACTGTCAGCCCAATCAAATTCTCTGGCACTTATGCTGAAAGCAAGCATGAAGGTTGAGATTGCAACAGCTGTTTCAATCGGCTTTGTTGGTGCAACTGGCCCCTCGGTAGAGACAGACTCAAAACAAAAACAGATAATTACAAAACAAAACGGTGTTCGAGGCAACAACCCCAGAATCACCTGGTATTATATACAACGGGGACTGACTCGATACAACAAGACAGACCCTTAAGCAAAAAAGACTGACTCAAGACAAAGAGACAGACTCAAAACAAAAGACTGACTCGATATCCAAGCCAGGATTTACAAAACTCGGTTTCACCGATGCTCAAAAATGCGTGCCAGACGCTTCAAAAATACACCAAATGTTGCCCGCAGGCGGTTCACTTTACATACTCGCAGTATCTGAGCCCTCGAAATCCAGCAACTGAGTGGTGACGGGCTTGCCTGAGGTAGGTGGTAGGATAACCTTGTTATCGATCAAATCCTGCACTTCATGACGAAGGCGGGAACATCCATCGGTGCTGTGACCGGACTGCTGATGGTACGCGCAGTACAAGGTAGCATCATGGGTGGCGGGGAGATTCTTCGGGAGCGGCCGGGGCTCCAAAGGCTTAAGATGCCCATTCTTCGCTAATATTAACAATGCCCTAGACAAAGGCATGTGGAGGTCGTGAAAAACTCTGCGCCCTCGGGGCAGGTACTTCGCAGTTTGAGGATTCTTGCCAGACGCGCTGGCGAAAGGATCAGCTGGCGCTGCCTTGGCTTTTTGAACCTTCCCCGGTGCAGGGTTGGGAACTACTGGAATTGTCTGGGCTTGACGGGGCCCATCCCGGTTTTCTGTCTGGCTTGAACTGCCTTTGATCGGAGCGGGGAAAGCATCATCCACAGCTTTGATCACTATTGCAGATGTTTGTTGCTTGTTCATCCCTCTGGCCTTCAAAACCTCGACTGCCCACAGCAGTTGTTCAATAGGGTCGGCGTCTACCTTTGCCTTGTCCTTTCCTTTGGCCTCAGCCTGATCAAGGGTCGGGGTTGGTGCTGACATATCGTGGCTATAGCCGGAAGCCACCTCTGGCTGGCTGAGCTCTATTACAATCCGCCCCAGTAGCGGGGGCTCCTGTGGTACAAAATTCCCGGCGTACGGCGCCGCTGGCGGTGAAGCCGACATTCCATAGGCGAGGTCTGCCACAGACCTTTGGAGGTCGCCTATCATTCCCATTAGTTCGAAGGTGGTGGGCTCACGAGTCTGATATAACTGGGGAGCCCAAACTGGGTGCACAACAGGCATCCTGGGCGAGTATGACATACTGATGCTGGCCTCACTCTGCGGAGTGGTTCCCTGCTCTGGTGCGGCTGTCATAACCACAATTTCTTCTGAACTTTGTGCCGCCATAAATCTTGCCTCAGCAAAGGGGAGACACTGGCTGTTCTGTATCAACTCTGCCACTCTGTAAACTGAAAGAAAAACAGACAGCATTTCAGCCCAAACTGATCGAACACGGGTGTAGCCAAACAACTGTTCCCTACTACTGATCACTGTTCCCAGATTTCTATTCCCCAAAATACTGAATCTGATACCCGCGGATAACTGATTCCTACAACTGATACTGATACTGGCGTCCCCAGGTTAGATACTCTGACTTGCAAACTGACATGTGCGTTCCTGTAGAGCAACACTCTAAAAGCACATAGCAAGTAAAGAGAACAAAACACCCCTATATTGGGGTAGGGTTTCCCTGTCCTATTTTGTCAGGAGCTAGGGTTTCACTACGCACACAGCGGTTTCAAACAACCTATCGGGTAAGCAACCTGTCCTAGTTTGGAATGGTCACTATGGTTCCGAATATGCACTAGGTCGAATGGTCAGAAAGGGTGCCCCGGTAAAACCGGGGTTTGTGTTCCCATACTGTCAGAGCCCATAGCCGGTCAGCCTTATGGACATGCCTTGACAAGACAAGCCTCCGGCAAACCGTTCAGGAATGGCAGATGGCAAACACTGTGTTCCTAGGCGCACCAATGCACATGCAATGCAAAGAAACACATAACTGAAATCAAAATAGGATATCATGAGTTCGAGTCAAGCTCTCTAAAACTCCCCAGCAGAGTCGCCAGAAACTGTAGACGGCGCCCGCGTGGGCCTCGCGCTACAGTTCGGACTCAATTTGTGTCACGGTTCTTAATCTGAACCAAAGAATCCAAATCTGGCAAATCGTTTTGAGAAACTGATTTTTGAAAAAGTAGTGCCAAACATGGACTGCTTTGCCAGATACAGAGTCGCCACCTAAATATTTTGAAATGGGAGAATTTAGGAAACCCTGACTCGGTGCCGAAGGCCACATGTCCGTCATCACCGGAGTTGTCTCGGCTCGGGAGCTTGGGTACGATCGGGGAAGGTCAGCTATGAGCACCCCCTTTCGCCCGGTCCGAAGACCGGCCTCTACTAACCGTGATATCCGTTTTTGAAAACTTTATGTGTTCTTAAACCAATTGTTAGCCTAGAATTACTATGTTATGCGCGCAGCAAACAAGTATAGACTAGATTGCCTAATTTGGAAATAAACATTGCATATCCGTTCGGTTTGAAAATGCTTTGGAATTTGCTACTCGCAAGTAGGCTAAAATACGGATTTCAACGAGTTTTTCCAACTCAAGCAATCCGGCCTTCACCCACAGGCATTCAAAACAGTTTAACACATAAGCATCTAGCCACATATTAAGCATGCTGTTATGGCAACATTCACACTCATGCGATATGCTAAAGCGGAAATACTTACATAGTACTCCGTGCCAAAACAAAGAACTTGTTAGCAAATATGCATGATCCAAGTCCATGTGAAGTGCCTAATGCATCGCATACAAAATGTTGCTAGAATAGGCTCGGCTATCCTAAACATGTCATGTGAAAATGCACAATTATCACGTATTCAGTTTGAGAATTTGAAGTATTGATGCAATTAGCGTGATGTACCGAGCCTAATGCATGCAGTACAAATGCATGGATGCACACATGCATAGCATAAGGTATGCTAAATTAGACGTGCCCTAATACTAACCATCAAAGTAGGTAAGTAAAAGGGAAGAAAGAAGTGGGGATTGGAAGACATTCACACACCCACACACACTTATTACAGATTTGCCCTCGCTCGGGGGGACCGAATAAATATTACAAATTAACTAACTACGCAAGCTAATTAATATTACACATTAACTAATTTAATTAACAAATTAAATTAAATTAATTAAAGCAGGAAAGCGTCTCGGGAAACGCGCCACCATGCGCAAGCTGCCTCTGTTTTCCTTCCTTTCCTCCTCTGGAGGCTGTCAAAGCCTCAGGATTGCATCCTTGGACAGAGGGGATCATCACCGGCTGAATGAAACTTCCACCGGTAGTGTAGTATGGCCATCGGCACAAAATAGGGTCTGTCGGCAGAGAAAATTGTGCCGGTCGGCACATTACATTGCCGGTCGGCAGAGTATTCCTGCAGAACCTGCAACTCACAGCAACAAAGGGCAAAACAAGGCATGGCAGCACATTTCAAGGTATGTATGCATCAACCATGTCTCTTATCATTGTGATGACTCAAAGGGACATGTGCCTCGGTTCTCGGACCACCAATCATGCATTTCCATGCATGATGGCCCAAAGAACCGAGTATGCAACTTTGATTTCAAATGCATGCAAACCAATCAAACTAACTAGGCCCTATTCCTATCACCAATTCAAGGAACAAGGCATGCATGCGAAATGCAATGCAACCTAGGCATACAAGCTAGGAATGCAACATGACATGGCAATGCACTTATGCAATTATGCAAGCATACATAGGGCAATGCAAATGGATGGCAAGATGGACTTATACATGAATTAGGCAGCTCTAAAATAGGCCTAAAACAGTAGCCATTGTGCTAAAAGGTGAGGGCTAAATGGCATGCACACACACATGCACATAAGGACCAACACTTAAGCATGAATCAAACAACATTCAAGCACACTTGAAAGGAGGGATCATGGACTAATTAGCATGCAACATGAGCCCTAAAATTATGTTATAAAATGATGCCAAATCAAGTTATAAATCAAGCCAAAACATGCAAAGAGTAGTCCAAGTGTTCAAGGCAAATCAATGAGGCATTGAACTACACTTAACAAGACCAAACAAGGCATGCATTAAACAACTAAAAAAAGATTTTTAGCATGTTAAAACAAGGCCAAAGGACTCCTTAGATGGCATCTAAGTGGCCCAAATACAAAGGCATACACCATGGCCAAAACATGGAGCATTGCAACACATGCTTCCAAAGCATAAAAGAGACATGCAAGGCAATCAAACAAGCATGGAAATGGGACTGAAATAGCATGCAAGATGATTCCAAATCATCAAAACAATGCAAAGATGGCATGCTACACATGCACATACTCAAGGCCAACAAGCCCAAATACAAAGGAGCTATATAATGCATGCAAAGATCAACCCAAACGACTATGGACAGAGCTAAAACATGGCAAAATAAGCACATAATCTTCACAAATGCAAGCCTAAGACATGCTCCAACAAAGGCTAACAACCTAGAACATGTTAAGGCACAAATAAGGCATTACATGGCAACTATACTAAACATGCATAAGGTTCCAAAACCAACTTGAAATCATGTTATATCATGGATATATAAGCATGAAAAACAAACCAAACATGCTCAACACACACTCAAGCATAGGCTTCCTTAAGAGGCCAAAATATGCCCTTTTCAAGGACAACAAGGAGAGGGGGTGGCCCTCTCCTTCTTGGGACTTCAAAGCATCACCTTCACCACTGAAATCCCTCAAGATTTCAATGGTGAAGAGACCTCAACACCAAAATCCCGGAGCTAGCACAAAATGGCTCAAAATGAGGCCTTTTGAGGCCTAAGGGTGGTCAACAACCCTCAAACAACAAAACACTCTTAATAAACAATAAAGAGGGATTAAAAATAGAACTTTTTTATGTTATACAATAATCACAAAAACAGCTCTAAGACTAGTAGAAAATCAATGCAAGAATGGGGGAAAAAAAGGACTAGTTTCTCACCCTTGATGCCTTCTTCAACAAAGATGCTCCAATGGCCTCCTTGAGCTTGAATCCAAGACAAAAACTTCAAAACACACTCTTTAGAACCTCAGCTCCTAGAGGAAGGTGAAACACTAGGTGTTTGTGTGCAATAATGAGACACAAAACACCTAGTGTGCAAAATGAGAGGGAAAGAGAGATAGGTAAGTGTATCTAACCCTAACCCTAGAAAACCAGAGCTCTCCTCTGTCTTTTCTCTCTCAAAAATGTCTAAAGCCTCTTCTCTTTTTTTTTTTAGAGAGAGCTCTCTCTATAAGCCTCTTGTAAAGCTTACAAGACAAGCCTTGCAAGAGGGAGATCCCTCCATACACGTGTATGGAGGGGAGCAAAAGTTATACAGCTGTCCAAAAATATCTGCAAAAGCAGATGAACAGCAATCGGCCGGCAAAAAATGCCATCTTGGCCAAACAAAGTGCCGACCGGCACAAAAAAGTGCTGACCGGCAACAAATAGTGCCGACCGGCAAACTATTTTGCCGGTGGCAGCAAAAACCAGCCGGTGGCATCTAGCCACTGCCGGTGATGGGTGGGGATGGTCTACAAGCCCCACCCTGCCTCTCAAAGGCAAGATGCAAGTGTTCGGTGCAAAACCAGACACTAAACGGTCGAGTTCGGGGATCCTGAGGCGGGGCGCGCGAGCCGAGACCTCCGGAAACTCCAAATGAACACAAACATGGATAATCACCGAGTGTTCAAACGGTGACGTCCAAGTCTTGAGGACGGTCAAAAATGGGGTGTCTACAGTTGCCCCTCTTTGACAGAACTCGAAAGTCATAACAATGACGGGAGTGAATGTCAAAGCCCAGAGAGGACCCATTTTTGACAAGGCCGAAGACTCAGACAAACACCGTCAAACCCTTCTCAACCTTCCCACTGAAGATCTTCTCTCGGAAGGACTCTACCTCAAGGTCACCTCTCTGCGCCTCTAACACTCTAGTCACGAGTGTAGGCTGCGCAACAACAGAAAACAAGGCCGCAGCCTCAACAGATTCGCCCTGTAACAAATCAAACTCGCCAAGTGCCCCCAACATCTCCCATTCCCGGATGGTTATACAAGCTACATCACTAATGGATTTCCTGCTAAGGGCATCGGCCACAACATTGGCCTTTCCCGGGTGATAGTGCAACTCAAAGTCGTAGTCCTCAATGAACTCCATCCATCTCCTCTGCCTCAGATTCAGGTCTCTCTGTGTAAACAGATACTTTAAACTCTTGTGGTTCGAGAACACCTCGAACTTCTCACCATAAAGGTAGTGCCTCCAAATTTTCAAGGCAAAGATCACTGCTGCTAACTCTAGGTCGTGTGTAGGGTAATTCTTCTCGTGAATTTTCAACTGACGTGAGCCATAAGCTACCACGCTCCCCTCTTGCATTAACGCACAACCCAAACCCTCTCGTGAGGCATCACAATAAACCGCATAACCCAACCATCTCTCCGGAATAATCAACACCGGAGCGGTGGCCAATCTAACTTTCAGCTCTTGGAACGACTTTTCACAAGTCTCGCTCCACACAAACTTGACCCCCTTCCGAGTCAGCCTAGTCAATGGTGACGCTAACCTGGAGAAATCTTTCACAAACCGACGGTAATACCCAGCTAATCCCAGAAAACTGCGGATCTCAAACACACTCTTAGGCTGTGCCCAATCCTGCACTGCCTCTACATTGGATGTATGAACAGACACTCCTTCCCCGGATACCACGTGGCCTAAGAATTTGACTTCCCTCAGCCAGAACTCACACTTCCCAAACTTGGCATACAGCCTATGGGCTCTAAGCAACTCAAGCACCACTCTCAAGTGTTCCTCGTGCTCCTCCTCAGAAGGCGAATAGATAAGGATGTCGTCCACGAAAATGACTACAAATCGATCCAAGAATTCCCGGAAGATCCAGTTCATCAAGTCCATAAAGACTGCAGGTGCATTGGTAAGCCCAAATGGCATCACCAGAAACTCATAGTGGCCATACCGCGTATGGAATGCCGTCTTCGGAATATCCTCCTCCCTGACCCTCAACTGGTGGTAACCCGATCTCAAGTCTATCTTAGAGAAACAACGGGAACCCTTCAACTGGTCAAACAAATCATCTATACGGGGCATAGGGTACTTATTCTTAACCATAGCCCGATTCAACTTCCGGTAGTCTATACACAATCTCAAGGCACCATCTTTCTTTTTAGCAAAGAGGGCCGGTGCTCCCCACGGTGAAACACTAGGGCGAACAAAACCCTTATCTAGCAATTCCGGGAGCTGAACTTTCAACTCAACCAACTATGCTGGAGCAAAACGGTAAGGTGCCATAGAAATCGGCGCCGTGCCGGGCACTAAATCAATAGAGAACTCTATCTCTCGGTGAGGTGGCAAACTAACAAGGTCTTCGGGAAAGACATCCGAATACTCACAAACCACCCTCGGCAATACAATCTGGGTCTCATCACACTCACCGCTCTCAAAGCTCGCAAGTAGACCACTAAGCTCACTTCGCCCTCGCGAATCATACCCCGGTGGCAAAACACTACCAACCCGGTCTCCCAAGAAATGGAACCACTCCCCGCTCAAGGTACATAACGTGACCCTCTGGCGGTAGCAATCGATAACAGCCCGGTATGACAATAGCCAGTCCATACCCAAAATAACATCAAAGCCCTTCATGGGCATGACCACAAAAGGAAAAGGAAGCCTATGGTCGGCGACCTCTATATCACAACCTCTAACACCCTGTTTCAAGATCAGTTCACCCCTAAGAGGTGACACTACACAAATAGGAGATGCTAACTGTGCTAACTCCAACTCCAAAACAGATGCAAATGCAGCAGATATAAAAGAATGAGATGCACCCGTGTCTATCAACACACTAGCAACCGAGTTGCAAAACAAAAAAGTACCTCTCACCATCGATGGAGCCGGTACTAAATCCTGCGCGGTAATAGCATACACGCGCCCTGTAGGCCCCTGATCTACCTGCTCACCTCTAGGAGCATACGACTACTGGACTGACTGGGACGACGAAGCCCCCGGATTGGCCCTCGAGGCCTGCACAGACTGAGCCGGCTGAAAACCCTGCGTCTGCTTAGAACCAGACGCTCCCGAAGTAGCACTCAACTGCGGGCAATACCTCTTCGGGAGCCCAGGCTGACCACACTGATAACAAGACAAAGGCTGGCCTCTGCCCTGACTCTGGCCCTGAGATCTAGCTGATGAAGAAGCAGCTCGCTGACCCCCTCCCTTCTGCGGGCAAACTGAAGACTTGTGACCCAGCTGGCCACACGTAAAACAAGTCAGGCCTCCCTGACTACCTCTCTCCGCACCTGCACTCGGCACCGGAAAGGTCGATCTAGCAACTCCTCCCTGAGACTGCTGAGGGTTAGAACCCCTCTGTCTCCTGCCATCACCCTGACCATCTTGGCTCCTCTTGGAGCCTCTCTGCCCCTCATTCTTCTCTTGCATCATGAGCTCCATATGAGCTGTAGCATCCACTAAATGTCTATACTCTCGAATGTAAGACCCACCAACTCTCAGCTTGAGGCCCCGCCTCAACTTCCGCTCAAACTCATAGCAACGGCGTTCTTCGGACGCCACCAACTCAGGTGCAAACCTGGACAAACTAGTAAAAGTGGCCTCAAACTCTGCCACAGACATACCCTGCTGACCTGCTGGCTCGGCCACGTTGGCCTGACCAACTCCCTCCTGAACTACCGGAACCTCCTCCGGTAACGGTGCTACATGCCTCGCTGGCCTACCACGCCTAGCACCTCTTCCTCGTCCTGACATCCTAATAAAGGTAATACAGAACGTTAGCACATTCACAAATGTGCCAAAGCTAAACACTCACGTCCTAACGCGTGGACAACTGTAATTCACTCCACGTAAGCACATAAACACATAAGCACTTACGAATTTCATTTCCGGATAATGATAGTCCCGAGGCGTTACCAGAGTTCCAGTTAGAAACAGCATTGATCAAGTGCCTTTCTAACAAGACTCCCAGAAACCCAAGGATCCAATCAACATCCTAGAAATTAAATCCCATACCCACATAGTCACATAAGCATGTTATCAATCAAGCACATAGCATATGATACTACATCTAAGTCTCTATCAAGCGAGACAAACCCATTGTGATACTAATCACTTCCCACGTACCCAAAGTATTCGAACCCGGTACGCTCTGATACCAAGTTGTAACGCCCTCAAAATAACAACATTAAACCCATCGATAAAGACATGCATTGATATGTAAAAGTTCCACACTCTTTCATTTATCAGAATTCCATTACAAAAAGTATTACATGTTAACGACAAAAGCAAATGCCCTAAAGGCTTACAGCTTTCCAAGTTAACACTTGGTTACAACAAAAGAGTACTAACTCATTTACACATTAAGCCCTTGGCTTGAATTTACATGTAATACATCAAAAATAAAGCGACAAAGTGTGTCCGCCTCTAGCCTCCCAAGCTATGTCCTTGGAGGTGGCATGCTACCTGTACCTGAAAATGATATTCCCATATAGGGTGAGCCACAGCCCTGTAGAAATACACTAAACCAAATATGAACAATGACTAAAAGATTAGCAGTTGATAGATGGTCAACACTGATACCTTCCCTTATCACATATTACATTTTCATGATATACAAGTTCATATTACAACTCATTTTCCAATTCCTTTTCAATTCTCAAATTACATCCATGGCTCAGAACCTGGCCAAACAACTCATATGAGACAATAACTCATATCAAACACTTCCCATTTCATATTAGATAAGCACACTAGTTATATCACACAACAACAGATAAGCATACAAGCTATATCATCACTTCCACAGATATGCATATGAGCACTATCACACTTCTAATGACAAGCATATGAGCTCTGTCAACACATTAATAGATAAGCATATGAGCTCTATCTATGGAGTCCATCCCCTATCTCCTCCCAACACATCCGGTTTTGAGGTCCATCCCCTATCTTCCCCTAAACCGTGGAGTACATCCCTTATCTCCTCCAACACAACACAATGCATATAAACAACAATTATACACATCATCATACAATACATAAATTTAATGTATTCTTTCAATCGTCAATCTCAATGACACATTCCAGTGATTAGTTACAGTTTGCCTAATCATCATGCATTGTCTACAACAATCTCGACTATCCTCCACCGATAGCCCAAAGCAGTTATTTCTATACAGAAAATAATTGCAACAATGGATATATAATCAACATTTCAACTAGGTGAGTGATAAATAATCCAACTACACCCTCTAACCCCTTCCCTTTTCATTTTCCACATTCTCAATTCAATTCCCCATTTCCAACAATTAATTATACAAATTAATCAATTAATGTAATTAGGGCATTTTCCATAATTAACATTACAACCCTTAGGTTCCATTTTCATTAATGTTTCAACATTAATCCCACTTTCCATGCCAAACATACATTTAGGTCTTATGTAAATAAAAACCCCAACTTTTGTAAAATTTACGCAAAGGCCCCAAACTTTCACAAAATTACCAAACCTTCCCCAACATCTCAAAATACTAAAATTTAAAGACAAAGCTCATAGTAAGGAGTAGGTTATCCCTACCTCGAAGTTAGAGCTCGGATGGAGAAGAGACCAAAACCAAAGTGCTCCAAAGACCGAGATTTTCAGATTAAAACGACGCCCTCGACGATCAACACAACTTTTACAAAGGCCGAAGAGAAGAAAGACACTCTAACTAGATCAAACCCTAGAGAGAAGGGAGTATCTAGAGAGAGAGGCTCTCAAAAAGGTTTTTAGAAAAAGTAGGAGAGAGAAAGAAAAGCAAAAAGTGATTTGAAATCACCCAGCGGATAACTCATATACGTATGACCAGCTCGAGCGGAGAACACGACGCTCGAGCGCCAAGAACAAAACTCTGGACACGCTCGAGCGCAATAAGGCCTGCTCGAGCCCCAAGACACAAGAATAAAGTACATCCGCTCGAGTGCGAAAACCAGTCCGCTCGAGCGTAGATTTCCCCCTCCTAGAACTTATACTCTGGAAGCACTACCCGCTCGAGC
Organism: Camellia sinensis; assembly: GCF_055761805.1. Taxonomy (NCBI): domain Eukaryota; kingdom Viridiplantae; phylum Streptophyta; class Magnoliopsida; order Ericales; family Theaceae; genus Camellia; species Camellia sinensis. The sequence continues at coordinate 99,908,333 of NC_138962.1, read as the reverse complement.
GCCCACCGACCCGCTCGAGCGCCACCGCTCGAGCGCAAAAATCACATCTGCAGAAGTTTTGCAGAGACACGAAATACTGGGAGTGTGCAATCCCCGCTCGAGCGCCAGAACACCCGCTCGAGCGCTGGACTAGAAACCAAACTCCGCTTGACCGTAGAATGACCCGCTCGAGCGTAACACCAAAAACCTGGGGAACAAGGATAAAGACCAAGGCTTAACTCACCTGTAACAACTCTCCCCAAAACATCCTAAAACTCAATCAAGTGGAATTTAAGGACGACAACAAGACAGATACCACTACCAACTTCACTGAACCGAGTCCGGAATACAACAGAACAGTAAAAGGGAAAACCGGGATCGCTATAACCTCCCCCCCTTAAAGAATTTCGTCCCTGAAATTAAACACAGTTTTCAAAAACAGGTTTTCCTCCATTTTAAACAATGTTACACATTTTAACATTCAACAATTTGACCCATTACCGGTCATCCCATCTCTTATCAAGAGGCATTTCACATTATGTATACAACATATGTACTTTCAACATGCATCAACATTATGCATTTCCTTTCCAATTTCAACAATATATTCAACATATATAATGTTACATTCAACTTCCATATGAGGCAAGTTCCAAAACATACTTCCAATAAACCAAAACATTTTCAATGTTTCACAACTTAAGACATACATAAAAGCTCTTAAGTTCAACAATAGTTTAAAATCTAAACACAAGATTACATATCAACAAACAAGTCCGGATATTTTTCACGGACCTCCAACTCACGTTCCCAAGTGGCTTCCTCCACTCCGTGATGTTTCCACAAGACTTTCACCAAAAGAATGGTCTTGCCACGCAGGACCTGATCCCGCCTATCCAAGACCCGAACCGGTCTCTCCTCATACGAGGCATCCTCATCTACCTCTAAATCGGTCCAATCCAACACATGTGATGGATCTGGCTCATACTTCCGAAGCATACTCACATGAAACATGTCATGAACTCCGGACAACTGCGGCGGTAAGGCTAACCGATAAGCAACCTCGCCAACCCTCTCAAGAATCTCAAAAGGACTAATAAACCGAGGGGATAACTTCCCACTCTTCCCAAACCTCATCAAGCCTCGCCTAGGTGATATCTTCAGAAAGACATGATCACCTACCTCAAACGCCAAAGGCCTCCTCCTACGGTCAGCATAAGATTTCTGACGACTCTGGGCTGTAACAAGCCTCCCATGGATAAGCTCAACTTTCTTCGTCGTCTCTCTCACCAACTCCGGGCCCAACAAAGGTGCATCACCCACCTCGGCCCAACAAACTGGAGACCTACACGGTCGGCCATACAAGGCCTCAAACGGTGCCATACCGATGCTAGACTGAAAACTGTTGTTGTAGGCAAACTCTACCAAGGGTAAGTGCCTCTCCCACGTCCCACTGAAGTCCAGGACACAACCCCGAAGCATATCCTCAAGGATCTGAATAGTACGCTCAGACTGCCCGTCAGTTTGCGGATGATAAGCCGTACTAAAGGTCAACTTAGTGCCCAAGGCACTCTGCAAACTCTGCCACAACCTAGCAGTAAAACGAGGATCTCTATCTGAGATGATCGTCACTGGGACCCCGTGCAACCTCACTATGTCCCGAATATACAAGTCGGCAAGATGATCTACCGAATCTCTCACGCGCATAGGAATGAAGTGCGCCGACTTAGTCAACCGGTCTACAACCACCCAAATAGCATCACTACCCCGCTGAGTCCTCGGAAGACCTACAACGAAGTCCATAGTGACATGGTCCCACTTCCACTCGGCAATAGGCAAGGGTTGCAACAAACCCGCTGGCCTCTGATGCTCGGCCTTCACTTTCTGGCAAGTAAGGCACTTCGATACAAAAACAGCCACATCTCTCTTCATACCTCGCCACCAAAACTGGCGACCCAAATTCCGATACATCTTAGTACCTCCGGGATGCACCGCAAGACGTGAATGGTGAAACTCTCGGAGTACTTCCTCTCGGCAAGACTCCGGTACAAACAAACAGTCTCGGTATCTCACACTCAGGTCGGGATACACCGTCAAACCCTTCTCAACCTTCCCACTGAAGATCTTCTCTCGGAAGGACTCTACCTCAAGGTCACCTCTCTGCGCCTCTAACACTCTAGTCACGAGTGTAGGCTGCGCAACAACAGAAAACAAGGCCGCAGCCTCAACAGATTCGCCCAGTAACAAATCAAACTCGCCAAGTGCCCCCAACATCTCCCATTCCCGGATGGTTATACAAGCTACATCACTAATGGATTTCCTGCTAAGGGCATCGGCCACAACATTGGCCTTTCCCGGGTGATAGTGCAACTCAAAGTCGTAGTCCACAATGAACTCCATCCATCTCCTCTGCCTCAGATTCAGGTCTCTCTGTGTAAACAGATACTTTAAACTCTTGTGGTCTGAGAACACCTAGAACTTCTCACCATAAAGGTAGTGCCTCCAAATTTTGAAGGCAAAGATCACTGCTGCTAACTCTAGGTCGTGTGTAGGGTAATTCTTCTCGTGAATTTTCAACTGACGTGAGCCATAAGCTACCACGCTCCCCTCTTGCATCAACGCACAACCCAAACCCTCTCGTGAGGCATTACAATAAACCGCATAACCCAACCCTCTCTCCGGAATAATCAACACCGGAGCAGTGGCCAATCTAACTTTCAGCTCTTGGAACGACTTTTCACAAGTCTCACTCCACACAAACTTGACCCCCTTCCGAGTCAGCCTAGTCAATGGTGACGCTAACCTGGAGAAATCTTTCACAAACCGACGGTAATACCCAGCTAATCCCAGAAAACTGCGGATCTCAAACACACTCTTAGGCTGTGCCCAATCCTGCACTGCCTCTACCTTGGATGTATTAACAGACACTCCTTCCCCGGATACCACGTGGCCTAAGAATTTGACTTCCCTCAGCCAGAACTCACACTTCCCAAACTTGGCATACAGCCTATGGGCTCTAAGCAACTCAAGCACCACTCTCAAGTGTTCCTCGTGCTCCTCCTCAGAAGGCGAATAGATAAGGATGTCGTCCACGAAAATGACTACAAATCGATCCAAGAATTCCCGGAAGATCCAGTTCATCAAGTCCATAAAGACTGCAGGTGCATTGGTAAGCCCAAATGGCATCACCAGAAACTCATAGTGGCCATACCGCGTATGGAATGCCGTCTTCGGAATATCCTCCTCCCTGACCCTCAACTGGTGGTAACCCGATCTCAAGTCTATCTTAGAGAAACAACGGGAACCCTTCAACTGGTCAAACAAATCATCTATACGGGGCATAGGGTACTTATTCTTAACCATAGCCCGATTCCACTTCCGGTAGTCTATACACAATCTCAAGGCACCATCTTTCTTTTTAGCAAAGAGGGCCGGTGCTCCCCACGGTGAAACACTAGGGCGAACAAAACCCTTATCTAGTAATTCCTGGAGCTGAACTTTCAACTCAACCAACTCTGCTGGAGCAAAACGGTAAGGTGCCATAGAAATCGGCGCCGTGCCGGGCACTAAATCAATAGAGAACTCTATCTCTCGGTGAGGTGGCAAACTAACAAGGTCTTCCGGAAAGACATCCGAATACTCACAAACCACCCTCGGCAATACAATCTGGGTCTCATCACACTCACCGCTCTCAAAGCACGTAAGTAGACCACTAAGCTCACTTCGCCCTCGCGAATCATACCCCAGTGGCAAAACACTACCAACCCGGTCTCCCAAGAAATGGAACCACTCCCCGCTCAAGGTACATAACGTGACCCTCTGGCGGTAGCAATCGATAACAGCCCGGTATGACGATAGCCAGTCCATACCCAAAATAACATCAAAGCCCTTCATGGGCATGACCACAAAAGGAAAAGGAAGCCTATGGTCGGCGACCTCTATATCACAACCTCTAACACCCTGTTTCAAGATCAGTTCACCCCCAAGAGGTGACACTACACAAATAGGAGATGCTAACTGTGCTAACTCCAACTCCAAAACAGATGCAAATGCAGCAGATACAAAAGAATGAGATGCACCCGTGTCTATCAACACACTAGCAACCGAGTTGCAAAACAAAAAAGTACCTCTCACCACCGATGGAGCCGGTACTAAATCCTGCGCGGTAACAGCATACACACGCCCTGTAGGCCCCTGATCTACCTGCTCACCTCTAGGAGCATACGACTGCTGCACTGACTGGGACGACGAAGCCCCCGGATTGGCCCTCGAGGCCTGCACAGACTGAGCTGGCTGAAAACCCTGCGTCTGCCTAGAACCAGACGCTCCCGAAGTAGCACTCAACTGCGGGCAATACCTCTTCGGGTGCCCAGGCTGACCACACTGATAACAAGACAAAGGCTGGCCTCTGCCCTGACTCTGGCCCTGAGATCTAGCTGATGAAGAAGCAGCTCGCTGACCCCCTCCCTTCTGCGGGCAAACTGAAGACTTGTGACCCAGCTGGCCACACGTAAAACAAGTCAAGCCTCCCTGACTACCTCTCCCCGCACCTGCACTCGGCACCGGAAAGGTCGATCTAGCAACTCCTCCCTGAGACTGCTGAGGGTTAGAACCCCTCTGTCTCCTGCCATCACCCTGACCATCTTGGCTCCTCTTGGAGCCTCTCTGCCCCTCATTCTCCTCTTGCATCATGAGCTCCATATGAGCTGCAGCATCCACTAAATGTCTATACTCTCGAATGTAAGACCCACCAACTCTTAGCTTGAGGCCCCGCCTCAACTTCCGCTCAAACTCATAGCAACGGCGTTCTTCGGACGCCACCAACTCAGGTGCAAACCTGGACAAACTAGTAAAAGTGGCCTCAAACTCTGCCACAGACAAACCCTGCTGACCTGCTGGCTCGGCCACGTTGGCCTGACCAACTCCCTCCTGAACTTCCGGAACCTCCTCCGGTAACGGTGCTACATGCCTCGCAGGCCTACCACGCCTAGCACCTCTTCCTCGTCCTGACATCCTAATAAAGGTAATACAGAACGTTAGCACATTCACAAATGTGCCAAAGCTAAACACTCACGTCCTAACGCGTGGACAACTGTAATTCACTCCACGTAAGCACATAAACACATAAGCACTTACGAATTTCATTTCCGGATAATGATAGTCCCGAGGCGTTACCAGAGTTCCAGTTAGAAACAGCATTGATCAAGTGCCTTTCTAACAAGACTCCCAGAAACCCAAGGATCCAATCAACATCCTAGAAATTAAATCCCATACCCACATAGTCACATAAGCATGTTATCAATCAAGCACATAGCATATGATACTACATCTAAGTCTCTATCAAGCGAGACAAACCCATTGTGATACTAATCACTTCCCACGTACCCAAAGTATTCGAACCCGGTACGCTCTGATACCAAGTTGTAACGCCCTCAAAATAACAACATTAAACCCATCGATAAAGACATGCATTGATATGTAAAAGTTCCACACTCTTTCATTTATCAGAATTCCATTACAAAAAGTATTACATGTTAACGACAAAAGCAAATGCCCTAAAGGCTTACAGCTTTCCAAGTTAACACTTAGTTACAACAAAAGAGTACTAACTCATTTACACATTAAGCCCTTGGCTTGAATTTACATGTAATACATCAAAAATAAAGCGACAAAGTGTGTCCGCCTCTAGCCTCCCAAGCTATGTCCTTGGAGGTGGCATGCTACCTGTACCTGAAAATGATATTCCCATATAGGGTGAGCCACAGCCCAGTAGAAATACACTAAACCAAATATGAACAATGACTAAAAGATTAGCAGTTGATAGATGGTCAACACTGATACCTTCCCTTATCACATATTACATTTTCATGATATACAAGTTCATATTACAACTCATTTTCCAATTCCTTTTCAATTCTCAAATTACATCCATGGCTCAGAACCTGGCCAAACAACTCATATGAGACAATAACTCATATCAAACACTTCCCATTTCATATTAGATAAGCATACTAGCTATATCACACAACAACAGATAAGCATACAAGCTATATCATCACTTCCACAGATATGCATATGAGCACTATCACACTTCCAATGACAAGCATATGAGCTCTGTCAACACATTAATAGATAAGCATATGAGCTCTATCTATGGAGTCCATCCCCTATCTCCTCCCAACACATCCGGTTTAGAGGTCCATCCCCTATCTTCCCCTAAACCGTGGAGTACATCCCCTATCTCCTCCAACACAACACAATGCATATAAACAACAATTATACACATCATCATACAATACATAAATTTAATGTATTCTTTCAATCGTCAATCTCAATGACACATTCCAGTGATTAGTTACAGTTTGCCTAATCATCATGCATTGTCTACAACAATCTCGACTATCCTCCACCGATAGCCCAAAGCAGTTATTTCTATACAGAAAATAATTGCAACAATGGATATATAATCAACATTTCAACTAGGTGAGTGATAAATAATCCAACTACACCCTCTAACCCCTTCCCTTTTCATTTTCCACATTCTCAATTCAATTCCCCATTTCCAACAATTAATTATACAAATTAATCAATTAATGTAATTAGGGCATTTTCCATAATTAACATTACAACCCTTAGGTTCCATTTTCATTAATGTTTCAACATTAATCCCACTTTCCATGCCAAACATACATTTAGGTCTTATGTAAATAAAAACCCCAACTTTTGTAAAATTTACGCAAAGGCCCCAAACTTTCACAAAATTACCAAACCTTCCCCAACATCTCAAAATACTAAAATTTAAAGACAAAGCTCATAGTAAGGAGTAGGTTATCCCTACCTCGAAGTTAGAGCTCGGATGGAGAAGAGACCAAAACCAAAATGCTCCAAAGACCGAGATTTTCAGATTAAAACGACGCCCTCGACGATCAACACAACTTTTACAAAGGCCGAAGAGAAGAAAGACACTCTAACTAGATCAAACCCTAGAGAGAAGGGAGTATCTAGAGAGAGAGGCTCTCAAAAAGGTTTTTAGAAAAAGTAGGAGAGAGAAAGAAAAGCAAAAAGTGATTTGAAATCACCCAGCGGATAACTCATATACGTATGACCCGCTCGAGCGGAGAACACGACGCTCGAGCGCCAAGAACAAAACTCTGGACACGCTCGAGCGCAATAAGGCCCGCTCGAGCGCCAAGACACAAGAATAAAGTACATCCGCTCGAGCGCGAAAACCAGTCCGCTCGAGCGTAGATTTCCCCCTCCCAGAACTTATACTCTGGAAGCACTACCCGCTCGAGCGCCCACCGACCCGCTCGAGCGCCACCGCTCGAGCGTAAACAAACCCGCTCGAGCGCAAAAATCACATCTGCAGAAGTTTTGCAGAGACACGAAATACTGGGAGTGTGCAATCCCCGCTCGAGCGCCAGAACACCCGCTCGAGCGCTGGACTAGAAACCAAACTCCGCTCGAGCGTAGAATGACCCGCTCGAGCGTAACACCAAAAACCTGGGCAACAAGGATAAAGACCAAGGCTTAACCCACCTGTAACAACTCTCCCCAAAACATCCTAAAACTCAATCAAGTGGAATTTAAGGACGACAACAAGACAGATACCACTACCAACTTCACGGAACCGAGTCCGGAATACAACAGAACAGTAAAAGGGAAAACCGGGATCGCTATGGAAGAAGGTTTAATTGAACACCCAGAAGGTGGAGAACAAATAGAAGATGTAGGACGCAAGTATTTTCACAAATATGTGTCGAGGTCATTTTTCCAATCATCAAGTCCTAATAAATTGTTATTCATAATCCATGACCTCATCAATGATTTGGCTCAAGCAATTATAGGGGACATCTATTTTAGGTTGGAGAATAATTTAGAGGGTGGCAAGTAGAAGAAAATTTCAGACAAAACTCGACATTCATCTTATGTTGCTAGTGAATATGATGGAATCAAAAAAATTCAAAGCTTTCGATGATGCCAGATGCTTACGAACCTTCTTAGAGTTTTTGCCGCATAGTTGCAACTACATAACGAGGTACTTACTTCATGATTTGTTGCTAGTGTTAATGTGCTTACTTGAATTGCGTTTGTGTAGTTTTTGAATAGATGAACTACCAGATTCTATTGGAGATCTAAAGCATCTACGGTATCTCGATGTATCCCATTCTCGGATTAGAAAATTACTTGACTCGGTAATGACTCTACAATTTACAAGTCTTGTTTTTGAAATCTTGTCATCAACTTGAGAAGTTGACTCTAAACATGGGAAACCTGGTGAACCTACACCATTTTGATATGACCGTGCAAACATTTGATCATTAGAAGAGATGCTGCTATAGATAGGTAAATTAACAAAGCTACAAACATTGTCAAATTTTATCGTGGGTAAAGGTAGTGTGAGTAGAATAGGAGAGTTAAAAAACTTATCACACATTCATGGGGCAATACACATATCAAAACTGGAGAATATAAGTTTTGCTAAGGATGTAAGGGACAATTTAATATCTAAGGAGAAGTTAAAAGAGTTATCACTAGAATGGGATGTCTCTCATAATCCATAGAATGACAAAATTGAGATCGATGTGCTTGACATGATAAGACCTCACAATTTGTTAGAACGACTTACCATCTGTTGGTAATTCTAGATTATCTAAACGGGTGGGAGATGCTTCGTTCTCTGAAATAGTGTCTATGTGATTAGAATATTGTAAATATTGCACATCTTTGCCACTGCTTGGATAACTGACCTCAGTTAAAGACCTTTACATTGAAGGAATGAGTGCAATAAAGCGCCTCGGATGTGAGTTCTATGGGCAGTAATGTAGTGTCAAACTTTTCCTCTCTCTAGAGAGATTGAGCTTTGTGAATATGCCAAAATGTGGGAGGATTGGTCTACTTTTGAAATCGAGCGAGTTTAGCTGTTCAGTCAGCTCAGTGAGCTTTCCATTATATCATGTACGAGACTCAAAGGAAGATTACCCAATTATCTTCCTTGTTTAAAATCTCTTAAAATTGAAAGATGTCCCGAACTTGTTGGAAGATTACCCAATGATCTTCCTCGTGGTAAATCTCTTGATATTAATCGTTGCTCACAATTGTTGATTGATGCTTCAAGACTTGTTTTTCCATCACTCATGTCATTGTTTATGAGTCATGTCATGCTCCCAAGCCTTCCAGCACTCTTAGAGATGAAGAACAAGCTTGACCTTGATTCCTTCACCTTGGATATTAGCTTTGTTACAGTTCCTGATTTCTTTTACTATCCAAGCATAGCTGATGAAGTGTTACTAGATAATACAACGTCTAAGAACCTGACTTCAATAACTGCTTTGGACATTTCTTGTGTTGAAAATCTGGTGTTCCTACCTTCATGGTTTACTCAAGGTTTAATGGGACTCGAGAAATTAGACATTAGTAACTGCAAAGAATTCATGATGCTGTGGGAGAATAATGTGAGACTGAAACATTGTCTCCACTACCTTTGGCATTTGAAGATTTATGGTTGTGACAAATTCATTTGCTTTTTTAAAAAAGAGTAAGAAAAAAAAAGAAGGTGGTTGGAAAAAGGAGCAACATGAGGGGTTTCTTGCATGACAAGACTCGAGTATTTAAATATTAGTAATTGTGGAGTGCTGGAGAAACTGCTACATGATTTGCACACCTACACATCTTTTGGGGTGCTTAAAATGGATAATTGTAAAAGTCTTGTCTCTTTTCCAAAGAAAGGTTTGCCACCTATGCTTGTGATTGATACTTGCAATGCTTTGGAGTCCCTACTTGAGTTGATGACACTGAATAATCTCCAAGTGTTGTGGGTTTCTGAATGTGCAAAGCTTACATATTTAACACCAAGAGGTGGGCTACCGTCCATGCTAAATCAACTTTGGATTGAGGTTTGCAGAAAATTAGAGTCACTTTTTGCTGATGAAGGGATCAAAATGGACGGTCCATCTCTTGAATCTATTCGTATCCAATATTGTGAGAGGCTCAAATCTTTACCCAATGCCAATAATCTTAGAAATCTCGGTCAATTGGAGATAAGATCATGTTATAATCTGGAGTCCCTGTCACTTGGTGCTCTTGACGAGAACAACAACAACATAAACCAACTCACTTCGCTTTAAGATTTGTGTTTACAGAATTGCAGAGCAGGAATGGTCTCATACTTTGTCAAGGAAGGGAGTTTCCCACCAACATCACTTCACTTGAAATTGGAAATACCATAGTGGTCGTCGGTCAACTGCTTCCACCTCCATCTCTATTAGAGTGGGGTTTGCACAAACTCTCTTCTCTTACCACACTCGTACTTGAAGGCCCAGGTTGGCCATGGGGAGAAGAAGGGATGTTCCTGCCCACCTCTCTCATCAAATTGATGATCTTCAACTTTCCAAATCTGGAAAGACTCTCTTATGAGGAGTTTCAAAACCTCACCTCTAATCCAATACTGAAACAGAAGTGTGAAAAGGGGAAAGGCCAATATTGGCCCATCATGCAATACATGCCTTATGTATTGTATATATATACGCAGCCAACTGTAGGCACAAATAAATATTTGTCATACCATTTTTTTTGTTTGTTTATTTCTCCATACTGACATCATCTCATATCTTTATTATAACAGAGGGTTTTCTTTTTCTTTTTTTTTTCTTCTTCTTTTTGGAACTTTAACACAATTGAGGGTTCCAATTTGTTGTGAATGACGGAATTCAAGTACATTGATTGAACACATGAGGAAGCCCTATAATATTCCAATAGGAAACAGAGAAGAAAAAATAGGGCAAACTAAGCTTCAGTAATGGAAAGATGCAAGGAAGTAGCACAGAAGAAGAAGATTTCAGAGAAAAGAAAATAGCATAACATAGGAGAGAGAATTAAGGGGAGGGGGGGACCTTCATTACAATCATATATCCCTCCGATACAACCCTAACAAAAAAAGCTTTATACCCTCTTTGGATAAAAGTTAACTAATCTTTTAACTACTTTGCTAACTAACTCTATAACTTCAGCTCAAACTAGACTCATTCAGCCGCTTGGATTGTGTATATATTTTATCTATTAAAAAGTGAATATATAACTATATTCCAAAATTATATTTTTCTACTTGTAATATATTTGTTAAAATATGAATTTTTGTTAGAGATTGATGTCAACTACATTTTGTCTTTGTTAAGTATAAATAAATATTATGGTCTTTGTTAGAGATTGATGTCAACTACACATTTTCTTAGTTTAGTGACATTTAAAAGTGCCACAAAACTATTGGTTTAATGACATTTTTTAGTCTTGTGAAATTTTAAACAAGTGCCATTTGTATCCGGGCCACGGTAGATACTTGCAAGTGCCACTACACCATCATGGCTAAAAACTTTCAATGACATTTTGATGTCATGGTAGATATTATTTGTGGCACTATCAAACGCCATTAAAAAAAGAGTTAGTGACACGTATAAGTGTCATTACACCATCAAGACTAAAACCTTTCAGTGACACTTTAATGTCATGGTAGGCACTATTCGTGACACTATCAAGTGCCATTCGTGACGATAATTCGTTGTAGAACAATTTGATCCGCTGTTGCGGAGACTCGAACCGCCAACCTCCCGCACCATAAACCTTATACACCATACTCTTCCCACTACACCTCTATAGCACCACATGATTATATATGCAACATATATTATTTATATAGTACATACATCCATATTACTATAAAAGTATATGTATAAACATAATTATTTTATTGAACATAATTTATGTAAAATAAACTATTTACTAGCAAAATAAAAAAAGACCACTTTTGGCGACTAAAAATATTTTTTAGTCGCCAATTCTAAACTTTTGGCTACTAATTGTTTTTTAGTTGCTAAAAAACTTAACTTTTGTAGACCAAAATCAGATTTGGTCGCCAAAGATGCACTTTCAACTATCAAAATTTTGGTCGCCAAAAAATTTAATTCCCGCCTTAGGATTTTAGTTCTCCCACGCTAAAAATGACCACTTTTGGCGACTAAACTTATTTTTTAGCCGCCAATTGTAGCCAAAGCTTTACTTTGGTAGCCAAAAGTATGGTGTCACTAAAAAAAATGTCTATCTCAGTTGGTGTCACTAAAACACATTTTGGCGACTAAACTAAAAAAATGACCACTAGTATGGTGTCACTAAAATGTGTTTTTGTTGTAGTGAATCGAAAGTACTATAGTTTTATTTCTTTAAGATTTGTATGTTTGAGAGGTTCTATCTCAATTGGGAGCGAGTTTCTCATAGGTTTTGTAACACCCCAAAAATGCAAATTATAATTATCTGAATTATCCATGTGTTAATTGTGGATTATATGATTTAATTTGTGTATATCTATCCAAATTGGGAAATTATTTGTTGAGAATACAACTTTGGAACTGAAATTGACGACTATAATGGGTTTAGAAACTGAAATTGGGTACATGGATATGCTAATGGGAGTTTTTAGAGCCATTTGGGAAATTTAATTGAAAATTGATTCAGTTTACTGAAATTGCCTGTGATTGAATTAAACCTATCTGATTCGCTAATTTTAACAAGTTAGAATTAAATAATTGGATAGGAATTAGAGCCTAATTCATCTTAGTATAATTTAATTTGGTGTAATTAAGATCATGAGATGATGAGATTAATTTAATTTGAATCAAACTGATTTTAATCTATTTAGTTTAATTAATTTAAGTCTTGTGCATTATACCCATTAATTGAATATAAGAGAAGTGTAGTGGCTTTCTTGCATTTTGTTAGTCACCCACATAGAGAGAGTAGAGAGAGGGAGACTTTGAGAGTTAGAACTCAAGAAGAGAAGTAGCGGAAGAACATTGAAGCTAAGTTCAATTCATCAACTTAAGGTAAGACTACCATTTTAATTTCTTGAAATTGAATTTTCTATGCTCATCACCTTTAAAGATATAAGGTTAATTAGGATGAATTCATCATTAATTGGGAGTTTATGGTGGTAATTCACCAATTAGAACATGCAAGTTAAACTAGAAAAGACATTGTAGGAATTGACTTGAATTAGCATCATGCATGGCTTAATTCTTGTACAATTATGATCATACTCTCAATTTCTTGCATATGTACAGGAGTGAAGAACTTGGATTCAATTTGCAAGCCTTATGAGTGTATATGTATATTTCAATACTTGGTGTGAAATTGGAAATGAGGAATTATGACCATATAAATGAAGATTGGATGAGTTACTTCTTAAAGCTTAGCATGCATGGCATAATGTCATGAAATTCATGTTTGTAGATCATGTTTTCTTGCATGATCATCATTTTTGGGGAGGAAACTCCGTAGATTTGAAAAATAGAACTCTTATATGCATGTTTATGCTTTTTACCAACTTAATTTTCGGACTGGTTTTTCACCCAAACCGCTCGAGCAGCCTGGGCCACCGCACGAGCGGCCAAACAGGGCAGATTTTTCAATTTTGTTTTCTTTTCGTTTTATGATTTCTAGGCCTTCATTTACATGATTTTCACATGTCATACACATCCATATGCATATTATAAGCACAAAAGAAATTAAAGAAAGAATAGAAACAACCGAACGAACAAGTAACATATTAACTAAAGAAGGTTAAGAATCGACTGATTGACTCAAATGTATATTGAGAAATTGTGCTATGAATATTTGTGTTTGTAACGGGTATTGGAAAGCCACTGTGAGTAACATTTTTGTAAAGATATGTTGATATGAACTGTACTTGAAATGTTATATGAAATGCTATATGTAGACACCCCATTTTGACCGGCCCTAAGACTTGGGCGCTTTCTTTTGACCACCCCATGATGAAAATTGGAATATGCCATTGTATGAATTTCTCAGCAAAGAATTCAAATTGAAACTTTAATCTCAAACCTCACCCATTTTGGCCAAATTTGTAATTTGTAGTATTTTATAATATTTTATAATTTGGTGTGTGTACATGATTTTAGGTGTTTTTATCAAAACCAAAAACAAAAACAAAAAAAGAAAAAGAAGAAATACAAAAAATAGTATGGTCAGGAGAATATCCTGTTTTTGGGTAGAATGATTATGTTTTATGAGTGGGTGGAGAATATTATATTTTTAGAAAAAAAAAAAAGAGAAAGCAAAGGCTGGCTACATTTATTTTGAAAAAAAGAAAGGTAATGGTGAACATGGTGTATGGCCAAGATGGCCAAGATGATAATGTTTGTTTTGGTAGAAAGAGAATATTTGTAGAAAGAGAATAGGTGTTCATGTGAGTGGGGTCATGGGTGATATTGTTTTGTTTAGAGAGAAAATGTTGTAGAGAGAGAGAAGGTGACAAAAAAATAATAAAAGAGAGAAAACAAAAGCTGAGGGGGGACGGACACAGAGGGATATATAGACACTACACCCACTCAAAGGCAAAAAAAGGAGAGTTTTGGTTCAGCTGGGGCATGGGGAGGAGAAAAGATAATAATAAAAAAATACACAACTCTCTCTCTCTTCATAATGCTCGGCAGTGGGGGGGTTTTTAGAGGAAAAAAAAAAAGATATACACACACGACAGACCTCTCTCTCTGGGAGGCAACCCAGCAACACCCACTCGAGCTTGCTCTCGGAATGACTAAACCAACCTCTCTCTCTCTCGGCAGTTTGGGTTAGGGAGAAGGAGACACAGATACACCATTGGAGCTACACACACATAGGCACGATTTGAGCTACAAACACAGCCATGGGTTGAAACGGAGGGCTCTGACTTTCTTTTTCTCTTTCTTTCACTCTCGGTTGGGAGAGAGAAGACACTCAAACACACCACCAAAAACTCTAATCAACAACACAAAGCTCATACACACAGCATATACACACACTGATACAGACATCCATCACACACCACACCACCACAGCCATCACACACCACACCACCGCTGCCATCACCATTCGCACACTGATACACAGACCTGGTATCAACCTCTCTCTCTCTCTCTAACAGAGCTCTCTCAGCACCTCTCTCTCTTGGTAGCTTTGACAAAAAATACACACACTGAGATACACAACTCACTCTCCATTCACACAGCCCACATACACACTAATAGACACACACAACACACAAAGGCACACCCATGCACACGGGCACACACCCAGCACACACACACCATTGACACAGACCACACACTCACACAACGCATGCACACGACACACACACAAACCATACACACACAGACCATGCACATACATACAAACAGAGACATGGGCTGATTCTCTCTCTCTTCTAAGTGCCATGGGCAGATCTCCTTGCTGTGAGAAAAGAACATACAAACAAAGGAGCATGGACCAAAGAAGAAGATGAACGCCTCATCAACGACAACAAAGCTTTGCGGTTTCTATAACAAAAGGTTATCGCCACCTAACTCAACAGCTCCATTCTCTGCCACCACTACGCCGTCGTTGCAGCTTCCAGGCACTGTCGCTACCTCTATCCAGTGTCACAACCCAAGCTGGTACTCACCATCATGTGCTTCACGTCATTTTAACGATGCAGTCCCTCAGACATCCAGACAACTACTTTAGCAACAAAACAGACCCAACGAAGAACAAGAAGCGGCCAGACTTCGTGATGGACCCGCAGTGAATTGCTCGTGGGTCATGGCCACTGCCCCTATCTCCGATCATAATGAGAAGTGTGACGTGTCGCTGGTGATATCGTGTGTTGCTGGTGCATTGCTGTGGTGTAGACATTATAGCGATCCCGGTTTTCCCTCAATTGATTATAGAATTCCGGACTTGGGTTCCATGGTGTTGGTTGTTATTATGTCTTGTTTCCGTCCTTCGATTCTTTATATATGAGTTTTAGGATGTGTTGGGCAGGTTTGTTACAGGTTGGTTGTGTTTGGGAACAAATGGTTGCTGCCCAGATTTTAGTGTCTTCGCTCGAGCGAGACTTTTGTCGCTCGAGCGAGCTCTATGTTTTTGTTCCTTCGCTCGAGCCAGGGTTCCTTTGCTCGAGCGAGAGTTGAGTTTTGTGTCTGGTGGCTTGAGCGAGAAGTCTTGCGCTCGAGCCTGTGTTTGCGTCTGGTTCTGGACCTGAGAGTTGCATTTCTTGGCTCGAGCGAGATTTCCTTCGCTCGAGCGAGCGAGATCTATGTTTTGGGTTTCTTCGCTCGAGCGAGCTTTTTTTCGCTCGAGCGTGCTCCTGGTTGCAGACCTGAAGCTTCGAATTGTTGGCTCGAGCGAGGCTTTCTATGCTCGAGCGAGTATCCTTTATGTCTGGTCGCTCGAGCGACCACTCCTTCGCTCGAAGTAGCCTGGTGTATTTCAGTTGACAGCAGCGGGATTACACTTCACTTTTTCATCTCCTTTTTCTCTAAAACCCTAGATTCGTCCTCTCTCTCTCTATACACCTTCTCTCTAAGGTTTCATCTATTTTTAGTGATCTTTTACCCTAATCTCTTTGTAAGAAAGATAGAGGGTCGCGAGAGCTTCACTTTAATTTGAAATTTTATGGATTTGGAGCACTTCGAGTTTGCATCATCTTCTTCTTTGGCCTCTCCATTTTGAGGTAGGGATACCCTACTCCATCTTATGAGTTTTGTCATAAATTTTGGTCATTTTGATTAGTTGGTGTTGTTGGGTGATTTTGGGAAAAGTTAGGGTTTGATTCGTAATTTATAAAAAGGGGGTTTTCAAAATGTTAAATCCCATGAGTATATGAGACCTTGGAAAATGAAATTATTGTTGTTGTATTGGTGAAATTGAACCTTTGGGTTGATATTGAGAATTAGGGGAAAATGCCCTAGTTATGTGATAAATTAATTTGAATAATTAATTTGTGGGAATATGAAATTAAGTTGGAAATTATGAAATTGGAGAATTATAAAGTTGAATGGTGGAGTTGGATAAATTAATCGCTCACCTATGAAAATGTTGATATTATATCTGTTTAATGCATTTATTCTCTGTTTAGAAATAACTGCTTTGGGCTATCGGCGGAGGATAGTCTTGATTGTTGTAGACACTGTATGTTGATTAGGGAAAATTGAAACTAATCACATTGAATATGACGATTGGAATAATATATCAAATATGTGTATTGATTGATCCTAGTATATGATGAGTGTTTATATACTTGGAATATGTGTCTTGTGTGGGAGGAGATAAGGGATGTACTCCATGGTTTGAGGGAAGATAGGGGATGGACTCTCAAACTTGTTTGGGAGGAGATAGGGAATGAACTCCATTAATACAGAAAATATGTGTATTAAATTGAAGTATTGATACAGCAAATATGTGTATCATTTGAAGTTTGAAAGTGTTTTTAATATGAGTTGTAATCTCATGTAAATTTTGAAGTATGGAAGTGTCTTTATATGAGTTATAGTCTCATTGAATTGTTTGGCCAAGTTCTGAGCCATGTTCATGAAATGATTTGGATAAGTAAAGGAAAGTGGAATGTAACATGGACTATTTGTCATGGAACTATATTGTGATATAAATCGGTTTATAAGTGTTAACCATCTATCAAATGCTATTGTTTTAGTCATTGATCATATTTGGTTTAGTATATCTCTACTGGGCTGTGGCTCACCCTATATGGGACATCATTTTCAGGTTCAGGTGATATGCAACCTCCAAGGACATAGCTTGGAAGGTTTTGGGAGTTGAAGACTCTTTTGCTTGTTTTGTTATTTTGGGTATTACATGTAACTTCAAGCCAAGGGCTTATTTGTATAAGAGTTAGTACTCTCTTTTTGTAACCAAGTGTTGGCTTGGAAAGTTGTAAGCCTATAGGGCATTTACTTTTGTTGTCAACATGTAATACTTTTGTAATGAATACTCTGATGAATAGAAATATGCTTTAATCTCTTATGTCTATGCATGTCAAGAATGTGGGTTTATATGTATTATTTTGAGGGCGTTACAGACATTGGGGCGTTGCCGGTGTTGTTCTGGTGGAGGTTTGTAACTGGGTGTGTGCTTCATGCATGCTCATGCATGCGTGATTCAATTTGTTGATGCATGCTCATGCATGTGTGGGTTATTATTTGAAAGGAGAAGGAGAAGAAGCATGTGGGTCTAGTTAGACTGCCGCGGGTTTAGTTTTTATTGGTTTACGGTTTACATGGGCTGAAGTTTGTGCATACTATAATATATGCTGTGGAGTTGCAAAAGGGGTGAATGGACCCACGGTAATTTTGTTAAAACATGGGCTGGTATTGAGTTTGCTAAGTGAATGTACATGGGCTGGTTATATGAATTTGGGCAAATTCTTTGCCAGTGCCACGTGTTGGAATTATAAAATCATTTGAGATCATGCGTTGATGTTGATGAGGTAAGGCCCTCCATTGAAGATGAGTACATGGGGTGGATTGGATTAAAGACACACAGATCTTTGATAATTGATGAGTGGTCGGGGGTTTTAAAAATTTTATTTTGATTTTGAGTGTTTTGCGAGATTTTATTTTATTTTATTATTATTCTCTCCTCTCTCCCTCATTTGGATTTGTAATATTAAAGTGTTGTAATAATCCCCCACCCCGTTTCTTTCTATCCCATTCTTTAATCGCTTTCCCTAACTGTACATATGTATATATCTGACATGCCATGCATATCCATGCTTTGCATCCATGTTTCATGCATCTTGATTTGGCTAAGTTTGCATTTGTGGATTTAATCAATTCTTATGTGATTATATGCGCTACCTCATGTTCTTGAGATGATTCACATGCCATGTTTTAGAAGCCGAATCTTTAGTTGTATCTCATGAGTGAATTGCATTAGGATTCTGTATATAAGATCATACATATTTTACTAACTTTGTTTTGTAGCTGTTCGAGGGACGTCGGTCAATCTGTGAGTTTTTATGCTTTAGCATCCCATTTGTGTGTGTTTTTCTTACTATGTGTTAGCATTCTACCATGAGGCTACTTGCTTAATTGATATAATATGTTTGAATACCTGTGGATGAAGGCTTGTTGCTTGAATTGGAATGATTCGATGAATGTACATTTAAGCCCACTTTGTGTTGGCAAATTCACAAACTTTAAGCCCATTTGAAGTGGCAAATTCAAACTCTTTTCGACAAACAAACATGAGATTGAATTGTTCAAATTTGAGCAAACTAGTCTATACTTGTATGCTTCACATAGTAAATTTTAGGATTTACTAAAATGATCAGAACATGAACATATAAATAAAATAAAATTCATATCATGGTTTATTAGAGGCCGATCTTTTGATTGGGTGAGCGGGGGTGCTCATTATTGACCTTCCCCTCTCATACTTAAGGTTCCGAGCCAAGCATCCTTGGTTACGACGAACAGTGGCCTTGGCACGAGTCATGGGTTTCCTAATTTCCCAAAAATATTAGGTGGCGACTCTGAGATCTGATGATGCAGTCTATTTTTGACAAAATTGCAATAAAATGGATTTTCAATAAAAGTTGCCAAATCTGGACTCTCATCTACGTTTCACATTGCACTCGTAAGACTAGATCAAAGAGATCTCGGGGGTCCGAACTGTTTAACGCGCGCGGGTACCTCCCGGGCATGTTACACTATATGATATGATATGTTTCTGAAATGTGATTTTGATTCTGTGAACGAATATCCGGTTTGCAAATCTAGTGTGGTATCCAAGGATAGTCCCAAGTCATGGAGGACGGCACCTTAGTGCGGGTCCATGACATACATGCGATTACGAGATCTCGTTAGCCACGCCATTATGGTGTTATGTGTTTAATCAGTATCCGGAACTGATTACTCTAGTCGGAAGATGATATGTGATGTGTTCCTTTGGATATAACATTATTATGTTCTGTTATGAGACTGATATGATAGATATGTATGATCGATTTTCTATATATGATATGACTTGGAATTCGTTCACTAACCCTTTTACTTTAATGTTATTCACATGGCTTTAGCTCACTGTGTATATATATATATATATATAGGTGAGCATTTTGGAGGGCAAGACTAGAAGGAGTCTATAGCTGAGTTACTGTTTTGAAGCCTACCGAGTTGTTTTGTGTGCCTCTGAGTTGGGGCTAGGCCTGGAAGGCTGTTGTCAAGCTTTTGATCGTGAAGTAAACTTTCGTTATGTGCATACGTTGTGTATTAAATGTTAAGTTACAAGTTATGTATTGAATGTGGGTAAATTAATGTTTTTGCATGATTAATGTTTGTTCATATAGATGCACAACTCATTGTACTATTGGTGTATTTTTGTATATTACTTTCGCAAGCCCCGATTATTTTTATTGTACAAGAAGGCCTTTGGTAATCCAAGGATTACTGGCCGGTTATGATACCAAACTTTTAGGGGCGGATTTGAGTTGTGACAGGTTTCCTACTTAGGAGCATGGAATCGCGTTTCTTAGTAAAAAAACATCATCGAATTAGGAGTCTCCTACTACTAAGGTCTGGTTAACTCAAATTGATCAGCTTGTGTCTTCAACTATATCTTCACGTCAACTCTCAAAATTCTAATTTACAGCTTCTATTTTTTGCCTATATCAACACACAACAATGTTTTTACGTTCACTCTTTTTCTTTTCCTTTCATATATTTCCTTTCCCTTTCTATCTATATACCTCTACGGAATGGATGAATTTTATTCTATTTTTTATTTTATCTTCACCCTGACTCTACTACAAACATGCAGTTGTGGCTTTGAATACTACATTCTTTTTGTTATTCAACTTGTAAAAGTGTATTTTCTATATTGTCCCAGTGTTGTGTGTAAAAATTTAGAAAAAGATTTGTGGACAATTTAAATAGTGAAATCCCACTGACTATTGTTATTACCTCTTTGTTATCCAGAGCTTTGTTGTTATGGAAACAAACTTTAGGATGTATTCATACTCATTGTCTAAACTGCATTGTGAGATTTTCTGCCTCTTTTCAAGGTACGACAGAAATATGCTTGATAAAGACTTTGGCTGCTCTGATTTAACTTAAAGCTTCTTGGCTTTGGAGAGAACTACAATTTTGAATGCAATGGGTTGCTATGTTTTGAGTTTACAATGAGGTTTTTAATTTTTTTAAAAATTGTTTTTAATGTATTGATTTACTTCTGTCTAGTTGTTAGCACCTTCTACTTGAAGGCTGCAAACTTGGCATTGGAAACACCTTGCGCCAATGTCCAGCCAAGGCAATGGCATGATGGTGGCATGCCAAAACAGCAAGGTGAAAAGTTGGCTAAGTGCTGGGGCAGCAGCACACAACCCTTGGCCAAAGTATGGGCAGCAGTTGCACAAATGCAAGGCATTAACATGACCCGAATGTGGCTGCAGCATACTTGGGGGTTCAAAGCAATCAGTAGGCAAAACTTGGTCAAGACAACCAAATTCGTGGCTGACTTGATGAGGCAAACAACACAGCAGTTATTGGCAGTTATGCTTGTCTGTTGGCAGCAGTTACCCTTGTTGGGCAGAGACAAGGCAAGGCTGGAAATCAGGAACCAAGGCTGGAAGATAGCAGCAGTTAATAGTAGTTATGTCCCAGAAATGTTCCTAAGTCCCTAGGCAGTTAGGGGTGTCAACTGCCATGCCACTTGGCATGCTTTCCTTGTAATGCTGGTTGTAAGTTTGTAACTGATTGTAAGCCTATTTTAGGCATAGCCATGGAACTCGAAAATTAACTAAGTGTTTGTAAGAGTTACCATAGGCCTCCTTTGTATTGTTGGTGCAATTAATAAAGGTTGGGAATTTTCCTGTAATCTCTTGCTGCCTATTCTCTTATTTGTTATAACACTTTGTGTGTGTGTGTGTATTCATAATTGGCTGAGACTAAGTGTCCCACTTGGTGCCATTATAGGTTGGAAATTTGAAACAAAAATTGACCCTGTAACACTAGTCATGGTGAAAGCTCTTGTAAGTAATGAAGGAGTAAGAGATAAATCAAGTATTGCTAGAAAGGAAATTTTATTTAATATCACGTTGTATTTTTATACCATTCTCCATGCATGCTAAACTACATTTGACAGTTTCGAAGCGAACTAATCTCGTCAAAATCCATGTGGGCAATCTGTTGCAATTAGAGGGATTCAGGCTTGATGAAAGGGAAGTTGAGAAGTCACCTACCCTACTTGGAGTATTATTTAGAATTCAAATCCAAGGCAAATTTTCAAAAAAATATATGACACTATTTGAAATTGGTACACCGCATAGAGTTTTTGTGTTTGTTTGTTTAAATTTGCATGTTGTTCTGTTTAGACTTGTTGTGAAGTGGGTGATGAAATGATTCTCTTGTCTAAGAAGAAAACAGAAGGGGAAGTTCATCTAATAGTAACAAATGGTTCTCTTGTCTTTGATAAAATTTGTTTCTTTTCCAGATTATGGGGTTGACCTAAGACCGAAGCATCTTAGCAAACACTAGAGAGAAATCCCTAGTTACTTAGCCACTACAAAAATATTTTGGCAAACTCCAGAACATGAAATATTAAAAAATGTTTCGAATGAGAGACTTTTCTTTAGATATATTTATTCTACTAGATCATAGGACATTTAAAAAATAGTCAATTACACTTTACTAGCTTGGTGCCACGTTAGGAAGTCATTGCTCATAGTTTGTACTTCCTTAAATGCTATTCATCAATGAAGGGATAAGTTTGTCATCAATGTAGGGTAGAATATCAGCTTCTAGGTTGCCTTGTCTATGAAATTACAAAAGAAAACTTGTATAATGCTTTAAAAAATGGCATTATGGCAGAACATGCAAGTATCAAGTCCTAGTTGTCTGTACCTTTATCTTATCTTTTGAGACCAAAATTTATCTTAGCTACTCTATTAAGTATCAACTTTATCTTATCTTTTGTGTTCATGTATATTTCTTCAAACATCTTATCAACTTATGGATTTGTTTTCTTATCTTGCAGTAAGTCTTTGCATGAGAATATGGCGGTTTGTTATGGAAAGCCTAAAAAAAGATCACAGTGATAGCAGAAAAGCTCGTCCACATCTGAGAATTCCTTTGTCATCAAAGGCAATAGATTCTGTGTGCAATCTGCAAGAAAGGATTTGAAGAGGAGAAAGAAAGGAAAAGGAAAGAAAGGAGAGATGAAATAAATTGTACGAACTTGCTTTTTGTCTGTTTATCCTGGTAGGATGGGCTTTTAATAAAGCTCTTTTAGCTTGAGTAGTAACCCATTGTTTGGAGGAGTATTTGGAATGCAAAGTCTCTTTTGGAGGTTGCGCTGCGTTGGCTTATTGGAAATGGCAGGTCTATGAAGATTTCGAAAGATAGATGAATTTCATGGCCTTACTCTTACAAAGCTATTTGTGTTTCCAAAGTCCTCCATGCCGATGCTAAGGCTTTCTCATGACATACTAGTTTGGCACTACACTAAAAGTGGCCTTTTTTTTATGTTAAGTTGGCATATCATTTGGAGATGGATTTGTGAAGTGGAGAAACACCAGTCAGTTCAGATGGTGGGAGTTTTGAAAGGGCGTTTTCAAGGAAGATTTGGTAGCTGAAGATTCTAAATAAAGTGAAAATATTCTCATGGAAAACATGTTCGAATATCTTTCCTGTTCAATCAAAGTTGAGGAGGTGCAAAGTAATTCAATTTGATGACTTCACTATTTCCCTTCCACTGCACAAGTTTGGTCTTTAAGCTCTCTTTACTCTATTCCCCATATAGGCTCGGCTCAAAATTTTCTTTTCCTGATTCAGGAGTTTAGCCAACAAATGGATGTGTCGCGTTTGCGATTATTGTTTTTCATTTGCTGAAGGATTTTGGACAATCACAATGATTGCGTTTTAACTAGAAGGGTCAATCAGCAGAGGATGTTGCTAGGTACATCGTTGATTACTTACAACACAGCTCAAGATCACTAATCTTGTTAAGCAAAAAGATGTTTCCAGCTGCCAGTTGGAGGGCTTTGATGGAAGGTCTGTTTAAAATCAATTTTGATAGTGCTCTTTTCTAGTTTCAGCTTGTAAAAGTGTATTTTTCTGTATTTTCTCAGTGTATTGTGAAAAAAATAATAGAAAGGAGATGTGGACAGTTTAAATAGCAAAATCTACTAACTATTGTTGTTACTACCTTTTTGTTCTCCAAGGCTTTGTCGTTGTGGAAACAAACTTTAGGATGTATTCATAATCATTGTCCAAACCGCATTGCAAGATTTTGTGCTCTTCTTAAGGTTGCCACAAATTTGCTTGAAAAGTACTATGGATGCTCTAATTTAAAATAAGGCTTCTTGTCTCTAGAGAGAACTACAAACTTTAAATGGAATGGGTTGCTATTTTACGAGTCATAGAAATGTCATGAGGTTTTTTTTTTATTGAATATATTGATTTACTTTTATGCAGGCATGGTGAAAAATCTCCTATATGATAAAGGAATAAGAGATATGTCAAGAAAATTGACAAGGAACTCCTTTCCACATACCACAATTGAAAATCCTCCCTACCACACACACCTAGGAAAGACTTCTGATCATTTAGACTTCCACGCCTTTGCAAGAAGCAAAACTTTGTTTAATATCATGTTGTGTTTTTTGATAACTAAGAAGAGGAATTCTGTTTATTGAATTAATCAAAACCAAAGCTAAGTACAAATATATAATCTAATAGAATAAATCCTAATAACCTAGAAGACTAAATTACCCTTAATGGATAATATAAAATACAATACAATTCACACCCCCCCTCAAACTGAGGATGCGAGCGTAGAAAGCATTAGAAGTTTGCCAAGAAGAAAACGAAAACGAGCGACAGTGTGAGTCTTCGTAAAAAAATCGGCCAACTAAAGAGAGGAGGGAACAAAAGGGAGGGTAATAGTGCCAGCCTGAAGATGTTCTCTGACAAAGTGACAATCTATTTTAACATGCTTAGTCCGCTCATGAAAGACTGAATTATGGGCAATCTGGACAGCACTCTGATTATCACAATACAATGGAGTCGGATCAGAAAGAGAGACACCCATATCAGAAAGAAGCGACCGAAGCCAAACGATCTCGGAAGTAGCATGAGCCATGGCACGACACTCAGCCTCAGCAGTGGAATGAGCAACAACAGACTGTTTTTTACTCTTCCAAGATATGAGAGAATCTCCGAGAAAAACACAAAGACCAGAAGTGGATTTGCGATTAAAGACGTCACCTGCCCAATCATCATCAGCATAGGCACGAAGAGTCAAGTCCGAAGAGGCAAATAACAGCAGACATTGCAATAAAGTACCACGAAAGTAGCACAAAGTATGAAGTAACGCAGCCCAGTGTGTGGAACGAGGAGCATAAGCAAATTGACTGAGAATATGCATAGCATAAGAGATATCCGGACGAGTAACAATGAGATAAACAAGGCACCCAACCAACTCGCGATACAAAGTGGGATCCTTAAGAGGAACGCCATCAGAAGCAGAAAACTTAGCATGCAACTCAATAGAAGTGTCGACAATTTTGTCATTAGTGAAATTGGCACGAGAAAGAATATCACAGGCATATTTAGTTTGAGAAAGAAGATACCCAGTAAGAGAAGTAGCAACCTCAATACCAAGAAAATATCGAAGAGACCCCAAATCCTTCATCTCGAACTCCTGAAACAACTGATGCTTAACCTCCTCAATAGTACTATAATCAGAGCTAGTGATGATGATATCATCCACATACAAGAGAAGGAGAACAAGGCCAACAGAAGTGCGCCGAACAAATAAAGCACAATCATGATGACTAGGGTGAAAACCAAGCTGAAGTGCAACAGAGTGAAATCGCTCATAACAAGCACGAGGAGATTGCTTGAGACCATATAGGGCACGACGAAGACGACAAACAACACCATGAGGGTGAGAAAGACCCGGTGAAGGACGCATATACACTTCTTCAGCAAGATGCTCATTCAGAAAGGTGTTTTTGACATCAAGTTAAACCAAGGCCATTGATGGGCAGCGACAACAGAAATAAGAGTGTGAACAGTAGTCATCTTGGCAACGGGGGCAAAAGTCTCATCGTAATCAATCCCATACTCCTGAGAAAAGACCTGGGCAACCAAACGAGCTTTGTATCATTCCAAAGAACGATCAGAAAGGGTTTTGACCTTATACACCCATTTATAGCCTACAACATTCTTGCCAGCAGGAAATGGAACGAAATCCCAAGTCTGAGTGTTAGCCAAAGCAGTTAACTCGTCACTCATGGTAGTAGTCCAATTGGGATCATGACAAGCTTTCTTGTAGAACCTAGGCTCAAAATAAGTATGAAGACAATAAAGAAAAGACAAATAGGAAAGGGAAAAACATGTATTACCAAAACCATACCAATTCAGAGGATGACGGTCTCGGTTTGGAAAGCGATGTGCAGGAGGAACGGGATCCAAAGAAACAATTGGAGGGACAGTAGAGCTAGAGACAAGCGAGCTCAGAAGTGCTTTGTGGCGCTAATAAACAAGAAGAGGAGCAGGAGAAGTGGGAGATGGAGAGAGAGCTGGCAAGATAGTAGAAGTGCTAGTAAGAGGCAAGGTAGAGACCTCAAGATCAGAAACAAACTCATCATTCTTAAGGAAATGGGTCAACATGAACCAATTCATCCGTGGTAAGAGGAACAGGGGTGGAAGGTATAGTGTAGTAGGGTAGTTAATCCAAAAAGGTGACATGCCTAGACACATATAGCTTTTTGGCGGCAGGATTATAGCATCGATAACATTTCTGATTAATGCCATATCCTAAAAAGACACATAGGACACAACGAGAACTAAGCTTAGAGTGCGCCCATTTAGGAAGGAGCACAAAGCATGCAAAATCGAAAATACGCAAAAGAGAATAATTGGGAGTAACACCAAAAAGATGCTCATACGGAGATGAGCCGGAGAGAATAGGAGTAGTCATCTGATTGAGAAGATATGCAGCAGTGAGCACGACTTCTCCCTAAAAGAAAGAAGGGACAAAAGACGAGAGTAACAAAGAGCGAGCTGTATCAAGGAGATGGTGATGTTTGCTCTCAGCTCGACCATTTTGGGCAGGAGTGTTAGAACATGTAGACTGATGAATAGTGCTATGAGTAGCTAAAAACTCCTCAAACTCCGACAAGTAATACTCACCCCCCAAATCAGAATGGAGAACTTTAGTGGTGGTAGAAAATTGAGTGCGAATCGTGGATTGAAAATTAGAATATATTTTGTAAAAATCAGATTTTTGGGTCATCAAATACACCTACGTAAACCGACTGTAATCATCCACAAAAGACAGATAATATTGCAAACCACCCTTGGTAACTATAAGGAAGGACCCCAAACATCAGTATGAACCGATTGAAAAGAAGAAGAAGAAATAGAACTACTTTTATTAAAAGGAAGAGCAGACATTTTAGCCATTTTACAACCACAACACTCAGAAAATATCATCAATTGGAAAATTGCCTAAATGTCCAGACCAAACTAACATCCTCAAATGGTCACTCGACAGATGACCTACCCTAGAATGTCAAATATAAAATAAAGAAGACTTATCGTTTAAACAAAAAGAAGACAATGCAGTAGAAGACACTTTTAGAGGAACATGTAAGCTGTTCAAGTTATATAGTTCTCTAACTCTACGCCTGATCCCAATATGCCTATTGGATACCCGATCCTACACAACACGATGAGAAGAAGAGAAAACAACGTCAAAACCGGAATCAGATAATTGACTAATAGAAATAAGACTGAGTGAGAAGTGAGGCACATAAAATACAGGAGAAAGAGACAAATAGAAAGAGGAAATAGAACCAATAGAGTGAACAGGCATAGAAGAACCATTAGCGGTAACAATAGTGATAGAAGAAAAAGGGGAGACATAATTACTAAGGTAAGATGCAACAACGGTCATATGATGTGAACAACCTGAATAAAAAATCCACGAAGTGTGGATATTACCTGAAGAGGATGAACCAGACAAACCTAACTGAGTGGTAGTCATAGCGGAGGCTTGGGACGAAAGATTTAGATTGGCCACAATGAAAGACTTGAACTGCTCAAACATAGACTGCATATTGGAAGATGGATCATTCTCAGAAACTGGTGTAGAGAAGGCGGCAGATGAGCGAGATCCTGAAGATATCGGCTTAGAGGATGGTGGACCAGACGAACAACCCTTGGGCTGCAAAAGTTTAGGAAAAGCATGTTTCCAATGACCTTTCTGATGACAGAAGCTGTATTCATCCATAGAAACCCGAGGCTTGCGCTTACTAGTAACTTGAAATAAATGAGATGGTGGGGTAGACAAGAGTGGAGGAGTGACAAAAACTTACTGGGAGGCAGGAGCACCATGTGCCACCTTGAACCAAGTTTCTTCCGCAATAAGCTCACGGATAACACCATCAACAGAAGGCAAGGGGGACCGATGAAGAATAGCTCTCCGAAGTGGCTTAAATTGATCACGAAGGGCCATAAGAAATTGAACAAGACGTTGCTTCTCCCGATACTTGGTATAACTATCAAGTAACTGCAAATCTGATGGTTCCATTAAAGCAAGCTGATCCCAATAAGTTGTCATCTCATTGTAGAATTCCTGAATGGACTTATCTTTCTAACTAGCACTGCGAATAGACATCTCAAGTTCATACTGTTTTGCAAAGTTAGACTCAAGGTACATAGTTTTTAAATAGTCTCAAACTTGTTTAGAAGTAGAATACTTGGAAAAATTCATACCAATGGTAGTTTGAACTGAATTATGAAACCAAGTAAGAATTTGTGAATTTTCCTTAACCCATTTAGCAACATCAGCCTCAGTTTCTTTGGATTCCATAGGTTTAATAGTTACACCAATAACATAGTTCCACATGCGTTTACTCATTATAAAATTCTTCATTACATGATACCAATAAGAATAATTGATACCATCCAACTTAGTAGTGATAGCTTGCAATTTATCATCAGCTATATTGCTATACCCAAACTACGCAGTGAATTCAAAACAGGGTGAAAAGCAGCAGAGAACAGAGAGAGAGAGAGAGAGAGAGAGAGAGAGAGAGAGAGATAAACGACCTGTCAAATAGTTTGAGAAAGTAGAATAAGAAGCCACATTGTTGATGCTGCAAGCCAATCCCAAGAGCAGCAATTTTGGTCCTCGTCGTTCTCTTCCTCCTCAACTGAACCAGATAGAGATAGAGATAGGTCGAAACAAAGAGAAGATCAGTGAGATATGCAACCTAGGTCTCCGAATGAACCATAAACTAGTGATGAAGGCTTCCTAGGGTTTCGACTGAACCAGAACTATAACCAGCAAGTGTGAGATGAATTGCTTCAATGTGTGAAGAAGAGAATCCCAGCAAAGCCTTGCAACAACCTTGCGCAGAGAGAGAAAGAGCTGCGATGGCCTTGCGATGAAAGAGAGACAGCAGCAATGGTCGATGATGACCTGTGATAGGTATTCTAATGTTTGTAACCTTGCTCTGATACCATGATAACTGAGAAGAGGAATTTTGTTTATTGAATTAATCAAAACCAAAGCTAAGTACAAATATATAATCTACTAGA
Source organism: Camellia sinensis (assembly GCF_055761805.1). Classification (NCBI taxonomy): domain Eukaryota; kingdom Viridiplantae; phylum Streptophyta; class Magnoliopsida; order Ericales; family Theaceae; genus Camellia; species Camellia sinensis. The sequence goes on along the minus strand of NC_138962.1, from coordinate 99,878,922 downwards.
ATAAACCCTAATAACCTAGAAGACTAAATTACCCTTAACGGATAATATAAAATACAATACAATTCACATTTTTAAACCTTTCTCCTTGCATGCTAGACTACATTCGACAATTATGAAGCCATCTAGTTTGGTCAAAATTCATGAAGGCAATCTGTTGCAGTTGGAGGTTCCTTGAGTAAAAGGGGGATGAGAGGCCACCTACCCTACTTGGGAGTATCAAAATCCAAGGCATATATTGAAAAAAGAGATGAAACTATTTGAAATTGGTATGCCATATAGTCTTATAGAGTTTTTTTTTTCTTCAAATTTACAGGTTAATCTATTTAAACTCGTTGGGGAGTGGGCGATATGACAAAGAACAAGAAGAAATCAAATGGGGAAATTCATTTAATAGTAACAAATGGTCTCTAATCTTTTGATAAAATGGGTTTCTTTTCCAGATAATGCGGTTGACCAAAGATCAGAATCTTAAACATTGGAGAGAAATCCCTGGTTACTTTGTCGCTCCAGAATTCTTTGGGCAAACTCCAAAATATGACATGGTAAAAAATGTTTGGAATGAGAGACTTTCCCTTTAGATATATTTATTCTACTAGATTGTTATATATATATAAATAAATTAAAGTCATTGCCATTTACCATTTACTAGCTTGGTGCCAAATTAGGAAGTCATTGCTCATTGTTGGTATTCGTCTAAATTCTATTCTTATATTTGCCATTCATTGATGGAAGAATCAATTTTTGTGCTAAAAATGCAGGGTAGAATATCAGCTTCCAAATCTTTTTGTAATTGCAATTACAAAGAAACCTTGTATAATGCTCTCAAAGAAAACATGCAAGTATCGATGCCTAGTTGTCTGTAACATCATGTTGGAGGTTGAGGTGTGTTGGAGGTTGCTCTATTTGGTGAGAGCTTGAAGGTCATCAAGAGGGCCAGGCTGCAAATATGCACCAGCCCTTTTAGATGTTCTCAAATAGGACTGTTGGTGTCTTTATTTTTCTAAATTTGTACAGATCTGCGTCTGCTATCTGTCTACTGCAATGTAATATCTTGCTGCTCTGTTGATCTTGTTGCTATGAATTGCAATATCTTGCTGCTCTTTTGGTTTGCTGTGCTCTTTTGGTTTGGTTTGTTGTTGTGCTGTCTAGCTGTGCTCTTTTTCCTCTGTGTCTTGTTTTTGTTCAGGGTCCTTTTTATTTAGATATGGTTTTTAAAACAAAAGTATGGGTTAGTTTGTTTTAGATTGCTTTGTGTCTAGATGCAAGCCTTTCTGTCTTAGCCTTTTTTTCTAGTTTTAGCTGTTGGTCTTTTGCATTGTATAGCTCTGCAGGGCCTGGGGCATACCCTTTGCTTTCTTGTAATTTTCTGTTTTTAGGTTATGACTTATTCACCCCCCCCCCCAAAAAAAAAACATCATGTTATCTTTTGGGATATTTTAAGAAATTATTTCATCTTTTAACAGATAGAGTAGCTAAGACTTTACAGTAATAGCTAATGAAATCATAAACTTTGGTCCTTTACTTGTGTTTTTCGTTAAAAGAGCTTGAACTTGGTTGCTATTTGTTATTAACCAAATTCTCTTGCCTTTTCTGGATGTTTTTGTTGGACAATCTTCACTGTAATTAATTAATTCAGTTTGTGTACTTAACAACAAACAAAATATAAAAGAAATAAAGGAAATGAGAGAATTTGTTTGATTACAAAAATCAAACTCGAAATAAAAATAAAAATAAATAAATAAAAACAGATTTTATTTTGTTACAAAAACAAAATTAAAATCTGATTTAAATAAATAATAAAACACTAAAAATAAATTAAATAACTTACTTGATTTAATTTCTTCGAATTATAATCTGATCAAGTCCAGTGTTTGACACTGTGTCCTTAAGACAGATTCGTCCTCTCCACGGTGCTTTCAGAATTTGGACGTCTATCTCCCAAGATAAAATGATCTACTACAAACAATAGCAGCACTACAAATTGTTTGCCTAACGAACACACTAAGTGTTTATACTCTCTCTAACAAGAAAACAATGTAGCAAAATGAAAAGGATGTTTGCAGAATTATGAAGGACGAAAATTAGAGTTACAAAATCCAAATGAGGGCTGTCCTATTTATAGATGTAATGGTGGCTGTAGGTTTTGAATTGAATAGGTATGAAACCTGTTGGTTTTGAATTCAAACAGATTTGAATCTGTTGGATTACAATTCAAACAGATAACAAAAATAGGAAGGGCCCTGTTTGGGTGTACAGTAAATCCGGACCAGTTTAATTCCGGTTTAAAACCGATGTTTGGATGTACAGAAAAACCAAACCAGTTTAATTTGAATTCTGGATTTTATTTTACCAAAAATAAAATAAAATTAAATTCAAATGTTTTTGACCCAAAAAGATTAGTATTGGGCCGGACAAGCCCAACCCAACCTCACACCACGCACCCGCGCCCAGCCCAGCCCAGCCCGCCCGATCGGACGGACGGCAGCGGCGGCGCGCGCGTAGTGATTTTTTGGTCCAATGGGTCTAGCCCATTTTGCCCATAACCTCTCCCTCTAAAACACTTGGGTACCCCTTGGGGCACACCCCAAGTAACAAACTCATGCCTTATAAGCCCATTCAAAACTTCCCACCAAATCAATGTGGGACAAGCCATTTTACAACCTTAAGGAATTTCCACCAAAACTCCATTCCTATGGAGCACACTTTGGCTTCAATTTCCCATTCACTCGGTAATGGTTTTGAGCAACCAAATATACCACGTGAATCACAACGCGGCATAGAACGCGTTATCACTTTGACCTGTGAAAATCGACGCACGGGGCCCACCTAAAAAATAGACCGAACTTAAGATAAAATTCTGGTTTTACCTGGAATTTATAACCATTTCCAACAATCCCCCACATGAATGGAATTTGATGACAACAGAAATGCAACAATAGGCAGATTTATCGAAAGAGTATAAGTCGAAAATATCTTGCATCAGGATAGGTAGTTTTCGGCCTTGAACCTTCCCTAGTGATAACCTATCGGACTTACTAGCTAACCAATGGACGCGATGCCTTGAAATGTTCAGCCGTTTGTGTAAGTCAGGACAATAGATTTCACACAAAATATCTTCTAACACATCGTGGTTCTCACTGCTGTGTTCATTTTGGCCTTGAACACACCTGGTTTTCATGAGTGTTTCTAGAGAATTTAGCCTCTTCATTCTCATAGAACCGGCCCCAGTTCAACACTCATATAGGTGATTCTTATTGTGAGTATCTCCTTATACTCGTCTTGATTTATGCCTCAATCAAGATATAAATAATCATTAAAAGCAAAGCTTATCCTTATACCCCTGCATACAACATATGTTGCAGATATCACTCTCACCATAGGAATGGGTATGGAATTTTTAATCCCTTGGTGATTTCTGGCGAGCCACACATAACTTAGTTGTCCCTTTGAACTTAGTTCTTGGGATCTCCAGTCATATAAGTAGGGTTACCATTATGACGACTCTTATGTAATAGGCTTTAATCCCATCCCCTTCGATGAACTATACACTAGCTCTTTTGTCAAACCTTTTGTTAACGGATCTGCAATATTCTCTTTAGATTTTATATAATCTATTGAGATTATTCCGTTTGACAGCAATTACCTTACGGTATTGTGTCGACAACGAATATGTCATGACTTACCGTTATACATATGATTCTGTGCCCTGCCTATTGCAAATTGACTATCACAATGAATGCAAATAGCTGGCACAGGTTTTGGCCACATTGGAATGTCTTCTAAGAAGTGACGAAGCCATTCTGCTTCTTCTCTTTCTTTGTCTAAAGCAATAAAGTCGGATTCCATTATGGATCGTGCGATGCAAGTTTGTTTCGTGAATTTCCAAGAAACAGCAGCGCCTCCTAGAGTAAAGACATATCCACTAGTGGATTTTGAATCTTTAGTATCCGATATCCAATTGGCATCACAATAACCTTCAAGTACTGCTGGATATCGAGTAAAGTTCAAACCATGATCATGGGTGAATCTTAGATATCTAAGAACCCGAATGATCGCTTTCCAATGGTCTTCTCTGGGGTTACTAGTGTACCTACTCAATTTACTGATAGCATAAGCTATATCAGGACGAGTACAATTCATTAGGTACATTAGGCTTCCAATAATTTGGGAGTATTTTAACTAAGACACTGCATCTCCTTTATTTTTCGATAAAAAAGACTGATGTCTACAGGTGTTCTAGCTAAATTGAAATCATCCTTGATAAACTTATCAAGAATTTTCTCAATATAATGAGATTGAGATAATGCATATCCGTCAGATGTTTTAGTAATTTTCATTCCTAATATAGCATCTGCGACCCCTATATCTTTCATATCAAATCTTTTGTTAAGCATCTGCTTAGTTGATTTGATCATGTTTTGACTGCTTCCAATGACAAGCATGTCATCCACATAAAGACAAACTATGACATATCCTTGGTCAGTGTTTTTAACATAGACGCATTTGTCACATTCGTTTATCTTAAACCCATTAGTAAGCATTGCATGATCAAAATTTTTCATGCTATTGCTTAGGTGCTTGTTTTAATCCATAAAGAGATTTCACAAGCCAACAAACTTTCTTTTCTTGCCTCGACACTACAAACCCTTCGGGTTGCTCCATATAGATCTCTTCATTTAGATCACCGTTTAAGAAAGCTGTCTTAAATCCATTTGATGTGTTTCTAAATTAAACAACACTGCTATAGAAATAAGCATGCGAATGGAAGTTATTCTTGTCACAGGGGAATATGTGTCAAAATAGTCCAGACCTTCCTTTTGTCTGTAACCTTTAACTACAAGTCTTGCTTTATACTTGTCAATTGAACCATTTGCTTTCATTTTTCTCTTGAATATCCATTTATATCCAAGAGGTTTAGAACCTAGTGGAAGGTCCACCAATTCCCAAGTATGATTTTGCATAATGGATTCTTAATAGCCTCTTTCCACAAAGGTGCTTCAGGACCTGTCATTGCTGCCTTAAAGCTTTGAGGTTCAGTTTCTAACAGGTATGTCAGAAAATCTAGACCAAAGGATTTTGATGTTCTCGCTCTCTTACTTCGTCTTGGGTCATCATTAGTTAAATCCTGTTGGTCGAGACCATTACTAGTTTCTTGTGTTTTGATTGTCATTAGTCTCTTGACTTTGTGTATAATCATAAGTTCTTTTCTGTGAACTTAATTCCTGTCCTTTCTTGTAATGAAAGACATGTTCAAAAAACACAACATTTCATGACTCTATAATAGTGTTCACATCTATATCAGGTATTTCTGATTTATAAGTCAGAAACCGATATGCATTACTATTCTGAGCATAACCAATAAACACACAATCTACTGTTTTTTGTCCAATTTTAGTCTTTTTAGGAACAGGAACTTCAACTTTTGCCAAACACCCCCACACTTTTAAGTATTGGTAAGAAGGCGGTCGACCTTTCCACAATTCATAAGGAGTGTTGTTTGTTTTCTTGTGGAGTATTCTGTTAAGAACATAATTAACAGACAATATTGCTTCCCCCCCACAAGTTCTGTGATAAGCCTGAACTTAGTAATATGGCATTCATCATTTCTTTTAGGGTTCTATTCTTCCTTTCAGCAATTCCATTTTGCTGTGGAGAATAAGGGGCTGTACTTTGGTGAATAATGCCATGTTGTGCACAAAATTCATCTAATGGTGCATCATATTCACCAACCCTATTACTTCTGATATAAATCAATGAATTTCAAAACAAATTCAAGAAAAAACCAAAATAATTGTGACTACTCAAGTCATAATTAATGTTTTGACAAAATCATGTCCTCATAAAAAATTTGCCTAAGAATCAAACAATTCAAAAACCCATTTCATTGTATACATTCTTGCAACTCAATAACAAATAAATGTCACTGTCATAAAAATATTTGTGACAGAAGAAAATTAAATTATCTCAACTAATGCAAGAGATACACCTCCATATTAATAAAATGGTTCATGGTTTAACAAATTCTACTACGTAAGTAAAATAATTATTAATGACATCTCATGTCACATAATTCAAAATAAACTAAAAATCAACATAAAAGATTTCTTAAATTTACTTTCCAATTAAATGGAACGATATAACTACATACATCTTCATGTTTAAATTTCTCTGGTGTTTAAACACCCATTTAAAATTGATTGGAAAAACTCAAATTAATCAACATATCAATTTAACATTCCAAATCACATGAAATTTTTGTTAAGAAATAACTTGAGTTGACATCATACATGCATATCAAACGCATCAACCAAAAATAATGAATTGACAAAATAAATTAATCATGCATGATCCCAAAATTTGCATCATGAAATAAAAAGATTCTCAACTCATAAATAAAATTCAATGCGTTTTGAATTTTAAACTGCAAAATGACAAAACATACCTTCATTTAATAAGTTCGATTTGTACATAAATAAACTAATTAAATATGCATGCAAAAGTCCTTGTGAATATATATATATATATATTATTCCGACTCATATGCAGAAACTATTCACGACTACAGATTCACACACAGAAATGTAAAAATGATTCAAAAAACCAATAAAGAAACTAAACTTGCCACAAAGGTTTCTTTGTAATAAAAATGAAATATGTTTGTAAATTAATATTTTACTCCAGAAACAAATTCTCCCATGTACTACGATAAAGTCAAAAGAACTATGATAAATTAACAAAATTAATTTTTTAGTTACTAAAACCAGAAAATAAATTATAACATAAAATAATTTTATTTTCCTTGTTATTTAAACTAGTAAAATAAAATACCGAAATAATATCTGATTACAAAAAATCAGAAAAACAAACCACAAATTAATTTTCTAGTTACTAAAACCAGAAAATAAATTATAACACAAAATCATTTTATTTTTCTTGTTACTAAAACTATAGCGACCCCGGTTTTTTTTTTTTTTCCTTTTGGTTGTTGTATCCGGACTTAGGTTCCCTGGATTCTCTCATTGTATAATTGTGGTTGTCATCCTTTATTTTCTCTTTTGAGTTATCGGATGTGTTAGGCAGGTTTGTTTTGTTTTGGTTGGGTTTAGAAACCAGGTGTTACTGTCCAGAATTTGGGTTGGTCGCTCGAGCGAGAGTTTGGTCGCTCGAGCGAGGGTTGAGTTTTGTGTCTAGTGGATCGAGCCAGGGTTTCTTCGCTCGAGCGAGCCTGTCCAGTTTAAATAGGCAGCAGCGGGTTTTGATCAGTCTTTTCATCCTCTTCTAGTTTCCAAACCCTAGGTCCGACTTCTCTCTCTCTAAACTCATCTTCTTTCTAGGTTTTCATCTACTTCTAGTGTGAATCCATCTTAAGTTCTTTGTAAGAAAGATAGAGGGCGGCTTGGGCTTCATTCTAATCTGAAAAATAGTGGATTTGGAGCTCTTGGATTTCGGGTCATCATCTCTTTTTGAGTTCTCTTTAGAGGTAGGGATTCTCCTTGTTTCTTTTCAATACTTCGTCTATAGATAGACATGTGGTATTTTTTTTGTATTGCATAAAAATTGTATCATGTTGGATTTGTGAAAATCATGGGACTGAACCTTGGGTTGGTTGTTGAATTAGGGTTTATTATCATTAGTTGTGGTTTGAGCTAATTGGGGTGTTAATTAGCATGTGGTTGTTGAAAGGAGAGGAAACCCTAAATTTTTCTTATTTGATTTAATAAATTAATTGAGGGGTTTTGATCTTTGGGTAAATACTTAGGTATTATGAGTCTTAATTGTGGTTATTGTTGTTTGTTGATGTTAATTGGGCCTTTTTGGTCAGTATTGAGAAAGAGGAAGGAAAGACCCTAATTTATTGTTTATGACTTAATGTGCATAATTAGTTTGAAATGGCTTTGAAAAGAATGTAGTGAATTTAAATGAAGTATGGCTTTGGTCCATGGGAATGATTTTTGTGAAAACAAAGGAAGTGGAATTCATTTTGTGAAATGGGAAAGGTATTTTGAAACAAGTATAAGAAAATTGGAATGTTGTATCTTGAGTGTTGAACACACTTGTGTGGGGTATAGCTTTAATTACCATGTTCATGTTGTTGCTGAGTTTTGTAATCTCATGTTAGTTGGGTCTGTTAATAGATGTATTATATGCATGCATCTGGAGATTTTGGTCATCGGTGGAGGATGATAAGGTTGTGTTGAATTGTTGTGTATGTATTACACCATTGTTGATTGAACATCATATGTAATGAAATGCTGTATTACATTATATTTGTATACCGGTTGGGGAGAAGAGAGGGGCTGTACTCCAGTGTGTGTTAGAAGATAGGGGATGGACTCCACACACTTATGTGTTCAGCGCTTATAATCAGAGGTATCATACCCTTCCAGCTAGCGCCTGGAGAACTGACGCGCTGATAATCTAAGGTACCATACCCTTCCAGCTAGCGCCTGGTAAACTGGTAGATTGTTGTGAGAAGTGTATCTTTGGCTTACTACGCATATAGCTAGTAGTGCATTGTTGTTTTGTTATTGTTTCAGTGTATCTGGAAACATTGTGGATTGTATTTGTTACAGTGTTGGAGGCACGAGTTGACTCGTTGATTGATTTTATGTATGTAGTTGAGTTGTTATCTTTTTATAGAGGTGTGTATGGATAATTATGATATAATTGGAATTGCATTGAAATGCCAAATATGTTTTGAAAAGGCACATCTGTTGTATGTGTGGCAAATGGAAGAGTAATGGGCTTTGTGAATCTTTTTTTTCTAAATAGTTGTTAATGTTATAAAAGATTGGGAACGGGGGTTAATGAAAGGAAAAAGGAAGGATAAATCGCTTATAGCGGTGAATTAAATGATTGTTTTCAAGAAAAGTTCATATATATATTCATATATATATTTTGTATAAACTGTCACATTATTATTCTAGTATGAGAATGGGTGTTCATGATCATAGCTATCTGTAATGTTGTTATTGTTAAGGAGCATGTTGAGTTCCCTACTGGACTATATGTTCATCCCACGTTGTTGAATCTTTTTCAGGTGTTTAGCAGGGTGTGCTACAAGATTTGGATCTTCTTATTTGTTGGCCACGGGGCCTCTGTTATGTTGGCGGAATGCCATTGTTGTGAAGGGTTACACCCTTCTTCTTGTACTTTTAATGATGTAAGCCCAAGGGCAATTTACTAAGTTAGTTCATGTAATATTTACTTTGCATACGAATGAGAGTATTGTTAATCACTTCTACGGATTGAATGTATGAGTTTATTTCCGCATGTTATCTCTGAAATTGAATTAAGTTAAAGAATTTGGTAATGACTCCGAGTAATAAAAAGTGGGGCGTGACAAAAACTAGAAATACTGTAATTTTATTTTCCTTGTTACTGAAACTAGAAAATAAAATACCACAAAACTATCTGATTACAAAAATCAGAAAAACACAAAATAATTTTCTAGTTACCAAAACCAGAAAATAAATTAAAACACAAAATAATTTGATTTTCCTTGTTACTAAAACTAGAAAAATAAAATACCAAAATAATTTTTTGTAACACCAAATAATATTCTGCAATTGTTAATGACACAAGTATATTACTACTAGTTGTCAAAGAAAAGAGACAGTATGTTACTACTATCTGTCAAATAGCATAAATCACTATTTGTTTTTCCAACTAGAATATTACTTTGAAAACACAAAAAATTAAATACAATGAAGATACCAAAAACAAAATACGGATCTGTCTTAAGATTGTTGGACAATCTTCACTATAATTAATTAATTCAGTTTGTGTACTTAACAACAAACAAAATATAAAAGAAATAAAGGAAATGAGAGAATTTGTTTGATTACAAAAATCAAACTCGAAATAAAAATAAAAATAAATAAATAAAAACAGATTTTACTTTGTTACAAAAACAAAATTGAAATCTGATTTAAATAAATAATAAAACACTGAAAATAAATTTAATAACTTACTTGATTTAATTTCTTCGAATTATAATCTGATCAAGTCCAGTGTTTGACACTGTGTCCTTAAGACAGATTCGTCCTCTCCGCAGTGCTTTCAGAATTTGGACGTCTATCTCCCAAGATAAAATGATCTACTATAAACAATAGCAGCACTACAAATTGTTTGCCTAACGAACACACTAAGTGTTTATACTCTCTCCGACAAGAAAATAATGCAGCAAAATGAAGAGGATGTTTGCAGAATTATGAAGGACGAAAATTAGAGTTACAAAATCCAAATGAGGGTTGTCCTATTTATAGATGTAATGGTGGCTGTAGGTTTTGAATTGAATAGGTATGAAACCTGTTGGTTTTGAATTCAAACAGATAACAAAAATGGGAAGGGCCCTGTTTGGGTGTACAGTAAATCCGGACCAGTTTAATTCCGGTTTAAAACCGATGTTTGGATGTACAGAAAAACCAAACCAGTTTAAATTGAATTCTGGATTTTATTTTACCAAAAATAAAATAAAATTCAATTGTTTTTGACCCAAAAAGATTAGTATTGGGCTGGACAGGCCCAACCTCACACCACGCACCCACCCCAGCGCGTGGTGATTTTTGGGTCCAATGGGTCTAGCCCATTTTGTCCATAACCTCTCCCTCTAAAACACTTGGGTACCTCATGGGGCACACCCCAAGTACCAAACTCATGCCTTATAAACCCATTCAAAACTTCCCACCAAATCAATGTAGGACAAGCCATTTTACAACCTTAAGGAATTTCCACCAAAACTCCATTTCCATGGCGCACACTTTGGCTTCAATTTCCCATTTACTCGGTAATGGTTTTGAGCAACCAAATATACCACGTGAATCACAACGCGGCATAGAACGCGTTACCACTTTGACCCGTGAAAATCGACGCACGGGACCCACGTAAAAAATAGACTAAACTTAGGATAAAATTATAATTTTACCCAGAATTTATAACCATTTCCAACAGTTTTGTCATAGGAAACAACTATGCCATTGCGAGTGCATGGGACTCTTGCATGTGGCCTTGGTTGCTTTGAAAAGTTAGTAGGTATATTTTATTTGAAGGGTATTGAAACAGGAAAAGTGTATGTTTTATTTGTTTTGTTTTATTTTTTTGATAAATAGTTTTCTTTTGTTTTCTTTTTTTTTTTATTTGGGTGGTTTTTGTTTTTTTGTTTTCTCGGTATGTATATTTGTGTGTGTGTGCATGGGTGTGAGGTGGGAGTTGATAATAAGCAGAGTTTTTCAAGTTATAATTAATGGTGAAATCTTGCTTCTGCTTTTTTTTGTTAATCAACGTGAAATCTTGCTTTGTTGATGCTCTAACCTACCGGAATGTGGATGAGTTGGATGGTTATGTAGGACTCACTTTATGACTTATATGTAATATGTGGGTATTGCTGCTCATATACCAATCTATGTGTGTTCCACCAAATATATTTTTACATTTTCTATGTTCTCTTAGGTGTCGAACTGAAGTATACAATGCCACCCCTTTTTTATTCTTATATAAAGCTGGCCATATTTTTTTTGTTACCTACATAGGCCGCTAAAAAAAAAGAAAAAAGAAATTTGTTTGTTTGTTTGTTCTATTAGAATATAATTTGCTTCTTTGAAATTTGGACCATTGTGTTTGCAAATAATTTATTTTTTCAATAGAAAGCACTTCCTTGTGTTGCAGAAAGAATGCCCTCTGTACCAGAAAATGTTTCTGATCAGGTTTACATTTTTCTCAACGTTTAGATACATTTGCAAACAAAAATATTGCTGATTCTATTTAGGTTCAATATTTAGTACATGTCAGCTACCAATGAAAAGTGAATTTAGTTATGCTGTTTTTGTGAATCACCAAGTTCTTGAAGACATATCCTGTTTTTCAAATGATTAACATTTACAAAGTGATTTATATCTTAATCTGTTTGATAATGATTTGAAATTCAATTTTCTTTAATAGATTAGGTTGTGGATAAGGTTGGGATGACACCATCTCATCTTTATGATGAGTTCCCTTATGGGGTAGGAAGTTTTTGCGGATGCTTGCGACTTTGCACGAGAAAAGATGGTAGTGAAGGCAGAGACACTCATGAAGGGATTTGTATACTTGAAAAAACATACCTTTTTCCATTAGAGGACGCAAAATACCATAAATGAACGAGGAAACAAGAAAAAAAGAAAGGGAGGAAGTAGAGATGTGAGAAAATGTACAAAGTTGTTTTTTGGTTGTTCAAATTGCTGCATTTCACTTTCGTTTCGTTTTGTTTTTTTGTTTTTTGTTTTTTTCTGTACTTTTATTCACATAATTGTGAACTTCACCATTGGCAAATTCATTGCTAACTTCTCCCACTTCAAATTGTGAAGTACCAACTGGCACCCACAATCTCAGGAAAGCATAAATTATTGTGAACCTTGGTTTGTCATGCTTCTCTATTAGGTTTTAGGTGATTAAATATATAAAAGAGTGATCCATTTCAATTCTTTTCCCGATAAAATTTGGGTGCATCCATCTTATCTATTCTCCACTCGAATCTTTATACAATCCAAAATGACACAATGACATTAAATTTCCTGAATGTTACCCTACCCATATTTTCTATCATTTTGTGTCTTGTTGAAGTATTGAAGTATTTGTGTCATTTTGGACCAAATTGATACAAACTTAAAAATTAAAGTGCAAAATTGTCATAAGAGGCACTGCTCTATAATTCCCCCCTCCGCCCCCACCACCACCCCCCCCCCCCCCAAAAAAAAAAAAAAGAACTAATGACATATATAGCATTATTTTCCATTCAACAACTGCAAAGTAGGTTTTTTAATATTTTTTTCACCTCTTATTTTGAACAAGTAATTTGTAAGTTAGAAAAGACTTGTATAAGTTTGCACAATACTATAAATGGGTTAGCACATATTCTGGTAATGTGCAAAGAACAACACATTTGCCAGTCTCACAGATAAATTGTAAGTCAGAAAAGACTTGTATAAGTTATCTCCGCTATCTTTAGTTTCCTTCTCACAAGTTTGCTTTGATCTTTCCTTTTTTTGTTTGGTTGTTTTCTCTAGTGGATTTATGTTGTGCTTCTTTGCCTCACTTTCCTTCAGTAGGGGTTGGTATGTTAAGATTAATTGTTTGGGTAGTTAAAAGGCAGTAAGGATATTCATGTTGATTTAGCTCCATGGATGTATGACATCTACTTCCTAGCTAAGTCTTTTTAGCTTTTTAGCTTTACTATGGCAAACAGTAGCTTCTTCTCTCAAGCTAAGCTCCATCTAGTTTTGCAGCTACATAAAGAATTCAATCAGCTAGCTCTTATATTTCTGAGACGTTTGGTCTTTTTTCTATTCTACTAGTTTTAGGCCTTTGTAGTTCTTGTGTTTTTCAAGTTTTTGTTCTAAGCTCTATTTTCTTGTTTTGTTTGACATGTTTAATCTAGTATGGTCTGGTTAAGCTCTTGTACTTTGTCTCTTTTATCAATGAAGTCCTTGAAATGGAATGGACTAATTGTGACATTCTTATGGTTTATTAACCATGTTAGTTATCATAACAATATTGTAAAAAAAGGTTCTCACCAAGAAATTAGAAAATTTGGAAAATTTTATTTATAACTGTCAGGACCCAAACCTGCCCTTATAGGTTTAGTTCTGTAACCGGCCAGTAATCCGTGATTACCAAAGGCCTGCTTAACAATAATGACAATAATACAGTATGAAGGGGCTGGCAGAAGCCAATCAATGATAAGAGAATGTCCAATGAGCTGTGAGGACCTCAGTAAAAATAAACTTTCATATACATAACCACTTAAGCCATAAACACATACATATATAACAACATGCAAGTTAGGAAATTAATCCCGTCATCAAGACAGTATAAGCAAAAGTCTTAAACATTCTTTACACTTAGCAAAATCAAAAGGGTGGATTGACCACTCAAAAAGCCTTGACACACAAAGGTTCGGAACCTCGCTATAAGGCACAATAGCTGGCTTGACAAAACAAAGGTTCAGGTCGGCGCCACTAGTTTTGGTCTGGTGCTCGATCACCTACATATATATATAAAATTGTGAGCTAAAGCCCAGTGAATAACAAATGTGTAAAGAGGTTAAGAATGATGTCCTTACGGTCTCTGAAACAATCGATTTCAATCAATATGATGTCCTTACGGTCTCTGAAATAATCGATTTCAATCAATATGCTTTGTCAATCAACAATTCAATCATTCGATTCGGTCAATCATTTTCAATCATATTCATATTCATATAGGTTATACATGGTACATCCAATAACAACAATACAATACAATAGGTCTTAAAGACCAAACAATCAATTGATGGCCATCATACAATAACGATAGTTCCAAGATTTGGAACTGACAGAGATCTTTGTAACAATAATAATATCAATAACAATAACAATAGCAATATGCTATGGATGCCACGAATATTGTTCAAAGTAGGATCATCATTCAATCGATAAAAAGTACCATTTCGGAAAACAATATGATTTATCAATTTGAAAATATATACGAATGAACATATCTTTACAACATTGTTACTCACAGTGGGCTCCTGATAAACACGTGCTATTGGTTCGGCGTCCGACCTAAACAAATAGAGCAAGCATAACAACTCAATAACTTTCATGTTGCTAGTCAATTCTATTCAATCCGGTTGTTACTACTTCAATAACTATTCATCTTTACTTATTCGGTTCTAATTTTCATTTATGCACTCTAATGCACTTGTGAGATACGAAAGGTCATGAAAACATTTTAAAACCATGCAATTGGAGGCCCAGGAGGTAAAAAAGAGAAACGAAAAATGAGCCGGGTCTTACCAAACAAGGCTACACGTGCGAGGGTCCCAGCCACACGTGCGGGACCTTCACTGCACCTGCCTCTGCAGGTGCTTTTATTTCAGTGTGCAAAGAAAAACAAGGGAGGTTCTCCCGCACGTGCGGTGCCTCTAGCTGCACGTGTGGCCTGGTGTAGACACCCCATTTTTGACCGTCCTCAAGACTTGGACGTCACCGTTTGAACACCCGGTGATCATCAATGTTTGTGTTCGTTTGGAGTTCCTGGAGGTCTCGGCTACGCGCCTTGCCTCAGGATCTCCGAACTCGACTGTTTCGTGTCTGGTTTTGCACCAAACACTTGTGTTTTGCCTTGGAGGGGCAGGGAATGCCTTGTGAGGCATCCCCACACATCACTGGCCATGGCTAGAAGCCACCGGCTGATTTTTTGTTGCCATCGGCAATGTGTACTGTCGGTCAGCACTATTTGTTGCCGGTCGGCAGTCCATTTTGTCAAAATGGCATTTTTGAGCAGCCGACTACTGTTCATCTCCTTTTGCAGATATTTTAATACAGCTGTATGGCATTTTGTTCCCCTCTATACACGTGTATGGAGGGATGGCTTCCTTGTTAGCTTACCTTGTAAGCTTTACAAGATTGGCTCCTCTATAAGAGGAGCCCTCCTCTCTTGGCTTTAGGTGAGACACTTTAGAGAGAAAGTTGTGTGAGAGCTCTGGTTTTAGGTTTAGGGTTCCATACATATTCTATCTCTATACCTCTCTCTCATTTGGCCTTTGTGTGTGTTTAAGTGTGTTTGTGTCTTACTATTGCACACAAACACATAGTGTTACACCTTCCCTTGGCTACTGAGGTTCTAAGAGGTTGTTCTTGAGATTCTTGGGTGGTTTTGAGCTTGAAGAACCAGCTGGTCCACCATTTTTGAAGAAAGTCTTCAAGGGTAAGAAACTTGCCTTTATATTCCCTATTTTTGTATTGTTTTTTTGCCTATCTTAGAACTATTTTTGTGCTTAGTGTATAACATAAAAAAGTTCTGTTTTTAAGCCCTCTAAATAGTTTGTTTAGAGTGTTTTGTGGTTTGGAGGTGTTTGACCCCTCTTAGGCCTTGAAAGGCCCCATTTTGTGCTATTTTGAGTGAGCTCTGGGACCTTGATGTTTGGGCCTCCTCACCACTGAAATCTTGAGGGATTTCAGAGGTGAGGATGGTGCCTTGAGGTCCTAGGGAGGCGAGGGCCACCCCCTCTCCTTGTTTTCCTTGAAAAGGACCATTTTTGGCCTCTTGAGGGAGCACCTAGCTAAGCTTCATGTTGACCATGCCTTAGTTGTTTTTTGTGCTTATTATGTCATAATATGCCTCTGTTTTTAATTTTTTTTGGTACACCATGCATGCTTAGCATACCTACCTTGTAATGCCATGTTTAGGCCTTAATATGCCTTAGGTTGTAAACCATTGTTCAAGCATGTTTTAGGTCTAGCTTTGTGAAGCTTTTGTGCTTATTTTTCCATGTTTGAGGTCTGTCCATAGTTATTTGGGTTGGCTTTGCCATGCATTATATGCCCCCTTTGCATTTTGGCTCGTTGGCCTTAAGAGTGTGAGTGTGTAGCATGCATTACTTGCCTTATGTTGATGGTTTGGCACCATTTGTAGCATAATTTCAGTCCCTTTGACATGCTTGTATGCTTGCCTTGGATGCCTCTTTGATGCCTTATGAGCTTGTCCTGCATGCTCCATGTTTTGGTCATTGTGCATGCTTTTGAATTTGAGCCATTTAGATGCCATCTAGGTGTTCCTTGGGTGTTGTTTAGGTTTGCACTAGACCTATTTTAAGTCCTCTTAGCCTTGTGAGGCTTGGTTGATTTAGTCTTGGTTTAAGCCTCTTGGCTTGCCTTGGGTTTTTGGCTTTGTATGCATGCCTTGTTTGTCTTATTTAATTGGCTTAGCACCCTTTGTAACATGATTTTCAATGCTTACCTTGCATGCCATTAGTCCATATTATGCCTCTTTCAAGTGTGCTTGAGAGTTGCCTTTTTGTGCTTAAGTGTTAGCCCTTTAACATGTGCATGTGTATGTGTGTTTAGTCCTCATTCCATAGCACTTATGGCCACTGTTTTGGGCCTAATTAGAGCTGCCCAAATCATGTTTAAGTCCATCTCTTTGTTTGTTGCATGTACTCCTTGTATGTTGTAGCATATTGGTGAGTTGTTGCATAATTGAACTTGCATGATTGAATGAAGTCACATTTTTGTTTACATGCTTAAACATCCACATTGTGCCTTGCATACTTGTTGGTTGCATTATCTCATGCCTTGCATGCTTGTTTGCTTGTTTTCATAGTTTGTGTACCTAGTGTATATCACTTGTTTGTATGCTCATGTTGCATGCTAGCTCACATGATTAGGATTGCATTGTATTCGCATGCATGCTCTACCTCTTGACCAAGTCATGATGGGGGTAGAAGCCCCTTGGTTTGATTGTGTGCATTGCATTTCATTTGACATGAAAATGCATAACTTGGTCTCTTGGTCCATCACACATTGAAATGCGCGATTGATGGTCCAAGAACCAAGGATCATGGCCCTTTGAGTCACTAACATGATAAGGGACATGATTGGTGCATACATTGCTTGAATTGTATTGCCATGCTCTGCCTTGCCCTCTGTTGCTGTCAATTGCAGGTTCTACAGGAACGCTCTGCCGACCAGCAGTGCTAAGTGCCGACCGGCAATCCTCCCTCTGCCGATAGCTTCACCAATGGCCGGTGACCACATACCACTGCCGGTGGCAATCCTATTCAGTCAGTGATGTCTCCCAATGTCCAGGGAAGCAATCCTGAGACTTTGGAAGTCTCCAGAGGAGTATATCAAGGAAAACAGAGGCAGCCTAGGCATGGCAGTGCACTTCCGAGCACGACCGAGCACGCATTGCATCGAGCTCTCTTCCCGAGGCAGTTTACTGTTTTTCCTAGCTTAGTTAGTTTGTTAACTAATTAGGTAATTTGTAATAATTAATTAGCTAGGATAGTTAATTCATTATTCAATTTGTATTATTCTTTCGGTCCCTCCGAGTGAGGGCAATTGTGTAATGAGTGTGGGTGAGTGTGTGTATGTCTTCCAACTCCCATTTCTTTCTTCCCTTTTACTTACCTTCTTTGATGGTTAATAATAGGACATGTTTAATTTAGCATACCTTATGCTATGCATGCGTGCATTCATACATTTGTCTTGCATGCACCGGGCTCGGTACATCATTCTAACTGCATTGGTACTTCAATTCCAAATTGAATACGTGCATCAATTGACTGCATTTTACATGCCATACTTAGGTTAGCCGAGCCTACTCTAATTGCATCCTGTATGTGTTGCATTAGTCAAACTGATATGAACTAGGACCATGCATGTTGGCTAACTAGTTTATTGTTTTGGCACGGAGTACTATGTAAGTATTTTCCTGCTTTAGCATCTCGCATGAGTGTGAATGCTATCATGACAGCATACTTACCATGTGACTAGATGCTTATGTGATAAACTGTTTGAATGCCTGTGGGTGAAGGTTGGATTGTCTAAGTTGGAAAAACTCGTTGAAATCCGTATTTTAGCCTACTTACGAGTAGCAAATTCTAAAGTGTTTTTTAAGACAAACGGATATGCAATGTTTATTCCCAAATTAGGCAACCTAGTCTATACTTGTGTGCTGTGCGCATAACATAGTAATTCTAGGCTAATAAATGGAATAAGAACATATAACGTTTTCAAAACTAGATATCATGGTTAGTAGAGGCCGGTCTTCGGACCGGGCGAGAGGGGGTGCTCATAGCTGACCTTCCCCGATCGTACCCAAGTTCCCGAGCCGAGGCAACTTTGGTGATGACGGACACGTGGCCTTCGGCACCGAGTTAGGGTTCCCTAAATTCTCCCATTTTAAAATATTTAGGTGGCGACTCTGTATCTGGCAAAGCAGTCCATGTTTGGCACTTCTTTTCAAAAATCTATTTCTCAAAACGATTTGCCGGATTTGGACTCTTTGGTTCAGATTAAGAACCGTGACACAAATCGAGTCCAAACTGTAGCACGAGGCCCACGGGCGCGTCTACACCTAGGTTTAAAATAAGTTTGAATTTTGCTTTGTTTAGCAGCGTGTTCCCTTGCAAAAACAATCCTATTTTCATGCAATTCATTTCCAAAAACTTATATAAACATGCTTAACTTTGAGTCTTGATTATGAAACACAAACCAAACTTGTAAACAAGGTTCAAATGACCAAGTTAAAAGCTCAAGACTTCAACTAAAACCATAAACACATAACTAAGTATCTCAAAGCTTCAAGTTGTAAAATTGATGAGAAAATCCTTTCCAAACTGTTAGACTTATGGAGATTATGTAAGAAATTAAATGAATGAAATCAAATGGCCATGAAATAAGTCATTCATGTTGAATTAAAGGTTAATTAATTCATTCTTTACATATGAAACCATGCATGAAGTAAGCCTCCAAGTATATGAACCAAACTTCAATCACACTTATATGTTCTTGGCTAATCTTGAATTTCCATGGAGTTTTCTCTTCAATTGGAGGTTGGCGCTAGGACATGAATGTATGATCGTGAATCTTTAAAAATCTTGTCATGCATGTATGAAATTTCCATTTGTATCAATATCTCTTACAATCAAGTTTGATTCACCTCATCAAGTTTGTATTCTTCTTAAATGATTTAGAATTCCATAAATATGAATGTGATTCTTCAAATTGGTGAGATACAAGCAAGGAATTCTTACCTAGAGTTAAAGAATTGAGTTGAATTCCTACTTTCCCTTAAATTTTCTTCTTCCACTTGGTGTTCTTTTCTT
The DNA here is from genome assembly GCF_055761805.1 of Camellia sinensis. NCBI lineage: Eukaryota > Viridiplantae > Streptophyta > Magnoliopsida > Ericales > Theaceae > Camellia > Camellia sinensis. The sequence goes on along the minus strand of NC_138962.1, from coordinate 99,859,292 downwards.
CTTTTTCTTAGTATTCTAACTGAGCTCACAATCACTCTCTTGAATCTCCCTCTCTCTCCACGTATGTGTGTTGAGTATGACTCAACAAAACCCACTGTTTTCCTTATACCAAGTGAATGGGTGAATAAATGAGTAGAATAACTAATATAATAATAATTAAATTTTCTAGCTTAAATTGTAGTTAACTAACTCAAATAAATTAAATTAACCTCTAACATTTATGACTTAAATCAAGCTAGTTTTTAATTTGCCTAATGTGAATTAGGCTCTAATTTCATATCCTATTATTTAATTCTAACTTATTAACATTAGCGATTCAGACAGGTTTAATCCGCACCTATACGGATCTGTTCACGATAATACATGGCACAAACAATACGATACGTAAACTACATGGCTCCTAATTCATAATTAACACATAATCACATGATCAACATTAAACACATAACTAATTTAATTAATGTACTTAATTAAGGAGCGCGATCGTCACAATAACACCATTCATGCATCTCATACCTACATGAAATACTGTAATTCTTTTTACCACATGAAATTCTGATTTATTCTAATACTTTGGCATTCCATTGATATGGAGATGAGAGATTAACTATTGAAAGCAACAAAACATTGCCTCGGAACCAGGGGTGCAGTGAAATCATCACACTGCCCTGCTCCATTGAACTGGTTTTTGCAGTCATCCCTGCAACGGTTGTCACAATTGTAGCGCTAAGTTTTGTGACAGTCTTTCGCTTTCACCATGACCACCATCTTTTCATCTGTATAAATTTATAAATGTGAGAGATAAATGGAAAGTCGCATATAAAAGTGAGAACACAAATAAAGTGTGTTGAGTGAATTGTCTAGTAGTGGTGTAGGTCTGTGTATTCAACATAGACTCTAAGCTACTAGTGTGGTGTGAGTGTTAGTAAAGTTGGTGTGTGCTTGTGTATGACATGAGTGTTATAGCGATCCTGATTTAGACCCGACCCATTTATTACTTTTGAATCCGGGAAACCATATTTGTGATGGTCGTTCCCTTTTCTTCATGTTTGGTTTTGGCTTCAAGGGTCGACACCATCCTTGCTGGTGTCGACACTGCCTTCTTTTCCTTGCCTTGTTCTAGTCCAAGGGTCGACACCAGCCTTGGAGGTGTCGACACCATCTTATTGCTATGTTCTTGGAATAGCTGTTGAAATTTTGGGTTGACACCAGTCTAGGAAGGGTCGACCCTTATCTACTGCAGAATCTGGGTTTAGTTGCTGAAATTTAGTGTCGACACCTTTGGTCCAAGGGTTAACACCTTGTCTGCTGCTAGCATTGTCAATTTTTGTCAATTCTTCCTGAAGCGTCGACACCACAGACACAAGCGTCGACACCACAGACACAAGGGTCGACCCCTGTGAGTTTTTTTTTTTTCTAGATTTTAGTTTCGTTTTGGGCCTTACTTCTTAGGGATTTTGACTTGTTGTTTTGGGTTGACTTGAGACTTTGTTTCACTTTAACCTAGCTTTATAAATAGGGCCCTCACTTACCATTTTCTTCAGTTTATCTTCTCTTTCCCCTCTCTAAACCGTGAGTCACTCTTTTCTCTCTCTAAACTCACTTTTTTGCTCAAAGATCTTCAAATCTACTCACTTAGAAGCATCTCCTCACCTTGCTCCTTTGAGATTAAGTGTAGAGCTTGTCGAGGGCTTCGTTTTGATCGGAGCAAATCGTTGTTTCGTCACCGTCAACTTTTGGGCTTTTCTTCCTTTTTCCTCTTCTAAGCTTGAGGTAGGGATTTTTCACTCCTGTATGAGTTTTACGTTAGTTATTGGCTATTTCAAAAGATTATGGTGTTTTGGGGGATTTTGGTAAAACCTAGGGTTTGAAATCAAAAATGAAAAAGAGGGGTTTTCAAATGGTCTCTTGGAAAAGCTTGTGAGTATGAAAGTGGAGTTGATATATGTTGAAATGAGGTATTTCCTACATTGAAATTGATTTTCAAAGAGAAAGGATTTTGCCCTAAAAATGTAAATGTTTGAGATTGTAAAGAGAAAGGAATTGATGTTGAGAATTATGAAATTGAAATAATGTTGATGATGATGGTGGAGTTGGATATGTATTATCACTCCTATTTTGAGATTTTGGAAACGTGTATCTTTAAAGAAATTTATTTTCTTGTTTAGTGATATCTGTTTTGGGCTATCGGTGGAGGATAACTATGAGTGTTGTAGAAATTACATGAGAATTACGTGAACTAAAACTAATTTCTCATCTATGTGCATTGAACATTGTTGCTCATTTAATACATTGAAAATGTATATGATTTTAAGAAAAATGGGTGAACGTTGGAAAGAGGTGTGTATCACTAAAATTAGTTGGCCTGTGTGTCTAGAGTGAAAGTCCCGAAAAATGCACGTATACATGAGTGTCGATTCCTGCAAAAGAAATATCCGTAAAATGGTAAAAGTAGCGCTTGTATAGGCTACGTTTACATGGGTGTCGTTTGACGATTTCCCGCGGACGAAATATCTGTGAAAGGTTGTACTGGTTTGAGATTTCCCCTTGTTTTTCTATTATAAAGGACATGATTCCAGAATTGTGATATAAACTTGGCATGGCATGGTTTTGGAAAGAAATGTAAAATGTTTTGGCAACCTTATGGTTTTGTTAAGATTTATACATTGTGTTGTAGTATTTCTACTGGGTTTTGGCTCACCCTATGTAGGAAACCATTTTTAGGTACTGGTGATATGCCTCCACTAAAGACTTAGCTTGGGAGGACTGTGGAGCTGAAGGCTCAATGTTGTATTTTGTATTTAATTTTGTACAAGCCTAGGGCTTTGTAACGCCCTGCAATTTTCTCACAAGAACATGCCAAGACAAACACAATAATATACCCAAAAAGTCATCTTTCTCATTGAAGTAAGTGTTAAGAGATTACAGATCATCATGTACATCTCCACAATATCAGGGATTTGTATTTAAGTTCAATGAACTAGACAGCCTTACAAAATATAAGCCTCTTAGGTGTATAACAACAACAAAACAAATTTGATAAACTAACAGAACGCCTATGAATCAACTTTTCCCAAAGGAGCTATTGTTTGTTCCAATCCATCAGTGAGGTGGTACTTCGTCAACTCCTGAAAAATAAAATAGGGTTAAGCTATATGCCCAGTAGAAATATACTTAACCAAGTATTTTATCGTTTGAATAAGATTATGGTATCCTTGCGACCAAAACATTTCAAGGGGATTTGTTTTCATAAGTAATCTTTATCAATCATATATATACATGATAACTAAATAGTGACAATCACATTTCATGTCTTCAAGCACAACAATAAACAATCACAACCATAAAAAGCAAACCATGAGTCCACCTGTAAGAGTCCAATTCAAAACATCCTTTGCTTTTGTTTTAAGAACCGCCCCCCCTCCACATTTGCCAGCTATTATATGGCAGGGAGTGGGCACCCAAAGAAAACCATCCGTTTTTCCACTTTTGTTGGCTACAATACGGTAGGACTTTGTGGACACCTAAAAACATTTTTTCTACATTCGTCCAACAATAAGCCTAGACAGGGCATTTGGGCACCTTTTAAATTTCCGACGCGGGTACCAACACAACACCACATTTCCAAAATCGACTCTTACCCAGACTCATGCACAATTAACAATTCAATCACATTTTGTTCCATCAACAAGCATCCACATTACAAAGGAATAGAATACAACACAAGCTTCAAAGAAAAATAACATTTGAGCCACAATTCCTTCACCATGTCAACATCCACATCTTTCATCTCTTTATTATTTACAATATTCCATGAATCAAAGGAAATTCCATTCAATTTAGTGTTTTCTACTCACATTGAGAATCTAGGGTTTTGCCAAATTTGGGGTTTTTCTTCTTCATTATACATATGGGTGTTAACAACATTCAAATACATGTTTTAACAAAAAAGAGTTAAGAAATTTCAAGCAAAAGTAAATTAAAATGGCTATTTAAGCAAAACATGGGTTTGATCTAACAATAACTTCAAATTAGCTCATAAGTCACCACAACACCATAAAATCTCTTCAAAATAAAGAAATACAATGGTAAAAGCATCCCTACCTCAAGTAGTGAAGAGGAAAAATCGGAAAACCCAAAGTCGACGAAACCACGGACTTCTCGGTTCAATAGAAAGCCCTTGACAAGATCTACAATCTTCCTCAAAGGACTCAGGTGAGAAGATGCTTCTAGATGAGTAGATCTAAAGATCTAAGTGGGAAAAAGTTGAGTTTAGAGAGAGAGGAAGAGAGGCTCACGATTTGAGAGGAAAGAGGAGAAGAAAATCATGAGAGAGAAGTGTCTTGGATCTATTTATAGTAGTAGAAAAGTAGCCCTAATGTTATTAAAAAGTCCAAAACCCCCCAAAAGTAGGGCCCATTCGTACCCAAAATTCTGGAAATAAACACGCAGGGGTCGACCCCTGGTGTGCTGGTGTCAACCCTTCAGGAAGAAAAGACAATGCTGGCAGCAGGCAAGGTGTCGACCCTTGGACCAAAAGGGTCGACACTAAATTTCAACAACTAAACCCAGATTTTGCAACATACAAGGGTAGACCCTTCCCAGACTGGTGTCGATCCTTGAGGCCAACAACAAAAGACAGGTGTCGACACCACCAAGGCTGGTGTCGACACTAAATTTCAGCAACACTTCCAGAACACAGCAACAGATAAGGGTCGACCCTTAGGAAGGCTGGTGTCGACCCTAGAACAAAATTTCTAAGTTCCCAAGGAACTTTTTGGCAAGAGCAAGCGTGAATGAAGAAACCCAACGAGTTTAAATCGAATTGTACTCCTCCAAAACCAATATACAACAACCCCAAAGACTCCTAATAAAGAAAATAAAGGGATTAAATACATTTTCTAATAGATTAAAACATCCAAGTGTTACAGGCTTTATATGTATTGAGCTTAAGACTCACTTTTGATGTACCCAAGCATTGACTTGGAAAGATGTAAGCCCTTAAGACATATGATTATCTGTTTAGCTTTCATTTCTTTTTACCATCTTGTAACACATGCTGTAGATTCAGGATACACTGTTTATGAATGTATATCGCATGTGTCACCTTTTGTGTATCAAACTCCAATTAATGAAAGCTTATCAATTCATATATGCTGCCATTTATTGGTTGTTATGAGATGGGTATATTGTATTTATTTTGGGGCATTACAAGTGCTTAGCAGTGTGAGAACACAAATTGTGAATCAGGATTTATGTGTGCTATTGTGTACAAGTCTCTTGTGTATTGCTGGATTTGTTAATTAAAAAATATATATATATGTTGGTTCAAATTCAACAACAAACCACTAGTAAAGAATAAGCTAAACTAGTTCTCAAAAATGAATTAAAAATGAACAAGGTTTATAAATTGAAATAAAAAGCCTTACTAGCAAGGGTTTGAATTTATTACATTTGCAGCTAGCTTCTAATTAAAATGCATGCATGTGTGTGGAAACCATCATGTTCATTATTATTGCTTACTTAATTAGCAAATGAGGATTTCTTTCTCTATCTGTTATTTTAACTTTTTCAATACGTACGAAATTAACAAATATAAGAAATGTTACATCACATTGGACAATTAAAGTCCAACAATGCCCAAAAGTCACCCTAAGCAATAGCCCAACAACCACTCGAAGAAATATTCAATAGCTATAACCCCCTATTGCTGGAGGAGAAATAGACACTCTCAAATGATATCAAACTCTTCTCCTTAAGAGTTGTACCCACAATTTCATACCACAAAGTGGTACTACACAACTGTTAGGACAAAATGCACGTGCAACTAAAAGATTAAAAATTGAACAACACAAACGGTGTGGATATGAAAATAAAATTGTTGAATAGAATTTCTTTTACCCAAATTATCCAAAGAAAAATCATTTTTGACTTTCTAAACAATTTTTTCGTCATCAGATTAATAGAAAGGTAACTGTGGAAATTTATTCGCACAACTGTTTTAATTTTTAGAAAAATTTTAAACACATCTCGTTCTAATGGTTATCCCAACCAGCCATTTAAAAAATTACTTGCACACCCATGGGTGTGCCCAAAAACTAGTGTCGTTTTACATTCATTTTGCCCTTAATATTGAGAAAATAAAAATTAGATTTTAATAGTACCAATCATGTAATAATTATTTTTTTGGAAAAAATTTCAATGAATAAAAAGCTTTTGAGGTCTTAATTTGAGTTTTAACTCCATAGGCAGTGACTTCCACGATAAATACTGATGAACATTAGGTAATAACCTAACAACATTACATGTTCAATAGTAAATAGTATGGATAAAACCAAAAATGTGTGTGATGACCCAACATTTTCAGCTTTTTTTTTTTTTTTTTTGATAGAGCTATTTTTGTTTTTGTTTTTGTTTTTTTTTTTAATTTTATTTTTGAAAGTTCACATGAGTTGAGGTTTAATGTTTATTATTGATTATTATATTTTTGATGTTTTTACAAATCAAATGAGTTATATTTTTTTTGACGTTGATATTTGTTAGAATGTAACTACTTCTATTTTATTCTTCACAGATAAATATAATTCATCTACAAAATATATAGTGTTTTTAAGACATTATTTCTAAATATATCCACATTGATGTGGAAAGTAGTTATAGCAAGGCATATATTGAAAAAAGAGATGAAACTATTTGAAATTGGTACACCATATAGTCTTATAGAGTTTTTTTTTTTTCCTTTCAAATTTACATATTGATCTATTTAAACTCGTTGGGGGAGTGGGTGATATGACAAAGAACAAGAAGAAATCAAAAGGGGAAATTCATTTAATAGTAACAAATGGTCTCTAATCTTTTGATAAAATGGGTTTCTTTTCCAGATAATGAGGTTGACCAAAGACCAGCATCTTAAACATTGGAGTGAAATCCCTGGTTACTTTGTCGCTCCAAAATTCTTTGGGCAAACTCCAAAACATGGCATGGTAAAAAAATGTTTGGAATGAGAGACTTTACCTTTAGATATATTTATTCTACTAGATTAATATATATATATATATATATATAAATTGAAGTCATTGCCATTTACCGTTTACTAGCTTGGTGGCAAATTAGGAAGTCATTGCTCATTGTTTGTATTCGTCTAAATTCTATTCTTATGTTTGCCATTCATTGATGGAAGAAATGTTTGGTTTGGTTTTTTATGATTCACTTTTCAGAAAATTAAAAAAAAATTATTTTCAGTTTGTTTTCACATATTTTTTTTTAATTTTTAGATACACGTAACATAAATATACTTAAAAAGTATAATATTTGTGAAAAAAATATTTAGAAAATTCACTAAATACCAAAAACACACACAAAAAAAGAAGAGAGTTCAGTAAATTTTTCGTATTCTTGTGTATTTATTGATTTTTTAAAATATTTTTTTACAAATATTTTACTTTTTGAATACATCTAAGTAAGGTGTATCTAAAAATGTAAAAAAATTGCTTAAAATTTTAAACAATATTCACTAAAAACAAAAAAATACGAAAAACAAAAAACTCAATTTTTCGAAAATTAAATAGAGAAAATTGAAACCAAACATAGTGTGCTAAAAATGCAGGGTAGAGTATCAGCTTCCAAATCTTTTTGTAACTGCAATTACAAAGAAACCTTGTATAATGCTTTCAAAGAAGACATGCAAGTATCGATGCCTAGTTGTCTTTAACTATAGCGATCCCGGTTTTTCCTTTCTGTATCTGTTGTATTCCGGACTTTGGTTCCGTGGAGTTGGTATTTGTATCTACCTTGTTGTCATCTTTTGATTCCATTTGTTTGAGTTATAGGTTGTGTTGGGCTTGGTTGTTACAGGTTGGTAGAGCTTTGGCTCCCATTGTTGTTGCCCAGTTTTTGTGTGGTCCGCTCGAGCGGGTCATTCTGCGCTCGAGCGTGGTTTACACCCTTCCAGTATTTCGTGTCCCTGCAAAACTTCTGCAGGTGTGTTTTCTACGCTCGAGCTGGTTTACTACGCTCGAGCGGGTCGCACTAGAGCGGGCTTGTTGGTGCTCGAGCGGGGAGTTTTTTTCTGAAAAGTTATGGGAGATGAAAATCTACGCTCGAGCGGACTGGTTTTCGCGCTCTAGCGGACTGGTTTTCGCGCTCGAGCGGATGTACTTTATTCTTGTGTCTTGGCGCTCGAGCGGGCCTTCTTGCGCTCGAGCGGACCTAGTTTTTGTTCTTGATGCTCGAGCGTTATGTTTTCCGCTCGAGCGGGAATGTCGTATAACAGAGGGCAGCTGGGCATTTTTGAATCATTTTCTACACTTCCACTCTTTCTCTTACTTTTCCAAAACGCCATTTGAGAATTTCTCTCTCTAGAACCTTGCCTTCTCTCTAAGGTTTGATCTAGCTAGGGTGTTCTCCTTTCCTTTGGCCTTTACAAAAAGGTTGTTGATCGTCGAGGGCTATCTTTAGATCCAAGAATCTCGGGATTTGGAGCATTTCTGTTTCCTTCATCTTCTTTGTTGGGTTCCATCATTTGAGGTAGGGATTCCTACTCACTACTATGGGTTTTAACCTAGATTTTTGGGCATTTTGTTAAATGGTTGATTTTGGAAAGTTAGGGTTTCAAAATGTTGAAAGGAGGTTTTGCTATTTTGATTCTATAATGTGTATTTTGGGTTGCAAAATAACGAAATTGTTGTTGGTTGTTGATATATAGACCATTGGGTCAATATTGGGAAATGGGGTAGAAAACCCTAATTAGTTGTATAAATTAATTGGTATAATTAATTTGGGAAAATTGTGGCTATATGGAATTGAGTTGGAAATAATGAAATTGGCTCAATATATAATAGAATGGTGGAGTTGGATTTATTAATCGCTCACTTTTGAAAACATTGATATTTTATCTGTTGGTGCTTTTATTATCCATTTAGAAATAATTGCTTGGGCTAGCCGTGAAGGGTAGTTTTGATTGTTGTAGACAATGCATGATGATTAGGCAAACTAAAACTAATCAATTGGATATGTCATAGAGTATGACGGTTAATAGAATACCTTAATGTTATGTATTGATTGATTGTGTATATGACCTAAGTGTATATACGTTGTGTGTGGGGGAGGAGATAGGGGATGTACTCCACGGTTTAGGGAAAGATAGGGGATGGACCTCTAAACTGGATGTTGTTTGGGAGGAGATAGGGGATGGACTCCGCTAATACAGCTCATATGCTTGTCAGTTAATGTGTTGATATAGCTCATATGCTTATCTATGGAAGTGTTGATATAGCTCATATATTTATCTGTTGAAATGTTGATACAGCTTGTATGCTTATCTGTTGAGATATTGATGTAGCTTATATGTTTATCGGATGAAATGTTGATATAGCTGGTATGCTTATCTAATGTGAAATGGGAGAAGTCTATGATGAGTCTCTATCTCATGTAAATGGCTGGCCAGGTTCTGAGCCGTTGATGTAAATTGTGAAATTGATAAGAAATGGAAAATGAAATGAAACATGGATATACTGGTCACGTAATGGAAATGGGTTATGAATTGATTTATGGAAATAGAACATTTATCAAGTGCTAATGTCTTAGTTACTGCTCATACTGTGTTTAACATATCTCTACTGGGCGTTGGCTCACCCTATATGGGACATTATTCTCAGGTACAGGTAGCATGCCACCTCCAAGGACATAGCTTGGATGATGATGAGAGTTGAAGACTCTTTTTTTGTGTATTTTGTTTGTATTACATGTATATCAAGCCAAGGGCTTATTTTGTATAGAGTTAGTACTCTTCTTTTGTGTAACCAGGTGTTGACTTGGAAAGCTGTAAGCCCATAGGGCATTTGCTTTTGTTGTTAACATGTAATATTGTTGTAAGAACTACTCTGATGAATAGAAATGGTTGGTTTCTTTTATATCAATGCATGTCTAAAGTGTTGGGTTTTATGTATTATTTTGAGGGCGTTACAACTTGGTATCAGAGCTACCGGGTTCGAATACTTTGGGTACGTGGGAAATGATTAGGATCACAATGGGTTTGTCTCGCTTGATAGAGACTTAGATGTAGTGTTATGTGCTTATATGATAACATGTTTATGTGACTATGTGGGTATGGAATGTAGTTTCTAGGATGTTGATTGGATCCTTGGGTTTCTGGGACTCTTATTGGAAAAGCACTTGATCAATGCTGTTTCTAACCGAAACTCTATTAACGCCTCGGGACTATCATTATCCGGGAATGAAATTCGTAATTGCTTATGTGATTATGTGCTTACGTGGAGTGAATTACAGTTGTCCATGCATTAGGACGTGAGTGTTATAGCTTCGGCACATTTGTGAATGTGCTAATGGTCTTGGTTACCTTTATTAGGATGTCAGGACAAGGATGTGGTAGGCGTGGCAGGTGTGGTAGGCAGGAGATGCCTTTACCGGATGATATTCCGGTACAGTAGGAGGGAGTTGGTCAAGCCAATGTGGCAGAGCCAGTGGGTCAGCAGGCTATGAGTGCCTTGGCCCGAGAGATAGCAGGAGCTTTAGGTATTCTTAGAGCAGGGAATCAGGATCAAGCCCATGCAGCGGAGGCAGGGCCTTCCTTTTTGAAGAGGGAATTCTTCCGGTCAAACCCGGATGAGTTTGTTGGGGATCCGAATGGGCCACTTAAGGCTGACGAGTGGTTAGAACAAATGGAGAAGACATTCGAGATGCTTGGCATCGAGGACGGGGCTTTGAATGTGACCTTGGCATCCTTCCAACTGAAGGGAGATGCGGGTCAATGGTGGAAGTACGAGAAGGGGAGCGTTGGGGGTGCATGGGAGGCTTTTGTGAATACCTTCCAGGAGAAGTTTTTATCTTCAGCTGCTAGGGAGAAGCTGAGGGAGCAGTTTTGCCAGCTTAAACAGCAGGGCTTGTCAGTGGCCGAGTTTGAGGCTACTTTTACTAGTCTGTCCAGGTTTGCACCTGAACTTGTGGCGTCCGAGGAACGTTGTTGCTTTGAGTTTGAGCAGAAGTTGAGGCGTGGACTCAAGCTGAGAGTTGGAGGGTCCTTTATCTGAGAGTACAGACGTTTGGTTGATGCTGCAGCTCATATGGAGATTATGATGCAGGAGGAGGATGAAGGGCAGAGAGGCTCCAAGAAGAGCCAAGATGGTCAGGGTGACGGCAGGAGACAGAGGGGTTCTAACCTTCAGCAGTCTCAGGGTGGTTTGACTAGATCGACCTTTCCAATGCCGAGTGCGGGCTCTGGGAGAGGTAGTCAGGGAGGCTTGACTTGTTTTGCGTGTGGCCAGCTGGGTCACAAGTCTTCGGTTTGCCCGCAGAAGGGAGGGGGTCAGCGAGCTGCTTCTTCTTCAGCTAGACCTCAGGGCCAGAGTCAGGGCAGGGACCAGCCTTTGTCTTGCTATCAGTGTGGTCAGCCTGGGCACTTGAAGAGGTATTGCCCACAGTTGAGTGCCACTTCAGGAGCATCTGGTTCTAGGCAGACGCAGAGTTATCAGCCAGCTCAGTCTGTACAAGCCTCGAGGGCCAATCCGGGAGCTTCGTCATCCCAGTCAGTGTAGCAGTCTTTTGCTCCTAGAGGTGAGTAGGTGGATTAGGGGCCTACAGGGCACGTGTATGCTGTTACCGCGCAGGACCTAGTACCGGCTCCATCAGTAGTGAGAGGTACCTTTCTGTTTTGCAACTCGGTTGCTGGTGTATTGATTGATACGGGTGCATCTCATTTTTTTGTATCTGCTACATTCGCATCTGTGTTGGAGTTGGAGTTGGCACAGTTAGCACCTCCTATTTGTGTTGTATCACCTGTTGGGGGTGAATTGATTTTGAAACACGGATATAGAGGTTGTGATATAGAGGTCGCCGACCATAGGCTTCCTTTTCCCTTTGTTGTTATGCCCATGAAGGGTTTTGATGTTATTTTGGGTATGGACTGGCTATCGTCATACCGGGCTGTTATTGATTGCTACCGCCAGAGGGTCACAGTTTGTACCTTGAGCGGGGAGTGTTTCCATTTCTTGGGGGATCGGGTTGGTAGTGTGTTGCCACCGACATATAATCCGCGAGGGCGGAGTAAGCTTAGTGGTCTACTTGCTAGCTTTATGAGTGGTGAGTGTGATGAGACCCAGATTGTATTGTCGAGGGTGGTTTGTGAGTATTCAGATGTTTTTCCCGAGGACCTCGTTAGTTTGCCACCTCACCGAGAGATAGAGTTCTCTATTGATTTAGTGCCCGGCACAGCGCCGATTTCTATGGCACCTTATCGTTTTGCCCCAACCGAGTTGAGTGATTTGAAGATTCAGCTCCAGGAATTGCTAGATAAGGGTTTTGTTCACCCTAGTGTTTCGCCGTGGGGAGCACCGACTCTCTTTGCCAAAAAGAAAGATGGTGCCTTGAGATTGTGTATCGACTACCGAAAGTTGAATCGGGCTACGGTTAAGAATAAGTACCCTATGCCCCGTATAGATGATTTGTTTGACCAGCTGAAGGGTTCCCATTGTTTCTCTAAGATAGACTTGAGATCAGGTTACCACCAGTTGAGGGTCAGGGAGGAGGATATTCCGAAGACGGCATTCCGTACGCGGTATGGCCATTATAAGTTTTTGGTGATGCCATTCGGGCTTACCAATGCACCAGCAATCTTTATGGACTTGATGAACCGGATCTTCCGGGAATTCTTAGATTGATTTGTGGTCGTTTTCGTGGACGACATTCTTATCTATTCGCCTTCTAAGGAGGAGCACGAGGAACACTTGCTTGGATTGCTTAGAGCCCATAGGCTATATGCCAAGTTTGGGAAGTGTGAGTTCTGGCTAGGAGAGGTCAAATTCTTAGGCTATGTGATATCCGGGAAAGGGGTGTCTGTTGATACATCCAAGGTAGAGGCAGTGCAAGATTGGGCACAACCTAAGAGTGTGTTTGAAATCCGCAGTTTTCTGGGATTAGCTGGGTATTACCGTCGGTTTGTGAAAGATTTCTCCAGGCTAGCTTTGCCATTGACTAGATTGTTGCGAAAATGGGTCAAGTTTGTGTGGAGTGAGACTTGCGAAAAGTCGTTCCAGGAGTTGAAAGTTAGATTGACCACCGCTCCGGTTTTGATTATTCCGGAGAGAGGGTTGGGTTATGCGGTTTATTGTGATGTCTCACGAGAGGGTTTGGGTTGTGTGTTGATGCAAGAGGGGAAAGTGGTAGCTTATGGCTCACGTCAGTTGAAAATACATGAGAAGAATTACCCTACACACGACCTAGAGTTAGCAGCAGTGATCTTCACTTTGAAGATTTGGAGGCACTACCTTTATGGTGAGAGGTTCGAGGTGTTCGAGGTGTTCTCGGACCACAAGAGTTTGAGTTGTCTGTTTACACAGAGAGACTTGAATTTGAGGCAGAGGAGATGGATGGAGTTCATTGAGGACTATGATTTAGGGTTGCACTATCACCCGGGAAAGGCCAATGTTGTGGCCGATGCCCTTAGTAGGAAATCCATTGGTGATGTAGCTTGTACAGCCATCCGAGAATGGGAGATGTTGGGTGCACTTGGCGAGTTTGATTTGCTTCTGGGCAAATCTGTTGAGGCTGAGGCCTTGTTTTCTGTTGCTGTGCAGCCTACACTTGTGACCCAAGTGTTAGAGGCACAGAGAGGTGACCTTGAGGTAGAATCCCTCCGAGAGAAGATCTCCAGTGGGAAGGTTGAGAAGGGTTTGACGGTGTATCCTGACCAGAGTGTGAGATACCGAGACCGTTTGTTTGTGCCGGAGTCTTGCCGAGTGGAAGTACTCCGAGAGTTCCATCATTCACGCCTTGCAGTGCATCCGGGAGGCACTAAGATGTATCGGGATTTGGGTCACCAGTTTTGGTGGCGGGGTATGAAGAGAGATGTGGCTATTTTCGTATCAAGGTGCCTTACTTGTCAACAAGTGAAGGCCGAGCATCAGAGGCCAGCGGGTTTGTTGCAACCCTTGCCTATTGCCGAGTGGAAGTGGGAGCATGTCACTATGGACTTCGTTGTAGGTCTTCCGAGGACTCAGCGGGGTAGTGATGCCATTTGGATGGTTGTAGACCGGTTGACTAAGTCGGCGCACTTTATCCCTATGCGCGTGAGAGATTCGGTAGATCATCTCGCCGACTTGTATATTCGAGACATAGTGAGATTGCACGGGGTCCCAGTGACGATCGTCTCAGATAGAGATCCTCGTTTTACTGCTAGGTTGTGGCAGAGTTTGCAGAGTGCCTTGGGCACTAAGTTGACCTTTAGTACGACTTATCATCCTCAGACTGATGGGCAGTCCGAGCGTACTATTCAGATCTTTGAGGATATGCTTCGAGGTTGTGTCCTTGACTTTAGTGGGACGTGGGAGAGGCACTTGCCCTTGGTGGAGTTTGCCTACAACAACAGTTTTCAGTCTAGCATCGGTATGGCACCGTTTGTGGCCTTGTATGGCCGACCGTGTAGGTCTCTAGTGTGTTGGGCCGAGGTGGGTGATGCACCTTTGTTGGGTTCGGAGTTGGTTAGGGAGACGACGGAGAAAGTTGATCTTTTCCGTAGGAGGCTTGTTACAGCCCAGAGTCGCCAAAAGAGTTATGCCGACCATAGGAGGAGGCCTTTGGCGTTTGAGGTAGGTGATCATGTCTTCTTGAAAATATCACCTAGGCGAGGTTTGACGAGGTTCGGGAAGTGTGGGAAGTTATCCCCTCGGTTTATCGGTCCCTTTGAGATCCTTGAGAGGATTGGGGAGGTTGCTTATCGTTTAGCTTTGCCACCGCAGTTGTCCGGAGTGCATGACGTGTTTCATGTGTGTATGCTTCGAAAGTATGAGCCGGATCTGTCCTGTCACGCCCCACTTTTTATTACTCGGAGTCATTACCAAATTCTTTAACTTAATTCAATTTCAGAGATAACATGCGGAAATAAACTCATACATTCAATCCGTAGAAGTGATTAACAATACTCTCATTCGTATGCAAAGTAAATATTACATGAACTAACTTAGTAAATTGCCCTTGGGCTTACATCATTAAAAGTACAAGAAGAAGGGTGTAACCCTTCACAACAATGGCATTCCGCCAACATAACAGAGGCCCCGTGGCCAACAAATAAGAAGATCCAAATCTTGTAGCACACCCTGCTAAACACCTGAAAAAGATTCAACAACGTGGGATGAACATATAGTCCAGTAGGGAACTCAACATGCTCCTTAACAATAACAACATTACAGATAGCTATGATCATGAACACCCATTCTCATACTAGAATAATAATGTGACAGTTTATACAAAATATATATATGAATATATATATGAACTTTTCTTGAAAACAATCATTTAATTCACCGCTATAAGCGATTTATCCTTCCTTTTTCCTTTCATTAACCCCCGTTCCCAATCTTTTATAACATTAACAACTATTTAGAAAAAATAGATTCGCAAAGCCCATTACTCTTCCATTTGCCACACATACAACAGATGTGCCTTTTCAAAACATATTTGGCATTTCAATGCAATTCCAATTATATCATAATTATCCATACACACCTTTATAAAAAGATAACAACTCAACTACATACATAAAATCAATCAATGAGTCAACTCGTCCCTCCAACACTGTAACAAATACAATCCACAATGTTTCCAGATATACTGAAACAATAAGAAAACAACAATGCACTACTAGCTATATGCGTAGTAAGCCAAAGATACACTTCTCACAACAATCTACCAGTTTACCAGGCGCTAGCTGGAAGGGTATGGTACCTTAGATTATCAGCGCGTCAGTTCTCCAGGCGCTAGCTGGAAGGGTATGATACCTCTGATTATAAGCGCTGAACACATAAGTGTGTGGAGTCCATCCCCTATCTTCTCACACGCACTGGAGTACAGCCCCTCTCTTCTCCCCAACCGGTATACAAATATAATGTAATACAGCATTTCATTACATATGATGTTCAATCAACAATGGTGTAATACATACACAACAATTCAACACAACCTTATCATCCTCCACCGATGACCAAAATCTCCAGATGCATGCATATAATACATCTATTAACAGACCCAACTAACATGAGATTACAAAACTCAGCAACAACATGAACATGGTAATTAAAGCTATACCCCACACAAGTGTGTTCAACACTTAAGATACAACATTCCAATTTTCTTATACTTGTTTCAAAATACCTTTCCCATTTCACAAAATGAATTCCACTTCCTTTGTTTTCACAAAAATCATTCCCATGGACCAAAGCCATACTTCATTTAAATTCACTACATTCTTTTCAAAGCCATTTCAAACTAATTATGCACATTAAGTCATAAACAATAAATTAGGGTCTTTCCTTCCTCTTTCTCAATACTGACCAAAAAGGCCCAATTAACATCAACAAACAACAATAACCACAATTAAGACTCATAATACCTAAGTATTTACCCAAAGATCAAAGCCCCTCAATTAATTTATTAAATCAAATAAGAAAAATTTAGGGTTTCCTCTCCTTTCAACAACCACATGCTAATTAACACCCCAATTAGCTCAAACCACAACTAATGATAATAAACCCTAATTCAACAACCAACCCAAGGTTCAGTCCCATGATTTTCACAAATCCAACATGATACAATTTTTATGCAATACAAAAAAAATACCACATGTCTATCTATAGACGAAGTATTGAAAAGAAACAAGGAGAATCCCTACCTCAAAAGAGAACTCAAAAAGAGATGATGACCCGAAATCCAAGAGCTCCAAATCCACTATTTTTCAGATTAGAATGAAGCCCAAGCCGCCCTCTATCTTTCTTACAAAGAACTTAAGATGGATTCACACTAGAAGTAGATGAAAACCTAGAAAGAAGATAAGTTTAGAGAGAGAGAAGTCGGACCTAGGGTTTGGAAACTAGAAGAGGATGAAAAGACTGATCAAAACCCGCTGCTGCCTATTTAAACTGGACAGGCTCGCTCGAGCGAAGACTTGGTCGCTCGAGCGACCAAACACAGGAAAGACTCGCTCGATCGAAGAAACGTTCGCTCGAGTGAAGAAACACTGCTCTCAGGTCTATACTAAACGCAAATGCTCGCTCGAGCGAAGAAACCCTGGCTCGATCCACTAGACACAAAACTCAACCCTCGCTCGAGCGACCAAACTCTCGTTCGAGCGACCAACCCAAATTCTGGATAGTAACACCTGGTTTCTAAACCCAACCAAAACAAAACAAACCTGCCCAACACATCCGATAACTCAAAAGAGAAAATAAAGGATGACAACCACAATTATACAATGAGAGAATCCAGGGAACCTAAGTCCGGATACAACAACCAAAAGGAAAAAAAAAAAATCGGGGTCGCTATATGTCCCATTTGTTAGATTGGACCGACTTAGAGGTAGATGAAGATGTCTCGTATGCAGAGAGACCGGTTTGGGTCTTGGATAGGCGGGATCAAGTCCTGCGTGGCAAGACCATTCCTTTGGTAAAGGTTTTGTGGAAACATCATGGAGTGGAGGAAGCCACTTGGGAACGTGAGTTGGAAGTCCACGAGAAATATCCGGACTTGTTTGTTGATGTGTAACCATGCATTGGTAATTTTGTAATATCGTTGAACTTTAAGAGCATTATATATGTCTTAAGTTGTAAAACATTGTGAATGTTTTGGTTAATGGAAATTTGTTATAACATTGCATATGTTCAATGTATTGTAGAAATGGAGATATATCATGAATGTTGAATATGATATAAAATTGTGAAACATGTATGTAAAAATTATTGAATTTCGGGAAAAGCATGCTGTTGATATATATTGAGATATGTGGTGAATTGCCTCTTGAATAGAGATGGAAAGACCGGTAATGGGTCAAGTTGTTAAATTTTGCATTGTAATAATTTTGGGAATTGAGAAAATCTTGTTTTTGAAAAACCTGTATTTAATTTCGGGGACGAAATTCTTTAAGGGGGGAAGGTTATAGCGATCCCGGTTTTCCCTTTTTGTATCTGTTGTATTCCGGACTTTGGTTCCGTGGAGTTGGTAGTTGTATCTACCTTGTTGTCGTCTTTTGATTCCATTTGTTTGAGTTATAGGTTGTGTTGGGCTTGATTGTTACAGGTTGGTAGAGCTTTGGCTCCCATTGTTGTTGCCCAGTTTTTGTATGGTCCGCTCGAGCGGGTCATTCTGCGCTCGAGCGTGGTTTACACCCTTCTAGTATTTCGTGTCCCTGCAAAACTTCTGCAGGTGTGTTTTCTACGCTCGAGCGGGTTTACTGCGCTTGAGCGGGTCGCGCTAGAGCGAGCTTGTTGGTGCTCGAGCGGGTTGTTCCTTTTCTGAAAAGTTCTGGGAGATGAAAATCTACGCTCGAGCGGACTAGTTTTCGCGCTCGAGCGGATGTACTTCATTCTTGTGTCTTGGCGCTCGAGGGGGCCTTCTTGCGCTCGAGCGGACCTAGTTTTTGTTCTTGACGCTCGAGCGTTATGTTTTCCACTCGAGCGGGAATGTCGTATAACAGAGGGCAGCTGGGCATTTTTGAATCATTTTCTACACTTCCACTCTCTCTCTTACTTTTCCAAAATGCCATTTGAGAGCTTCTCTCTCTAGAACCTTGCCTTCTCTCTAGGATTTAATCTGGCTAGGGTGTTCTCCTTTCCTTTAGCCTTTACAAAAAAGTTGTTGATCGTCGAGGGCTATCTTTTGATCCAAGAATCTCGGGATTTGGTGCATTTCCGTTTCCTTCATCTTCTTCGTTGGGTTCCATCATTTGAGGTAGGGATTTCTACTCACTACTTTGGGTTTTAACCTAGATTTTTGGGCATTTTGTTAAATGATTGATTTTGGAAAGTTAGGGTTTGAAAATGTTGAAAGGGGGTTTTGCTATTTTGATTCTATAATGTGTATTTTGGGTTTCAAAATAACGAAATTGTTGTTGGTTGTTGATATATAGACCATTGGGTCAATATTGGGAAATGAGGTAGAAAACCCTAATTGGTTGTATAAATTAATTGGTATAATTAATTTGGGAAAATTTTGGCTATATGGAATTGAGCTGGAAATAATGAAATTGGCTCATTATATAATAGAATGGTGGAGTTGGATTTATTAATCGCTCACTTTTGAAAACATTGATATTTTATCTGTTGGAGCTTTTATTATCCGTTTAGAAATAATTGCTTGGGCTACTGGTGAAGGGTAGTTTTGATTGTTGTAGACAATGCATGATGATTAGGCAAACTAAAACTAATCAATTGGATATGTCATAGAGTATGACGGTTAATAGAATACATTAATGTTATGTATTGATTGATTGTGTATATGACCTAAGTGTATATACGTTGTGTGTGTGGGAGGAGATAGGGGATGTACTCCACAGTTTAGGGGAAGATAGGGGATGGACCTCTAAACCGGATGTTGTTTGGGAGGAGATAGGGGATGGACTCCACTAATACAGCTCATATGCTTGTCAGTTAATGTGTTGATATAGCTCATATGCTTAGCTATGGAAGTGTTGATATAGCTCATATGCTTATCTGTTGAAATGTTGATATAGCTTGTATGCTTATCTGTTGAGATGTTGATGTAGCTTATATGTTTATCAGATGAAATGTTGATATAGCTGGTATGCTTATCTAATGTGAAATGGGAGAAGTTTATTATGAGTCTCTATCTCATGTAAATGGCTGGCCAGGTTCTGAGCCGTTAATGTAAATTGTGAAATTGATAAGAAATGGAAAATGAAATGAAACATGGACATAGTGGTCACGTAATGGAAATGGGTTATGAATTGATTTATGGAAATAGAACATTTATCAAGTGCTAATGTCTTAGTTACTGCTCATACTGTGTTTAGCATATCTCTACTGGGCGTTGGCTCACCCTATATGGGACATTATTCTCAGGTACAGGTAGCATGCCACCTCTAAGGACATAGCTTGGATGATGATGAGAGTTGAAGACTCTTTTTGTGTATTTTGTTTGTATTACATGTATATCAAGCCAAGGGCTTATTTTGTATAGAGTTAGTACTCTTCTTTTGAGTAACCAGGTGTTGACTTGGAAAGCTGTAAGCCCATAAGGCATTTGCTTTTGTTGTTAACATGTAATATTGTTGTAAGAACTACTCTGATGAATAGAAATGGTTGGTTTCTTTTATATCAATGCATGTCTAAAGTGTTGGGTTTTATGTATTATTTTGAGGGCGTTACATTAACATCATGTTATCTTTTGGGACATTTTAAGAAATTATTTCATCTTTTAACAGAAGCTAAGACTTTACAGTAATAGTGTCACACCCCAAACCCAGGTACGACCAGCCGTGGCCCACAGGGCCTTAGCTCAAGGCACACGTAAGCCTAAACACAAATCCACAAACAAATTGAATAACTATACAATAGTCCAGTAATAAAATATTTAAAACTCAATCCAGTGACACGCCACAAGTATAAATGGAAAAAAAACAACCGTAATCAATACCATCCAAACTCATGGGATATAAACAGCCCACATATCAAAATAATCCTAAATGAACCCCAATAAAAATAAAAAGAAATATGCACAAACTTGACATAACCATCTAAAGAAAAATAATGAATGTCCTGGGAGTGATAAACAACTAAATCAGCTGATAGCTTAGTGAGTAGCAACATGAATAGTATATACAGTTTTGAAAACAAGGATCAATTCCAAAATAAAGACATATATCACAGAAACTAGATTGGCATACAGTTTGGTAAAGAGAATCTGTTTCAAAAAGAAGGTTCCACAGTTCAATAGTTAAAATACTCATGTCTCTCTAGAACATGATAAATGACATTTTCCACTTAAAACAGATTACAACATGAACACCAATAATTTTCTGGGTACCAAGAAAATAACAAGTAATATGCCACACAACTCTCAAGGCTATAAGCCTCATTGGATCCAATACCGAACTAAGAGTCATCCTCAGAGTGGCAACCTGTGCCTTTTCTCTAAGACGATCTAATTGAAGGTCACCTAGCTTAACCTAGGTCTTTTCCTTACAATCGTTGAGCACTACAGTCATTACGGCCCAACCCGGATCTGTTCCTTAGTGGCCAGAGTCACCACACACAGTGGAATAATTTCCCTGGACTAAATACATAGTTGGTCCCAATAACCAATACACATCAGTTTTGCAAAACATGGTAGTTCATCATTATAAACATGAGACCAAAACAAATAGTTTACAGTATGCCAAGTTCACACATGTTTCATAAATAATTTGATTCTATTGATAATATAATAATTTATCAAAACAGTTTAGTCATGAAACAACAATTTAATTTTCCAACAGTTCAGGGTAGGGGAACATTTATAAAAATATGTAGCATAAAACTACTCACCTGAAAACGAAATAATATAATCCTCGAATAGAGTATGAAAGTTCAACTAGTGCCTGAACTAAGTGTGAAAACTACACGTCACTAGTAATTTAAAAATACTAAAGAATAAGAACTAAGTAACCCCAAACTAAAGCGCACTAACGTGGCTCAACCCAACTCATCGTTACTCTTAATTATTACCTAAGTTCATGTTCTTCAAGGTCTAAAATCACCCAAGACATGGGTTCAAATCGAAACTTAATTAAAAGTAACTTTAAGATATAACAAAATTTTAAACTAGTTTTCCCAATCTATTTGCTAACTTTGAAAATTAAAAACCCAATCCACGTTGTTCGAAAAATTCTAAAATCCTCCAGATATCAACTAATATATCCTAAGTTTCAAACCCAAATGGTTTCACTTGATTTTATTATCCAAATAATTATCTACAATTAATTATATCTAAACAGGTTATTTTCTGCAGCACTTTAAAGAAATTAATGGTTCTCTTAGTATACATGAGCAATCAACGCAAGGCCAAAAACGTACGAAGCTAGACTCGTAACTGGTTCTAATGACGCTAATTTGATAATTTTTGGATTTATACCCAAAGAGAACAACACTCCCGAACTTACTGTTTAAAACCAGTTTTCTGGACAAATTTGAACGCATCAGTTTATATGGATTTTGACTCCCAAAAATTATGAAAAAATTCGGATATTCAATTCAATATGTAATTAATCTACTGTAAAAATTTCAGTTGAAAATTCATTTGTTTGATATGGTTTCTTGATTTTTAAAGTTCGTGATTATGCGCAGAATTTTTTAACTAAGAATAATACCCATTCTTTATACATGAATTTAACTCCTCTGATTTCATAACAATATATATATATAGACACAAAATACATACACCTACAACCTCTCCATCAATGAATTATATAACAATAGAATAAGGATAAAGAACAAAGAAAGAAGAGAAGAAAACCTAAGAGGCCACAAGGCACAACACACACAAGGCTCTCCTTCTTGGCTACAACAATAATCTTGATGATTGAATCATCCCTCACTTTCCTTCATAACCCACGGCTGCTAGGGCTGCTAGGGCGTCTAGTGTTGTGGAAAACAATTATAACAAGAGTTAGGGTTTTTGTTATCCTTATATACATATGTATCTAACCAAAAGGCTCTAATTTTACATCTCTTTATATTATTTTAATTTCTATCTCCATTAAAATACAAATATTATTAGATCAAAATATGCTTACTAATTTGGCACTTAAATTTATTTATTTATTTATAAATAATAAATCTTGCCTCTAAATTAAAGACTTTCACCATAAATTTATTTTAGGTTTAAAAATTAATTAAAAGACATTCCAAATATTTAATTTGCACTTTAGGATTCACCACCAAAATAATTTGAGATTGTAATATTATTATTATTTAATTATTTACTTGATTTGTATATTCGGGTTCTCACAAATAGCTTTTGAAATCACAAACTTCGGTCCTTTACTTGTGTTTTTCTTTAAAAGAGCTTGAACTTGGTTGCTAATTTTATTTTATTTGTTATTAACCAAATTCTCTTGCCTTTCCTGGATGTTTTGTCACAGGAAACAACTATGCCATTGCGAGTACATGGGACTCTCTTGCAAGCGGCCTTGGTTGCTTTGAAAAGTTAGCAGGTATGTTTTATTTGAAGGGTATTGAAACAGGGAATGGGTATGTTTTATTTGTTTTGTTTTCTTCTTTTGATAAATAGTTTTCTTTTGTTTCTTTTTTTTTTTTTATTTGGGTGGTTTTTGTTTTTTTGTTTTCTTGGTATGTATATTTGTGTGTGTGCGGATGGGTGTGAGGTGGGAGTTGTTGATAATAAGCAGAGTTTTTCAAGTTATAATTAATGGTGAAATCTTGCTTCTGCTTTTTTTTGTTGATCAACGTGAAATCTTTCTTTCTTTCAAAGCCCTTAATGGGATGCTCTAAGCTGCCGGAATGTGGATGAGTTGGAAGGTTATGTAGGACTAACTTTATGACTTATATGTAATATGTGGATATTGCTGCTCATATACCAGTCCATGTGTGTTCCACCAAATATATTTTTACATTTTCTATGTTCTCTTAGATGTAGAACTGAAGTATACAATCCCACCCCTATTTTTGTTCTTTTATAAAGCGAGCCATAATTTTTTTGTTACCTACAGAGGCCAATAATAAAAAAAGAAATTTGTTTGTTTGTTTGTTCTATTAGAATATAACTTGCTTCTTTGAAATATGAACCATTGTATTTGCAAATAATTTATTTTTTTCAATAGAAAGCACATCCTCGTGTTGCAGAAAGAATGCCCTCTGTACCAGAAAATCTTTCTAATCATTTGCAAACCAAAATATTGCTGATTCTATTTAGGTTCAATATTTAGTACACGTCAGCTCCCAATGAAAAGTGAATTAGTTATGTTTTTGTGACTCATCAAGTTCTTGAAGACATATCCTATTTTTCAAATGATTAACATTTACAAAGTGATTTATATCTTAATCTATTTGACAATGATCTGAAATTCAATTTTCTTTGACATATTAGGTTGTGGATAAGGTTGGGATGACACCATCTCATGTTTATGATGCATAGGAAGTTTTTTGCAGATGCTTGAGATTTTGCATGAGAAAAGATGGTAGTGAAGGCAGAGACACTCATGAAGGGATTTGAATACTTGAAAAAACATACCTTTTTCCATTAGAGGACACAAAATACCAGAAATGAATGAGGAAACAAGAAAAAAAGAAGAGAAGAAAAGGAGGAAGTAGAGATGTGAGAAAATGTACAAAGTTGTTTCTTGGCTGTTCAAAATGCTGCCTTTTACTTTTGTTTTTTTTTTTTTTATGTACTTTTATTCACATACTTGTGAACTTCACCACTGGTCTTCTACTTCAAATTGTGAAGTACCATTGGCACCCATGATCTCAGGACAGCATAAATTACTGTGAACCTTGGTTTGTCATGCTTCTCTACTTGTTTTGAGGTGATTAAATACATAAAAGAGTGTTCCATTTCAATTCTTTTTCCAATAAAATTTGGGTGCATCCATCTAATTGTTGTCCACTTGAATCTTCATACAATCCAAAATGACACGATGATATTAAATTTCCTGAATTTTACCCTACCCATATTTTCTATCATTTTGCGTCTTGTTGGAGTATTGAAGTATTTGTGTCATTTTGGACCAAATTGATACAAATTTAAAAATTAATGCGCAAAATTGGCGTAAGAGGCATTGCTAATGTAAAACAAACCCCCCCCCCCCCCACACACCCAAAAAAAAAAAGAACTAGTGACATATATAGCATTCTTTTCCATTCAACAACTGCATAGTAGGTTTTTTAATATTTTTTTCACCTCTTACTTTGAACAAGTAAATTGTAAGTTAGAAAAGACTTTACAAGTTCGCACAGTGCTATAAATGGGTTAGCACATATTCTGGTTATGTGCAAAGAACAACATATTTGTCAGCCTCACAAGTAAATTGCAAATCAGAAAAGACTTGTATAGGTTCTCTCCTCTGTCTTTAGTTTCCTCCTCACAAGTTAGATTAGATATTTCCTTTTTTTTGTTTGTTTGTTTTCTCCAATGGATTCATGTTGTGCTTCTTTGCCTCACTTTCCTTCAGAAGGGGTTGGTATGTTAAGATTAATTGTTTGGGCAGTTGAAAGGCAGTAAGGATATTCATTTTGATTTAGCTCCATGGATGTATGACATCTACTTCCTAGCTAAGTTATTTTAGCTTTGCAGCTTTACTATGGCAAACAAGAGCTTCTTCTCTCAAGCTAAGCTCCATCTGGTTTTGCAGCTTCATCTAGAATTCAATCAGCTAGCTCCTCTTTTTCTGAGATGTTCAGTCTTTTTGCTATTCTACTAGTTGTAGCCTTCGTAGCTCTTGTGTTTTTCAAGTTTTTGTTCTAAGCTCTATTTTCATGTTTTGTTTGTAATGTTTAATCTAGTATGGTCAGGTGAAACTCTTGTATTTTGTCTCTTTTATTAAAGAAGTTCTTGAAATGGAATGGACTAATTGTGACATTCTTATGGTTCATTAACCATGTTAGTTATCACAACAATATTGTCAAAAAGGGTTCTCACCAGGAAATTAGAAAATTTGGAAAATTTTATTTATAACACCATTCATGCATCTCATACCTACATGACCACATGAAATTCTGATTTATTCCAATAATTTGGAATCCCATTGATATGGAGATGAGAGATCAACAATTGAAAGCACAAAAACATTGCCTCGGAACCAGGGGTGCAGTGAAATCATCGCACTGCCCTTCTCCATTGAACTGGTTTTTGCAGTCATCCCTGCAACGGTCTTCACCCTTGCAGTTCCAAGTTTTGTGACATTCTCTTGCTTTCACCATGATCACCATCTTTTCATCTGTATAGATTTACAAATGTGAGAGATTAATGGAAAGTCACATATAAAAGTGAGAACACAAATAAAGTGTGTTGAGTGAATTGTCTAGTAGTGGTGTACGTCTGTGTATTCAATGTAGACTCTAAGATACTAATGTGGTGTGAATGTTGGTAAAGTTGGTGTTTGCTTGTGTATGACATGAGTGCTTAGTAGTGTGAGAACACAAATTGTGTATCAGGATTTATGTGTGCTATTGTGTACAAGTCTCTTGTGTATTGGTGGATTTGTTAATTAAAAAAAGTTATTTGTTGATTCAAATTCAACAACAAACCACCAGTAAAGAATAAGCTAAACTCGTTCTCAAAAATGAATTAAAGATGAACAAGGTTTTTAAATTGAAATAAGAAGGCTTACTAGCAAGCGTTTGAATTTATTACAGTTGCAGCTAGCTTCTAATTAAAATGCATGCATGTGTGTGGAAACCATCATGTTCATTATTATTGCCTACTTAATTAGCAAATGAGGATTTCTTTCACTCTCTCTGTTGTATTTTATTTTTAATTTTTCAATAGGTAGGAGACTAACAAATATGAGGAATATTATATCACGCTAGACAATTAAAGTCCAACAATGCCCAAAATTCACCCTAAGCAATAGCCCAACAACCACTCGAAGAAAGATTCAATAACAACAATTCCCTATTAATGGAGGAGAAATAGACACTCTCAAATGATATCAAATTCCTCTCCTAAAGAGTTGAACAAACAATTTCATACCACAAAGTGGTACTATACAACTGTTGGGACAAAATGCATGTGCAACTGAAAGATTAAAAATTGAACAACAGAAGTGGTGCCAATATGAAAATGAAATTGTTGAATAGAATTTCTTTTACCCAAATTATCCAAAGAAAAATCATTTTTGACTTTCTAAACAATTTTTTTGTCATCGGATTAATAGAAAGGTAACTATGGAAATTTATTAGCACAACTGTTTTAATTTTTAGAAAAAATTTAAATTGCACATCTCATTCTAATGATTACCATAAATAGCTGTTTAAAAAATTACTTGCACACCCATGGGTGTGCCCAAAAACTAGTGTTGTTTAAGAATCTATTGCTCTAACTTTCATTTTGCCCTTAATATTGAGAAAATCAAAAGTAGATTTTAACAGCAACATTCATGTAATAATTATTTTTTTGGAGAAAATTTCAATGAATAAAAAGCTTTTGAGGTCCTGATTTGGGTTTTAACTCCACAGCCAGTGAGTGACTGCCACAAGAAATGTTGATGACCAGCTAAGAACTTGACACCATTACATGTTCAAAAGTAAATAGTATGGATAGAACCAAAAATGTTTGTGATGACCCAACATTTTCAGCTTTGATGCTTTTTTTGAGAGCTGTTATTTTATTTTATTTTTGAAAATTCACATGAGTTGAGATTTAATGTTTATTATTGATTATTATATTTTTGATGTTTTTAAAAATCAAATGAGTTACATTTTTTTTGACATTGATATTTATTAGAGTATAACTATTTATATTTTATTCTTCACAGATAAATATAATTCATCTGCAATATATTTAGTGTTTTTAAGATATCAATTCTAAATATAGCCACAATGATGTGGCAAGTAGTTGTACCTTCTTATTTTTTAATAATCAAGTGTTCGAATCAGTTTATACACAACTCAATTAATCCTGAGAGCATAAACTTAACTACCAAGCAATTTCATAGGGTGACTCAAACTAATTTGTTGATTTATTAACAAATCAATAAATGATGCGTAATTACATATCATTGCACATAAATTTAATAGTGATATTTAGGTCTTGTTTGGGGATTACATATTTTAGTTAAAAAGTAAAAAAGTTATTACAAATTATTACGTCACTCTCTCAATTTTTCTGTATATATTTTCGTAAAAAGCTAAAAAAGTTACTAAAATAACCTATTTAGTTTTTATTTTTTGTTGGCCTAAATGAGTAAAATATTGATGCTTTATTATTATTTCTATTTTTTTTTAATTTTTCTTAAAACAATGTAGTTTTGGCCTTTGAACTTGAACAATATTTTCCTACGTAGTTTTGGAGAGTATAAAAAAAACAAGAAAAAATTAGTGAAACATTCTTCTCTAATTTTTGGTAGTAGGAGAGGTCCAATATATTTTTTCTGATTAGTTAAGATCACTCAATAATATTATTAGAGAAATTTCAAGTCGTCATAAAAAAATTTTAACTCGTCACAGAGAAATTTAACTTTTCTCTGTAAAATTTCTCTTTGAAGAACTGAAATTTCTCTATGTCAAAATTTCTCTATAAAAATGTAAAGGGACCCCATTTACTATGATAATGTTGCATGCCCTTTATTTTGATAAAATTTTAATATCATAAATCTTAAACTAAAATTTCAAAAAACAATTCCAAAGTATATCACAAATGACTTAGGAATTTTATGTATTTATTTATGGATAATAAAATATAGATAGCTATACTCTAATAAATATCAATGTCAAAAACAATATAATTAGTTTCATTTGATTTTTTAAGAACACCAACAATATAGCTACACATTAAATCTCAATTCATGTGAATTTATAGAATAAAATAAAAGAGAAGAGAGTGAAAGAGAAAAAAACAAGGGGAAAAAAAAAGATCATCAAACTGGTATCATTTTACCCCGCACGCCATAACTTGCTATACAACAGGTACCCTTTATACAAAGGGACATAAAAAGGAGAAATGAAAGTGATAAACCAGAAATAAATACCAGAGATGAAGACTAGGAGAGAGAGCAGAAAGCACAAGGCAAAAAGTTTTCCCATGTTTTTGGATAATTAAACAATTGGTTTTCTTGCTCTTTTTATAGTCTCAAGGAGTCATTTTTAATTCATTTAAAAAAAACAAGTAATTAGGGTAAATTACACTTTGTACCCCTGCACTTTGCACCAAATCTCATTTTGACCCCTACACATGAAATTATGATAGTCAACCCCCTATACTTCTGGTCAAATCTCACTTTGGTCCATACACATGAAATCATGATAGTCAACCCCTTGTCAAATCTCACTTTGATTCCTATACAAGTGTCTAGGACTCTTTTCTATTACTTCATTTTAAAATCTTTCACAAAATCCAGTCATGTGACAAAAAAGTGGCTACAAAATAAGGGTAAGAGAGGAAAATCATCTGTGTTTTCCACCAATACACTTTGTTTTACATGATAAGCACATAAGAGTTATATAATGCAATATATATATATATATATATACATATGGCAAAAACTAGAACGAAAAGGCAAGAAAGTAGAGTTTTTGAAATTAAAAAAAAAAATGCAACAAAGAAATCAAAGAGAAAGAAAATGAATAGACAAAAAACTGTGTTACCGTAAAAAATAGATTTTTGTGATTACAATTTATGCAAAATCCTAATTCATCTTCTTAATTGTTCACAATCTGTATTTTGTTTTAACCTAACACAATCATATTTTGATGTAAATTTTGGAATAAAGTGTGTATTGGTGGAAAATGTAGATAATTTTTCTTTTTTACCCTCATGTCGTAATCACATTCTTATTACATGACTAGATTCTGTTAAAGATTTAAACAATTGAGTAACAGAAAGTGGACATTAACATTTGTGTAGGGACTAAAGTGAGATTTGACCAAAAGTTCAGGGGATTGACTGTCACAATTTCATGTGCAGAGACTAAAGTAGGATTTGACCAGAAGTGCAAGGGGTTGATAGTCATTGTAACGCCCCCAAAATAATAACATTAAACCCATCAATATAGACATGCATTGATATATAAAAACTCCACATTCTTCTATTCATCAGAGTTCCATTACAAAAACTATTACATGTTAACGACCAAAGCAAATGCCCTAAGGGCTTACAGCTTTCCAAGTTAACACTTGGTTATAATAAAAGAGTACTAACTCATTTACACATTAAGCCCTTGGCTTGAATTTACATGTAATACATCAAAAGAAATAAAACAACAAAAGTCCGCCTGCCTCTAGCCTCCAAAGCTACGTCCTTGGAGGTGGCATGCTACCTGTACCTGAAAATGGTGTTCCCATATAGGGTGAGCCACAGCCCAGTAGAAATACACTAAACCACATATGAACAATGACTAAAAGATTAGCAGTTGATAGATGGCCAACACTGATACTTTCTCTTATCACACTTTACAGTTTCATGACATACAAGTCCATGTTACAATCCATTTTCCAATTCCTTTCAATTCTCAATTTACAACCATGGCTCAGAACCTGGCCAAACAACTCATATGAGACAGTAACTCATATCAAACACTTCCCGTTTCATAATAGATAAGCATACTAGCTATATCACACAACAACAGATAAGCATACAAGCTATATCATCAATTCCACAGATATGCATATGAGCACTATCGCACTTCCAATGACAAGTGTAAGGCCCCGGTGTCCCACATCGGGAATGGAGGGGGAGTTCCTGGTCTACAAAAGTAAAAACTTGGACCCTTATATAGCATCGAGGCCTTTTCCTAAGTGGTGAAATCCCTATTAGAACTCCCCGGTTAAGCGTGCTTAGGCTGGAGTATTTCTAAGATGGGTGACCCACTGGGAAGAACAAATCCGTGCGGGCGTGACCCAAAGCGGACAATATCGATGACGTGTAAAGGGTCGGGGCGTTACAAATGGTATCAGAGCCGACTCTCCGGGGTACCGAGTGTGGGCCCCTGGCGTCTCTCGGTGCATGTGGGCAGGCTTGCGAGCTGGCAGGCTACTGCACGGGGACATGCAGCCTTATGGGGGGTGGATTGTAAGGCCCTGGTGTCCCACATCGGGAATGGAGGGGGAGTTCCTGGTCTATAAAAGTAAAAACTTGGACCCTTATATAGCATCGAGGCCTTTTCCTAAGTGGTGAAATCCCTATTAGAACTCCCCAGTTAAGCGTGCTTAGGCTGGAGTAGTTTTAGGATGGGTGACCCACTGGGAAGAACAAATCCGTGCGGGCATGACCCAAAGCGGACAATATCGATGACGTGTAAAGGGTCGGGGCGTTACAAATGGTATCAGAGCCGACTCTCCGGGGTACCGAGTGTGGGCCCCTGGCGTCTCTCGGTGCATGTGGGCAGGCTTGCGAGCTGACAGGCTACTGCACGGGGACGTGCAGCCTTATGGGGGGTGGATTGTAAGGCCCCGGTGTCCCACATCGGGAATGGAGGGGGAGTTCCTGGTCTATAAAAGTAAAAACTTCGACCCTTATATAGCATCGAGGCCTTTTCCTAAGTGGTGAAATCCCTATTAGAACTCCCCAGTTAAGCGTGCTTAGGCTGGAGTAGTTCTAGGATGGGTGACCCACTGGGAAGAACAAATCCGTGCGGGCGTGACCCAAAGCGGACAATATCGATGACGTGTAAAGGGTCGGGGCGTTACAACAAGCATATGAGCTCTGTCAATACATCACTAGATAAGCATATGAGCTCTATCTACGGAGTCCATCCCCTATCTCCTCCCAACAACATCCGGTTTAGAGGTCCATCCCCTATCTTCCCCTAAACCGTGAAGTACATCCCCTATCTCCTCCAACACAACACAATGCATATAAACAATGATTATACACATCATCACGCAACACATAAATTTAATGTATTCGTTCAATAGTCAAACTCCATGACACATTCTAGTGATTAGTTTCAGTTTTTCCTAATCCTCATGCATTGTCTACAACAATCAAGACTATCCTCCACCGATAGCCCAAAGCAGTTATTTCTATACAGAAAATAAATGCAACAATGGATATATAATCAACATTCCAACTAGGTGAGCGATAAATAATCCAACTACACCCTTTAACCCCTTCCCTTTCCGGTTTCCATATTCTCAATTCAATTCCCCGTTTCCAACAATTAATTATACAAATTAATCAATCAATGTAATTAGGATATTTTCCATAATTAACATTACAACCCTTAGGTTCCATTTTCATTAATGTTTTAATATTAATTTCACTTTTTCCATGCCAAACATGCATCTAGGCTTTATATAGCTAAAACCCCAACTTTTGTAAACTTACACAAAAGCCCCAAACTTTCACCAAATTACCAAACCAACCCCAACATCTCAAAATACTAAAATTTAAAGACAAAGCTCATAAAGAGGAGTAGGATATCCCTACCTCGAAGTTAGAGCTCGGATGGAGAAGAGACCAAATCCAAAGTGCTCCAAAGACCGAGATTTTCAGATCAAAACGACGCCCTCGACGATCAACACAACTTTTACAAAGGCCGAAGAGAAGGAGGACACTCTAACTAGATCAAACCCTAGAGAGAAGGGAGTATCTAGAGAGAGAGGCTCTCAAAAATGGTTTTTAGAAAAAGTAGGAGAGAGAAAGAAAAGCAAAAAGTGATTTGAAATCACCCAGCGGATAACTCATATACGTATGACCCGCTCGAGCGGAGAACACGACGCTCGAGCGCCAAGAACAAAAATCTGGACACGCTCGAGCGCAATAAGGCCCGCTCGAGCGCCAAGACACAAGAATAAAGAACTTCCGCTCGAGCGCGAGAACCAGTCCGCTCGAGCGTAGATTTCCACCTCCCAGAACTTACACCCAGAAAGCACTACACGCTCGAGCGCCAGACAACCCGCTCGAGCGCCACCGCTCGAGCGTAAACACACCCGCTCGAGCGTAAAAATCACATCTGCAGATGTTTTGTAGAGACACGAAATACTGGAGGTGTGTAATCCCCGCTCGAGCGCAAGAAGACCCGCTCGAGCGGAACGCCCAAAAACTGAACAACAAGGAATTGAAACCAAGGCCTAACCAACCTGTAACAACCCTGTTCAAAACATCCTAAAACTCAATCATGTGGAATTAAAGGACACAACAAGATAGATATCACTACCAACTTCACAGAACCGAGTCCGAAACATAACAGAATAGTTAAGGGACAACCGGGATCGCTATAGTCATGATTTCATGAGTAGTGTCAAAGTGAGATTTGGTGCAAAGTGTAATTTACTCCAAATAATTATAATTGCACTTTGGGTGCAAAAATTACCATATGTGAGTTGGTCAACATATTATAAACCATTTTAAAGCAACTATTAATTAGTAGTAAATTTACTTTCATAAAAATCTCAATCATTCATTAATATAGGATTTACGTGGGCCTCGCACTAATGAACGACTGAGATTAATTTGTGATATGGCCACATCAATGTCGGTGAGGTACAAAATAATTGCTCTCAAGGAAAAATTCTTTCATACCTCATGTGGTAATGTCACAAATCAATCTCAACCATTTATTGGTGTGGGATACACGTGGACCCCACATTAATGCCTTTAGTGCATTGAATAATTGCTCTCAAAGAAAAATTATGAGTAATGCTAGAGACTCCAAAGAATCTACCAAATGTTTTACCAAACCTCTCACATCGATGTGGGACCCACACACGTGGGTTTGTGTGGGTCCCATACCCATGTGAGAGGTTTGATAAAATATTTGGTTGATTATTTTGGATACCTAGCATTTTTCAAAAATTATTCCATACCCTGTAAACAACAAAAATGCTAGAGATCCCAAAAATTCTACCAAATATCTCACATAAGTATGGGACCCATGTGTGGGTCCCACACTTATGTGAAACATTTGGTAGAAATTTTGATAGAATTTTTGAGCTCTATAGCATTCCTCCATAAACAATCTCACAAATCAATCTCAACCATTTATTAATGTGGGGTCCACATGAATTCTAGAACAAATCAAGGCAGTCAAAATTTCAAAAATCTGAGGCACATAATCCAAAATAGTCAAAACTTCAAAAATCTTTATTGTGGATTTAGGTAAGTAAACTTTATTATTTGATTGAGATAAAAAAAAAAAATAGAAACTTTATTATTTGATTAAGTTGTTATTATATTTTTATGAATTTTGTAATTTAACCTACTAATCACCTAACATCCTATTGTATAACCCAAAAAAAACAAGTTTCATTTTTATAAATTTTGTTAACCATTGCTTTTGGCACTTGTTATCAAATTTAAATTGGTTTTACATTTTGCATAGAAATGTGTGTTTTTAAAATTTTACAATTATTTTAAATTATAGGGTTAAATTCATTTTATTCTTTCCCAGTTTGAAACTGGGGCACTTTATCCTCTCATGGTTCAAATATAATCAGAAAATCTACATGTGATTTTGGATTGAAGTGCCATCCTCAGTTTTTTTATCCAAACCAACAAAAGATATATCATATACACAATTTGTTAGAGTGAGTTTGATTTTTTTTAAAAATAAAGTAAAATTAATACAATAAAAGGATAATTTTATTCTCATTTTATCTAAACCTAAAATTAGATTCATACGCTAAGTTAAAATAAAATAAATTAAAATTGATATAAAATATAAAATATAATTAAATAAAAACAAATAACAATTAAGAATTAATCTAAAATGTAATTAAATTAAAATTAGATTAAAAAGTTAAAAATTACAATAAATGATTAAATATTTAGGATTAATTGTGATATAAAATATAATTTAATTAAAACTAAAATTAAACGTTAAGAATTACAATAAATAATTAAGAATTTATAATTAATTTTTATTTAATTGAATTAATGTTAGATATTAAAAATTATGTGTATAAGAGAGAAAAAGAAAGAAAATAACAAAAAAAGTATACAATTTGAGAGGGTAATTCTATTTACACACCACTAATTCTCTCAGTACACACATATAATAATTTTTAGGGTTTGAAAATATCTTAATTCACACCTCAACTTTCTATTACTAACCCTATGGTACACACCACCTATCTGTTTGAATACACACTACAACCCACACCTAAATATCTCTATATTCAAAACACTAGAGACTTTCATCTTCAAAACTATAGCGATCCCGGTTTTCCCTTCTTTGGTTGTTGTATTCCGGACTTAGGTTCTGTGATGTTGGTTGTTGCTTATATCTTGTTTCCGTCCTTCAATTCTTTGTGTATGAGTTTTAGGATGTGTTGGGTAGGTTTGTAACAAGTTGGTTGTGGTTGGAAGCAAATGGCTGCTGTCCAGCCTTTAGTCTCTTCGCTCGAGCTACGACTTTGTCGCTTGAGCGAGCCTTATGTTGTTGCTTCTTCGCTCGAGCGAGAGTTTGTACGCTCGAGCGAGTTTTGTGCGTCTTCAGGTTTTGTTCAGACGCAGCCTTGGCTCGAGCGAACTTTCCTTCGCTCGAGCGAGCGAGCTGTATGTTTTGGGTTTCTTCGCTCGAGCTAGCTATTCTTCACTCGAGCGTACTTCTGGTTGCAAACCTGAAGCTTCGAATTGTTGGCTTGAGCGAGGCTTTCTACGCTCGAGCGAGTTATCTTTGTGTCTGGTCGCTCGAGCTACCACTCATTCGCTCGAGCGAGCCTCTGTTATATCAGTACGCAGCAGCAGTCCCCTTCATCACTTTTTGATTTTCTTTTCTTCCTCAAACCCTAGATCCGACCTCTCTCTCTCTATATACATCTTCTCTCTAGGGTTTCATCTAGTTCTAGTGGTCTTCTACCCTAGTCCCTTTGGAAGAAAGGTAGAGCTTCGCGAGGGCTTCACTTTAATCTGAAAAGTTATGGATTTGGAGCACTTTGACTTTCACCTCTCTTCTCCTTTGAGCTTCGAAAATTAAGGTAGGGATATCCTACTCCTTCTTATGGGTTTTGACTTAAATATTTGTCATTTTGATTAGTTGGTGTTGTTGGGTAATTTTGGAAAAAGTTAGGGTTTGGGTTGTAATTTATAAAAGAAGGGTTTCGTGTTCAATAACTCCATGTGTATTTAAGGCCTTGGAAATATGAGTTTGAGAGTTAAATTGGTGGAATTTGGTCTTAGGACCAATATTTGAGAAAACGGGAAGATGCCCTAATTTTTGTAATAAATTAATTTGTATAATTAATTTGGGGAAAATATGGAAATATGAAATGAGTTGATATCCGTGAAATTGGGAAAATCATGAGATTGAAAGGTGCAGTTGGATAATTTAATCACTCACCTATGAAAATGTCGATATTTTATTTGTTGATAAATTTACTATCTGTTTAGAGATAACTACTTTGGGCTATCGATGAAGGATAGTCTAGATAGTTGTAGACACTGCATGTTGATTAGGGAAAACTGAAACTAGTCGAACGTGTTATGTCATTGAATATGACGGTTGGATAAATACAGCAAATATGTGTATTATAGCGATCCCGGTTTCTCTTCCTTTGATTGTTGTATTCCGAACTTAGGTTTCGTGGAGTTGGTGGTTGTATATCTTGTGTTATCCTTTAATTCCGTGTGTTTGAGTTTTAGGATGCATTGGGCGTGTTTCGAGCAGGTTGGTTGAAATTTAGTCCCATTCCTTGTTGCCCAGATTTTTGGTGGTACGCTCGAGCGAGACCCTTTGCGCTCGAGCAGAGTTTGATTTTTGGTTGTCCGCTCGAGCGGGGTTTACACACTCTCAGCATTTCGTGCCTCTGCAAAACTTCTGCAGGTGTGTTTTTCACGCTCGAGTGGATTTCCTTACGCTTGAGCGGGTAGCGCTCGAGCGGGTAGTTCATTGTCTGTAAAAGTTCTGGAAGGGGGGAATCTACGCTCGAGCGGCTTTCCCTTTGCGCTCGAGCGAGAATCTTTACGCTCGAGTGGGTCCAGTTTTTATGTCTGACGCTCGAGCGTCCTATTCTTCGCTCGAGTGGGTCATACGTATATCAGTAGACAGCAGCGGGATTACACTTCACTTTTTCATCTCTTTCTTTTTCAAAAACCCTAGATCTGAGCTCTCTCTCTCTCTCTAAACAACTTCTCTCTAGGGATTGATCTACTTCTAGTGAGTTTCTAACCTAGGCTCTTTGTAAGAAATATAGAGGGTGTTGAGGGCTTCCTTTTAATC
This sequence comes from Camellia sinensis, assembly GCF_055761805.1. Lineage (NCBI taxonomy): Eukaryota > Viridiplantae > Streptophyta > Magnoliopsida > Ericales > Theaceae > Camellia > Camellia sinensis. Next base: position 99,822,679 of record NC_138962.1, on the reverse strand, counting down.
TGAAAAATCTTGGATTTGGAGCACTTTGGATTTCGGTCATCTCCTCCATTTGAGCTCTTCATCTCGAGGTAGGGATAACTACTCATTCCTATGGTTTTTGACATAAACTATTGGTCTTTTTGATATAATGTTGAGTTGGGTGATTTTGGGTGTTAGGGTTTCAAAATGTATAAAAGAGGGGTTTTGTATTTTGAGCCTATACATGTGTATTTGAGCCTAGAAATGAGAATATTGATGTTGTTGATAATATTTGGACCTTTGGATCAATATTGAGCTTAAAGGGAAAAAGGCCATATTTGGGTATATTTGGGTCATTAGAGTAATTAATGACATTTGTTATGAAATTGAGTTGGGGATAATGAAATTTTCTCATTATGAGATAGAATGGTGGAGTTGGATTTATAAATCGCTCACTTTTGAAAATGTCGATTATATATCTATTCAGGCATTTATTATCTGTTTAGAAATAACTGCTTTGGGCTATCGGTGGAGGATAGTCTTGATTGTTGTAGACATTGCATGATGATTAGGTGAATTGAAACTAATCAAGTTGTGTATTTGAATACATGGGTGTCGAATCCTGCGGATGAAATTTCCGTAAAATGGCCATTTGAATATAATTATACGTGCCGAATCCCGCAGACGCAATTTTCGTAAAATGGCAATCCGAATATATCTATACATGGGTGCCGAGTCCCGCGGATGAAATGTCTGTAAAATGGCCATAAGAGAATGAAAATACATGGGTGCCGAATCCCGCGGACGCAATTTCCGTAAAATGGCAGTTTGTAGTATTGTTGGCATGAGATGTAGTCTCACTTCAGTTATTTGGCTAGGTTCTGAGCCATGTTTATAGGTTGAGTTTTGTTAAGTTAAACATTTATCAAGTGCTAATATTTTAGTTATTGCTCATATTATGTTTAACATATCTCTACTGGGCGTTGGCTCACCCTATAAGGGACGTCATTTTCAGGTACAGATGTTATGCCACCTCCAAGGACGTAGCTTGGGAGGCTTGAGGCTGTAGACTCTTTTTGTTGTTTTTGTTATATTACATGTATATCAAGCCAAGGGATTATTTGTGTAGAGTTAGTACTCTCTTTTTGTAACCAAGTGTTGACTTGGAAAGTTGTAAGCCTATAGGGCGTTTACTTTTATTGTCAACATGTAATACCTTTTGTAAGAATACTCTGATGATTATAATATGAAAACTCTTTTATTTATCATGAATGTATGCTATAATGGGTTTTTTTTTTAGGGCGTTACAACTTGGTATCAGAGCGTACCGGGTTCGAATACTTTGGGTATGCGGGAAGTGGTTAGTACCACAATGGGTTCGTCTCGCTTGATAGAGACTTAGATATAGTGTTATATGCTTATGTGATAACATGTTTTTGTGGCTATTTGGGTATGGGATTTAGTTTCTAGGATGTTGATTGGATCCTTGGGTTTCTATGAGTCTTGTTGGAAAAGCACTTGATCAATGATGTTTCTAACCGGAACTCTAGTAACGCCTCGGGACTATCATTGTCCGGAAATAAAATTCGTAGGTGCTTACGTGATTACGTGCTTACGTGGAGTGAATTACAGTTGTCCATTGCATTAGGATGCGAGTGTTATAGCTTCGACACATTTGTGAATGTGCTAATGTTCTTCATTACCTTTATTAGGATATCAAGACGAGGACGTGGTGGTAGGTGAGGCAGGCCTAGGAGGCAGGAAATGCCTATACTGGATAATATTTCGGTGCAGCAGGAAGGGGTTGGTCAGGCCAATGTGCCCAAGCCAGCAGGCCAGCAGGCTATGGGCGCTTTAGCCCGTGGGATAACAGATGCTTTGAGGGAATCCATGGGCATTCTCAGAGTTGAGAATCCATTTCAGGCCCCGGTTGTTGATGCAGGGCCTTCCTTTCAAAAGAGGGAGTTCTTCCGATCTAATCCGGATGAGTTTGTTGGGGATCCAAAGGAGCCACTTAAGGCTGATGAGTGGTTAGAGTAGATGACCAAGACATTTGAGATGGTTGGCATCGAGGATGGGGTATTAAAGGTGACCTTGGCATCTTTCCAGCTTAAGGGGGATGCGGGTCAATGGTGGAAGTTCACGAGGGGCCGTATTGGTGGCACTTGGGAGACTTTTGTGGATGCTTTCCAGGAGAAGTACTTAGCCCCAGCTATCAGGGAAAAGCTGAGGGACCAGTTTTGTCAGCTCAAGCAGCTAGGTTTGTTAGTGGCCGAGTTTGAGGCCGCCTTTACCAGTTTGTCCAGGTTTGCACCTGAGTTCGTGGTGTCGAAGGAACGTCGTTGTATTGAGTTCGAAAGAAAGTTGAGGCATGGCCTCAAGATGAGGGTTGGGGGATCCATGATCCGGGAGTATGGGCGTCTTGTGGATGCCGCGACCCATATGGAGTCTATGATGGAGGAGGAGGAGAGGATAAGGGGCTCCAAGAGCAGTCAGGAAGGCCAGGGGGATGGTAGGAGGCAGAGGGGTTCTAACCCTTAGCAGTCCTATAGTACTTTAGCGAGATCTACCTTTCTAGTGCCGAGTTTAGGTCCTGGGAGAGGCAGCCAGGGGGACTTTACCTGTTTCAAATGTGGTCAGCTGGGCCACAAGTCTCCAGCTTGCCCGCAGAGGAGAGGAGGTCAGGGAGCAGCTTCATCTTCAGCTCGACCTCAGAGTCAGAGTCAGAGTCAGGGTAGAGGCTGGTCGTCCTCTTGTTATCAGTGTGGTCAGGCAGGACACTTGAAGAGGTTCTGTCCACAGTTGGGTGGTACACCCGGTGCGTCTGGTTTGAGACAAATGCAAAGTTCGCAGCCAGCACAGTCTGTTCAGGCCTCGAGGGCCAATCAGGGGGCTTCATCGTCTCAGTCTGTGCATCAGTCCTTTGCTCTGAGAGGTGAGCAGGTGGATCAGGGGCCTACAGGGCGCGTGTATGATGTTACCGCGCAGGATCTTGTACCGGCTTCATCTGTTGTGAGAGGTACCTTTTTGTTTTGCAACTCGGTTGCCAATGTGTTGATTGATACGAGTGCATCTCATTCCTTTATATCTGCTGTATTCGCATCTGTTTTGGGATTGGAGTTGGCACAATTAGCATCTCCTATTTGTGTTATATCGCCTGTTGGGGGCGAATTGATTTTGAAACACAGATGTAGAGGTTGTGACATAGAGGTCGCCGACCACCGACTTCCTTTTCCTTTTGTAGTTATGCCCATGTCGGGTCTTGATGTTATTTTGGGTATGGACTGGTTATCGTCATACCGGCCAGTTATTGATTGTTACCACCAGGGGGTCACAGTTTGTAGCGTGAGCGGGGAGTGTTTCCATTTCTTGGGGGATCGGGTTGGTAGTGTGTTGCCACCGGTGTATGATCCGCGAGGGCGGAGTGAGCTTAGTGGTCTTCTCACTAGCCTTATGAGTAGTGAGTGTGATGAGACCGGGGTTGAGTTACCGAGAGTGGTTTGCGAGTATTCGGATGTTTTTCCCGAGGATCTTGTTAGTTTGCCACCACATCGAGAGATAGAGTTCTCTATTAATTTAGTGCCGGCACAGCGCCGATTTCTATGGCACCTTACCGTTTTGCCCTAGCCGAGTTAAGTGAGTTGAAAGTTCAACTCTAGGAGTTGCTAGATAAGGGTTTTGTTCGCCCTAGTGTTTCACCGTGGGGAGCACCGGCCCTCTTTGCTAAAAAGATGGTGCCTTGAGACTTTGTATTGATTACCAGAAGTTGAATCGGGCTACGGTTAAGAATAAGCACCCTATGCCCCGTATAGATGACTTGTTTGACCAGTTAAAAGGGTCCCGTTGTTTCTCCAAGATAGACTTAAGATCGAGTTACCATCAGTTGAGGGTCAAGGAGGAGGATATTCTGAAAACAACATTCCGCACGCGGTATGGCCACTATGAGTTTCTGGTGATGCCTTTCAGGCTCACCAATGCACTGGCAGTGTTTATGGATTTGATGAACCGGATATTCTGGAAATTCTTAGATCGTTTTGTAGTCATTTTCGTGGACGACATTCTGATTTATTCGCCTTCGGAGGAGGAGCACGAGGAACACTTGAGAGTGGTGCTCGAGTTGCTTAGAGCCCATAGACTGTATGCCAAATTTGGGAAGTGTGAGTTCTGGCTAGGAGAGGTTAAGTTCTTAGGCCATGTGGTTTCCGGGGAAGGGGTGTCTGTTGATACATCCAAGATTGAGGCAGTGCAATATTGGGCACAGCCTAAGAGCGTTTTTGAGATCCGCAGTTTTCTGGGATTAGCTGGGTATTATTGCCGGTTTGTGAAAGATTTCTCTAGACTAGCTTCGCCATTGACTAGATTGACGCGGAAAGGAGTCAAATTTGTATGGAGTGAGACTTGTCAAAAGTCGTTCCAAGAGTTGAAAGTTAGATTGACCACCGCTCCGATGTTGATTATTCCGAAGAGAGGTTTGGGTTATGCGGTTTATTGTGATTCCTGACGAGAGGGATTGGGTTGTGTCTTGATGCAAGAAGGGAAAGTGGTAGCCTATGGCTCACGTCAGTTAAAGATTCACGAGAGGAATTACCCTACTCATGACCTAGAGTTAGCAGCAGTGATGTTTGCCCTGAAGATTTGGAGGCACCACCTGTATGGTGAGAAATTCGAGGTGTTCTCGGATCATAAGAGCTTGAAGTACCTATTTACACAGAGGGACTTGAATTTGAGGTAGAGGAGGTGAATGGAGTTCATTGAGGACTATGACTTCGAGTTGCACTATCACCCGGGAAAGGCCAATGTTGTGGCCGATGCCCTTAGTAGGAAATCCATTAGTGATGTTGCTTGTATAGCCATCCGGGAGTGGGAGATGTTAAGTGCACTTGGCGAGTTCGATTTGCTTTTGGGCGAATCCATTGAGGCTGCGGCCTTGTTGTCTGTTGTTGCACAGCCTACACTTGTGACTCAAGTATTAGAGGCACAGAGAGGTGACCTTGAGGTAGAATCCCTCCGAGAGAAGATCTCCAGTGGGAAGTCTGAGAAGGGTTTGACTGTGTATCCTGACTTGAGTGTGAGATACCGAGACCGTCTGTTTGTGCCGGAGTCTTGCCGAGAAGAAGTACTCCGAGAGTTTCACCATTCACGCCTTGCGATATATCTGGGAGGCACCAAGATGTATCGTGATCTAGGTCGTCAGTTTTGGTGGCGGGGTATCAAGAAAGATGTGGCAGTTTTCGTGTCTAAGTGCCTTACTTGTCAGCAAGTGAAGGCCGAGCATCACAGGCCAGCGGGTTTGTTGCAACCCTTGCCTATTGCCGAGTGGAAATGGGAGCATGTTACTATGGACTTCGTTGTAGGTCTTCCGAGGACTCAGGGGGGTAGTGATGCTATGTGGGTGGTTGTAGACCGGTTGACTAAGTCAGCGCATTTTATTCCTATGCGCGTGAGAGATTCGGTAGATCATCCTGCCGACTTTATATTCGGGACATAGTGAGGTTGCACGGGGTCCCAGTGTTGATCGTCTCTGATAGAGATCCTCGTTTTACTGCTAGGTTGTGGCAGAGTTTGCAGAGTGCCTTGGGCACTAAACTGACCTTTAGCATAGCTTACCATCCTCAGACTGACGGACAGTCCGAGCATACTATTCAAATCCTTGAGGATATGCTTCGAGGTTGTGTCCTTGACTTTAGTGGGACGTGGGAGAGGCACTTGCCCTTGGTGGAGTTTGCCTACAACAATAGCTTTCAGTCTAGTATCGGTATGGCGCCGTTTGAGGCCTTGTATGGCCGACCGTGTAGGTCTCCGGTTTGTTGGGCCGAGGTGGGTGATGCACCTTTGTTGGGCCCGAAATTGGTGAGGGAAACGACGAAGAAAGTTGAGCTTATCCGTAAGAGGCTTGTTACAGCCTAGAGTCGCCAAAAGAGTTATGCCGACCGTAGGAGGAGGCCTTTGGCATTTGAGACGGGTGATCATGTTTTCTTGAAAATATCACCTAAGCGGGGTTTGATGAGGTTTGGGAAGAGTGGGAAGTTGTCCCCTCGATTTATCGGTCCCTTTGAGATCCTTGAGAGGATTGGGGAGGTTGCTTACCGTTTAGCTTTGCCGCCGCAGTTGCCCGGAGTGCATGACGTATTTCATGTTAGTATGCTTCGAAAGTACGAGCCAGATCCGTTGCACGTTTTGGATTGGACCGACTTAGAGGTAGATGAGGAGGCCTCGTATGAGGAGAGACCGGTACGGCTCTTGGATAGGCGGGATCAAGTCTTGCGAGGTAAGACCATTCCCTTGGTAAAGGTTTTGTGGAAACATCACGGAGTGGAGGAAGCCACTTGGGAACGTGAGGCGGATGTCTGTGAAAAATATCTGGACTTGTTTGTAAATGTTTAACCATGTATTGGGATTTTGTAATATTGATGAACTTTAAGAGCATTAAACATGTCTTAAGTTGTAAAACATTGTGAATGTTTTTGTTTATGGGAATATTGTGGAACTTGTCTTGTAATGGAAGTTTATTTTAACATTGCATATGTTAACTTTGTTTTAGAAATGCAAATATAATTTTGGCATTGAATTTGTTCTGTGATGCATGTTGATAATGCATGTTGGAGATTATGTTGGAAGTTTGCCTCTTGAATAGAGATGGAATGACTGGTAATGGGTCAAGTTGTTGAATTTTATATTGTAATAATGTTGGTGATTGACAAAACATGTTTTTGAAAAACTTGTACTTAATTTTGGGGACGAAATTCTTTAAGGGGGGGAGGTTATAGTGATCTCGGTTTCTCTTCCTTTGATTGTTGTATTCCGGACTTAGGTTCTGTGGAGTTGGTGGTTGTATATCTTGTGTTATCCTTTAATTCCGTGTGTTTGAGTTTTAGGATGCATTGGGCGTGTTTCGAGCAGGTTGGTTGAGCTTTAGTCCCATTCCTTGTTGCCCAGATTTTTGGTGGTACGCTCGAGCGGGTCCCTTTACGCTCGAGCGGAGTTTAATTTTTGGTTGTCCGCTTGAGCAGGTCTTCTTGCGCTCGAGCGGGGTTTACACACTCTCAGCATTTCGTGCCTTTGCAAAACTTCTGCAGGTGTGTTTTTCACGCTCGAGCGGATTTCCTTACGCTCGAGCGGGTAGCGCTCGAGCGGGTATCTTGGCGCTCGAGCGGGTAGTTCATTGTCTGTAAAAGTTCTGGAAGGGGGGACTCTACGCTCGAGCAGCTTTCCCTTTGCGCTCAAGCGGGTGTGTTTTGCAGTTGTGTCTTGGCGCTCGAGCGGGAATCTTTACGCTCGAGCGGGTCCAGTTTTTTGTCTAATGCTCGAGCGTCCTATTCTCCGCTCAAGCGGGTCATACGTATATCAGTAGTTAGCAGCAGGATTACACTTCACTTTTTCATCTCTTTCTTTTTCAAAAACCCTAGATCTGAGCTCTCTCTCTCTAAACGACTTCTCTCTAGGGATTGGTCTACTTCTAGTGAGTTTCTAACCTAGGCTCTTTGTAAGAAATATAGGGGGTGTTGAGGGCTTCCTTTTAATCTGAAAAATCTTGGATTTGGAGCACTTTGGATTTCGGTCATCTCCTCCATTTGAGCTTTTCATCTCGAGGTAGGGATAACTACTCATTCCTATGGTCTTTGACATAAACTATTGGTCTTTTTGATATAATGTTGAGTTGGGTGATTTTGGGTGTTAGGGTTTCAAAATGTATAAAAGAGGGGTTTTGTATTTTGAGCCTATACATGTGTATTTGAGCCTAGAAATGAGAATATTGATGTTGTTGATAATATTTGGACCTTTGGGTCAATATTGAGCTTAAAAGGAAAAAGGCCATATTTGGGTAATTAGAGTAATTAATGACATTTGTTATGAAATTGAGTTGGGGATAATGAAATTTGCTCATTATGAGATAGAATGGTGGAGTTGGATTTATAAATCGCTCACTTTTGAAAATGTCAATTATATATCTGTTGAGGCATTTATTATCTGTTTAGAAATAACTGCTTTGGGTTATCGGTGGAGGATAGTCTTGATTGTTGTAGACATTGCATGATGATTAGGTGAATTGAAACTAATCAAGTTGTGTATTTGAATACATGGGTGTCGAATCCCGCGGATGAAATTTCCGTAAAATGGCCATTTGAATATAATTATAGATGGATGCCGAATCCCGCGGACGCAATTTTCGTAAAATGCCAATCCGAATATATCTATACATGGGTGCCGAGTCCCGTGGATGAAATGTCTGTAAAATGGCCATAAGAGAATGAAAATACATGGGTGCCGAATCCCGCGGACGCAATTTCCATAAAATAGCAGTTTGTAGTATTGTTGGCATGAGATGTAGTCTTACTTCAGTTATTTGGCCAGGTTTTGAGCCATATTTATAGGTTGAGTTTTGTTAAGTTAAACATTTATCAAGTGCTAATGTTTTAGTTATTGCTCATATTATGTTTAGCATATCTCTACTGGGCGTTGGCTCACCCTATAAGGGACATCATTTTCAAGTACAGGTGTTATGCCACCTCTAAGGACGTAGCTTGGGAGGCTTGAGGCTGTAGATTCTTTTTGTTGTTTTTGTTGTATTACATGTATATCAAGCCAAGGGCTTATTTGTGTAGAGTTAGTACTCTCCTTTTGTAACCAAGTGTTGACTTGGAAAGTTGTAAGCCTATAGGGCGTTTACTTTTATTGTCAACATGTAATACCTTTTGTAAGAATACTCTGATGATTATAATATGAAAACTCTTTTATTTATCGTGAATGTATGCTATAATGGGTTTTTTTTTAGGGCGTTACATGTATTGATTGATTATTGTATGTGATGAAGTGCTGAAATACATTATATATGTATATTTGTTAGGGAGGAGATAGGGGATGCACTCCAATGTGTTGGAGGAGATAGGGGATGCACTCCACACACGTATGTGTTCATATACTTTAACACATTATTTATGTATCTTTGTTTGGGAGGAGATAGGGGATGTACTCCATATGTGTTCATATACTTTAACACATTATTTATGTATCTTTGTTTGGAAGGAGATAGGGGATGTACTCCATATGTGTTCATATATTTTAACACATTGTTTGTGTATCTTCGTTTGGGAGGAGATGTGGAATTTACTCCATATGTGATTATACGCTTAAATACATTATATATGTATCCTTGATTGGGGGATAATGAGGGATGGACTCCATAGATAACTAAGCTGGCTAGAATGTCTGGCGTGAAAGTCCCAAAACCTTATAAATTGAAGTGCATGAATAGAGTTGTTAATTGGAGTATTAATTACATGAGTTGTAGTCTCATTTTGAATCATAGATAGCAGAAGTATTAATGAGTCGAGCTGTAGTCTCACCTAAATTGTTTGGTTAGATAATGAACCATATTGAGAAATTGAATTGGATAAATAAGGGAAGTGGATGGTTGCATGGATGTATTTGTTGTCGGGAGATGAGAAGGGTATGAATTGGTCTGCATGTGTTAATCACTTGTCGAATGATAATGTTTTAGTTATTTTTCATGTTGGGTTTAGTGTATCTCTACTGGGCTTTGGCTCACCCTACTTGGGACACCATTTGCAGGTACCGGAGACGTGCCAAGTTCAAGATATTTGCTTGGGAGGTTTTAGGAGTTGAAGACTCTGCTTTATTATTTGTTTTGTTGATTATATGTAAATGTAAGCTGAGGACTTTACTTGTAAAAGAGTTAGAACTCTTCTTTCGTATAACCAGGTAACAACTTGGAAAGATATAAGCCCGCAGGGCATTTTATCATTTTTGTAAACATTTGTGACTTGTATGAGATACTCATTTGTAATATTAACTCTGATGTAAGTATGGGAATGTGACTTATCTATCTTGTGTATCTATATAGGACAGTTTGCATGGTGGAATTATGTATTATTTTGGGGGCGTTACAAAAACACCATTGATCTCCATCGTCAGAGTTGAATATCTCCATCGTTGGCAGAGGGTTTCGTTTGGTTGGTGCATTCTCGTCATTTCAGATATCCATCGTTATTGTTGTTGTGCTGTTGGCTTGCCAATGCATTGTTGTTGTTTCAGATCTCCATCTTCGCCGTTGTCTCGCCGTTGCTTCGCCGGTGCATTGTCAATATTGAAGATTTATCATTCTCACCCTTGATTCACGCATTTAATTCTCACATTGATATGTTTTTTCTATCTTCTTTTAACAGATTCAACTTCCATTGCAATTTCTATTTCGAGTTTGGCTCAACTTTGGTTGTCTGAACATAATATCATCGTAGAAAAAAAAAAAAATTGAAAAAATTGAATATGTTCAAAATATTTATGTTGAATAAAATAAATACGTTCAGACTTTATATGCTGAACAATTTCAATTCGTTCAGATTTATTATGTTGAACATATATTAAATTTTATATGTTGTTATTATTATTATTTTTGTAAGTATTGAATACATCTACTTTTTGTAAAAAAGAAAAGAAAGTATACCAAAAATAAATTAAATTTAAGAAATGAAATTCTTAAGGAATTAAAATGTTCAATTTTTTATGTATGAACATTTGTAATCTGGTCAACTTTAATAATTTGAACAAAATTGTTTGGTTCGAATAAAAATAATCAAACATTATGCAAAAGTTCAACTCAGATTATCTGAACATGTAACGAACAAAGTCATATTCCCGACGATTATATGAATGACATAAACAAAAAATTAAAAACCTAAGTATTAAATTGACATTTTCATTGTTGCATTATTCAAAATCAACAATCTCAGTGTCATCCATGGTGTGCAAATCGTCAAAACTAATTGATTTCAATATTTTTATACCCTAAATCTTCAAAACCAATTGATTTCAATGTTCTTAAACCCTAAAACCAATTGATTTCAATATTCTTAAATTTTAATGTTCTTAAACCTTAAACCAATTGATTTCAATATTCTTAAACACTAAATCTTCAAAACCAATTTATTTTGGATGTTTATATATCTATATGTGATGATGGTGTGTAAACAGTATTTTGAGTTTTCATATATGAAATCTTTGAATAGGTGGAATACACCCCTACGTTGTTTTTAGTGGTGTGTAAATAGAATTTTCCAATTTGAGAATATTACAATCATTTCCAATAACACACAAAAAGAAAGAAAGCAAAAGTACTCTTATGGCCTTCATTACCTTCACTAAAAGGAATTAGTGTTCAAGAACATAGAGAACATGACAACGAAAATAACACTTAAATCCAATCTCAATTTAAAACCAGCATTTTTAAATCTTCCAGTCTATGTCGCAAGTCCATCTAACAACCTCTACAAAGGAAAATTGTGAAAAACATGTTTCATGGTGCCATTGACACTTTTAATAAACACATCTCCATTACGTTTGTAATCAGCATCACCACCTAAAGATCCAAGTTGGAGGTCCTTTTTTCAAGAATATGTTAGTAAAAATTATGCTCACTCCCAATCAACATAAATTGAACAACAATTTAAACAAACAATCAAACAAAGAAACCAGACGACTGTGCTTTTGATTTAAATGCCTCAAAAGAATGAGGAGTTCTTTGGAACAAAATTACAATCGACAAAGTAAACAACATAAACAATAGGTAATTCCAGAATAAAACCACCAAAGTTCATAAAGGTTACAACCTACAGAGAAAACTACTCCTAAATTAAAAGAACTACTCCTAGATATAAGCTAAATTGTTGTTGTGATGTTGATGATCTCCTTTCTGCCAAATCCTTCGCTCTTATATCTTCTTTCTCTTTTCTTGGCCCATGATTGCATGACTCCTTCTTACCTGCAACTACAATTGCCAACTGCCATGGTAACTGCCTCCTCACTTTTAAGTCTTCAAACTCTACCAAGCCTTCAAATCTTCCTGTCTAACCATCTCTCTTCCATGTTGCCACATGTCCCTTTACACTTTGAGCACCACATCGACAAGGTAAAGCCTTCCATCTCATACGTATTCCTTTCTGAAAACAACCCACTAAGTTCATGACTTAGACTGATAATTGCTCCATCACTTGAATCATTTTATGCACGTGCTCAACCTTTTCATGCCACCTATCCCTCTAACTGATGAAGGACTTTCACTTTGACTCTGCCATGTGTCATCATTTGATTGATACATCTGTTGACAAGAATTTCACAAAAATGGGTGCAAACAATGCCCCATTATTTAAGTTAAATAAATAATAATGATTTTTAACTTAAACAAATCCATTCCCTTGGCCAGATAAATAATATACTTAATTTGAACAAATCCAAACATTGGGCCCAACATAAGCTACAAAAGCTTAAACCTTCCAACTTCACCTCACTTCAATCTTCTCTCTCTCTTTTGAAACTCCCATATCAGAACACCAAACAACTTAAAACTCTAAACAATGGCTCTTGAAATCCACGAAAGAAGATGAAACCAATGATGAACATCTTAGATTCCCCAAAACCATTAGGGAACTCACCAGCTCTCTAATGCTGGAGTTAACTTTGATTCCAAGTACCACCACTGTAGCCAAAGCAACCCTAGGACCTACGTTTATAGCCTATTTCCTAGATGACCTAACTCCATACTACCCACTTGCTAATGGCAAAACTCTATTTCTCAACCAACCAAAATTCAATTAGGTAAATTGGGACAACAACAAAAACCCTCTTAGATCATGGAGACAACTAGATTCTACTTGGCAAAGCTGGGTCGAACGAATTGAAGCTCATGACTCAGATGTATGGAAACATCTAGGCATTAGTGAGGTAATTCGTCTGTCGACCCTCAAATTTGATATGAATAAGTGGTTAATTGTTGCTGCTGCCTGTTTCTGGTCACAATCTTGTAACTCAATGCTCCTAGGGTTTGGCATGATATCTCCAACCATCCTAGATGTAGCCTATTTAATTGAACTCCCCATTCTAGGATTAGAAATCAGTGCTTTACTAGAACCCCCACCAATAACTTTCATCCTTAACACTGACATGAGTTACACTGAGTTTATTAAAAAATACAGAGGCAAAAGAAACACCCCAGTCGATGACCAAGAAAGAGTTGCCTTTTACTTAGTTTGGCTTTACTAATTCATTTTTTGTGTTCCTGGCTTCAAAATTGCCAAGGAATACCTTCCATTGGCCTTACGCCTTCAAGATGGCCAAGCCATGGCTTTTGCTCCTTACTTACTTGCCACCCTCTATAAAGGCATGTTTTCTTTTGTTAATAAAAAGATATCCTCCATCTGTGGTGGACCAAATCTTCTTTGTAGAAGTGTAACTGGTGTCATATTAATTGTAAAATTGACCAGCAAGGCAATTCAAGAGCAAAAGCTATAGTAAATAGTCTCAAATTGTAATTTAAAATATAAATATTCATTTATAATTATTAAATTTGAAAAATAACAAAATTTCCATCATTATTTGAAACTTACAAAAACTATGAAATTTCCTAGCATGTTTTGCAAATTCTCAAAAATATGTCCAATTTATATTTCATTAATAAAAAATTTCAATAACCAAATTTAAATACCAAAATAATTATATTTTGAAAAGTTGGGGTATTACAAAGGCAGTTATGGTGTAGGTAGTTATATGCCTGTTGACATGAGTAGGATAAATGAGTGAAAAATAGATAAAGAAAAGAATGGTGATGCAAGGAAGGTGAACACTCAAACACTCGAACAACCACAAATTAGATATAAAAAAAAGATACTCTTTGGTCATAATACTAATTCTTCAAAATAAAACTCATTTGCCCTGAGGCATACATGTCAATTTATACTAGAGAATACCTAAAGAAAAAAAGGTAAACTACACCCTAGGTTAATTACTTGCTAACCAAGCCAAAATAAAATAAAATAAAATAATTACCAAAATAGGAAATATTTGAGTTATGCTCAAATTCAAATACTATAGTCAAAAATAAACATACTGGAAAAAATGAAGGCAAAATCATATTCGTATATACCAAGTTATAGACGAATCAATTACTTCTACAAATGCAAAATCGTGAAACTAAGGGCCTAAATGTTGGAATTTGCCCAAAATCTGCTGTTGGCCATTCAAGATTGATGGGTCCTAATCGTCATGAAGTTTTTCATGTCCTGACCAAATTTCACGCCATTTTGAGCACATGTCATCTTGTGTTTACTAGTGCCTTTTACCTTTGCCTTATTTATCAATAGACACAAGGCAAATGTAAACAAGGCAAAGACAAAGGCCAAAAGTATATTTTAGGTCACACATGATTTTGATCTATATATTTTATATTTTAATCATTTTTTTTTCAATATATGTATATAAGGGTAAATTTACTCATCTCCTTGAGGTTTGAAGAAAATACAATTAATCTTATATTTTTTTATATAATTACACGGACCTCTTGTGGATACCACACATTTCGACGCACCCACACATCAAATTAGACTATCTCAAAATCATGTGTGAACCATCAAGATCTATAATGACAACAAATCGTTTATCCCACAGTGTCGTTGGCCCACAAGTTTTGCCAAAATAGATTGATTCACATAAAAGAGTTGCCACATATTTTTTATGGGAAGGTAGGAAACCATTTAACTCCATTTAATTTAGGCACTAATCCATTACAATCAAAGGATTTGATTAGGAAGTTTAGTAGGTACAAGAGGGAAAGGTCATTAATGTAAGCACCTCTCTTATCCAATCAAGTTCCATATTTATTTATTTATTTCTCAATACTAATATCGTCTAAGATTTTTATCAGAACCAAGGGTTTATTTCTCAATACTAATGTAAGCACCTCTCTTAGCCAATGAAGTCATTATCATTTGCCATTTACCAGCTTGGATTGCTCATTGTTCGTATTCATTAAAATTTTATTCTTATATTTGCCATTCATTGATGAAGGGATCAATTTTTGTGCTAAAAATACAGGGCAGAATATCAGCTTCCAAATATTTTTGTAGCTACAAAGGAAGCTTGAATGATGCTTTAAAAAATGGCATTATGGCAGAATAGGCAAGCATCGATGCCTATTTGTTTGTAACTCCATGCTATCTTTTGAGACCTTCATGAGAGAAAAATGCGAAAACAAAAAAAACCTTAGGCTGTTGTTAGTGTTAAAAAACATATAAAAAGTGTATTGAAATGTGTAAAAGGTATATAAAAATATGTAAAGTGTTTTGGGATTGTTTGCACCTATTTTTGCCAAACCCTGTCGACAGGTGGTTCAGTCAGTAGAGGACATGTGACCTAGTTCAGAGTAAATGGTTATCATCAGAGGACAGAGATTGTAACGCCCTCAAAATAACAACATTAAACCCATCAATAAAGATATGCATTGATATGTAAAAGTTCCACATTCTTCCATTTATCAGAGTTTCATTACAAAAAGTATTACATGTTAACAACAAAAGCAAATGCCCTATGGGCTTACAGCTTTCCAAGTTAACACTTGGTTACAACAAAAGAGTACTAACTCATTTACACATTAAGCCCTTGGCTTGAATTTACATGTAATACATCAAAAAGTAAAACGACAAAAGTATGTCCGCCTCTAGCCTCCCAAGCTATGCCCTTGGAGGTGGCATGCTACCTGTACCTAAAAATGATATTCCCATATAGGGTGAGCCACAGCCCAGTAGAAATACACTAAACCAACCATGAACAATGACTAAAAGATTAGCAATTGATAGATGGCCAACACTGATACATTCACATAAATCACATTTTATGTCATACGACTTATGAGTCCAAGTTACTTTTCATTTTCCCTTTTTCAACAGATAAGCATATTAGCTCTATCATCACCTCAACAGATATGTATAAAAACTATATCTCACATTCACAGATAAGCATATAAGCTCTATCCACATTCTCAACAGATATGTATAACAACAATATCCCACATTCACAGATAAGCATATAAGCTCTATCTTCACTTCTCTAGACAAGCATATGAGCTGTATCTACGGAGTTCATCCTCTATCTTCTCCCAATACTATCCGGTTTAGAGGTACATCCCCCATCTTCCCCTAAACCGCGGAGTACATCCCCCATCTCCTCCTCTACACATAACGTATACAAACACATTGGTTCTATATACAATCACTCAATACATACAGTTAATGTATTCTATCAACCGTCAAATTCCATGACACATTCCATTGATTAGTTTCCATTTGCCTAATCATCATGCATTGTCTACAACAATCACGACTATCCTCCACTGATAGCCCAAAGCAATTATTTCTAAACAGAAAATAAATGCACAAATGGATATTCAATCAACATTTCATTCCGGTGAGTGATAAATAATTCAACTACACCCTTTAACCCTTTGCATTCCCAATCTCAACAATCTCATTTCATTTCCTCATTTCTTACAATTAATTATTCCAATTAATCAAACAATGTAATTAGGTCATTTTCCATAATTAACATTTCAACCCTTAGGTCCCATTTTCATCAATGATTCAACATTTATTCCATTTCTCTATGCCAAACATGCATCTAGGTTTATTATGAATAAAACCCCAACTTTTGTAAAATAACACAAAAGCCCCAAACTTTCACCAAATTACCAAACCAACCCCAACATCTCAAAATATTAAAATTTAAAGACAAAATCCATAGAGAGGAGTAGGATATCCCTACCTCGAAGTTTGAGCCAAAAAGGAGATGAAGACTCGAAGATCAACGTGCTCCAAATCCAAACTTTTTCAGATTAAGTCGAAGCTCTCAACGCCCTCTATCTTTTTAACAAAGGCCGTAGGCTAGATTCACACTCTAGGGAGATCAAATCTTAGAGAGAGTGTAGGTTTAGAGAGAGAGAGTCTCGGATCTAGGGTTTGAAAGAAAAGGAAGTGAAAAATTGATGTTCAAAAACGCTACTGTCCGCTGATATAAAACACGCTCGCTCGAGCGAAGCCTTTGTTGCTCGAGCGACCAGACACAGAAAACTCTCGCTCGAGCCAAGAAGTTCTCGCTCGAGCCGAAAATTTAGAAGTGTGCTCGAGCGAAAGAATGCTCGCTCGAGCTAACAACTCAAACCCTCAGGTCTGCAACCAGAAGCTCGCTCGAGCGACAGACTTCTCGCTCGAGCGAAGAACAAACCAGACCGCTCGAGCGAAGAAAACTCGCTCGAGCCAAGAAATGCAGCTCTCAAGTCCAGAACCAGACGCAATCGCTCGCTCGAGCGAAGCCACTCTGGCTCGATCCACCAGACACGAACTCAACTCTCGCTCGAGCGACCAACTCGTCGCTCGAGCGAAGGTCCAAAAATCTGGGCAGCAGCACTAGGCTCCCAAACACAACCAACCTGTAACAAACCTGCCCAACACATCCTATAACTCAATATACAAAGTAGTAACAGATGTAAACAAGACAATAATCAATTACTATCATCCACGGACACATGTCCGGATCACTGTACAACAAGGGTAAAACCGGGATCGCTATAGAGATCATCAACTAGAAGTGAAGTTTGAATTTGGGAATAACGTGGAAGGTGGAGCGATTATTGACAATGTACCCATGGACTTAGTGGGTTGTCTTTAAAAGAAAACATGAATAGAGTGGGAGTTTTCCTCTATCGAATGAGGGATAGAAGGACTCAGGGGCACGTGTTAACTTACAAGAAATGAAGTTCAACAGGTAAAGGTAAAGGCATGATGCGGTTTGAAGGCTGGGAAGTGAGAGTGCAGTTGTGGCAATTACACAACAGCAGTTGTAGATTAAAGAGATCATGGGGTCATGGGAAAGAAGAGCTATAAAAGACCAGAAGTTGGCAAAAACAAAGGCATCAACAACAACATAACAACTTAGTTTTTAGACCTAGGAGCAGTTAAGATCATAACGTAGGAGTAGTTTTTGCTATTGTAGTCTGTAATCTGATGAACATAGGTGATTTCAACATGAAGTTGCTTTTGTTTGTTTAATCTACCTTGTTACCATCTGTTGATACAATAATTTGAAGTTGTTTTCTTTTTATTCAACCTACCTTGTTACCATCTGTTGATACAGAGAACTTGGTGTCCTTCTTGTTTACTTTGTTATCATTGTTTGATCTAAAGAAGTCCTTATTTTTTTGAGGCAATCGAACCAGAACCACAATTGCTTGGTTGTTCCTGTTTAAGTTGTGTAGTTTAAAATTATTGCTTGGTTGCTGTCGATCCAACCCTTGCATAATTTTTACTAACAGGGATATGAGAAAAATTTATTGAGATTATAAATATTTTGGCCTTATGTGCTTCTGATTGACAGCCCTGAAGGCTATCATTAGGAGGACCCTCAAAAAAACCATATCATCTTTTATCAGATAGAGTAGATAAATTTTACACTAATAGTAAAACGAATCATAAAGGTTGATCCTTTATTGGTGTTTTTATTTAAAAAAGCTTTTGCTTGGTTGCTAATTTCATTTTATTTGTTATTAAGCGAATTCTCTCGACTTCTGGATGTTTTGTTACTGGAAACAAGTGTACATTGCGAATGCATAGGAATCCCTTGCCTGCACCCATGGGTGCCTTGAAAGCCAACATTGGGGCATTGCTTGGTGCAAAGGTGAACGCTCAAGGTGCTGAGTGTGAGAACGTAGGTTCAAAATTGAGAGCAACCACTTTATACAAATAATGCCGAAGGTTTGGCCTATCTGATTCTCCAGTCTTCTCCTAGGACCCTTAATTAAAAGGGACCAATGTTACTATTTTTAAAAAGCCATCCTATTAGGTTCATCCAAATATTCTATTGACAACCTTTGTTTTGTTTTCTTATTTTGATAAATAATTTTCTTTTGTTTTTCTTTTCTATTTGGGTGGTTTTTTGTTATTTATTTATTTTGGTATGTATGTTTGTGTGTGTGTGTTTAGGGAAATGGAGGGGAGGTAGGAGGTGTTGATAATAAACAGTGTTTATTGAGTTATGATTAAGAGCGAAATATTACTTCTTTGAAAACCCTTGAATGGGATTCTCTAACCTGCCGGAATATGGATGATTTGGATGATTATGTAGGACTATCTTTACCACTTAAATGTAATATGTGAATATTGTTGCTCGTATATATTGTATGTTCCACCAAATATATTTTTAGATTTTCTTGTTTGTTTATTCTATAAGAATATAATTTGCTTCTTTGAAATTTCAACCTTTGTATTTGCAGATAATTTCTTTTCTTCAGCAGAAAATGCAGATTCTCATGTTGCGGAGAGAATACCCTCCGTATCAGACAATGTTAAAATGTTACTAATCAGGTTTACATTTTTCTCAATGTTAAAAGATACATTTAAAACCAAAATATTTCTACTACTACTCAGATTCAATATTTAGTACATGTCAGCTCTCAATCAAAAGTGAATTTGGTTATGCTATTTTTGTGAATCATCAAGTTCTCGAATACATTTATCCTGTTTTTAAATGATAGCATTTTCCAAGTGAATTATATCTTAATCTGTTTGACAATGATTTGAAATGCAACTTTCCTTAACAGATTAAGTAGTTGGAATCGAATATGAAAGGTTGGGATGTTATCAGCTCATCTTTATGATGAGTTCTAAGGTAAAAATCAAACTCATCTCACTACAATCACATTTCATTTATACTATTTTGAATCTTTTATCAACTTATGAATTTGTTTCCTTAACTTGCTGGAAGTTCTTGAAGATGCTCGCGACTTTGCACAATAATATGGAGGTTTGTTATGGGAAGACTCAACAAAGAATACTCATATGCACATGTGAGAATTTTTGTGTCATCAAAGGCAATACATTATGTGTGTAATTTGCAAGAAGGGAATTGAACACTTGAAGAAATCATTTCATTTTTTACCTGATAGAGTAGCTAAGACTTTAGAGAAATAGTTATTGAAATTACAAAGTTTGGTCCTTTACTTGTGTTTTTCTTTATTTGTTTCTTCTATTTGAATATAATATGCTTCATTGAAATTTGAACCCTTGTATATGCAGATAATTTATTTTCTTGAGCAGAATGCCCAATTTCTTTTCTTCGATGCATATCCTTCTGTTGCAGAGAGAATACCCTATTTACCAGAAATTGTTACTAATCAGGTTTACATTTTTCTCAATGTTCAGATACATTTACAAACCTAAATATTAATGCTACAATTCAGATTTAATATTTTGTATATATCAGCTCTCAATCATAAGATATATGTTATTTTTGTCAATCACCCAGTTTTTGAAGACATATATATCCTGTTTTAAATGATAGCATTTACCGAGTTATTTTATAACTTAATCTGTTTAACAATGATTTGAAATGCAATTCTCTTTAACAGATTAGGTTGTGAAAATCGGACATGATTCAGCAGCTCATCTTTATGATGAATTCCCTCTGGGGTAAAAATCAAACTCATCTCCACTACAATTGCATTTCATGTATCTTACTTTCAATCTTATATCAACTTATGGATTTGTTTCCTTATCTTACAGGAAGTTTTAGAGGATGCTTGTGACTTTGAACAATGATATTGAGGTTTGTTATGGGAAGCCTAAACAAAGAGTACTTATGTGCGCATGTGAGAATTGAACACTTGAAAAAACATACCCTTTTTTTTCCATTAGAGGATGCAAAATTACCAGATATGAATTAGAAAAAAAATAAAGAAGAAGAAAGGAGGGAAGAAATGTGAGAAAATATAAAAAGTTGTTGTTTGGCTATTCAAATTGCTACCCTTTTATGCTTCCAAGTAACTTTCACTTCCGTTTTGGTCCCAACTTTTATTTACATACTTGTGAACCTTGGTTTGTGATGCTTCTCTACTAGGTTTGAGGTGTTCAAATATATGAAGGTGGTGGATAAGAGAGGTAATGGTAGTAGTAGTAGTGGCAATAGTAGTAGTGGTGGTAGTGGAGTGGTGGCGATGGTAGTAGTAATGGTAGTCGTAGAGGTGAAATGGCGACCGTGGTAGTAGTGGTGGTAGTGAAATGACGTTTGCAGTAGTGGTGAAGGTGGTAGAGGAGATGAGTTATAGCGACCCCGGTCTTTTTCCCATTTGATTATTGTATCCGGACTTAGGTTCCGTATATTCTGTCATTGTATAATTGTTGTTGTCGTCCTTTATTTTCTCATTTGGAGTTATAGGATGTGTTGGGCAGGTTTGTTTCAGGTTGGTTGGGTTTGGAAACCAAGTGTTGCTGTCCAGTTTTTGGGTTGGCCGCTCGAGCGAGGGCTTGTTCGCTCGAGCGAGGGTTTTATTTTGTGTCTGGTGGCTCGAGCCAGCTTTTCTTCGCTCGAGCGAGCTATTGCGTTTAGTATAGACCTGAGAGCAGTGTTTCTTCGCTCGAGCGAGCATTCTATCGCTCGAGCGTGCTTCTGGGTTGCAGACCTGAAGCATTGCATTCTTGGCTCAAGCGAGCTTTTCTTCGCTCGAGTGAGGGTTCCGTGTGTCTGGTCGTTCGAGCGACCAAGTGTTCGCTCGAGCGAGCCTGTCGGGTTTATATACGCAGCAGCGGTTTTTAAAACGTTTTTTCACATTCTTTTGATCCTAAAACCCTAGTCCCGAGTTCTCTCTCCCTCTACTCACCTTCTTTCTTAGGTTTCATCATCTTTTAGGGTGTTTCTACCCTAGTTGCTTTATTAAAAAGATAGAGAGAGTCGAGAGCTTCGTTTTAATCTGAGAGTTTGTAGTTTCGGAGCACTTTGGTTTTGGGTCATCATCTCCGTCTTCTCCATTCGGGTTATTTTCTTCGAGGTAGGGAATTCCTACTCCATTTTATAAGTTTTGTTCTAAGTTTTGGTATATTGATATGTTGGGTATAGCGATCCCGGGTTTACCCTTGTTGTATAGTGATCCGAACTTGTGTCCGTGGATGATAGTAGTTGATTATTACCTGGTGTGCATCCTTTCTTACTTTGTATTTGAGTTATAGGATGTGTTGGGCAGATTTGTTACAGGTTGGTTGAGATTAGAAACCAAAACTAGTTGCCCAGATTTTGACCTGTCCGCTCGAGCGGGGGTTTTGGCGCTCGAGCGGGGGTTTCACCCATCCAGTATTTCCTGTGCAGTGTTCGACGCTCGAGCGTGGGATTGGCCGCTCGAGCGAGTTTGTGTGAGTTCCGCTCGAGCGGGGAGTTGGAAGCTCGAGCGGGAGACCTGTCTGCAAAAAGTTCTGGGAGTGTGCATCTGCCGCTCGAGCGGGATTGTTGACGCTCGAGCGGGAATCTGTGAGTGACGCTCGAGCGGGGAGTTTGACGCTCGAGCGGGGCGACTTTTATATAAAGCCGAGTTTCGACTTTTTGTTTCACTTTTCAACATCCTTTCTCTCTCCTACTTTTCCAAAAAGCTATTTTGAGAGTTCCTCTCACTAAAACTCTAACTTCTCTCTTAGGATTGATCTAGTAGGAGTTATTTTCTCACTTTGGGCCTTTACAAAAGTTGTGTTGATCGTCGAGGGCTACCTTTTAATCTGAAAATTTCGGGATTTGGAGCATTTTCGTTTTTCCACCTCTTTCGTTGGGTCCCATTATTCGAGGTGGGGATAACCTACTCCATCTTATGAGGTTTGTCTTTGAATTTTTGCATTTGATATGTTTGGGGGGTTGTTGGGTAATTTTGAGAAAGTTTGGGCCTTTGTGCAGTTTTACGAAAGTTGGGGTTTTAATCATATAAAACCTAAATGCATATTTGGCATGGAAAAGTGAAATTAATGTTAAAACATTAATGAAAATGGAACCTAAGGGTTGTGATGTTAATTATGGAATATGCCCTAATTACATTGGTTAATTAATTTGTATAATTAATTGTTGGAAATAAGGAATTGTGTTGAAAATGTTGAAATTGGGAATGTATGGGACTAAAGAGTGTAGTCGAATCATTTATTGCTCATCTAGTTGAAATGTTGATGTATTATCCATTGGTGCATTTATTTCCTGCTTAGAAATAATTGCTTTGGGCTACCGGTGGAGGGTAGTGTTGATTGTTGTAGACAATGCATGATGATTAGGCAAACTAAAACTAATCAATTGGATGTGTCATAGAGTATGACGGTTGATAGAATACATTAACTTTATGTGTCTGTGGATTGTGCATGTGACCAATGTGCTTATATGCATTATGTGTAGACGGTTGATAGAATACACTAGTTTTATGTATTGATTGATTGTGTATGTGATTCTGTGTTTATATGCCTTACTTGTGTATGGGAGGAGATGGGGGATGTACTCCACGGTTTAGGGGAAGATGGGGGATGTACCTCTAAACCGGTTAATGGTTAATGGTTTAGGGGAAGATGGGGGATGTACCTCTAAACCGGTTATTGGAATGTTGATATAGCTCATATGCTTATCTAATGAAGTATTGATACAGCTCATATGCTTATCTATTGGAATGTTGATACAGCTCATATGCTTATCTGTTGAAGTATTGATATAGCTCATATGCTTATCTATTGAAAAGTTTGTTTGATTTGATATAGCACTAAAATGTATATCATTATTGTTTGCGAAATATGGAAGTAGTTTATGTGTTATTGATACGACACCAAAATGTGTATCCACCTTGGATTTCGAAAGTGTTCTAGTGATGAACTATAATCTCATCAAATGTTTTGGCCAGAGTACTGAGCCTTGTTTTCAAACTCAAAGTTGAATAAGAAAAGAAAAGTGAATTGTAACATAGACTTGGTTGTCTTGGAATTTTTGTAAGATGTAAATGGAAGTGTCAGTGTTGATCATCTATCAGTTGCTAATCTCTTAGTCATTGTTCATAGTTGGTTTAGTATATTTCTACTGGGCTGTGGCTCACCCTATATGGGAACATCATTTTCAGGTACAGGTTGCATGCCACCTCCAAGGACATAGCTTGGGAGGCTAGAGACGGACAGACTTTTGTTGTCTTATTTCCTTTTGAATGTATTACGTGTAAATTCAAGCCAAGGGCTTGATGTGTAATTGAGTTAGTACTCCCTTTTGCAACCAAGTGTTAACTTGGAAAGCTGTAAGCTCGTAAGGCATTTGCTTCTGTTGTAACCATGTAATACTTTTGTAATAAAATACTCTCATAAATAGATGAATGTGGACTTTTATATATCAATGCATGTCTCGATATGGATGGGTTTAATGTTGTTATTTTGTGGAAGTTACAACTTGGTATCAGAGCGTACCGGGTTCGAATACTTTGGGTACGTGGGAAGTGATTAGTATCACAATGGGTTTGTCTCGCTTGTTTGAGACTTAGACGTAATGTTACGCACTTTTGTCATAACATGTTTATGTGATTATTTGGGTATGGAATGTAGTTTCTTGGATGTTGATTGGATCCTTGGGTTTCTGGGAGTCCTGCTGGAAAGACACTTGATCAATGCTGTTTCTGACCGGAACTCTAGTAACGCCTCGGGACTATCATTATCCGAAAATGAAATTCGTAAGTGCTTATGTGTTTATGTGCTTACGTGGAGTGAATTACAGTTGTCCATGTGTTAGGATGTAAGTGTTTAGCTTCGGCACATGTATGAGTGTGCTAACGTGTCTCCGTTACTTTTACTAGGATGCCTAGGCGAGGAAGTTGCGATTTCCCTCCTTCCGCTCGGGAAGAGCTGCGGAAACAGTTTGTGGAGTTACGCCAAGGTACTACACCTTTGGTGCGGTTCGAAAGATGGTTTGCTAATTTGTCGAGGTTTGCTCCAGAATTGGTGGAAACGGAGGACTTACGTTGTTTCGAGTTTGAGAGTAAGCTGCGTGATGACATCCGTGTAAGGATAGCGGGGTCTTGGCATAAAAGATATAGGGCGCTTGTTGAGGCGGCCACCCATGTAGAGGCTGCGGTGCTAGCAATGGGGCAGAGTGGGGAGGAAGCCATCTCGGCGACTCCTGTGACTCAGGGTGTTGGTAGGCCTTTTAAGAGGCAGAGGGTTTTAAACCCGCAACAGGGAGGACGGGCTAGAACTACCCTTCCAGTGTCGGATTTGGGTTCGGGAGAAAGTAAGCAGAGGGGCATCATTTGTTTCAGATGTGGTCTGCTGGGCCACAAGGTTTCGGTCTGCCCACAGAAGAAAGGGGCGGGGTTAGCAGTTCAACCAGTAGTTGTACCACCAGGATCATCCAACCAGCCGGGTTTTGGACCGATCAAATGCTCAGTGGAGAGGCAGTTGTTGGGATCTTCATCAGCCCAGTTTCTGAACCAATCTCGTGCTCAGGCACCGCCTACCTGTTGGGTGTGTAATCAGCCGGGTCATATTCGACGTTTTTGTACTCAGCCGGGGGCGTCTTTAGGGGTTTTACAACCTAACCAAGCTCAGTTTCTTTCGACTGGGCAGGAACAGTATCGTTTTGGAGGACTAGCAGGCCAGATTGCGAGGGCCTCAGTAGAGTCGAGCTCCCAAGCCCCAATTGGGGAAGTTTTTAGTTGTTCCAGGTGTGGACAGAAGGGGCACATCAGTAGTTCTTGTCCGTGGTTAGTAAACTCGTAGGTTATCTTATGTTCGGGGATGACCAACTTCGGCGGTCCAGCAAGGGACGGTAGTAGTAGTAATACTGATGGGATGGTTTTGTTTTGACTAATCCGTTTTGTAATCAGTGGATTATTGTTTTGTGATCATTGGGTTCTGTTGTGTAACCAATGTGTTTTGGGAATGTTGAAACATCTAAACTGTTTGTTTATCTATATATATATACATATATGCTTTGTTGTTAATTTCCCTGGAGTGGGTGAATTGGAGCATGTCGTAGCTCTAAAGTTTTATTAGTGTATAAAGTTGCTGTAAAACCATAAATTTTTTTTTTTTTTTTTTATGCGTCTGACTTGATTTGGGAAGGATGAGGGCTGGGGAGCCATGTTTTCAAAATTTGGAAGAACCACCGAGGGGTGCGTGTCCTAGCCAAGGCCATATTGGAGCGAGAACTGTTTTACTTGCTGAGTGTGTGGAATTTCATGGGTACTACCCATTTAAAATTTTGTGCGTGGTATGGATTATGGCCCACTATCGGGTGAACTCGAGAGGATGTGAAGTGTGCGATTAATACTAGATGTAGCACGTATTTAATATAGTGTCCTACGGGGGCATGGGCATAATTTTGTTAAGGTTGGACTCATACCTTCGTGGTAAGTAACGTTGTCGAGATTGCAGGTGTACTGATTGGCCATTTTAGGTGAGGGGGTGTTAGTCCCTATATAAGGTTGTGATTGTTGTATTGGGAGCGATGTGTTGTGGGCAGCTGGTACTATATCTCGGGCAGTAGTATAATGGGTGTTTCCCTAAATTTTCAAATTCCTTTATTTGGATCGAATGTGATAGGTTCGTACCTTAGCACTGGTCAAGTCAGAGAATGTTATCAGAAGGGTGAATTGGGTATATAACCCATGGTTAGCGTGTGACCCGTGGATGGAGTCACAGTGGTATGGTGTTTGCGGATGAAGACGTGGGTTAATGACGAGGGAGGCGAGGACTTTTACTCCTCTGGAAAGTTAGAAGAGGGAATCTTTGGAAGCCTTATCGGCGACTTGTAACGGTGTCGAGGTTTGGTTCATGATGGTTGCCTAGCGGTAGTTTGGACTAGTGGTTTAGCACGGAGGCCGGGCCTCTTGATGGCACTCTCGAGATGAGTGACAAGTAAGATATAGAGTAACGAGTGGACCCTATGAGTTATTGGGGGATTCGGTGTAGGAGTAAGAGGGCTTGCAAAATAAGGAGGTTTTCCGAGTACGGTTGAATGTGTTAGATGTGATGGTTTCGAGAGTTGCGCGGTGTTGGCAAGACTATGTGAGAATGTTCGAGGGAACGTGAGATTTGCATCTCGAGTTAGTGGAAATAGTACCTGTTTGTTGGTTCATGTTTTGGGCCTTGCTAGATAGTGAATCCGTGGTGACCCCCTTGGTTGTATAGGGGTAGTGTTCGTATTGTGATTGGTTATCCATTGTTGGGTGTGGGTTGTGAGTGGATGCTGGTAGCATTCTTTGAAGGAAGAGCAATTCGTGTTCTAAAGTAATGAGTATAGCGTGGGTCAAAGTGGTCCTTCGCATTCGGGATGTTGTGATTGAGGTTGACCATGTCAGTCTTCGGTCAAGGAAGTGAGCAGGCTTGCTAGATAACCATGGCGGGGGATGGTGATTCCCTTAGACGCAGTGTTGAGGCGGTTAAATTTTAGGAGATCCTGTGAGATTCCAAAATTTGTGGTTCATGTAGAGAACTCCGTGGTTGGGGTTAGTGGTTTGAGTGGCACATCAGTGTGTGGATTACTGAGTGTAGAGTTTATGGAGTTGATTAGTCAGCTTGTCGGTATCGGGTTTTGGGTTGGCATTGGTCACCTTGAGTTTAGTCTCGTTCGATATAGACTCTGTATGTTGATTAAGGAAAACTGAAATTAATCGAACACGTTTTGTCGTTGAAGCTGACGGTAGGAATAATACATCTAATACGTGTTGATTGATCATTGTGAATGATTGGCTTTTTATACATTATGTATGTATGATGTTTGGTTTGTTATTGATACAGCACTGAGATGTGTATCATTTGTGTATTCAAGGGGGTATTGTTGAGATGAGATGTGCTCTTATGCCTTATGTGCTGTTAGTACTGTTGTTATTTCTATTAACTACCATTATAGAAATGTTATATCCTGTGTCGGTTATGGCATCACTATGTGAGTGATGGTTGTTGATAGTGTTATTTTGGAAAGAAATGGAAAACAAAATTTTTCCTAGTGTTTGAGGCCATCTAAATGCGTGGTTGAAAAGGTGATTTAATTCAAGGATTTTAAAGAATTCCAGGTTAATCTTTTGGGCAAATAAACTGTGGATAACTCTGCGTCTTGGGTAACAACGTATTTGTAAAAAAAAAAATGTTTACAAAGCTTTTAAGTTTTCGAATGGAAAATGCAAGATTTAATCCGGAACGTTAACGTTGAAAATTTAAACATCTTTGAGAAATGCCTCTTGAACAAGAAAATGTATTCTTATTATCTACTCTAAATATTTGCTTTGGTCGTGTTATTGAGTAGTGACTTAGCTTAAAGCTCTAGTCGGTTATTGGTGAATTGTTTCGGGGGAGGTTTGGTTTGTTGAGGCTTGCGCACCTAAGGTGGTGTTGTTTAGAATGTGTTCCCTTGGTTAGTCTCTTCCTTGGTAGAGTGAGTCGGAGGTTTGTTTTGAAAGTAATTTCTTTCCTTGGGGCTCGGTTGTTGAATGCTCTGTGATCAATTGGCCTTCTGTTTTGGCGTATCCTTAATTTCGGGGACGAAATTCTTTAAGGAGGGGAGGTTATAGCGATCCCGGGTTTACCCTTGTTGTATAGTGATCCGAACTTGTGTCCGTGGATGATAGTAGTTGATTATTACCTGGTGTGCATCCTTTCTTACTTTGTATTTGAGTTATAGGATGTGTTGGGCAGATTTGTTACAGGTTGGTTGAGATTAGAAACCAAAACTAGTTGCCCAGATTTTGACCTGTCCGCTCGAGCGGGGGTTTTGGCGCTCGAGCGGGGGTTTCACCCATCTAGTATTTCCTGTGCAGTGTTCGACCCTCGAGCGTGGGATTGGCTGCTCGAGCGAGTTTGTGTGAGTTCCGCTCGAGCGGGGAGTTGGAAGCTCGAGCGGGAGACCTGTCTGCAAAAAGTTCTGGGAGTGTGCATCTGCCGCTCGAGCGGGATTGTTGACGCTCGAGCGGGAATCTGTGAGTGACGCTCGAGCGGGGAGTTTGACGCTCGAGCGGGGCGACTTTTATATAAAGCCGAGTTTCGACTTTTTGTTTCACTTTTCAACATCCTTTCTCTCTCCTACTTTTCCAAAAAGCTATTTTGAGAGTTCCTCTCACTAAAACTCTAACTTCTCTCTTAGGATTGATCTAGTAGGAGTTATTTTCTCACTTTGGGCCTTTACAAAAGTTGTGTTGATCGTCGAGGGCTACCTTTTAATCTGAAAATTTCGGGATTTGGAGCATTTTCATTTTTTCACCTCTTTCGTTGGGTCCCATTATTCGAGGTAGGGATAACCTACTCCATCTTATGAGGTTTGTCTTTGAATTTTTGCATTTGATATGTTTGGGGGGTTGTTGGGTAATTTTGAGAAAGTTTGGGCCTTTGTGCAGTTTTACGAAAGTTGGGGTTTTAATCATATAAAACCTAAATGCATATTTGGCATGGAAAAGTGAAATTAATGTTAAAACATTAATGAAAATGGAACCTAAGGGTTGTGATGTTAATTATGGAATATGCCCTAATTACATTGGTTAATTAATTTGTATAATTAATTGTTGGAAATAAGGAATTGTGTTGAAAATGTTGAAATTGGGAATGTATGGGACTAAAGAGTGTAGTCGAATCATTTATTGCTCATCTAGTTGAAATGTTGATGTATTATCCATTGGTGCATTTATTTCCTGCTTAGAAATAATTGCTTTGGGCTACCGATGGAAGGTAGTGTTGATTGTTGTAGACAATGCATGATGATTAGGCAAACTAAAACTAATCAATTGGATGTGTCATAGAGTATGACGGTTGATAGAATACATTAACTTTATGTGTCTGTGGATTGTGCATGTGACCAATGTGCTTATATGCATTATGTGTAGACGGTTGATAGAATACACTAGTTTTATGTATTGATTGATTGTGTATGTGATTCTGTGTTTATATGCCTTACTTGTGTATGGGAGGAGATGGGGGATGTACTCCACGGTTTAGGGGAAGATGGGGGATGTACCTCTAAACCGGTTAATGGTTAATGGTTTAGGGGAAGATGGGGGATGTACCTCTAAACCGGTTATTGGAATGTTGATATAGCTCATATGCTTATCTAATGAAGTATTGATACAGCTCATATGCTTATCTATTGGATTGTTGATACAGCTCATATGCTTATCTGTTGAAGTATTGATATAGCTCATATGCTTATCTATTGAAAAGTTTGTTTGATTTGATATAGCACTAAAATGTATATCATTATTGTTTGCGAAATATGGAAATAGTTTATGTGTTATTGATACGACACCAAAATGTGTATCCACCTTGGATTTCGAAAGTGTTCTAGTGATGAACTATAATCTCATCAAATGTTTTGGCCAGAGTACTGAGCCTTGTTTTCAAACTCAAAGTTGAATAAGAAAAGAAAAGTGAATTGTAACATAGACTTGGTTGTCTTGGAATTTCTGTAAGATGTAAATGGAAGTGTCAGTGTTGATCATCTATCAGTTGCTAATCTCTTAGTCATTGTTCGTAGTTGGTTTAGTATATTTCTACTGGGCTGTGGCTCACCCTATATGGGAACATCATTTTCAGGTACAGGTTGCATGCCACCTCCAAGGACATAGCTTGGGAGGCTAGAGACGGACAGACTTTTGTTGTCTTATTTCCTTTTGAATGTATTACGTGTAAATTCAAGCCAAGGGCTTGATGTGTAATTGAGTTAGTACTCCCTTTTGCAACCAAGTGTTAACTTGGAAAGCTGTAAGCCCGTAAGGCATTTGCTTCTGTTGTAACCATGTAATACTTTTGTAATAAAATACTCTCATAAATAGATGAATGTGGACTTTTATATATCAATGCATGTCTCGATATGGATGGGTTTAATGTTGTTATTTTGTGGAAGTTACAACTTGGTATCAGAGCGTACCGGGTTCGAATACTTTGGGTATGTGGGAAGTGATTAGTATCACAATGGGTTTGTCTCGCTTGTTAGAGACTTAGACGTAATGTTACGCACTTTTGTGATAACATGTTTATGTGATTATTTGGGTATGGAATGTAGTTTCTTGGATGTTGATTGGATCCTTGGGTTTCTGGGAGTCCTGCTGGAAAGACACTTGATCAATGCTGTTTCTGACCGGAACTCTAGTAACGCCTCGGGACTATCATTATCCGGAAATGAAATTCGTAAGTGCTTATGTGTTTATGTGCTTACGTGGAGTGAATTACAGTTGTCCATGTGTTAGGATGTAAGTGTTTAGCTTCGGCACATGTATGAGTGTGCTAACGTGTCTCCGTTACTTTTACTAGGATGCCTAGGCGAGGAAGTTGCGATTTCCCTCCTTCCGCTCGGGAAGAGCTGCGGAAACAGTTTGTGGAGTTACGCCAAGGTACTACACCTTTGGTGCGGTTCGAAAGATGGTTTGCTAATTTGTCGAGGTTTGCTCCAGAATTGGTGGAAACGGAGGACTTACATTGTTTCGAGTTTGAGAGTAAGCTGCGTGATGACATCCGTGTAAGGATAGCGGGGTCTTGGCATAAAAGATATAGGGCGCTTGTTGAGGCGGCCACCCATGTAGAGGCTGCGGTGCTAGCAATGGGGCAGAGTGGGGAGGAAGCCATCTCGGCGACTCCTGTGACTCAGGGTGTTGGTAGGCCTTTTAAGAGGCAGAGGGTTTTAAACCCGCAATAGGGAGGACGGGCTAGAACTACCCTTCCAGTGTCGGATTTGGGTTCGGGAGAAAGTAAGCAGAGGGGCATCATTTGTTTCAGATGTGGTCTGCTGGGCCACAAGGTTTCGGTCTGCCCACAGAAGAAGGGGGCGGGGTTAGCAGTTCAACCAGTAGTTGTACCACCAGGATCATCCAACCAGCCGGGTTTTGGACCGATCAAATGCTCAGTGGAGAGGCAGTTGTTGGGATCTTCATCAGCCCAGTTTCTGAACCAATCTCGTGCTCAGGCACCGCCTACCTGTTGGGTGTGTAATCAGCCGGGTCATATTCGACGTTTTTGTACTCAGCCGGGGGCGTCTTTAGGGGTTTTACAACCTAACCAGGCTCAGTTTCTTTCGACTGGGCAGGAACAGTATCGTTTTGGAGGACTAGCAGGCCAGATTGCGAGGGCCTCAGTAGAGTCGAGCTCCCAAGCCCCAATTGGGGAAGTTTTTAGTTGTTCCAGGTGTGGACAGAAGGGGCACATCAGTAGTTCTTGTCCGTGGTTAGTAAACTCGTAGGTTATCTTATGTTCGGGGATGACCAACTTCGGCGGTCCAGCAAGGGACGGTAGTAGTAGTAATACTGATGGGATGGTTTTGTTTTGACTAATCCGTTTTGTGATCAGTGGATTATTGTTTTGTGATCATTGGGTTCTGTTGTGTAACCAATGTGTTTTGGGAATGTTGAAACATCTAAACTGTTTGTTTATCTATATATATATACATATATGTTTTGTTGTTAATTTCCCTGGAGTGGGTGAATTGGAGCATGTCGTAGCTCTAAAGTTTTATTAGTGTATAAAGTTGCTGTCAGACCATAAATTTTTTTTTTTTTTTTTTTTATGCGTCTGACTTGATTTGGGAAGGATGAGGGCTGGGGAGCCATGTTTTCAAAATTTGGAAGAACCACCGAGGGGTGCGTGTCCTAGCCAAGGCCATATTGGAGTGAGAACTGTTTTACTTGCTGAGTGTGTGGAATTTCATGGGTACTACCCATTTAAAATTTTGTGCGTGGTATGGATTTTGGCCCACTATCGGGTGAACTCGAGAGGATGTGAAGTGTGCGATTAATACTAGATGTAGCACGTATTTAATATAGTGTCCTACGGGGGCATGGGCATAATTTTGTTAAGGTTGGACTCATACCTTCGTGGTAAGTAACGTTGTCGAGATTGTAGGTGTACTGATTGGCCATTTTAGGTGAGGGGGTGTTAGTCCCTATATAAGGTTGTGATTGTTGTATTGGGAGCGATGTGTTGTGGGCAGCTAGTACTATATCTCGGGCAGCAGTATAATGGGTGTTTCCCTAAATTTTCAAATTCCTTTATTTGGATCGAATGTGATAGGTTCGTACCTTAGCACTGGTCAAGTCAGAGAATGTTATCAGAAGGGTGAATTGGGTATATAACCCATGGTTAGCGTGTGACCCGTGGATGGAGTCACAGTGGTATGGTGTTTGCGGATGAAGACGTGGGTTAATGACGAGGGAGGCGAGGACTTTTACTCCTCTGGAAAGTTAGAAGAGGGAATCTTTAGAAGCCTTATCGGCGACTTGTAACGGTGTCGAGGTTTGGTTCATGATGGTTGCCTAGCGGTAGTTTGGACTAGTGGTTTAGCACGGAGGCCGGGCCTCTTGATGGCACTCTCGAGATGAGTGACAAGTAAGATATAGAGTAACGAGTGGACCCTATGAGTTATTGGGGGATTCGGTGTAGGAGTAAGAGGGCTTGCAAAATAAGGAGGTTTTCCGAGTACGGTTGAATGTGTTAGATGTGATGGTTTCGAGAGTTGCGCGGTGTTGGCAAGACTATGTGAGAATGTTCGAGGGAACGTGAGATTTGCATCTCGAGTTAGTGGAAATAGTACCTGTTTGTTGGTTCATGTTTTGGGCCTTGCTAGATAGTGAATCCGTGGTGACCCCCTTGGTTGTATAGGGGTAGTGTTCGTATTGTGATTGGTTATCCATTGTTGGGTGTGGGTTGTGAGTGGATGCTGGCAGCATTCTTTGAAGGAAGAGCAATTCGTGTTCTAAAGTAATGAGTATAGCGTGGGTCAAAGTGGTCCTTCGCATTCGGGATGTTGTGATTGAGGTTGACCATGTCAGTCTTCGGTCAAGGAAGTGAGCAGGCTTGCTAGATAACCATGGCGGGGGATGGTGATTCCCTTAGACGCAGTGTTGAGGCGGTTAAATTTTAGGAGATCCTGTGAGATTCCAAAATTTGTGGTTCATGTAGAGAACTCCGTGGTTGGGGTTAGTGGTTTGAGTGGCACATCAGTGTGTGGATTACTGAGTGTAGAGTTTATGGAGTTGATTAGTCAGCTTGTCGGTATCGGGTTTTGGGTTGGCATTGGTCACCTTGAGTTTAGTCTCGTTCGATATAGACTCTGTATGTTGATTAAGGAAAACTGAAATTAATCGAACACGTTTTGTCGTTGAAGCTGACGGTAGGAATAATACATCTAATACGTGTTGATTGATCATTGTGAATGATTGGCTTTTTATACATTATGTATGTATGATGTTTGGTTTGTTATTGATACAGCACTGAGATGTGTATCATTTGTGTATTCAAGGGGGTATTGTTGAGATGAGATGTGCTCTTATGCCTTATGTGCTGTTAGTACTGTTGTTATTTCTATTAACTACCATTATAGAAATGTTATATCCTGTGTCGGTTATGGCATCACTATGTGAGTGATGGTTGTTGATAGTGCTATTTTGGAAAGAAATGGAAAACAAAATTTTTCCTAGTGTTTGAGGCCATCTAAATGCGTGGTTGAAAAGGTGATTTAATTCAAGGATTTTAAAGAATTCCAGGTTAATCTTTTGGGCAAATAAACTGTGGATAACTCTGCGTCTTGGGTAACAACGTATTTGTAAAAAAAAAAAAAAATGTTTACAAAGCTTTTAAGTTTTCGAATGGAAAATGCAAGATTTAATCCGGAACGTTAACGTTGAAAATTTAAACATCTTTGAGAAATGCCTCTTGAACAAGAAAATGTTTTCTTATTATCTACTCTAAATATTTGCTTTGGTCGTGTTATTGAGTAGTGACTTAGCTTAAAGCTCTAGTCGGTTATTGGTGAATTGTTTCGGGGGAGGTTTGGTTTGTTGAGGCTTGCGTACCTAAGGTGGTGTTGTTTAGAATGTGTTCCCTTGGTTAGTCTCTTCCTTGGTAGAGTGAGTCGGAGGTTTGTTTTGAAAGTAATTTCTTTCCTTGGGGCTCGGTTGTTGAATGCTCTGTGATCAATTGGCCTTCTGTTTTGGCGTATCCTTAATTTCGGGGACGAAATTCTTTGAGGAGGGACTTACCCTTGTTGTATAGTGATCCGAACTTGTGTCCGTGGATGATAGTAGTTGATTATTACCTGGTGTGCATCCTTTCTTACTTTGTATTTGAGTTATAGGATGTGTTGGGCAGATTTGTTACAGGTTGGTTGAGATTAGAAACCAAAACTAGTTGCCCAGATTTTGACCTGTTCGCTCGAGCGGGGGTTTTGGCGCTCGAGCGGGGGTTTCACCCATCCAGTATTTCCTGTGCAGTGTTCGACGCTCGAGCGTGGGATTGGCCGATCGAGCGAGTTTGTGTGAGTTCCGCTCGAGCGGGGAGTTGGAAGCTCGAGCGGGAGACCTGTCTGCAAAAAGTTCTGGGAGTGTGCATCTGCCGCTCGAGCGGGATTGTTGACCCTCGAGCGGGAATCTGTGAGTGACGCTCGAGCGGGGAGTTTGACGCTCGAGCGGGGCGACTTTTATATAAAGCCGAGTTTCGACTTTTTGTTTCACTTTTCAACATCCTTTCTCTCTCCTACTTTTCCAAAAAGCTATTTTGAGAGTTCCTCTCACTAAAACTCTAACTTCTCTCTTAGGATTGATCTAGTAGGAGTTATTTTCTCACTTTGGGCCTTTACAAAAGTTGTGTTGATCGTCGAGGGCTACCTTTTAATCTGAAAATTTCGGGATTTGGAGCATTTTCGTTTTTTCACCTCTTTCGTTGGGTCCCATTATTCGAGGTAGGGATAACCTACTCCATCTTATGAGCTTTGTCTTTGAATTTTTGCATTTGATATGTTTGGGGGGTTGTTGGGTAATTTTGAGAAAGTTTGGGCCTTTGTGCAGTTTTACGAAAGTTAGGGTTTTAATCATATAAAACCTAAATGCATATTTGGCTTGGAAAAGTGAAATTAATGTTAAAACATTAATGAAAATGGAACCTAAGGGTTGTGATGTTAATTATGGAATATGCCCTAATTACATTGGTTAATTAATTTGTATAATTAATTGTTGGAAATAAGGAATTGTGTTGAAAATGTTGAAATTGGGAATGTATGGGACTAAAGAGTGTAGTCGAATCATTTATTGTTCATCTAGTTGAAATGTTGATATATTATCCATTGGTGCATTTATTTCCTGCTTAGAAATAATTGCTTTGGGCTACCGGTGGAGGGTAGTGTTGATTGTTGTAGACAATGCATGATGATTAGGCAAACTAAAACTAATCAATTGGATGTGTCATAGAGTATGACGGTTGATAGAATACATTAACTTTATGTGTCTGTGGATTGTGCATGTGACCAATGTGCTTATATGCATTATGTGTAGACGGTTGATAGAATACACTAGTTTTATGTATTGATTGATTGTGTATGTGATTCTGTGTTTATATGCCTTACTTGTGTATGGGAGGAGATGGGGGATGTACTCCACGGTTTAGGGGAAGATGGGGGATGTACCTCTAAACCGGTTAATGGTTAATGGTTTAGGGGAAGATGGGGGATGTACCTCTAAACCGGTTATTGGAATGTTGATATAGCTCATATGCTTATCTAATGAAGTATTGATACAGCTCATATGCTTATCTATTGGAATGTTGATACAGCTCATATGCTTATCTGTTGAAGTATTGATATAGCTCATACGCTTATCTATTGAAAAGTTTGTTTGATTTGATATAGCACTAAAATGTATATCATTATTGTTTGCGAAATATGGAAGTAGTTTATGTGTTATTGATACGACACCAAAATGTGTATCCACCTTGGATTTCGAAAGTGTTCTTGTGATGAACTATAATCTCATCAAATGTTTTGGCCAGAGTACTGAGCCTTGTTTTCAAACTCAAAGTTGAATAAGAAAAGAAAAGTGAATTGTAACATAGACTTGGTTGTCTTGGAATTTTTGTAAGATGTAAATGGAAGTGTCAGTGTTGATCATCTATCAGTTGCTAATCTCTTAGTCATTGTTCATAGTTGGTTTAGTATATTTCTACTGGGCTGTGGCTCACCCTATATGGGAACATCATTTTCAGGTACAGGTTGCATGCCACCTCCAAGGACATAGCTTGGGAGGCTAGAGACGGACAGACTTTTGTTGTCTTATTTCCTTTTGAATGTATTACGTGTAAATTCAAGCCAAGGGCTTGATGTGTAATTGAGTTAGTACTCCCTTTTGCAACCAAGTGTTAACTTGGAAAGCTGTAAGCCCGTAAGGCATTTGCTTCTGTTGTAACCATGTAATACTTTTGTAATAAAATACTCTCATAAATAGATGAATGTGGACTTTTATATATCAATGCATGTCTCAATATGGATGGGTTTAATGTTGTTATTTTGTGGATGTTACGTTGGGGTTACTTTGGTAATTTTGGGAAAAACCCTAGTTGTATTAATAAATTAATTTGTATAATTAATTTAAGGAAATTGGGGAATTTGGTTAAATTCATGAAATTGAGGAATTCATTGATTAAATGGTGTAGTTGGATAATTTAAATCACTCGCCTATTGAATTGTTGATATATTTATTTCCAGTCTAGAAATAACTGTTTTGGCTTATCGGTGGAGGATAGTCGTGATTGTTGTAGACATTGCATGTGGATTAGGAATAACTGAAACTAATCACATTGGTTAAGTCATTAATTTTGACTATTGAATCAATACAGAAAATACGTGTATTGATTGAGCATTGCATTTGCATATTGTGTGGGAGGAGATAGGGGATGTACTCCACGGTTTAGGGGAAGATAGGGGATGGACCTCTAAACCGGATTTTGTTTGGGAGGAGATAGGGGATGGACTCCATTAGCATCACTATTATGTGTGCTTATTATATTGAAGTGTTTTTACATGTTATTGACACAGCACTAAAATGTGTATCAAACGGGAAGTATGAAGTGTTTTGATATGAGCCTGAGTCTCATATGTGTTGTTGATATTGGAAGTAATGTGAATATGTTATATGGTTCACTGTTGTAAGTTTGGCCAGGTTCTGAGCCTTATTGATGATAATGAGAATTGAAACATGTCATAGACGTTAGTGTCATGAGACTGTATTAAGTTATAATTGATTATCTTGGTTAACCATCTATTGAATGCTATAGCTTTATTCAATGCTTATATTTGGTTTAGTATTTTTCTACTGGGCTGTGGCTCACCCTTCATGGGAACCTCATTTTCAGGTCCAGGTGATAAGCTACCTCCAAGGACTTAGCTTGGAAGGATTTGGATTTTGAAGACTATCTTTAGTTATTTGTTTTTATTTGATAAACATTCAAGCCTAGGGCTTTATTTGTATTTGAGTTAGAACTCATGTTTTTGTGTCCAAGTATTGGCTTGGAAAGATGTTAGCCTGTAAGGCATTTAATTTGATGTTACATGTAATGTTTTTTATTTAGTAATACTCTGATGCATGAATTAATAAATTATTTTCTTTAAATAATGCATGTCAATGATATACATATAATGGGTTTATTTTGAGGGCGTGACATGAGTGGTGAGAGAAAGAGATGAGTGAGAGACACAGAGAGAGAGAGAGAGAGAGAGAGAGATAAAAGAGATAGAGATAAGAGAGCTAGACGAGAGACACAGAGAAAAAGAGAGAGACAGACAAATAGAGAAGAGTGATGAGTAAGAGAGGAAAAGAGAAGAGAGACAGAGACAGAGAGATAGAAGATGAAAAAATGGGTGAAAAGAGAAATGTTCAAAAGAGTAAGGCGACGTCGTTTATAGTGGATCGATAAATCGAGAAGGAGCTCGATAAATAGAGAAGATGGGAGTAAGAGAGTGAGCAAGGCGAACATAGTGAGAGAGAAATAGACAAAAAGACAAGTAGACAGAGAGAGAGAGAGAAGAGTGATGAGTGAAAGAGAGACAGGGAGAGAGAGATAGACAAAAAAAGAGATAGAGAAAGAGAGATAGATGGAGAGATAGAAAAAGAGAGAGAAACAAGAGATGAGCGAGAGATAGACAAAAAGAGAGAGAAATAGAACGAAAAGAGATGAGCGAGAGAGAGACACAGAAAAAGAGAGAGAAAGAGAGAGAAGAGAAATGAGCGAGAGAGATAGAAAGATAAGAGAGAGAGAGAAAAGAAATGAGAGAGATAGAGAGAATAGAGATGAGCGAGAGAGACAGAGAGAGAAAACAGATGTGAGAGATAGAGAGAAGAGAGATAGACGAGAGACACAGAGAGAAAATGAGAGAGAGAAACAGACAGACAGAGAAAAAAGAGTGATGAGTGAAAGAGATAAAGAGATAAAGAGAAGAGAAGAGATAGAGATAGAGACAGAGAGGCAGGAAGATGAAAAAATAAATGAAAAGAGAAATGTTATACCAAAAGAGTAAGACGACATTGTTTTTTTTAATTTTTTTTGCGACAGAAAAAAGTACTAGAATTTATTCAAACCATTTTTTGACTGTGTATATATGAAGCTGTCTCAAAACCACAATCACTATGCTAGGTTAGAGTTTTTCAAAAACTCTTTTGAGAAAATTATACTTTCTTGTTTTCCGTGTTATATTGTTTTTACTGAATTTTTTTAATACTTTAAGTATTTTTTTTAATTTTTAGACACACCTAACATAAACACACCTAAAAATTTTAAAAATTATAAAAAAAATCTTTTAAAAATTCACTAAATACCAAAAATACAATAATTCAATACATTTTTTTTGTATTTTTATATATTTATTAATTTTTAAAAATATTTTTCATAATTTTTTTTTAGATACATCTAAGTAAGGTGCATCTAAAAAAATATTTAAAATTTTAAAAATATTCACTAAAAACAAAAAAAAAAACACGAAAGTCACTTTTTGAGACGGCATAAAATGCCGTCTAAAAAAAGCAGAACATTTGCGACGGCACAATTTGCCGTCTCAAAAAATGAGAGTATTTGCGACGGTATTTTCTGCCGGCGCAAATACTCTCATTTTTTGAGACGAGAAATTGTGCCGTTGCAAATGCTTTGCTTTTTTCAGACGGCAAACAGTGCCGTCGCAAATACTCTGCTTTTTTGAGACGACATTTTCTGCCGTCGCAAAAGTGACTTTTTGAGACGGCAAGTGTGCCGTCGCAAATAGTTCCGTCTCATAAACCCACTTTTCTTGTAGTGCCAAAATGACACAAAAATATATTAAAGCTCCTTAAACTTACCTAACCCATATTTTTTTTTGTCATTTTGGAGTATTGAAGTATTTGGGTCAATTTAGACCAAAATGACAAATTGAAAAATTAAAGCACAAAATTGATGTAATTGGAATTACAGGAATCAAATTAATACAATGGAAAAATTAAAGAGACTACTGGTATAATTTTTCCAAAAAGCCAATAACATCATATACAACATTCTTTTCCCATTCAACAACTGCATGGTAGATTAAAACATATATATTCCCTCTTTTTTTTGAACTGTTAATTGTAAGTTAAAAAAGGCAAGGGGTTTTCAGGTGGTTGAGGCTCTCCTTTACAAGGCATGATACTTGCATTCCCGTTTTACTACTACACAATGTGGCTTCCCTTTTCTCTACCCACTTCTATCAATTGTACAATAATAATAATAATAATAATAATAATAATAATTGTAAGTTAGAAAAGAGTTGTATAAGTGTATACAATGCTAAAAATAGGTTACTATATATTCTAGTTTTGTGCAAAGGAAAATATATTAGTTTCAATTCTGTCTTTTGTCTTTAGTTTCTCTCACAAATTACCTTTGATATATATATATATATGGGTGAATTACACTAATAGTCCCCATAGTTTGGGGCTTGTGTCACTTTGGTCCCTAACTTTTCAATTATGACATATTTGACCCTGAATTTTGAATCTTGTTTCAAATAAGGACAATTGAAGATATCATTAGATTTTTGAAGGGTAAAATTGTCAATTTGATAAAATATAAACTAATTTGACAAAAATAAATATCAAACAAATATTTTTCAATTTTTAAAAATTATTTCTACCTACTAAAAATAAAATTATGTAAAATTGATAAATCTTTTATACATTTATTTATTTTTTTACTAAATTAACTTTTATTATGTGTTTGGATAATGATCATGGAAAATTCATTTTTAAAAATTAATCATGTAATTTTTATTAATTTTTATCAATTATACATAATTTTATCATTGGTGGATAAAAATAATTTTAAAAAAATTAAAAATATTTTTTTGACATTTATTTTTGTCAAATTAATTTATATTTTATTAAATTGACGATTTTACTCTTGAAATTAAACAATGGTATCTTCAATTGTCCTTATTTGGAAGAAGATTCAAAATTCATGGTCAAATGTGTCTAAATTGAAAAGTCAGGGACCAAAGTGACACGAGTCTCAAACTATAGGGACTGTTAGTGTAATTTGCCCTATATATATATATATATATATCCACTAGTGGATTCATGTTGTGACTCTTGCTCTTTTAAGGTTGATTTGTTTTGTAGTAAAATGCCTCTTCTCCTCTCTTTCCTTCAGTAGGAACTAGGGATGGTAATGGATAACCTACCTTGTGGGTATCCATGGAGACCCAACCCAAATGGATTTTTCCCTTTTTTCTTGTCCGTCGGGTAGGGTAAGTGATGTTCTTTAAAACTCCACTGGGGATGGGGTGGGGATGGGTACCCATTAATTTCCCCATATATATATATATATATATTTTTTTTTTTAAGTACATCGAAAAATAATTTCTCCATGTGTTTTCACTAGGGATGGTAATGGGGGTTAATGGGGTGGATATTAATTCCCGTCCCCATTTCCCTATAATTATTTTTTCCCATTTCCCATTCCCCATAGGTACTACCCTCTCCATCTCCTAATAGGTTTGGATTTTCCCCAACCAAACTTGACCCCCCTATTTTTTTTAAAGATTCACAACCAAAGCTAAATATACATTCAATCTTATTTTATTTTATTTGGCTCAACAACAGAATGAAATACACATTAATTAACATTGTTACATTATTCTTGTCAAATTTTATGTAGATTTAGAATTTTTAAAATTTATTTAGAAAAATTCTATTCCTACAAAAAAATTCCATCTTCTTTTTTATTTTTTTTTAAATTTTATGTATCTCCTTCTCCTCTCTATTAATTGATTTTCGATAATCTGAAGGTGAGTTGTTGCTCTTTTTTCCATCTTCTTCTTCTTTCTTTTTTTTTTTAAAATTTTTATTTGCATTTATAGAATGAATTTTCTAGTTTCAATATCTCCTGCGATTGTTTTATTAGATTTCTCTCTGATTTGATGGTAACCTTAGATTGAATTTCCCAATTTTCATCTTAACTAGTGATCATCTTAATTGAAATTTTATACATTTTTGTCTTCAATTTCTATGTTTTGGTTATGATTAATTGCACGTTTTTTTATCGATAGTCACAATCTTGTCACCGCTAGATTATCGCCATCGCAAATCACCATTGCTGTAGTGAGAGGATGAGAGAGAATGAGAATTAGAACTCTAATTGTAAATAGAGTAGTGAAAACGTATGGAGAAATTATTTTCTGATGTACCTAAAATAAAATATGGGGAAATTAGTAGGTACCCATGCCCGGTAGAGATTTAAAGAACATCACTTATCCCACCCGACGAACAAGAAAAAAGGGAAAAACCCATGTATTTGAGTTGGGTCTCCATAGATACCCACAGGGTAGGTTATCCATTTACATCCCTAGTTTTCACTACTCTATTTACAATTAGAGTTCTAATTCTCACTCTCTCTCATCCTCTCACTACAGCAACGGCGATTTGCGATGTAGACAATCTAGCGGCGACAAGATTGTGACTATTGATAAAAAACGTGCAATTAATCATAACTAAAACATGAAAATTGAAGACAAAAATGTACAAATTTCAATTAAGGTGATCACTAGTTAAGATGAAAATTGGGAAATTCAATCTAAGGTTACCATCAAAACAGAGAGAAATCCAATAAAAGAATTGCAAGAGATATTGAAACAAGAAAATTCATTCTATAAATGCAAATAAAAAAAAAAAAAAAAAAAAGAAGAAGAAGATGGAAACGAGAGTAACAACTCACCTTTAGATTATCGAAGATCAATTAACAGAGAGGAGAAGGAGATACATAAAATTAAAAAAATTAAAAAAGAAGATGGAATTTCTTTGTAGGAATAGAATTTTTCTAAATAAATTTAAAAAATTCTAAATATACATAAAATTTTGACAAGAATAATGTGACACTGTTAATTAATGTGTATTTGATTTTGTTGAGCCAAACAAAATAAAATAAGATTGAATGTATATTTAGTTTTGGTTGTGAATCTTGAAAAAAAAAATTGGTTGTGAACCTTAAAAAATAAAAAAATAAAAAAAAAAGGGATCAAGTTGGGTTGGGAAAAATCCAAACCCATTAAGAGATGGGGAGGGCAATACCCATGGGGAATGGAGAAAAATAATTAT
Organism: Camellia sinensis; assembly: GCF_055761805.1. Classification (NCBI taxonomy): domain Eukaryota; kingdom Viridiplantae; phylum Streptophyta; class Magnoliopsida; order Ericales; family Theaceae; genus Camellia; species Camellia sinensis. Next base: position 99,779,739 of record NC_138962.1, on the reverse strand, counting down.
AGGAGAATGGGGATGGAGAATTAATATCCTTCCAATTAAGCCCCCATTGCCATCCCTAGTAGGAACTGATTTTGTTTTCACCACCTTGTATTTGATCATCACACTACTAAATAACCATTCTATAAGTTCTAATCTATCTTGCTTTCTAGTTAAAATAAAATGACGGACTCTGACACTCTTTCGGTTTATTAACCATGTTTGTTATAAGAATAATATTGCCAAAAAGTGTTCTCATCAAAAAAATTAGAAAAATTAACTTATATGCATCTCATAAGTACATGAAATACTACAATACTTTTTACCAAATTAAATTCTTATTATTGATTCCAATAATTTGGCATTCCATTAATATGGAGATGAGAGATCAACAATTGTAAACACAATAACATTGCTTCAGAACTAGGGTGCAGTGATATCATCGCACCGTCCTATTCCATTGTAATAAGTTTTGCAGTCTTCCCTACAACGGTCATCACCCTTGCATTGCAAACCAACATCACATTTTTTTTTTTTGCTTTCACCATGACCACCATCTTTTCATCTGTATAGACTCACAATTGTAAGAAATAGATATAGAGTGATGTGCGAAAGTGAAGACAAATAAATTGTGTGAGTGAATATTTAACCTAGAGTCTAAGCTACTAGTGTGATGTGTGTGCTAGTAAAGTTGGTGTGTGCTTGTGTTATTATGACACGAGTGCTTGAGTAGTGTGAGAAGATAAAATGTAAAGTTATGTTTTTTTTTTCTTTAGTAAGTCTATGGTACCAAAAAATGTTTTTAGAAATTCACTCAGAATGATAGATCAATAATGTATATTTAAAATTATTGTGGGGCTATTTCTGCAATGAATCTTGACTACACATTTAAAATTCTAGATATTTTCTGAATGATTTTTTTGAATTTTTAGCATTGTTGTTTTATTTTTGTATTAAAAGTGGTCTTGTGGACTATTGAAATTATATATGGAGGGCATAAAATTATAGGAGCTATTACAGTGTGCAACTCCGTATGCAATTTCATTATTGACTATTAGATTACACAAATACATCCTGACCGTTGAATTCTCTAATTTTGAAAAATTGGACACCGGAGGAGTGATCTCTTCCCCTGCTCCTCTCGCTCTCTTCTCTTCTGCTGATCTCGTCTCTCCCGCTCGCTCTCGCTTTCCCTCTGCTACTCCTTCCTTTGAGTGATCTCTTCCCCTGCTCCTCTCGCTTTCTTCTCTCTCTATTGACTGCGGGTTCTAAACGCTTGTTTGGTTTAAAACCCTAACCTAACCCAGTGAGCCTCCGTTTGGTTTTTGAGAAAACGAAGGATTGTTTTTTTTGAATAGCAATCAACAAGGTATACCTCCCTCTAATTATTTAGGAAACCCTAAATCCTCTTCTAATCTCTTCTTCCCCATTTTTTACTCTCTTTGGATATTTTTGAAATCATCCCTGTTCTAAAACTATACTCTCTGATTTTTACCGCATTTGCTGTCTCTAATGTTCTATCTGAATTTCTATTCTAGTGTCTCTTGGCTCACATTGATTCGAAATTTGTACTGAAGCAAGGCTTGGTAAGGATTTTGTTCTATTTTTCTATTTATATATCTCAGTTGACATTCTTAATGAAATAATCCATTTTTACATTAATTAATATAGTATTTTGTAACCATATTGTTACTTCCATGACTTGTTCTTGAGTTGTTGCAAAATATTTCATGAGAAATTTTGGCATTAAAATTATAGGGCTAATTATGTTATTGGAATTTTGATTGCATTTAAGATGTTTGTAAAAATGCCTAGTTCGTTAGCAATTTAAACAAATGTATTTTGGAACTATATTTTCATTACATTTAGATGTTGAAAACTTGTGATTGACTACTCCAAAATATATTTAGTGATATTCACATGAAGCAACTATAACTTGTGGTTGGGTCCTCCCAATTGTAAATTAGGGCAAATAGTTATTCCATGTGTTTTTGGTAATGTTTAGTACTTGTTGTTCTAGTTGAATTAAAGAATTGAAGTATATGATTTTAATTTTAGCTAAAAAGAATTAAAGTATATGATTTTAAGTTTAGCTATAAAGCAGTTGACATGAAGTATAGCGATCCCGGGTTTAACCCCTTTATGTACAGTGTTCCGAACTTATGTTCCGTAGTATTGGCTATTGTTATATCTTGTTGTTATCCTTTAATTCCTTATTTATGAGTTATAGGATGTGTTGGGCAGGTTTGTTACAGGTTGGGTGTGATTGGGAGCAAATGGTTGCTGCCCAGATTTTGGTGTCTTCACTCGAGCGAGGACTTTGTCGCTCGAGCGAGCTCTTTGTTTTAGATCCTTCGCTCGAGCCAGGGTTTGTTCGCTCGAGCGAGAGTTGAGTTCTGTGTCTAGTGTTTCGAGCGAGAGGTCCTTCGCTCGAGCTTGCGTCTGCGTCTGATTCTGGACCTGAGGGCTGTGTTTCTTGGCTCGAGCGAGCTTTCCTTCGCTCGAGCGAGTGAGGTGTATGTTTTGAGTTTCTTCGCTCGAGCGAGCATTCTGTCACTCGAGCGTGCTTCTGGGTTGCAGACCTGAAGCTTCGCATTCTTGGCTCGAGCGAGGCTTTCTACGCTCGAGCGAGAGTTCTTTGTGTTTGGTCGCTCGAGCGACCAATCCTTCGCTCGAGCGAGCCTGTGTTATATCAGCAGACAGCAGCGGGATTACACTTCACTTTTTCATCTTCTCTTTCGTGTAAACCCTAGATCCGAGCTCTCTCTCTCTCTCTACACACCTTCTCTCTAAGGTTTCATCTCCTATTAGTGTGTTCCTACCCTAAGTCCTTTGTAAGAAAGATAGAGGGTCGCGAGGGCTTGCTTTTAATCTGAAAAATCTTGGATTTGGAGCACTTTGAGTTTTAGTCATCTTCTCCTTTGAGCTTCTAATTTCGAGGTAGGGATATCCTACTCCATCTTATGAGCTTTGTCTTTAAATTTTGGCATTTTGATATGTTGGGGTTGTTGGGTAATTTTGGAAAAGTTAGGGTTTGTTATGTAATTTCAGAAAGAGGGGTTTTCAAATTATTAAAGCCTATGTGTTTGTGAGTTGTTGAAAATGGAATTAATGTTGTTACATTGGTGAAACCAAACCTTAGGGTTGATTTGTGAAATATGGAAAATGCCCTAATTATTATGATAAATTAATTTGTATAATTAATTTTGGGAAATGAGAAATTGAGTTGGGAATAATGAAATTGGGAAATTTTGGGATTTAATGGTGTGGTTGGATTAAATTATCACTCACCTATGAGAATGTTGATATTAGATCCATTTAATGCATTTATTTTCTATTTAGAAATAACTGCTTTGGGCTATCGGTGGAGGATAGTTTTGATTGTTGTAGATACTGCATGTTGATTAGGGAAAACCGAAACTAATCACATTGCATATGTCATCGAATATGACCGTTGGTATAATACATCAAACTTAAGTATTGATTGACCTTGTATATGATACGTGTTTATATACATTGTGTTGTGTGGGAGGAGATAGGGGATGTACTCCTAAACCGGACATTGTTTGGGAGGATATAGGGGATGTACTCCATTGATACAGCAAATATGTGTATCTATTGAAGTATTGATATAGCAAATCTGTATATCATATATGAAGTATGGAAGTGTTAGTTTGAGATTGATACAGCAATTATGTGTAGTGTTTAATACGAGTTGTTATTAAATTATCTGGCCAGGTTCTGGGCCACATTTATGAAATGAATTGATAAGTGAAGGAAAATGGAATGTAACATGGACACAAGTGTCATGGAACTGTATTGCGATATAATTGGTTTATGAGTGTTAACCATCTATCAAATGCTACTGTTTTAGTCATTGCTTATATTTGGTTTAGTATATGTCTACTGGGCTGTGGCTCACCCTATATGGGACATCATTTTCAGGTCTAGGTGATATGCCACCTCCAAGGACATAGCTTGGAAGGTTTTGGGAGTTGAGGACTCTTTTTGTTATTTTGTTATCTTTTGTGGTATTACATGTAAATTCAGGCCAAGGGCTTAATATGATGTAAGTTAGTACTCTCTTTTGTGTAACCAAGTGTTGACTTGGAAAGTTGTAAGCCGTTGGACATTTACTTTTGTTGTCAACATGTAATACGTCTGTAAGGATTACTCTGATGAATGGAAAAGTGTTTATTTCTTTTACATCAATGCTTGTCAAGAATGTGGGGTTTTATGTATTATTTTGAGGGCATTACAACTTGGTATCAGAGCGTACCGGGTTCGAATACTTTGGGTACGCGGGAAGTGGTTAGTACCATAATGGGTTCGTCTCGCTTGTTAGAGACTTAGATGTAGTGTTGTATGCTTATGTGATAACATGTTTATGTGACTACTTGGGTATGGAATGTAGTTTCTGGGATGTTGATTGGATTCTTGGGTTTCTGGGAGTCCTATTGGAAAAGCAATTGATCAATGCTGTTTCTAACTGGAACTCTAGTAACGCCTCGGGACTGTCATTATCTGAAATGAAATTCGTAAGTGCTTATGTGATTATGTGCTTACGTGGAGTGAATTATTGTTGTCCATCGCATTAGGACGTGAGTGTTATAGCTTCGGCACATTTGTGAATGTACTAATGTTCATCGTTACCTTTATTAGGATGTCAAGACGAGGACGTGGTGGTAGGCGAGGTAGGCCTAGAAGTTAGGAGGTGCCATTACCGGATGAGATTCCTGCACAGCAAGAGGGTGTTGGCTAGGCCAATGTGGCCGAGCCAGTGGGTCAACAGGCTATGGGTGCCTTAGCCCGCGAGATAGCAGGAGTATTCAGGGAATCCATAGGTATCCTCAGAGCTAAGAATCCAGTTCAGGCTCCAGTTCAGGCCCAGGTTGTTGATGCAGGGCCTTCCTTTCTGAAAAGGGAGATTTTCCGGTCTAATCTGGATGAGTTTTTGGGGGATCCGAAAGAGCCACTTAAGGTGGATGAGTGATTGGAGCAGATGACTATGACGTTTGAGATGCTTGGCATCGAAGACGGTGCTTTGAAGGTGACCTTGGCGTCTTTCCAGCTTAAGGGAGATGCGGGTCAGTGGTGGAAGTTCACGAGGGGTAGTATTGTTGGCACTTGGGAGGCCTTTGTAGATGCTTTCCACGAGAAGTTTCTGTCTCCCGCTGTCAGGGAGAAGTTGAGAGATCAGTTCTACCAGCTAAAGCAGCTGAGTTCATCAGTGGCCGAGTTTAAGGCCGCATTTACTAGTCTGTCCAGGTTTGCACCTGACCTTGTGGCGTCAGAAGAACGTCGTTGCCTCGAGTTTGAGAGGAAATTGAGGCACGGGCTCAAGATGAGAGTTGGCGGGTCTATGACTCGGGAGTATAGGCGCCTTGTGGACGCAGCGGCTCATATGGAGATTATGATGCATAAGGAGGAGGAGAGATTGAGGGGCTCCAAGAGGAGTCAAGATGGCCAGGGTGATGGCAGGAGGCAGAGGGGTTTTAACCTTCAGCAGTCTCAGCGTGGTTTTGCCAGATCTACCTTTCCAGTGCCGAGTGCAGGTTCTGGTAGAGGCAGTCAGGGAGACGTGACTTGTTACAAATGTGGTCAGCTGGGCCACAAGTCTCCAGCTTGTCCGCAGAGGGGAAGAGGTTAGAGAGCTGCTTCATCCTCGGCTCGACCTCAGCGCCAGAGTCAGGGCAGAGGTTAGCCACTGTCTTATTATCAGTGTGGTTAGCCGGGGCACCTGAAGAGGTTTTGCCCGCAGTTGAGTTCCACATTGGGTGCGTCTGGGTCGAGGCAGACGCAGAGTTTTCAGCTAGCACAGTCAGTTCAAGCCTCGAGGGCCAATCCATGGGCTTCGTCGTCCCAGTCTGTGCAGCTGTCTTTTGCTCCTAGGGGTGAGCAGGTGGATCAGAGACCTTCTGGACGCGTGTATGCTGTTACCGCGTAGGATCATGTACCTGCTCCATCTGTTATGAGAGGTACCTTTTTGTTTTGCAACTCGGTTGCCAATGTGTTGATTGATACGAGTGCATCCCATTCTTTTATATCTACTGCATTTGCATCTGTTTTGGGGTTGGAATTGGCACAGTTAGCATCTCCTATATGTGTTGTATCACCTGTTGGGGGTGAATTGATTTTGAAACGGGGGTGTCGGGGCTGTGATATAGAGGTTGCCGACCGCCGACTTCCATTTCCTTTTGTAGTTATGCCTATGTCGAGTTTTGATGTTATTTTGGGTATGGACTGGTTATCATCATACCGGGCTGTTATCGATTGTTACCGCCAGAGGGTCACAGTATGTACCGTGAGCGGGGATTGTTTCCATTTCTTGGGAGATCGGGTTGGTAGTGTTTTGCCACCGGTGTATGATCCGCGAGGGTGAAGTGAGCTTAGTGGTCTCCTCGCTAGCTTCATGAGTGGTGAGTGTGATGAGGCCCAGACTGTATTGCCGAGAGTGGTTTGTGAGTATTCGGATGTTTTTCCCGAGGACCTTGTTAGCTTACCACCTCATCGAGAGATTGAGTTCTCTATTGATCTAGTGCCCGGCACGGCGCCGATTTCTATGGCACCATATCGTTTTGCCCCAGCCGAGTTGGTTGAGTTGAAGATCCAGCTCCAGGAGTTGCTAGATAAGGGCTTTATTCGCCCTAGTGTTTCGCCGTGGGGAGCACCGGCCCTCTTTGCTAAAAAGAAGGATGGGGCCTTGAGACTTTGTATTGATTACCGAAAGTTGAATCGGGCTACGGTCAAAAATAAGTACCCTATGCCTCGTATAGATGATTTGTTTGACCAGTTGAAAGATTCCCGTTGTTTCTCTAAAATAGACTTGAGATCGGGTTACCACCAATTGAGGGTCAGGGAGGAGGATATTCTGAAGACGGCATTCCATACGCGGTATGGCCATTATGAGTTTCTGGTGATTCCTTTTGGGCTCACCAATGCACCGGCGGTCTTTATGGACTTGATGAACCGGATATTCCGGGAATTCTTGGATCAGTTTGTAGTCATCTTCGTGGACGACATCCTGATTTATTCACCTTCTGAGGAGGAGCACGAGGGACACTTGAGAGTGGTGCTTGAGTTGTTTGGAGGCCATATGCTATATGCCAAATTTGGGAACTGTGAGTTCTGGCTAGGAGAGGTCAAGTTCTTAGGCCATGTGGTTTCCGGGGAAGGGGTGTCTGTTGATACATCCAAGATTGAGGCAGTGCAGGATTGGGCACAGCCTAAGAGTGTTTTTGAGATCCGCAGTTTTCTGGGATTAGCTGGGTATTGCCGCTGGTTTGTGAAGGATTTCTCCAGGCTAGCTTCGTCATTGACTAGATTGACGTGGAAAGGGGTCAAGTTTGTATGGTGTGAGACTTGTGAAAAGTCGTTCCAAGAGTTGAAAGTTAGATTGACCACTGCTCCAGTTTTGATTATTCCATAGAGAGGTTCTGGTTATGCGGTTTATTGTGATGCTTCACGAGAGGGTTTGGGTTGTGTGTTGATGCAAGAGGGGAAAGTCGTAGCCTATGGCTCACGACAGTTGAAAATACACAAGAAGAATTACCCTACACATGACCTAGAGTTAGCAGCTGTCATTTTTGCCTTGAAGATTTGGAGGCACTACCTTTATGGTGAGAGGTTCGAGGTATTCTCGGATCATAGGAGTCTGAAATATTTGTTTACACAGAAAGACTTGAACTTGAGGTAGAGGAGGTGGATGGAGTTTATTGAGGATTACGACTTCGAGTTGCATTACCATTCGGGGAAGGCCAATGTTGTGGCCGATGCCTTAGCAGGAAATCCATTAGTGATGTAGCTTGTATAGCCATCCGGGAGTGGGAGATGTTGGGGGCACTTGGCAAGTTTGATTTGCTTCTGGGCAAATCCGTTGAGGCTGCGGCCTTGTTTTCTGTAGTTGCACAACCTACACTTGTGAGTCGAGTGTTAGAGGCACAGAGAGGTGACCTTGAGGTAGAATCCCTCCGAGAGAAGATCTCCAGTGGGAAGGTTGAGAAGGGTTTTTCTGTGTATCCCGACCAGAGTGTGAGATACCAAGACCGTTTGTTTGTACTGGAGTCTTGCCGAGAGGAGGTACTCCGAGAGTTTCACCATTCACGCCTTGCGGTGCATCCGGGAGGCGCTAAGATGTATCGTGATTTGGGTAGCCAGTTTTGGTGGCGGGGTATGAAGGAGGATGTGGCAGTTTTTGTATCGAAGTGCCTTACTTGTCAGCAAGTGAAGGTTGAACATTAGAGGCCAGCGGGTTTGTTACAACCCTTGCCTATTGCCGAGTGGAAGTGGGAGCATGTCACTATGGACTTCGTTGTAGGTCTTTCGAGGACTCAGCGGGGTAGTGATGCTATTTGGGTGGTAGTAGACCGGTTGACTAAGTCGGCGCACTTCATCCATATGCACGTGAAAGATTCGGTAGATCATCTTGCCGACTTGTATATTCGGGACATAGTGAGGTTGCACGGGGTCCCAGTGTCGATCGTCTCAGATAGAGATCCACGTTTTACTGCTAGGTTGTGGCAGAGTTTGCAGAGTGCCTTGGGCACTAGGTTGACCTTTAGCACGGCTTACCATCCTCAGACTGACGGACAATCCGAGCGTACTATTCAGATCCTTGAGGATATGCTTCGAGGTTGTGCCCTTGACTTTAGTGGGTTGTGGGATAGGCACTTGCCCTTGGTGGAGTTTGCCTACAACAACAGTTTTCAGTCGAGTATCGGTATGGCACCGTTTGAGGCCTTGTATGGCCAACCGTGTAGGTCTCCAGTTTGTTGGGCTGAGGTGGGTGATGCACCTTTGTTGGGCCCGGAGTTGGTGAGGGAAACGACGGAGAAAGTTGAGCTTATCCGTAGGAGGCTTGTTACAGCCCAGAGTCGTCAAAAATGTTATGCCGACCGTAGGAGGAGGCCTTTGGCATTTGAGGTGGGTGATCACGTGTTTCTGAAGATATCACCTAAGCGGGGTTTGATGAGATTTGGTAAGAGATGGAAGTTGTCCCCTCGATTTATTGGCCCTTTCGAGATCCTTAAGAGGATTGGCGAGGTTGACTACCGTTTAGCTTTGCCGCCGCAATTGTCCGGAGCTCATGACGTGTTTCATGTTAGTATGCTTCGGAAGTACGAGCCGGATCCATCGCATGTATTGGATTGGACTGACTTAGAGGTTGACGAGGATGCCTCGTATGAGGAGAGACCGGTTCGGGTCTTGGATAGGCGGGATCAAGTCTTGCGAGGCAAGACCATTCCCTTGGTAAAAATTTTGTGGAAACATCACGGGGTGGAGGAAGCCACTTGGGAACGTGAGTTGGAGGTCCAATAGAAATATCCAGATCTATTTGTGGATGTTTGAGCATATGTTATATATTCTATTGTGTTGTTAAACTTTAAGAGCATTGAATATGTCTTCAGTTGTAAAACATTGTATATGTTTCGGTTTATGGAAGCATTGTAGAACTTGCCTTGAAATGGAAGTTTATTATAACATCGTATATGTTGAATGTGTTGTAGAATTGGAGATGTATCATGAACATTGAATGTGATATAGAATTGTGAATAATGTATATTGGAAAATTGTTGGATTTGGAAGAAATGCATGCTGATAATGCATGTTGTAGTATATATTGTGAAATGCCTCTTGATAAGAGATGGAATGATCAGTAATGGATCGAATTATTGAATATTTAAATGTAATATTGTTGGAAATTGAGGAAAGCTTGTTTTTGAAAACTTGTGCCTAATTTCGGGGACGAAATTCTTTAAGGGGGGGAGGTTATAGCGATCCCGGGTATAACCCCTTTATGTACAGTGTTCCGGACTTATGTTCCGTAGTATTGGCTATTGTTATATCTTGTTGTTATCCTTTAATTCCTTATTTATGAGTTATAGGATGTGTTGGGCAGGTTTGTTACAGGTTGGGTGTGATTGGGAGCAAATGGTTGCTGCCCAGATTTTGGTGTCTTCGCTCGAGTGAGGACTTTGTCGCTCAAGCGAGCTCTTTGTTTTAGATCCTTCGCTCGAGCCAGGGTTTGTTTGCTCGAGCGAGAGTTGAGTTCTGTGTCTGGTGTTTCGAGCGAGAGGTCCTTCGCTCGAGCTTGCGTCTGCGTCTGATTCTGGACCTAAGGGCTGTGTTTCTTGGCTCGAGCGAGCTTTCCTTCGCTCGAGCGAGTGAGGTGTATGTTTTGAGTTTCATCGCTCGAGCGAGCATTCTGTCGCTCGAGCGTGCTTCTGGGTTGCAGACCTGAAGCTTCGCATTCTTGGCTCGAGCGAGAGTTCTTTGTGTCTGGTTGCTCGAGCGACCAATCCTTCGCTCGAGCGAGCCTGTGTTATATTAGCAGACAGCAGCGGGATTACACTTCACTTTTTCATCTTCTCTTTTGTGTAAACCCTAGATCCGAGCTCTCTCTCTCTCTACACACCTTCTCTCTAAGGTTTCATCTCCTATTAGTGTGTTCCTACCCTAAGTCCTTTGTAAGAAAGATAGAGGGTTGCGAGGGCTTGCTTTTAATCTGAAAAATCTTGGATTTGGAGCACTTCGAGTTTTAGTCATCTTCTCCTTTGAGCTTCTAATTTCGAGGTAGGGATATCCTACTCCATCTTATGAGCTTTGTCTTTAAATTTTGGCATTTTGATATGTTGGGGTTGTTGGATAATTTTGGAAAAGTTAGGGTTTGTTATGTAATTTTAGAAAGAGGGATTTTCAGATTATTAAAGCCTATGTGTTTGTGAGTTGTTGAAAATGGAATTAATGTTGTTACATTGGTGAAACCAAACCTTAGGGTTGATTTGTGAAATATGGAAAATGCCTTAATTATTATGATAAATTAATTTGTATAATTAATTTTGGGAAATGAGAAATTGAGTTGGGAATAATGAAATTGGGAAATTTTGGGATTTAATGGTGTGGTTGGATTAAATTATCACTCACCTATGAGAATGTTGATATTATATCCATTTAATGCATTTATTTTCTGTTTAGAAATAATTGCTTTGGGCTATCGGTGGAGGATAGTCTTGATTGTTGTAGATACTGCATGTTGATTAGGGAAAACCGAAACTAATCACATTGCATATGTCATCGAATATGACCGTTGGTATAATACATCAAACTTAAGTATTGATTGACCTTGTATATGATTCGTGTTTATATACATTGTGTTGTATGGGAGGAGATAGGGGATGTACTCCACGGTTTAGGGGAAGATAGGGGATGGACTCCTAAACCGGACATTGTTTGGGAGGATATAGGGGATGTACTCCATTGATACAGCAAATATGTGTATCTATTGAAGTATTGATATAGCAAATCTGTATATCATATATGAAGTATGGAAGTGTTAGTTTGAGATTGATACAACAATTATGTGTAGTGTTTAATACGAGTTGTTATTAAATTATCTGGCCAGGTTCTGGGCCACATTTATGAAATGAATTGATAAGTGAAGGAAAATGGAATGTAACATGGACACAAGTGTCATGGAACTGTATTGCGATATAATTGGTTTATGAGTGTTAACCATCTATCAAATGCTACTGTTTTAGTCATTGCTTATATTTGGTTTAGTATATGTCTACTGGGCTGTGGCTCACCCTATATGGGACATCATTTTCAGGTCTAGGTGATATGCCACCTCCAAGGACATAGCTTGGAAGGTTTTGGGAGTTGAGGACACTTTTTGTTATTTTGTTATCTTTTGTGGTATTACATGTAAATTCAGGCCAAGGGCTTAATATGATGTGAGTTAGTACTCTCTTTTGTGTAACCAAGTGTTGACTTGGAAAGTTGTAAGCCGTTGGACATTTACTTTTGTTGTCAACATGTAATACGTCTGTAAGGATTACTCTGATGAATGGAAAAGTGTTTATTTCTTTTATATCAATGCTTGTCAAGAATGTGGGGTTTTATGTATTATTTTGAGGGCGTTACATGAAGCTTATGTTTAATAAAATGAATATCCTCTGTTATACAATTTTAATTTTAATTTTCAATACACATGAAGCTTATGTTTAATAAAATGAATTTCCTCTGCATACTTTTTTCAAAGTGTATTGATGCTAAGATAATTCATGAATTATTGTCTTCCCTCTAAGCGTGGAGGCTTTCCTAGCAACCATGAAAGATTAGTGTGAAACTTTTAGGATTGAAGTAGCAGAAAGTGTGAGAAAGGGAAAATTTTGAATTTTTTTTCCTTCTTTGTTTAGCATGATAAATGATAATGTTGGAAAATGTAAGATTGTTAAATTTAGTGTACAACCCATAGCTACATAGTAAGTTGCTTTTCAATTTCTTGCAAAATATACATAAATGTTTCTTGCAAAAAATAAAGAATTTTTTTTTCATTATTTTGTCACTTTTGATTTCTAGTTCCTGTTACCGTGTGCACCTTATATCTTAACCTTTGAATCTTCACAAACTAGTCTAAGCCGTTGAATAATTTATTGAAAAAAACTTGAAACCTTCTCAACTAGTTGTTGTCTTGACTGAAAAGCTCCTCTCTCTCTCTCTCTCTCTCTCTCGCTTTCTCCCCTCTAAGAAAGCCTTAATGTTTTTCTCCCAACAAGACTTCGACAATTTTCTCTCCCTCCTACGACACTACCCAAAGACCTTCCCGCAAAGTCGAAACTTTTCCATCTCCATTTTCTGCAACTTAATCTAGTATATATGTTGGTCCATTTTGTGAGCCTTATTTCGGTTCTGTGTTAATATATAGAAGCAGTTGAAGTCTGTGCATCTTCTTGTGTTCTTTTGGTGATATATTCTCTCTCATTATGTTATGGTCCATTTTGTGAACTCTTCTTTGCTTGTTGATTTTTTACTTCTTTTAAGTTCATTGGTTGTGGGGTGAAACCCATATGACCTATTTATTATAATTTTTACTAACCCTTCATTTTTTGCTATTTGGAAAACTCTATTCACTTTGATTTTTTTCCAATTTTGTCTCTCATTCTTCGGATTATCTCAGATTATCTCAGAATTTTGAACATTGGGCTAGTGAAACTACAACTTATGGGGTTTTTTTCCAAACTTGGTAACGATTTTAAACTATTTTTCTCTCTAGTGTTTAAGATGTTTGATTGGATTTACGTTGTTCCAAATTGTTCTAAACGATTTTTTGATCATAGTTACGATAATCCAAAGAATGAGAGACTGTTCGAAACTATTCCAAATTGGATTTTAAACGATTTTTTTCAAACCGTTCTTTGAATTTTGATTGCATTTAAGATGTTTGTAAAAATGCATTAGCTTGTTTTTTTTTTTTTTTGGTTCAACAAAAATAAACTTTAGTGAAGTGCATTTGGAGAGGAATTTGAATGTGCTGCCCTTTTTACTTACTAGAAAGAAGATAAGCAAATCTTTTTGGTAAATTAGTGTTAAGCATGAGATCTTTCAAATTATTTTGGGTACAAAAAATGGTTAAAATCTAGCTCACTGAAATAGATCAAATATATCTTGGGTATCCAATGATCAAATATATTTTACTGAATTTTTTTGAATTTTAGCTCATTCAAAACCTGGCACGTTGATGGGTTGGGGAAAGCATTGTGCTTCACATTAATTTTTTATTGCTACATTCATTTCTACAGATCAATGTTTATGTGAAATGTAATAACTTTAAAATCTTTTTCATTCTTCTTTTGTAACCAGTCATTGGATATATGCAAGTAATGCATGCATGGATTAGGTTCCTTCTGAGTTTTCTTTTTAACTGTAATGGTTTTAAATTATTTTCGTTAAAAAAAAAAATCTGAAAATGGTATTACTTGAGGTATTTGTTCAATAATTTCATTGTCAAGGATTTGGATTATTTGATTTGCTTGAATTTGATGATTTTACTGTAAACATTGTTGTGTTGAAAATATTTTTGCGAGCGCTTTGTGTTGCGTGTTCTTTTGTGCGAACATACTTGCATACTCATTAGGCACACGGCCATATTGTAACGCCCTCAAAATAATAACATTAAACCCGTTAATAAAGGCATGCATTGATAAATAAAAGTCCACATTCTTCTATTCATCTGAGTTTCATTACAAAACGTATTACATGTTAACAACAAAAGCAAATGCCCTATGGGCTTACAGCTTTCCAAGTTAACACTTGGTTGCAACAAAAGAGTACTAACTCATACACGTTAAGCCCTTGGCTTGGATTTACATGTAATACATCAAAAGAACAAAACAACAAAAGTCCGCCTGCCTCTAGCCTCCCAAGCTACGTCCTTGGAGGTGGCATGCTGCCTGTACCTGAAAATGATGTTCCCATATAGGGTGAGCCACAGCCCAGTAGAAATACACTAAACCAACCATGAACAATGACTAAAAGATTAGCAATTGATAGATGGCCAACACTGATACATTCACATAAATTACATATTTATGTCATACGACTTATGAGTCTAAGTTACCTTTCATTTTCCCTTTTTCAACAGACACGCATACTTGCTCTATCATCATTTCAACAGATATGTATAAAGACTATATCCCACATTCACAGATAAGCATATAAGCTGTATCCACATTCTCAACAGATATGTATAACAACAATATCCCATATACACAGATAAGCATATAAGCTATATCCACACTTCACAAAGATAAGCATATGAGCTCTATCTTCACTTCTCTAGACAAGCATATGAGCTGTATCTACGGAGTTCATCCCCTATCTTCTCCCAACACTATCCGGTTTAGAGGTGCATCCCCTATCTTCCCCTAAACCGCGGAGTACATCCCCCATCTCCTCCTCTACACATAACGTATACAAACACATTGGTTCTATATACAGTCATTCAATACATACAGTTCATGTATTCAATCAACCGTCAAATTCCATGACACACTCCATTGATTAGTTCCGTTTGCCTAATCATCATGCATTGTCTACAACAATCACGACTATCCTCCACCGATAGCCCAAAGCAGTTATTTCTAAACAGATAATAAATGCACAATGGATATTCAATCAACATTTCATCTCCTCATTTCTCACAATTAATTATCCCAATTAATCAAACAATGTAATTAGGTTAATTCCCATAATTAACATTACGACCCTTAGGTCCCATTTTCATCAATGACTCAACCTTTATTCCATTTCTCTATGCCAAACATGCATCTAGGTTTATCATAAATAAAACCCCAACTTTTGTAAAATTACACAAAAGCCCCAAACTTTCTCGAAATTACCCAACCAAACCCAACATCTCAAAATACTAAAACTTAAAGACAAAATCCATAGAGAGGAGTAGGATATCCCTACCTCAAATTCGAAGTCCCAAAGGAGAAGACAACAAAACCCAACGTGCTCCAAAACCCGAGATTTTCAGATTAAAATGAAGCCCTCGACGATCAACAACTTTTTTGTAAAGGCCAAAGGTGAACAAATCACTCCTACTAGATCAAAACCTAGAGAGAAGGTAGAGTCTAGAGTGAGAGGCTCAACAATGGTGTTTTTGGAAAAGTAAGAGAGAGAAAAGAAAGTAGAAAGTGATTTGAAAAGTCACAATTTCGGGACTTAAACCCAGTCTCCCGCTCGAGCGTAAAACACCCCGCTCGAGCGTCACTCACAGACTCCCGTTCGAGCGTCCAAACTTCCGCTCGAGCGCCGGATGCACTCTCCCAGCATCTATACAGAACCAGGCCTCCGCTCGAGCTTCCAACTCTACGCTTGAGCGTCACTCAGACAACCCCGCTCGAGCGGCCAATACCACGCTCGAGCGTACAACGCTGCACAGGAAAAATACTGGATGGGTGTAATCTCCGCTCGAGCGCCAAAACTCCCGCTCGAGCGTACAAGCCAAAATCTGTGCAACTAGTTTTGGTTTCTAAACTCAACCAACCTGTAACAAACCTTGTCAACACATCCTATAACTCAATTTACGAAGTAAAAAGGATGTAAACAAAATAATAAACAACTACCAACATCCACGGACACATGTCCGGATCACTGTATAACAAGGGTAAACTCGGGATCGCTATAACCTCCCCCCCTTAAAGAATTTCATCCCCGAAATTACACACAAGTTTTCAAAAACAAGTTTTCCTCCATTTAAAACAATGTTACACATTTTAACATTCAACAATTCGACCCATCACCGGTCATCCCATCCCTTTAACAAGAGACATTTCACAATATGTAAACAACATATGTACTTCCAACATGCATCAACATTATGCACTATCTTTCCAATTTCAACAATATATTCAACATATACAATGTTACATTCAACTTCCATATGAGGCAAGTTCCAAAACATACTTCCAATAAACTAGAACATTTTCAATGTTTCACAACTTAAGACATATATAAAAGCTCTTAAGTCAACAATAGTTCAAAATTTTAAATACAAGATTACATATCAACAAACAAGTCCGGATATTTCTCGCGGACTTCCAACTCACGTTCCCAAGTGGCTTCCTCCACTCCGTGTTGTTTCCACAAGACCTTCACCAAAGGAATGGTCTTGCCACGTAGGACCTGATCCCGCCTATCCAAGACCCGAACCGGTCTCTCCTCATACGAGGCATCCTCATCTACCTCTAAATCGGTCCAATCCAACACATGCGATGGATCTGGCTCATACTTCCGAAGCATACTCACATGAAACACGTCATGCACTCCGGACAACTGCGGCGGTAAAGCTAATCGATAAGCAACCTCACCAATCCTCTCAAGGATCTCAAAAGGACCAATAAACCGAGGGGATAACTTCCCACTCTTCCCAAACCTCATCAAGCCTCGCCTAGGTGATATCTTCAGAAAGACATGATCACCTACCTCAAACGCCAAAGGTCTCCTCCTACGGTCGGCATAACTCTTTTGTCGACTCTGGGCTGTAACAAGCCTCCTACGGATAAGCTCAACTTTCTCCGTCGTCTCCCTAACCAACTCCGGACCCAACAAAGGTGCATCACCCACCTCGGCCCAACAAACTGGAGACCTACACGGTCGACCATACAAGGCCTCAAACGGTGCCATACCGATGCTAGACTGAAAGCTGTTGTTGTAGGCAAACTCTACCAAGGGTAAGTGCCTCTCCCACGTGCCACTGAAGTCCAGGACACAACCCCGAAGCATATCCTCGAGGATCTGAATAGTACGCTCGGACTGCCCGTCAGTCTGAGGATGATAAGCTGTACTAAAGGTCAACTTAGTGCCCAAGGCACTCTGCAAACTCTGCCACAACCTAGCAGTAAAACGAGGATCTCTATCTGAGATAATCGTCACTGGGACCCCGTGCAATCTCACTACGTCCCGAATATACAAGTCGGCTAGATGATCTACCGAATCTCTCACGCGCAAAGGAATGAAGTGCGCCGACTTAGTCAACCGGTCTACAACCACCCAAATAGCATCACTACCCCGCCGAGTCCTCGGAAGACCTACAACGAAGTCCACGGTGATATGCTCCCACTTCCACTCGGCAATAGGCAAGGGTTGCAACAAACCCGCTGGCCTTTGATGCTCGGCCTTCACTTGCTTGCAAGTAAGGCACTTCGATACGAAAACAGCCACATCTCTCTTCATACCCCGCCACCAAAACTGACGACCCAAATCCTGATACATCTTAGTACCTCCCGGATGCACCGCAAGGCGCGAATGATGAAACTCTCGGAGTACTTCCTCTCGGCAAGACTCCGGTACAAACAAACGGTCTCGGTATCTCACACTCAGATCGGGATACACCGTCAAACCCTTCTCAACTTTCCCACTGGAGATCCTCTCTCGGATGGATTCTACTTCATGGTCACCTCTCTGTGCCTCTAACACTCGTGTCACAAGTGTAGGCTGCACAATAACAGAAAACAAGGCCGCAGCCTCAACAGATTCACCCAGTAGCAAATTAAACTCGCCAAGTACTCCCAACATCTCCCATTCCCGGATGGCTATACAAGCCACATCACTAATGGATTTCATACTAAGGGCATCGGCCACAACATTGGCCTTTCCCGGATGATAATGCAACTCAAAATCATAATCCTCAATGAACTCCATCCACCTCCTCTGTCTCAAATTCAAGTCTCTCTGTGTAAACAGATACTTCAAACTCTTGTGGTCCGAGAACACCTCGAACTTCTCACCATAAAGGTAGTGCCTCCAGATTTTCAAGGCAAAGATCACAGCCGCTAACTCTAGGTCGTGTGTGGGATAATTCTTCTCGTGTATTTTCAGCTGACGTGAGCCATAAGCTACCACTTTCCCCTCTTGCATCAACACACAACCCAAACCCTCTCGTGAGGCATCACAATAAACCGCATAACCCAACCCTCTCTCCGGAATAATCAACACCGGAGCGGTGGTCAATCTAACTTTCAGCACTTGGAACGTCTTTTCACAAGTCTCACTCCACACAAACTTGACTCCCTTCCGAGTCAATCTAGTCAACGGTGACGCTAACCTGGAGAAATCTTTCACAAACCGACGGTAATACCCAGCTAATCCCAGAAAACTGCGGATCTCAAACACACTCTTAGGCTGTGCCCAATCTTGCACTGCCTCAACCTTGGATGTATCAACAGACACCCCTTCCCCGGATACCACATGGCCTAAGAATTTGACTTCTCTCAGCCAGAACTCACACTTCCCAAACTTGGCATACAGCCTATGGGCTCTAAGCAACTCAAGCACCACTCTCAAGTGTTCTTCGTGCTCCTCCTCAGAAGACGAATAGATAAGAATGTCGTCCACAAAAACGACTACAAACCGATCCATAAATTCCCGGAAGATCCGGTTCATCAAGTCCATAAAGACTGCCGGTGCATTGGTAAGCCCAAATGGCATCACTAGAAACTCATAATGGCCATACCGCGTACGGAATGCCGTCTTCGGAATATCCTCCTCCCTGACCCTCAACTGGTGGTAACCCGATCTCAAGTCTATCTTAGAGAAACAACGGGAACCCTTCAACTGGTCAAACAAATCATCTATACGGGGCATAGGGTACTTATTCTTAACCGTAGCCCGATTCAACTTCCGGTAGTCAATACACAATCTCAAGGCACCATCTTTCTTTTTAACAAAGAGGGCCGGTGCTCCCCACAGCGAAACACTAGGGCGAACAAAGCCCTTATCTAACAATTCCTGGAGCTGAACTTTCAACTCAACCAACTCTGCTGGAGCAAAACGGTAAGGTGCCATAGAAATCGGCGCCGTGCCGGGCACTAAATCAATGGAGAACTCGATCACCCGATGAGGTGGCAAACTAACAAGATCTTCGGGAAAGACATCCGAATACTCACAAACCACCCTCGACAACACAATCTGGGTCTCATTACACTCACTACTCTCAAAGCTAGCAAGTAGACCACTAAGCTCACTTCGCCCTCGCGAATCATACCCCGGTGGCAACACACTACCAACCCGGTCTCCCAAGAAATGGAACCACTCCCCGCTCAAGGTACATAACGTAACCCTCTGGCGGTAGCAATCGATAACAGCCCGGTATGACGATAGCCAGTCCATACCCAAAATAACATCGAAACCCTTCATGGGCATGACAACAAACGGAAAAGGAAGCCTATAATCGGCGACCTCTATATCACATCCTCTAACACCCTGTTTCAGGATCAACTCACCACCCAAAGGCGATACCACACAAATAGGAGATGCTAACTGTGCTAACTCCAATTCCAAAATAGATGCAAATGCAGCAGATACAAAAGAATGAGATGCACCCGTGTCTATCAACACATTAGCAACCAAGTTGCAAAACAGAAAAGTACCTCTCACTACTGATGGAGCCGGCACTAAATCCTGCGCGGTAACAGCATACACGCGCCCCGTAGGCCCCTGGTCTACCTGCTCACCTCTCGGAGCAAAAGACTGCTGCATAGACTGGGATGACGAAGCTCCCGGATTGGCCCTCGAGGCCTGCACAGACTGAGCTGGCTGAAAACCCTGCGTCTGCCTAGAACCAGACGCTCCCGAAGTGGCACTCAACTGCGGGCAAAACCTCTTCAGATGCCCAGGCTGTCCACACTGATAACAAGACAAGGGCTGCCCCCTGCCCAAACTCTGACTCTGCGGTCTAGCTGAAGAAGAAGCAGCTCTTTGACCCCCACCCTTCTGCGGGCAAACAGAAACCTTGTGACCCAGCTGGCCACACTTGTAACAAGCAAACTCCCCCTGATTGCCTCTCCCCGAGCCTGCACTCGACACTGGAAAGGTCGATCTAGAAACTGCTCCCTGAGACTGCTGAGGGTTATAACCCCTCTGCCTCCTGCCATCACTCTGACCATCCTGACTCCTCTTGGAGCCCCTCTGTTCTTCCTCCTCTTCCTGCATCATAATTTCCATATGAGCAGCAGCATCTACCAGGTGTCTATACTCTCGGATATAAGACCCACCAACTCTCAACTTGAGGCCCCACCTCAACTTCCGCTCAAACTCAAAACAACGGCGTTCCTCAGACGCCACCAGTTCTGGTGCAAACCTGGACAGACTGGTAAAAGTAGCCTCAAACTCGGCCACTGACAAGCCCTGCTGTTTAAGCCGGCTGAACTGGTCCCTCAGCTTCTCCCTAGCTGCCGCAGACAAAAACCTCTCCTGAAAAGCATTCACAAACGCCTCCCAAGTACCACCAACACGAGCCTTCTCGTACTTCCACCATTGACCCGCATCTCCCTTCAGTTGGAAGGATGCCAAGGTCACTTTCAGTGCTCCATCCTCGATGGCAAGCATCTCGAACGTCTTACTCATTTGCTCTAGCCACTCATCAGCCTTCAGTGGCTCCTTCGGATCCCCGATAAACTCATCCGGATTAGACAGGAAAAAACTCCCTCTTCAAGAAAGAAGGCCCTGCCTCAGCTGCCTGATTCCCAGCTCTAAGAATACCCAAAGCTCCTGCTATCTCTCTGGCCAAAGCACCCATGGCCTGCTGACCTGCTGGCTCGGCCACATTGGCCTGACCAACTCCCTCCTGCACTGCCGGAATCTCACCCGGTAACGGTACTTCCTGCCTCGCAGGTCTACCACGCCTAGCACCTCTTCCTCGTCCTGACATCCTAATGAAGGTAACACAGAACGTTAACACATTCATAAATGTGTCGAAACTAAACACTCACGTCCTAATGCATGGACAACTGTAATTCACTCAACGTAAGCACATAAACACATAAGCACTTACGAATTTCATTTCCGGATAATGATAGTCCCGAGGCGTTACTAGAGTTCCGGTTAGAAACAGCATTGATCAAGTGCCTTTCCAACAAGACTCCCAGAAACCCAAGGATCCAATCAACATCCTAGAAACCAAATCCCATACCCACATAGTCACATAAGCATGTTATCAATCAACACATAGCATATGGTACTACATCTAAGTCTCTATCAAGCGAGACGAACCCATTGTGATACTAATCACTTCCCACGTACCCAAAGTATTCGAACCCGGTACGCTCTGATACCAAGTTGTAACGCCCTCAAAATAATAACATTAAACCCGTTAATAAAGGCATGCATTGATAAATAAAAGTCCACATTCTTCTATTCATCTGAGTTTCATTACAAAAAGTATTACATGTTAACAACAAAAGCAAATGCCCTATGGGCTTACAGCTTTCCAAGTTAACACTTGGTTACAACAAAAGAGTACTAACTCATACACGTTAAGCCCTTGGCTTGGATTTACATGTAATACATCAAAAGAACAAAACAACAAAAGTCCGCCTGCCTCTAGCCTCCCAAGCTACGTCCTTGGAGGTGGCATGCTGCCTGTACCTGAAAATGATGTTCCCATATAGGGTGAGCCACAGCCCAGTAGAAATACACTAAACCAACCATGAACAATGACTAAAAGATTAGCAATTGATAGATGGCCAACACTGATACATTCACATAAATTACATATTTATGTCATACGACTTATGAGTCTAAGTTACCTTTCATTTTCCCTTTTTCAACAGACACGCATACTTGCTCTATCATCATTTCAACAGATATGTATAAAGACTATATCCCACATTCACAAATAAGCATATAAGCTGTATCCACATTCTCAACAGATATGTATAATAACAATATCCCATATACACAGATAAGCATATAAGCTATATCCACACTTCACAAAGATAAGCATATGAGCTCTATCTTCACTTCTCTAGACAAGCATATGAGCTGTATCTACGGAGATCATCCCCTATCTTCTCCCAACACTATCCGGTTTAGAGGTGCATCCCCTATCTTCCCCTAAACCGCGGAGTACATCCCCCATCTCCTCCTCTACACATAACGTATACAAACACATTGGTTCTATATACAGTCATTCAATACATACAGTTAATGTATTCAATCAACCGTCAAATTCCATGACACACTCCATTGATTAGTTCCGTTTGCCTAATCATCATGCATTGTCTACAACAATCACGACTATCCTCCACCGATAGCCCAAAGCAGTTATTTCTAAACAGATAATAAATGCACAATGGATATTCAATCAACATTTCATCTCCTCATTTCTCACAATTAATTATCCCAATTAATCAAACAATGTAATTAGGTTAATTCCCATAATTAACATTACGACCCTTAGGTCCCATTTTCATCAATGACTCAACCTTTATTCCATTTCTCTATGCCAAACATGCATCTAGGTTTATCATAAATAAAACCCCAACTTTTGTAAAATTACACAAAAGCCCCAAACTTTCTCGAAATTACCCAACCAAACCCAACATCTCAAAATACTAAAACTTAAAGACAAAATCCATAGAGAGGAGTAGGATATCCCTACCTCAAATTCGAAGTCCCAAAGGAGAAGACAACAAAACCCAACGTGCTCCAAAACCCGAGATTTTCAGATTAAAATGAAGCCCTCGACGATCAACAACTTTTTTGTAAAGGACAAAGGTGAACAAATCACTCCTACTAGATCAAAACCTAGAGAGAAGGTAGAGTCTAGAGTGAGAGGCTCAACAATGGTGTTTTTGGAAAAGTAAGAGAGAGAAAGAAAGTAGAAAGTGATTTGAAAAGTCACAATTTCGGGACTTAAACCCAGTCTCCCGCTCGAGCGTAAAACACCCCGCTCGAGCGTCACTCACAGACTCCCGCTCGAGCGTCCAAACTTCCGCTCGAGCACCGGATGCACTCTGCCAGCATCTATACAGAACCAGGCCTCCGCTCGAGCTTCCAACTCTACGCTCGAGCGTCACTCAGACAACCCCGCTCGAGCGGCCAATACCACGCTCGAGCGTACAACGCTGCACAGGAAAAATACTAGATGGGTGTAATCTCCGCTCGAGCGCCAAAACTCCCGCTCGAGCGTACAAGCCAAAATCTGGGCAACTAGTTTTGGTTTCTAAACTCAACCAACCTGTAACAAACCTTGTCAACACATCCTATAACTCAATTTACGAAGTAAAAAGGATGTAAACAAAATAATAAACAACTACCAACATCCACGGACACATGTCCGGATCACTGTATAACAAGGGTAAACTCGGGATCGCTACACATATTGAGTGTTTTTTTTTCACTTGGTTAACAACGCTTACCTGGTGACACAAACTATGATCACCCATTAGGCATACAACCCTAATAGAACACGCAATTCACTTCATGAAATCAGGCATAAGTGGGAAATTCTTTTAGTAGTTTAGTTTGTTTAAAGACTTTAGAGATGCAATAATATCTACTATAATCTGGGTTTTGCAGGGTTTACAAGTGCAAATTTACATGGGGGAGACTTTGGATCTTTCATTTTCAATTATCAAATGCACACATTTAAACATAATTGTTATACAGAATTTGTCACAAAAACAATGCGAAAACAACATGCTTGAGCAATCATATCATTTAGAATAAATTTTATGTATGAATTTTATATTTACATGGCATTACTCGTTTTATTTTCCAACAGTGTCCTTTTGAAAACCTTATCAACAAAAACAGCTCTGCAATTAGTAGTGCTGATAGTGTTTTGTTTATTTCTTGGTCTAAAACCAAAAATCGCGCAAAAATACAAAGACAGTTGTAGTGTTTTGAAAAGCACGCCTAAGCGCGCCTAAGCTCAAGGCAAGGCGAGGCGCAACTCTATGCCTCATGCATAGTGAGGCAAGGCTACATAGAGGAGGCGCAGCTGAGGTGATGAGGCGTGCGCTTTTTTCTGAGGCTCGAGGCTTGTGCTTTTGGCGCTTCGCGTTTCTTCTACTGCTACAGCCCATCTGGTTTTGGTGTGAATACCCACATGGAATAAATTCTCATTTACAATATAAAATGATCAAAACGTGGGTCAAAAGAGCAAAAAAAAAAAAATCCTAGTGAAGAAGAAGAAGACAACAACGAAGGTTCGACTCTTGTTCTCATCTCTTCTGGTACGACTCTTCCTCTTCTCTCTCTAGTGGGAAAAAACCCTCGTCGTCTTCTCTCTTGCT
This sequence comes from Camellia sinensis, assembly GCF_055761805.1. Classification (NCBI taxonomy): domain Eukaryota; kingdom Viridiplantae; phylum Streptophyta; class Magnoliopsida; order Ericales; family Theaceae; genus Camellia; species Camellia sinensis. The sequence continues at coordinate 99,755,398 of NC_138962.1, read as the reverse complement.
TTTGTCTCGCTCACGATCGCTCTCTCTCTCCCACTCTCTCTCTCGCTCGCTTTTGTCTCTCCCTCTTTATCTTCTTCATTCATATATATATGTATAATATATATTATATAATACCTATTTTATAATATATAATATATAATATACTTATAGCTAATATATAAAATATAATTGATTCATATATATAATATTATATAATGCCTAGAATACCTACTGTATAATATATAATATACTTATAGATAATATATAAAATGTAATATATACTTATACATAGTAATAAAAAAAATAAACACATGTATGTAAAATAAAATAAAAAAATTAATTGAAACACATTATTTAAAAAATATAATAAATAAATAAAATAATATATATATATATATTAAAAAAATTAATTGTTTTTTTTTCTTCCTCTCTTCTCTTCTTATTTAAAAAATTAATAATATACATATTAAATATTTGCTTATGTTGAAAATTGTGCTATATTAATATTTTGCTTAACTTCTGTAACTTGTGCCTCGCTTTGGTAAGGTGCGCGCCTCGCCTCGCGCCTCGGCGCTTAGACTCTATGTGACCTTGGCACCTCGATGCACCTAGAGCTTTTTAAAACACTAGTCAGAAAAAATATAACAATTCTTTGAAGATGGGGTGCGGAATTTCCTAAGTACTCATACTAATATTGACTAGAAATATGTCATTGTTCTAGTTCATTTGTATTAATTTATTAAAATGTAGAAAGTTTAGGAGGAAAAACAAAATCTCACCAATGTTACAATTTCAGAAAATAGATATTTGGAATTTTACCTTCAAGTTCCTACAGAGTGTTAATCCGACAAAATTTGGAATTTGGGTTGGCTGTAGACGATTGGATCTTTCCATTTAACATTGTGAGTGTAAAATTGATATGAGAATAGTATTTAAGGTAATTATTGATGACTTTAGAATGTAATTACAATTTTATTTGTTTTTCCAATTTCTTTTATTTTTCACCAAAAGTGGAGATTATCAAAGCCAAGAGGAAGTGCGGTGTAATTAGTGGCAAAGTAAGGGAAATCGAAGTCAGTAGCATTATAGACATGCTAAAGTTACACATTGCAACATTTTTTTTTTTTTTGTGACACAAGTTTTCTACGCCCTTCTTCTTTGTTGAGTTTCCTAGTTAGTGGAATTTGTTTCCTTTTTCCCTTTGTTGGAGGTGCATTTAATGGAAAATTTGTAAATGTTGAAATGCATCCATGAATTTTGTAAATGTTTAAATTAGTGTTCATCTTCATTCAGGGGTTCTTGTGCATCATGAACCCCATGTCTCAGTTCAATGTAGTTACTTGAGTCCCCATCTTTATCTGCTTTGAATCTCTGACAAGTACTATTAATTTCAGTATCTCTTGAGGAATCGAATCTGGTGTGCAGTGTCACGCCCCACTTTTTATTACTCGAAACCATTACCAAATTCATTATTTTAATTCAATTTCAGAGATAACATGCGGAAAAACTCTTTACTTCAACGAGTAAAAATAAATAACAAATTCTCTCATCCAAATGCAAATTAAATACAACATGAGCATACTAAATAACTGCCCGTGGGCTTACATCATTAAAGGTGAAAGACAGGGATTAACCCTTTTACAACAACGGTGTTCCGCCCACAAATGAAAGGCCCCGAGGCTAACAGGTAAAGAAGATCCATGACCTTGAAATATTTATCGGTGTTCACCTGAAAAAGAATTAACAACGTGGGATGAACATAAAGTCCAGTAGGGATCTCAACATGATCCTAAACAATAACAACTTACAGATAGCTATGATCATGAATGTTCAATCTCATACTAGAATAGTAATGTGGCAGTTTACACAAAATATACATATATATGAACTTTTCTCAAAATCAGCCATTTCACTCAACACTGTAAGCGATTCACCTTTCTTTTCTTTTCGTTACCCCTTTTTCCCAAACCTTCATGACAATAACAATTCTAGAAAACAATTTCACCAAGCCCATTACTTTTTATTCCATTTTCCGTACTTACCATAGATTTGCCTTTTTCAAAACATGTTCACAAATACCCAATTTCCTTTACACTTTCCAAAATCTCAAAATAGTATTTATGTCTGTTCCCAACACATTCATACCTATACATGCATACCTTTAGTAAAAAGGGAAACAACAAATCATCAACAAGTATATGATCAACAAATGAGGCAACTCGGCCTTTCAAAACTTGAACCATCGTAACCCATAACATACTCAAATTCACTGAGACAATGACGATAAAAAGCTCTGCTCTACCTGCCATAAGCACGGTAAGTTAAGGATACACCTTTCGACAAATGACATGCCAAGTTCTTCAGACACAAGCTGAAAGGTACTGGTACCTCTGCCAAGTTCTCCAGACACAAGCTGGAAGGTACTGGTACCTCTGCCAAGTTCTCCAGGCGCTAGCTGGAAGGTACCGGTACCCCTCATTCTAAGCGCGGTATATAACACCAACCATTACAACGCGACAAAGCACAACCAACAAGTGTAATACATACACAAACTATTCAATAATGTTCAACCAACACAAGTGTAATGCATACACAACAATTCAACACAACAATGTCATCCTCCACCGATGACCAAGGACAAAACCTCTAGATGCATGTATTCAACATACTTATTAAAATGACTCAACTCTCATGAGATCTTAAACCCAACAACGACACTAGCACGATAGTTAAAGGTAAAACCCCCAAATGTGTGTATTCAACACTCATGATATAATAGTTCAACTCTCATATTTATTTTCCGAGACTCACATAGAGTTATCAATTCATTTTCCATTTTCAAGATCAACTTCCATAATTTTCCAGGTCAACATATTCCACCACTTATTCCAACCCACTTTTCCCATTTCACAAAACCAATTCATTCTTTTCATTTCACAAAACCAATTCCACGGATAATAAAGCCATAACCCATCTCAGTTCAATACGTTCTTTTCAAAATAACCCCAATGCCATAGTTAATCCCTTAGCTATTAACTCATTTACACAACCCATATTAACAATTGTAATTTGCAAACATTGTTCAACCAACCTCCCTTTTAATTTACCAAATCAAAATATAATTTAGGGCTTTCTCTTCTTTCAACAATATCTTGCTAGATTACTCCCCAATTAGCCCAAACAACAATCAATGATAACAAACTCATTCTCAAACAACCAACCCTAGGTTCCCTTTCATGATTTTCAAAGAAATCTAACATGAATATGATTTTCATGCAATACAAATTTACCACATGTCTATCTATGAACGAGGTATTGAAAAAGAGCAAGGAAATCCCTACCTCAAATAGAGAAACCCAAAGGAGAAGAAGAGAAGAACTTGAAAGTGCTCCAAATCCAAACTTTTTCAGATCAAAACGTAGCCCCCGCGATGCTCAACCTTTCTTACAAAGAGACTAGGGTAGAAGGTCTCTAGGACAAGATGTATTTATAGAGAGAGAGAGAGAGTTTAGAGAGAGGAGCTGCCGATCTAGGGTTTTGAGGAAGAAAGAGGATAAAAAATGGAGAAGAAGACCCCTGCTGCGAACTGATATACGCGAGGCTCGCTCGAGCGAAGGAGTGGTCGCTCGAGCGACCAGACACAACAAAAACCTCACTCGAGTGAACACGGCGAAGCTTCAGGTCTGCAACCCAAAAGCACGCTCGAGCGCAAGAGTGCTCGCTCGAGCGAAGAAACCCAAAACATACAGCTCGCTCGCTCGCTCGAGCAAAGGAAATCTCGCTCGAGCGAAGAAACACAACCTTCAGGTCAAAAGAGACGCAGACGCACACTCGAGCGCAAGAGTTCTCACTCGAGCCAAGAGACACAAACTCAAAGCTCGCTCGAGCGACAAAAGCCTCGCTCGAGCGAAGACACCAAAAACTGGGCAGCAACACTTTGTTTCTAATCACAACCAACCTGTTACAAACCTGCCCAACACATCCCAAAACTTAAATATAAGAAATTAAAGGATGGAAACAAGATACAGATATTAGCACACAACTCGGAACTCGAGTCCGGAATACCACAAAGGACGGGGAAAAACCGGATCACTATATGCAGATTCCTTTTACGCTCGTTTGGTTGCTTAGAAAATGGGGAAAAAATGAAAAGAGAAACAAAATTTTGATTTACTTGTGTAACATGAACCAAAGGTTATCAAAGTGAATTGCAAAAAATTCACCATACGAATAAGATTTGTGAAAAAGTTATATTCTGCTGTGGTGGTTGAATCGATTACCCACTTGATTGTGATAGAATCACAAAAATAAAAAACACAATAATCAATATTTAAAAGTTTTAAATTTAGCAAACAATTCTGTTACGCTACCTTAATGTGTCCAATCTCAACCCTAATCCCAAGTAAGCAAACAATTCTAAGCAATATTGTTGATGTTTCCCAACCTCATTTTGTTCTTTAATAATCATGAATGGGTTAATTTATTCTCATTTATCAATTTCCTAACATCTCTTTGTTTTATTGTTTATTGTTTATTGTTTATTGGGGGATAACATCTTTTTTTACCCTTTGTTTTTCTTTTGGCTCTTTGTTTTCAAATCAGGTATGTATGGATATTAACGACAGGACTTTTAGTTTTAAATATTCTAAGTCTTTTACAATCAGGTATGCATGGATATTAATGACAGGACATTTACAATTTGTATATTCTAAGACTTTTAGTTTTTGTGTGAAATCCACGACCCCGAGGACCTCAGAATCTTCACTAATGAGAGCAAGGGCTGTCCTTCGGAAGTTTGAACGAGAGCAGAACTGTCCCTTAGGAGTTCGAAAGTAGCATACACCCTATTTCGTCAAGAAAAATCCCTCTAGAAGGCAACCGAGTCTACCAAGCATGCACTAATAGAAGTAAAGATTGTCTCTCAGAAGTCCGAGTAGAAGCAAGGATGTCCCTCAGAAGTTCGAGCGGAAGCAAGGCTCTCCCTCAGAAGTCCGAGCGGAAACATGGTTGTCCCTTGGAAGTCCGAGTGGATGCGCACTTCTACTTCGGAAGCTAATGGAAGCAAAGGCTATCCCTTAGGATTTCAAGTAGGAGTCCACTCTACTTTGAAAAGAAATATCCTCAGAGCTCGTATTGATGAAAGCAAGGGCTATTCTTCGGACCCGCACTGATGAGAGCAAGAGCTGTCCCCCGGAAGTCCAAACGGAAGCAAGGCTGTCCCTAAAGAGTTTGAATAGTAGCACACACCCTACTTTGGCAAGAAGATCCCTTCTGATAGGCCACCGAGTCTCGAGGGCTATTCTTCGAAAGTCTAAGTGGGAGAACACACTATACTTCAGCAAGAAAGATCCTTGAGGCTCGCACTGATGGAAGCGAGGTCTGTTCTTCGAAAGTCTGAGTGGGAGCACACACTCTACTTCAACAAGAGAGATCCTCGAAGCTCACACTGATGGAAACGAGGTTTGTTCCTTGGAAGTCCAAATGGAAGCAAGGGCTGTCCCTCGAAAGTCCGGGTGGAAGCACACTCTTTTCTTTGGTAAAAGAAGATCCCTTCTAGTTGGCAACCACAAGAAAGATCCCTCCTGGCTGGCAACCGAATTTATCAAGCTTGTACTAACGGAAGTAAAGATCGTTCCCTAGAAATCCAAGCGGAGACAAAGCTGTTCCTCGAAAATCCAAGTGGATGTACACTCATTTCTTTGGCAATCAATGGAAGCAAATGTTATTCCTTGAAGCTCGCATTGAAGGAAGCAAGGGCTATTATTTGGAAGTCTGAGTGGGAACACACACTCTGCTTCAACAAGAAAGACCCTCGAAGCTTGCATTGATGGAAGTAAGGGCTATTCTTCGGAAGTCCGAGTGGGAGCACACACTCTATTTCAACAAGAAAGACCCTCAAAGCTTGCATTGATGGAAGCAATGACTGTTCTTTGGAGGTCCGAGTGGGTGCAACACTCCACTTTAGCAAGAAAGACCCTCGAAGCTTGCATTGAAGGAAGCAATGGCTGATGGAAGCAAGGGCTATTCTTCGGAAGTCCGAGTGGGAACACACACTCTGCTTCAACAAGAAAGACCCTCGAAGCTTGCATTGATGAAAGTAAGGGCTATTCTTCGGAAGTCCGAGTGGGAACACACACTCTACTTCAGCAAGAAAGACCCTCAAAGCTTGCATTGATGGAAGCAATGACTGTTCTTCGGAGGTCCGAGTGGGTGCAACACTCTACTTTAGCAAGAAAGACCCTCGAAGCTTGCATTGAAGGAAGCAATGGCTGCTCTTAGGAGGTCCGAGTGGGAGCACACACTATTTTGGCAACTAATGAAAGCAAAGGTTGTCCCTCTCTGAGTGGGAGTACACTTCTACTGCGTCAAGAAAAGTCCCTTCAGGTTGGTAACCGAGTCTACTATTCCTCTTTCTTCTTCGAGGGGCAATAAAAATTGAAAACTGTTTCAAGCAACATAGCACAATGAAGATATACAATGTAGAGAAAATAACTTCTAATGGAGATACATAATATGGAGGAAATAACTTTCTTCATAACATAAGAAAGAAAGATAGAAAATTCTTAGACAATGCAGTAAATACAAATTGTAAATGTCATAGATAGACTTCTTCTACGAAATGTTGAAATTTGCCCCTAGAGTTGCAAGATCATTTGGAAAGCTTTCACCAGCTACTCGGGCTATGGCCATCATGCACCATCATACCATCATAGCCATGTCTTCTAAGATTTCCTGGGGCTTCTGTTCTCTGAACTCTATCTCATGTGCTTCGACTTTCTTTCTAAAGATCTTCTTAAGCATCCGGCACTTTTTTGTAGGATGTCCTAGTGATCGATGGAAAACACAATAATTAGGACCCTCGCAGTCCTTCTTCAGCAAAAGCTCTTCGACATGAGGCAACTTCAATTCCCCGTCTGCCACCTATTCTTTAACTAAGGCCTTCACCTCCTCGACACTACACGGAAAAGGAGTGTCATCTTCATAGTTTTTCCTCTTCTGACCTCTGAATTCCTCCCCCTGTGACTTTCGTGTAGAAGACGTGGAAGCTGCAGTGACAGAAGGTCCTCGGGATGACTTGAAGCTGGCTTTATAACTAGTCTCGAACCTGATCTCCTGAGATTGAGGTATGTTGATGTTCTGAGATGCTTCAATTAGTGCCGAGAAGGTGGGTAGCTTGTGATTAACAAGAAGCATCTTGTATCCGTTCAATGCCCCTTCAACACAGATTTGGACCAAGTAGCTTTCCTCCACAGCCTCATGATAGTCTACAGCTTTGTCTTGAAACCTCTTCACATATTCAAGAATGTCTTCGCCTTCCCGCTGCTTTTCCTTACATAGGGTAAGTGCGATTATCTTCTCAGCTGCTTGAAAGAATTTGGTGTGGAATTTGTTGACCATCTCCTCCCAACTCCGAATAGAGTTTGGGGTCAAGTTAACGTACCAACTATATGCTTGGTTGGTGAGGGACTTGGAGAATTCTCTCAGCCAGAGGACGTGGTTTGAACCATGAATACCCAGAGTCTTGATGAACCGCACAACATGTTCTCTAGCATTTCCTTGTTTGCCATCGAATTTGATGAACTTCGGCACCGTGTATCCCTCCGGGTATGGATAACTCAACATCTCAATAGGGTAAGGTGGCTTGACATCCGGATCAGGCAAAGAGGGTAAAGTCCTCTTGCCCCGTTCGAGATCGAACATGGCTTGCACATCGGCGAGAGTGAGAAATTGTTGAGGGAGAGAACTTGATGATGGTATTCCCAGAACTTGGCTTGTAGACCTGAAAACTGAACTTAGAGCGACTTGGCCATTTGGGTGTTGAAAATTTATCATCAATGAAGACACATGAAAATATTGGCCATCGGCACCTATGGACATGCCATTTGGTGATGGGACATTGCATTGGGTCCCATAAAGTTCATTGCATGCCATGGCTGTACTGGGTTGGACTTGCAAACTTGGCGTCGGAGCCAAAGGAGACCCACTCGGTACATGAGTAGAATTTACAATCGGTGGAACAAAATTAGGCATGGATGGAGCACCATTTTGTAGAGGAATTTCTGTAGGCCTTCCTTGAACTTCTACAGTTGCTAGAACACCATTCATCATGCTGGAAACTCCTCCAACCACCGATGGACCATGGCTCGATCCTCCAGGTGTGTGATTTTGCGCTCCATGGGCCGCAGGTTGGCCATGACTTGTTCCTCCTAGCACTTGATTTTGCACACCATTTTGTACATCTTCAGGGAGGATTTGGAGTGGATCTTGATGGTTTTGACCATTCCCAACATTACCATGAAGTTGTTGATGCTTATTGGCGTCGATTTGACCTCCATTTGTTGCCGGTGGTGCGAAATGCGAACCCATCACCAACATGGCGTGGGTGAGATTTTGAAGGGTCGCGAGAATCTCTTGTTGAGTGTATTGGAGTCCTTGAATAGCTTCAAGGATGGGAGGTGAGCCTTGAACTTGAGTCCTCTCATCACCACCATTGGAAGAGCCTTGTTGATGAGTCTCATTATCTGCCATTTTTGCCGAAGTTGTGTAGGCTCCACATCTCGTTGAGACCATTAACCAATCCGCCTCCCCAGTGGAGTCGCCAAATGTATGAGAGGGTTCAAGAACGTCGTTGGAAAATTCGAAGATCTTCGAAGATCCTTGAAGAACAACTTCAAAGTCTCTAGAAGAAGATGAGAGGCTTAGATTCTTCAATAGTCTCAACTTAAGAACACATGAGTAAAGGAGATGATGGAGATAAGAGATTGGGTGAAGAAGAAGGCAAAGTATTTAGAGAGAGGATAATGGCAAGGCTCTCCCATGGATCTCCCACTTTCACTCTCAAGGTTGATAATGGAGATGGAAAATTAGTTCTTTCCTAAGAGTCATCTCTCCAAAATCCATCCCTTGTAAAGCTATGGGTGGGTGCTATTTATAGGCACCTCATGATGTAGGATGGAGCCCATGTATAAGGCACATGGGGAATATTCTCTCTAACCACCTTGTCCGAGGAGGTGACCTTTCCGAGGATGAGGAAAACCTCAAAGAGGAGATCAACCTCTCGGCGAACCCTTCTTCTTAGCCACACCTAACCAATGATCCCCAATCATCCCAAAGGGTCAGGGGTAGTCCCAGAGGACGTCCTGCCGCATAAGGGTCAGGGGTAGCTCAAGAGAACGCCATGCTGCAAATATTGCCGAGTCTCAGGGACCCCCTAGATCGTGCCACCTCGACCCCGGGTATAGGCTAGTTTAACTGAAGAGTGAATTTATCTCCACTCACCGTCCTCGGGATCAGGTCCTTTGTTTGAACTCCATTACGTCTATTGTTCTGGTGCGTAGATCCTGGAAAGCTCCGAGCCCGCAAGTGTTCTGGGACTCATTAACGGAGCGACTTCTAGATTGCATCTGAATCTATTTGAAGCCAAGTGCTTTGGATTTCTAGGTTCGTGGATCCGAACCCTTTCGAGTTCGAGTGTCTCGGATCTCTAGGCTTGCTCAATACCCTTTCGAGTCCGGCCCGAGTAAGTCTCTAAGTTCATGGATCCGAACCATTTCGAGGCTTAGAGCGATTCAACCCGTTTGATGGAGATAAATCTGGGCCCACCAATCTTGGACTTGGGATAAATTCAGGCCCACCAACCTTGGACTACTGGGCCTAATTAATTTAATGGGCTCAAATTAGCTCCTCTTACAGCAAGTAACCCTGAATTTTGTGCTTGATTATTCAACCACGTGAATTTTGCAAGCCGTTGTGAGTTCTTGAAAGCGCACCCCCAGTGCTCGTCCGGTGGATTCTTTGATTATACAATGTTTTTCTGTTGTGATTGTCATGAAAATGCATTTACTTATGTAATATTGGGTATTTGGCTGGCTACATTGTTATATCTATTGGGTCACACTGCGGATTACTTCTATTGTTCTTTGGAGAAGCTCTCAAGTCTATTGAGACTATCTCCAATTGTTGTTGGGGTGACTCTATGGAGTTCCTAATGTGTTTGCAAGTATTACTGATTTTATGGGGCAGGCACTGGTGATGTGGGACTTAATAGTGTGTTGGGTGGGTCAGTGTTTGTTACTTGTGTCGTTGTTGGGACTGTTTCTCTGTGTAGCTGAGCAGGAAGTTTGGATTGATCAGAAATGTTTTATTAGAGATATTAGTTTCTTTCTTCATTGTTACTCTTGTATAATTTTCATTGATGTTGTATGTTGGTAAGGTGAATGTGGGCGGAGCCATCCCATTTGTCTTGATTTATGTGGTTTACGCATTTGTTATTGCTGTGAATGAGATTTTGAGGAAACATGCATGAAGGTTGTAATTGGATGTTGTTACACCATTGCTTCCTGTCAAAGGAAGTGTGTTCTCTCAAGGGAACCAAGAGGATGACTCTATATAGTACTTTGCTTGATATGGACACATAAAGTGATACAATCGTGTCCCGTAGTGCATTGCCTCAGTGGATGTGGGCATCAAATGTGACAATATATTCAAATCAGTCAGCTAAGGTGTCTGACAATGCCTGTGTGGGGCTGGATTGATGATGGCATAGAAATTGAGCACTCGTCATTCTCCTATTCTAAACTATGTTCAATAATGGAGTTGCCTTTAACAGTGCCACGCTGGTTGACAATTCCCCTAGTTGAGGAGGAATCTTGTTCAAAAGTCTCTACGTTGTAGGCAGTGCTTCACTTGATCCCATTCTTCCAGCATTTCTCTGGAGTACTCAAGACAGTGTGGGTTCTAAAAGCAGAAAGGTTGCTTATTTGCTTGGTGTTTCCACTTGATTGTGCACTCGGTGTTCTTGCTTTTTTGTACACTAGATCAGATTGTCCACCTTAGAAGTTTTTACTTCCATGGGTTTTGGGTGGATTTTTTATGAGTATCATTTGGTTCTACATGATTGCAAATGAGCTTGTTGCTCTGTTGGTAGGGTTGATGTAATTCTAGGGGTTAATCCATCAATCCTTGGATTAGCTGTATTGGCATGGGGCAACTCGATGGGTGATTTAGTGTCAAAATGTTGCATTGGCAATGAATGGTGGGGATGGTGTGCAGATCGCTTTGTCTGGATGCTTCCCTTTTTTGAGGCTTGATAGTAAATATGGAGATTATAACAAATTATAGCAATATGTGTAATTGCTGAAAAAGGAAAGAAAGACTAGGTGACCAAGTAGAATTCTTAAGGAAAATGATGTGCCAACTCTCCAAAATCTGGTCAAGTAGCCAACCATGATGGCCAAATACAACATAAATATTTCAACAATCTTTTTCTATTGCCAAAACGTATTTTGTTATTGAGATTCTAAAAATATTTGCATGTAACATAGGTAAGAATTATTTAAAACATCAGAAATCACAATAGGTTGTATATATTTTTTTTTCATATCAAATTTTTCTTGACCTTTTCACAGGTGTCATGCATTCAATAAGTCAAAAGAATCCCAAACAAGAATTGCACCCATTTTGGCATTGATCCACTCACTCACCTGGTTAACCCCTAATCCATTCTAGGTTCATAAAGAATGAATACCAAATTAACCCAAAAGTTATATTTTGCCAAATTGCATTCTTGGTTTGTTTGTAGCCCTATGCAAAAAGCTATTTAACGAGCTCAGTTAAAATTACAATAAGTATGAGGTCAGACCAACATTCAGAAACTCAATAGGCAAGCTAAACTTCGGCACCTCCATCCAAATTCTACAAAGGCAAACTTTAACAGCCCAATTACCAGTTCAACTCAACTTATTTGTATGGAACACATAAAACATACCCATAGGTAACATGCCTTTTGACTCCACCATCTCGGCATGAGCTTGAGCTGCTTCAGTTTTAATTTGTGAAAAATAGCTTCATGCTCAAAAATTGAAAGAGGAACACCATTTTTTTGTAATGACAGCTTTGGCCACTTTTTCCTTCATCTTCTGCTTCAATTGTTTCTCCTGTACATATTATTAAATTTAAAATAAAAGTACTATAAAAGAAATTATTCTATGCTCCCAAATTCAGAAGTCCATAGTTTTTTTCTACCTTATGCTTTGCAGCAACAACTCTTTCTTTTGCTTCCTTCCCTTTTCAGCAAATTTTGAATTCTGGTCTTCTATCCAACTCCTTATTTTTTTGCAAGAAAAAATTATGTATTTTCCCACAACATTTTGTGATGCAAAGGGGCAAAAATTGAAGACTTGAACAAAGAAAAGGTGAAACCTTATAACTTATGCAGTGCAAAAAATTCATCACAAAGAAAATTTAATAGTCTATGTCACACCCCAAACCAGGGTATGACCGGTCGTGGCCCATAGGACCCTAGCCCATAGAATAATTGTAACAATAGTCCAGTAAAAATAAATCAAAATTTAATCCAATGACATGTCACCAGTATGCATGGCAAAACAAGCCATAATCAACTTTCAAAAATATATACTAAATGGGACACAACTCGCCTACAAAATAAAATAATTTTAAATAAAATTCAACCACAATGTATGCGCAAAACCGACATAACAAGCTAAAACAAAATATATGAATACCCTAAAGGTCCATGCAATTGAGTCCCTGTCCACTCTAAGTCCTTCTAATACCTGGAAATGATAAACAACTAAGTCAGCTAATAGTTTAGTGAGTAAAAACATAGATAGTAAATACAGTTTTGAAAACGGAGTCCAAATCCAAAATAAAATATATATCACAGAAACTAAATTGACATATAGTTTTAATGAAGATAATCTGTTTCAGAAAGAAAGTTTCACAGGTCAATAGTTAAAATACTCGTGTCTCTCAAGAACATAATAAATGACATTCTCCACTTAAAAAAAGAATATAACATGATCATTAATAATTTTTTGGGTACCAAGAATAACAAGTAACATGCCACAAAGTTTTCAAGGCAATAAGCCCGATGGATCCAATATCGAACCAAGAGTCATCCTCGGGGTGGCAACCCGGGCCTTTTCTCTAAGATGATCCGATTGAAGGTCACCTAGCCTAACCCAGGTCTTTTGCTTACAATCATTGAGCACTAGAGTCATCACAGCCAAACCCGGATCTATTCCCTAGTGGCTAGAGTCACCACACGCAGTGGAATAATTTCCCTGGATTTTTATATACAGATGGTCTCAATAATCAATACAATTCAGTTTCGCAAAAACATGGTAGTTCACCATTATAAACATGAGACCATACCAAATAGTTTACAGTATGCCAAGTTTACACATGTTTTAGATTCCATTGATAATATAATAATTTATCAAAACAGTTTAGTACTGAAACAACAATTTAATTTTTCAACAGTTCAGGATAGGGGAACATTTATAAAAATCTGTAGCATGCAACTACTCACCTAAACACGGAATACTATAATCCTCAAACCGAATAGGAAAGTCCAACTAGTGCCTTGGACCAAGTACAAAACCTACATGTCACTACTAACTCAAAAATACTAAAAAAAATAAGAAACTAAGTAACCCCAAGCTAAATCACACTATCACGGCTCAACCCAACTCACCGTTACAATTAAATAATACCTAAGTTCATGTTCTTCAAGGTCTAAGATTACCCAAGACATAGGTTTAGATCGAAACTAAATTAAAAGTAACTGTAAGATAAAACAGAATTTTAAACAAGTTTTTCCAATCTATTTGCTAACTTTGAAAATTAAAACCCTACTCCATGCTGTTAGAAAAATTCCAAAACCCTCCAGATATCAACTAATATATTTTAACTTTCAAACCCAATTGGTTTTACCTGATTTGCTTATCAAAATAATTATTTACAATTACTTATATCCAAACAGGTCGCTTTTTGCAGTACTTTAAAGAAATCAATGGTTCTCTTAGTATACACAAGCAATCAATGCAAGACCAAAAATGTAAGAAACTAGACTTGTAACCAGTTCTAATTATGCTAATTTGATATTTTCGGATTTGTACCCAATGAGAACAACACTTCCGAAGTTACTGTTTTACACTAGTTTTTTGGACAGATTTGAACGCATCAATTTATATGGATTTTGACTCCCAAAAATTATAAGAAAATTCCTGCAATTCAATATGTAATTAATATACTATAAAAATTTTAGTTTAAAATTTATCCGTTTGATATGGTTTCTTGATTTTTAAAGTTTGTGTTTGTGTGCAGAATTTTTGGACTAAGAATTACACCCATTATTTCTCATCACTAACCACTGACTTGGCACCCAAACAACACACCCGTTTCTCCTATTCCTTCCCAACAACAAGCAGATTACACACATGAACCATCACAATATATAAATATAATAAAATAGGACAATACCTTAGAGTTGTTGACCACCAATGTTGCTGAAAATTTCTCTCCAATCTCTCTTTTCTCTTCTCCCTCTCTCTCTCTCCCCCTCACGGCTGCTTCTGTTAGGAGAGCTAGGGTTGATTAAAATTATAAACACAAAATCTCTAGGGTTTACCTTCCCTAATATATATAACCAACCGTCCAACTTAATTATTATTATTAACCTTTAATATTATGTGTTTGAATATTAATTAAAATATTCTCTAATAGTATTTAATTTACACTTAAAGATTCACAGTAAAACATTTGAGGTTTGTAAAATTATTATTATTTAAGTATTTATTTATTTATTATTGGGTTCTCACAGTCTAAGCTTTTATTAGGAGTCTAAACTATCATAATCATCAGCTTCCCCACCAAACCGCTCCAGCTTCAGCTTTTTCAATATAGAAGGGGATCTGGAGGTACAATTTTGTAGGGAATTCAACCATGAATCTTTGCCAACTTTTGGAGTTATCACTGGAGAGCTAAACAGAGAACACAACAGATATGAGAATATTTACCCACTACAAGGAATTTGATTAGCTACATGAGTTTAGTGCAGAGGTTTATAATTCTCTCCCAAGTCCTTTTGCATCAGAGTCAGCATTCGAATGTGAAAATGGACAACTGGAGATAATCTTCCTCTGACCCACGACCCCCATGTATTAGTTCATAAAGTACATCTTCAGGCTTCCCTTCCTTCAAATCAAGAATCTATCAAAGGAGAATGGGCAATGTAAAAAGTGAGATAAAAAACAGCATGCTACTAAAAGCTTGATTTTGTTACTAATCTACAAAAGTATTATCAATAAAAGAGAAACAAGGCAGCAAATCAACCAAACATTTCAGCAGTAAATGGGGTATATTTATAGCCACTGTCCATCAAAATCATATCAGTAAAAGCTTAACAAATATGCGAAGTACAAAGAATAATAGGCACTACTAGTCATCAGTGTTATGTACGTCATGTTTGAGAACAGTTGAGTGACAAGAACAGGATAACCGTAAACATCAAAAAACTTAAAACAGAATAGATGCATAGTAAAACATCAAAGTGAATGCAAATTGTACTTTATCTATCGACCCGACTAATAACTAGAAATGTTCTCTGTTATATCACTTCTCTCAACTAACAGAGCATATACCATTATTCAACAACTAGTTTTACTGGAGTGGTTGAAATGCCAAACAAAACCTTGATACTGCATGTAATATCAACAGATGCTAAGTTGCAGTTTTTTCCTGCTACAAAAAGATGTAAAGTTAACTTGCCTCATCAAAAGCAGCACAGAAGCTTCCGGTGGTAGGTCAATTCCAGCAACAGTTGTCAACTCAGTGCCCTGAGGCAATGGGATATCCAGATCAATATCTTGGTTTTGGAACTTCATAGCATTTGTTTGTTTTCTGTAATGCCCTCCTTCTTTATTCTTTTCATGTTTAATCAGTTTAGATGAAACTCCCTTAGAAATCCTTGTTTCCAGGTTCTTTTCCTCTTCTACAACTCCAACTGTTTGACTAGTTTTGACCTCTTTCTTGGAGACTCCATTAGAAATTCGAGACTTTTTGGTACTAGTCTCCTTCAACATAATCCCATCAATCGTGTTGCCTTCTTGTATGTGTTGGCCCAACGTCAACGCCTTTTACAATCTTTTTAATACCAAAATTTTCAGGGCCTTTAGCATGGAGAATCTCTGAACAGAGGAAAAACCAGTTGTCCTGGCTGTGTACACAAGCATACCAGTGGGTTGGTGTCCTTGCTTCTTCCTGAAAAGAAAATAATTTGAGATTCACCACCAAAATACTTAAAACGCCAATGAAAAGTAGAAAAGTTAACAAAATAAACACTAACCTGCAGAAACTGCAGTTGCAGATGCCTCTACACTTCGGACAATTTCAGTCCTCCAAAAATGCCGCTTCTTCTGTTTTTTCTCCGTATCTGTTCTAAGATTAGACACATCTAAGCATGGAATACAATACAGAAACATTCCAACTCCTCATATACACATATATATATTGTTAGGTTTTTATTCTTGGCAACCCCATTTGACAAAACTTCTTTAAGTTGTATTTGTTTTTGCACTTTTTATTTCAGTAAGGCTATGATTGTTTAGATGCGAACCCAACCCGAATTGTGCCTTGCAGAGAAGTTTGTGATGTTAATACTTTCAAGATTGCCACTTCACTGATTATGACGGGGATCGAGTTGCTCGGTCAGCTCGCGGGGGTCCAGGGGGCAACGCGCGACGGCAGGGTCCAGGGGCAGCGCCCCCGAAGCAAAATGCAAAGTTGCATTCGAAGTTGCATGTCCACACTTGCTCGCTCGAGTGAAGACTGCGTTTGGCAAAAAACCTGAAAGAGATGAATGTGCGCTCGAGTGAAGCTTGCGTGGCTCGAGCAAAGCCACTTATGGAAAACACGCGTTTTTGGTTCCTCGCTCGAGAGAGAGAATCTTCGCTTGAGCGAGCATCGCAATTCAGATTTCTATAAGTACGTGATTCAGTCAGATTTTAGGATTACTTCTCCAGATCTTCTTCTTGGGTTCTAGGGTTTATATCTGGGGATATTTTGCTAGTTTTCTTTAATGTTTGGATTGAGTATTCAACTCATGGTTTAAAGAGTATACATCAAAGGATTATTTGTCTGTTCTACACAAAAGAGAGAGTTGTTCTTCGATGGATTCTGAAGAATTCGAGCCTGAAGCTTTGGTGGATTCCAGAGTGGCTCATCGTCAAAACAATTTCGAAGTGAAGACAGGGTTGGAAGAGGCACATAGAGGTTGGTTCAATTCGATCGTGGATTCGCTAGGTAACTGAGAGTATACATGTGTAATTCCTTTATATCTTCTTAGTGGATTGCTTTGTAGCTGTTGCCCGTGGTTTTTTTATCACAATTGGAGGTGTCCAATTGTGGTTTTTTCACGTAAAATCGTTGTGTCTATTTGTCTTGATTGTTTGATTGGGATTGTTATATACTGCTTAAAATTTATATATAATCACAAATCAACATCTAGGGGATTTCTAGATTTTTCAATTGGTATCAGAGCAGGTCATTCTATTTTAAAAAAAAAAAAATTAGAACGAGATCTTGTTTGATTTGTGATAATGGATTCAATACGTGAGGGAAATTCTATGGTTCGACCACCCCTACTTGACGGATCCAATTATTCTTTTTGGAAAGTTCAGATGAGATCGTTTTTGAAATCTATAGATGAAAAAGTTTGGCAATCTGTCATGAATGGGTGGACCGAACCAACAATTACCGTTGATGGAGTAACTTTTCCCAAATCAATTGATAAGTGGGACATAATTGATTACCAAAATAGTAGTTGGAATAGTAAAGCTATCAGTTCTCTCTTTTGCACTGTCACACCTGAAGAGTTTAGTCGTATTTGCAATTATGAAGTCGCAAAAGAGGCTTGGGATATCTTACAAACTATTCATGCGGGCACTCCTTCTGTTAAACGCTCAAAACTTCAAAGCCTCACGTCTAGTTTCGAAAACCTTTCAATGAAAGATAGTGAGACCTTTGATGAATTTTATGTGAAGTTGAGTGACATTGTAAATTCCAGCTTCAATTTAGGTGAAAAAATACCAGAATCCAAAGTTGTGGGAAAAATTTTGAGATCCTTGCCCGATCGGTTCCAACCAAAAGTTACGGCTATTGAGGAGGCTCATGATGTTGACAACCTCAAGCTGGATCACTTGGTTGGAAATCTCCAAACTTATGAGGCACATAGAAATTTCAAAAAGAAACAAAAAGATATTGCTTTTAGTAGTGCTCATAGAGTTGAAGAGGATTCTGATAAGGATTGTGAGATAGATTCCAAGATTACAGCTAATTTTGTTAAACAATTTAAAAAATCTTTTTTGGAAAAGAATCCTAATCTTTTGGAATCTACTCAGACTCATAAATCTAAAGGCAAAGATAAACTCAAAATTAATTCTATAGCCAAGAAGGAGAAAGGAAAGATGCAAGGGAACTCTGAAAGAGTCCAATGCTATGAATGCCAAGGATTTGGCCACTTGCTCAAGAATGCCCCACTCGGTTGAGGAAGAAGAAAGCCCTAGCTATCACTTGGGATGATGAATCAGAATTTGATGAAGATGAAAGTGACAACGAAGATCAAGGTGAAGAGGGGCATAAACAATTCCTTGCTTTCATGGCGGCTTCCGAAACTGAAGGACGAACAGAGTATCCGAAGAGCCTGGTTGAGAATGCCACTGATGATGAATCCTCGGGAAGTGATGATGAAGAGCTTGAGCAAGCTTATGAAAAGTTGTATAAGGAATCTCTTAAGTTATCCAAATTGAATGACAAACTCGCTATGAAACTCACAGCATGTGAAAGTGAGAATGTCAAACTAATGGAGGAGATTTCCGAGGCTAGGATTGATGCCATCAAGATAGCTAATGATCGACAAGCTCTTTGTGCAAAACTCTTGACTTGTGAGACAGAGAGGAACGAGCTACAGCCAATCTATGCAACATATGAAGAAAAAATTGAAACTCTCGAGATGTCTCAAGTTGCTTTGGAAGAACTGATCAAGAAAGAGGAAGAACTCAAGTGTGCTATAGCTACCATTGGTCTTTGGAACAGAGGATCAAAGACTTTGGACAATATCATTGGGTCTCAACAAATTTGTTCTGACAAGAGTGGCATTGGCTTTGGTGATAACAAAGAGCAAAAACAGAGTGCATCTACATCTCATGATACAAGAACTCAAGGAAAGGGAGAACAAAAAATTCAACATAAGGATGGACTTCTCAATCTTCCTAAAGTTAGTAAGGTCAAAGAAAAGAAGGTACACCCTATACACCCTGTGTTTATTTGTCATCATTGTGGTATGCATGGTCATATTCGCCCTTATTGTTATAAGCTGCATGGGAGAGTGTCTCATAGAGATGGAAGAAATTCGAACAACTCGTGGGGTAGGAGACACTTCATTGGTGGTAATGAGGTTAAGGGTCATATTAGACCTCGTTATTTTGATGTGCTTGAGACCAAACATGGAGCGAGTTTGCATGTGCCTAGTTCTAGGAATAGGAAGTTGGAAACCATGTCAAGACGGGTTCTTATTGTAGGGGAAGGGAACCACAACGTCAAGACACTACCCAAGAACCGCCATTCTCACAACTTTGTTCATACTAAAGGAGTTTGGGTGAGAAAACTTTACTTGTGTTAATTTGTTTAGTCGTTTTAGTTTTTGGGTTTCTGTGTTTTTTTTTTTTTTTCATTAAATGTGTACTTGTTCATTTTTTTCTCTTGCTTTATTTTTGAAAAAAAAAACACAAAAAAACACACACAAAAAGATTTTCTTAGTATAGTTTTGCAAGCTTAAAGTTTTTGAGTGGTCCTTGGTGCATATTGGAATTGATAAGAATATCCATTACATGTTAATATGTGTGTGCTTTTTGTGGTCATTACTCATTTTGGTGTATGTGTTCTTTAATTAGTATATCTCATTCTATACACACTCTTGGATTAGCAAATTTTGGAGTCTTCCGCCTTAGTGATTATTTTTTTTATGGACTTCTGGTATTGTATCTTTTGCTTTTCTAGAGGAATTGACCTATACTAGCATATCATGGGTGATGTTGAGTCTCTTAACCACCTTCCATCTTTTTGTATCTCCACGGCTTTCCCCTCTATTCTTTGTAGCCCTGCCATGAGGAAAAGGCCACCTCAGAGTCACCAACCAGGCCATCCTTATTATATCCATGCTTCTCTGGTTCGGTTTCCATACTCTTGAGCGTGTCAGCCACCAATGAGTGTGCAAAAGAAAGAAAAAAATGTAAAAAAAAAAAATAAAGGATTCATTGATTGAGGGGGAGCCTCCGCCTTTACTCACCAAATACCCCTTGATTCCTAGTGGTTTGACTTTCCTTTGTTATGCTTAGATTCTCTTGTCGGAGGTCCAACTTTCAGATCACTACTAGGATTGAATCTAGTGTTTGTCGAACTCCAAGAGTCACGCACACACTTTTATCATGGGATCTATGCTTTTCACATAATTTATCACTTTCTTTCATGAGGAATCTTCTACAGACTGTGCACATTGTGTTTACTAGTAATTGTGCTTCTTGGATAATCTTGTGTGTTTTAAGGTACAAATCTGAGATTTCTTGCTTGCTCCACCATATTATTTTTGTTGTTTTTCTTCTTGTTCATTGTTTTTAGTGAAGGGGAGTTTGATTTATCATTACACTTTCATTTGTTT
The DNA here is from genome assembly GCF_055761805.1 of Camellia sinensis. Lineage (NCBI taxonomy): Eukaryota > Viridiplantae > Streptophyta > Magnoliopsida > Ericales > Theaceae > Camellia > Camellia sinensis. The sequence goes on along the minus strand of NC_138962.1, from coordinate 99,734,901 downwards.
GGCAAGGGAGATTGGCTATAGTGTTTTGCATGTTGCTATGCATTGTTTGCTAATTATTTCCTTCTTGCATGTTCCTGGTATTTACATCGTCACATCATTGCTTGTGTGGTTTATGATCTTACTTTTGTTGTTTGAGAGTTGTTTTTCATGAGTCTTAGTTTTCATCTATTCATGTTTTTCATCTCATGTTTCAAGATAATCGTGTCATATGTCTATTGCTTTTTCATATACTCTTGTGGGACTAATAGTTGTTTTGCAGATCATGACCTTGAGAAAGAAGTTTGTTTTTATTGGCTGTCAGGGTTGGGGTGTTTAGGATTTTATTTGTTAGGTGTGTTTTGTCACGGCATTGCCAAAGGGGGAGATTGTTAGGTTTTTATTCTTGGCAACCCCGTTTGACAAAACTCCTTTAAGTTGTATTTGTTTTCGCACTTTTTATTTCGGTGAGGCTATGAGTGTTTAGATGCAAATCCAACCTGAATTGTGCCTTGCAGAGAAGTTTGTGATGTTAATACTTTCAAGATTGCCACTTCACTGATTATGACAGGGATCGAGCTGCTCGGTCAGCTCGCGGGGATCCAGGGGCAGCCCGCCACGGCGGGGTCCAGGGGCAGCGCCCCGAAGCAAAATGCAAAGTTGCATTCGAAGTTGCATGTCCACCCTTGCTTGCTCGAGCGAAGGAGTGCTCACTCGAGCGAAGACTGTGTCTGGCAAAAAACCTGAAAGAGATGAATGTGCGCTCGAGCGAAGCTTGTGTGGCTCGAGCAAAGCCACTTATGGAAAGCACGCGTTTTTGGTTCCTCGCTCGAGCGAGAGAATCTTCGCTCGAGCGAGCATCGCGATTCAGATTTCTATAAGTACGTGATTCAGTCAGATTTTAGGATTACTTCTCCAGATCTTCTTTTTGGGTTCTAGGGTTTATATCTGGGGATATTTTGCTAGTTTTCTTTGATGTTTTGATTGAGTATTCAACTCATGGTTTAAAGAGTATACATCAAAGGATTATTTGTTTGTTCTACACAAAAGAGAGAGTTGTTCTTCGGTGGATTCTGAAGAATTCGAGCCTGAAGCTTTGGTGGATTCCGGAGTGGCTCATCGTCAAGACAATTCCGAGGTGAAAACGGGGTTGGAAGAGGCACATAGAGGTTGGTTCAATTCGGGCGTGGATTCGCTAGGTAATTGAGAGTATACCTGTGTAATTACTTTATATCTTCTTAGTGGGTTGTTTTGTGGTTGTTGCCCGTTGTTTTTTTATCACAATTGGAGGTGTCCAATTGTGGTTTTTTCAGGTAAAATCGTTGTGTCTATTTGTCTTGATTGTTTGATTGGGATTGTTATATACTGCTTAAAATTGATACATAATCACAAATCAACATCTAGGGGATTTCTACATTTTTCATATATATATTTGTTGAGTTGGGTTTCCCTCCTTTGTAGAGGATGGCCCATTTTGGTAAAGCTAATGTGAGCTACTTAAGCCCACATGGAGAGAAGCTAAGCTTTTGGCCCATTTGTGAGGGAGTATATAAACTCCATTTGTTGCTAGAAAATCCAAAACAGAGACTTCGATTGGCAAGCATCCATCGTCCGATTGAGCTGAAATTTGGTGAGTGGGTTCTTGACTCAAGGCTCTAAAATCTGAACGGTGAAGATTGGTTTTAGACCATTCTGTAGCAGCTTTTGGGTTCTGGAACAGCCCTCTGTTTTTGGTGAGATATCTCTTTTTTTTTTTTTTTTTTGTTGCCAAGAATTTTTATTTCTTGAGTTTGTATCTTTGTTGTTTGCCTCTAGTTATAGCTAGAGAGAACTTGTTGTACACCCATTATTTGTTGATAGTGGAGATTTTGGTGGACTACGGTCCCGTGGTTTTTCATTCTCACACCGAGAAGGTTTTCCACATAAAATTACTCGTGTGTTTTTGTGCATGTGCCTTTGATTCCATTTTGTTATATATTTTTTGCTCTATTTGATTGCTTCCTAACAGATTCGCATAAAGAGGGAGAATATTTTATTTTCGCTAATTTGAGTTTGATTTGGGTTGTTGAATCGGTGTTTGTTTCTCCCATCAAAGTGGTATCAGAGTTTGGTTCATATTGTTGAGTATCTTGTGCTGAATGTTTACTTCGAATAGCTCTAATTATCACACTTGGAAAGGAAAAATGGAAGACCTACTTTATGTGAAGCAATTTCATTTACCAATGTTTGCTACTAAGAAGTCGGATAGTAAATCTGATGAAGAATGAACTTTGTCGCACCGACAAGTATGTGGATACATTAGGCAGTAGGTGGATGATAATGTTTTGAACCATATTAGTGGAAAGACACATGCACGCTCACTTTGGAACACACTTGAACAGTTGTATGCCTGAAAAACTAGAAACCAAGGTTCTGAAAAGCGGTTGCAGTCGCTGTAATGGTGACGGCGGCGCGGTTGCGGTTGCGAGGTGTAAAGGCCATAGCGTAACGATGGCGGTAACCGGAACCGTGAATTTTTTTATTTTTCGCACAATTTGAAAAAAACTTACCGATACGCATATTTTTTTCCATGATCATATTTATTGGGTTTAAAATAAATATTGATCAATTTTTGTAAATTTTTAAGTATGATTCAATATATTTCATATTTTTAAATCACTATAAACTGATTTTTTTATATTTTATTTTAATAATTAAGGACTTTATATTATCCAAAAAATCAATCATTAACTATTATATATAAGATAAACAATGACAAAAGTAAGAGAATGAATAAGAGCCTAAATATATATATACATATTTCAACCAAGCCAAATAAATAATGACCACACTTATTATTATTATTATTATTATTATTATTATTATTATTATTATCAAACAATATATAGATAGACACACACAAACAAAATGGTTGAGTGATAGCAGCTGAATAGAATAACATAGGTCTTACAGCTTCAACAAATCAATAATATGTTATTCATCTTCCCTCTTCTTTCTCTTTATCTCTTGCTCCTCTATTTTCTCTCTTTATCTTCCATCTTCTCTTTATCCCTCTTCCCTCATTTTCAGCTTTTTTTTTGTGTTTTTTCCGAAAGAAACAGTTTGGAACTGTTACGTAACGGTGCGTAACAGGCCGTTACAGTTGTTACGGCACCGTTACGACCGCTACGACCGACACACCTGTGAATCTCAATCACACTGCAAAAACGGCCGTAACGGGTGGCGGTAACCACCAAAACCGTTACTTAATGACGTTACGTAACGGTTGCTTGCTAGAAACAATAAAATGTTTCTAATAAAGCAATTGATGACTTTGAGATACCAAGATGGAACCCTTTTGACAGATCACTTGAACACATTCCAAGGAATAATTAATCAGTTGGTTGGGATAGGTATCAAGTTTGATGATGAGGTACAGGGGTTGTGTTTACTTGGTACATTGCCTGATTCTTGAGAGACATTCAGAATGTCATTATCTAACTCGGCCCCAGATGGTGTAATCAATATGGATCTGGCTACGAGCAGTGTTTTAAATGAAGAGATGATAAGAAAATCACAGGGATCCTCTTCACAGTCAAAGGTTTTGGTTACAGAAAGGAGAGGGAGAAGTAAGAGCAGAGGCCCTAAGAACAAAGATAAAAATAAGCAAGTCCAACAAGTTTGTTAATGTTGAGTGCTATCATTGTGGCATGAAAGGGTACATCAAGAAACATTGTAGAAAATTGAAGAGAGAGAACAAGGAGAGAGTGAATGAGAAAACGAACAATGATGAAAAGGTTGATGATCGTGTTGCCACTACTACTTCAGAAGACTTCTTAGTTGTTTATGATGATGATGTCATTAATATTGCATGCCATAACACTAACTGGGTAATTGATAGTGGCACCTCCATTCATGCTACATCTCGAGAGGAATTCTTCACTTTCTATACACCTGGTGACTTTGAGACAGTAAAGATGGGCAATGATGGCTTGGCCAAAATCATTGGTATTGGAGATGTATGCTTGGAGATGAATAATGGCACAAGGTTGATTCTTAAAGATGTAAGGCATATTCTTGTTATCTTCATGAACTTGATTTCTGCAGGTAAACTTGATGATGAAGGGTATTGCAACACCTTCAATGATGGTCAGTGGAAGCTCACTAGGGGTGCTATGGTTGTAGCTCGAGGCAAGAAGTTTTCTACTTTATACATATTGCAAGAAAGACTCTCCAAAGGAATTATTAATGCAATGGAAGATGAGTTGACAGTAGAGTTGTGGCACAAGAGGCTTGCCCACATTAGTGAAAAAGGCTTGACAATATTGGCTAAAAAGAATCTTTTGTCTGGAATGAAGAGTGCACACTTGAAAAGATGTACTCATTGCTTGGCAGGAAAACAGAATAGAGTTTTCTTCAAGAGTTTCCCTCCTTCAAGAAAACAAGATATACTTGACTTAATATATTCAAATGTTTGTGGCCCTATGATGACAATAACACTTGGTGGCTCCCTTTACTTTTTGACCTTCATAGATGATCACTCAAGAAAGTTGTGGGTCTATACCTTGAAAAGAAAAGATCAAGTATTGGATGTGTTTAAACAGTTTCAAGCCTTGGTTAAGAGACAAATTAGAAAGCAGCTGAAGTGCATCAGAACAAATAATGGGAGAGAATACTCAGGCCCCTTCGATCATTATTGCAGACAACAAGGTATTAGGCATCAAAAGACACGTCCAAGGACTCCACAGTTGAATGGCTTGGCTAAGAGGATGAATAGGACACTGGTTGAAAGAGTGAGATGTTTGCTTTCATAGGCACAGTTACCAAGATCCTTTTGGGGTGAGGCTGTGAGTACAGTTGTACATGTTCTTAATATCACACCATATATTCCTCTTCAGCTTGATGTACTAGACAAAGTTTGGACAGGTAAGTTTCCTATGATCACTTACGTGTCTTTGGGTGTAAGTCATTTGTGCATATTCCAAAAGATGAGAGGTCTAAGGTCGATGCGAAGACCCGACAGTGCATCTTTCTAGGCTATGGCCTAGATGAGTTTGGCTACAGGTTATATGATCCAGTTGTCAAGAAACTAGTGAGAAGCCGAGATGTTGTGTTTATTGAAGATCAAACTATACAAGATATTGAGAAAACAGAGAAAACAATGTCTTGGTATGGTGATGGTCTAGTTGACTTGGATCCGGTTCCGTTGATAGATTTGCCTGCACAGGTTGAACATGATGTTCAAGATGACCAACAAGGTCTAGGTGATACAAATGACCCTTTACAAGTTGAGACAAGTGACAAGACTCTTGATCAGTTGCCAACACCAAAGATACCACCAGATGTTCCAACCAGGAGGTCTGCTAGAGACCGACATCCTTCCACTTGGTATTATACAGATGACTATGTGTTAATGACTGTCGGGTGTTAATGACTGCCGGGAGAGAACCCAAGTGTTATGTAGAAGCCATGGAAGATGACCATAAGCTAAAGTGGGTTGATGCGATGTAAGATGCGAAGCATTCATTGCATGACAATCACACTTTTGAGTTGGTGAAGTTGCCTAAGGGCAAAAGGGCTTTGAAGAACAAGTGGGTGTATAGGGTGAAACATGATGAACTCACTTCACAACCATGATACAAAGCTAGACTAGTTGTTAAAAGATTCAATAAGAGAAAAAGGCTTTGATTTTGATGAGATCTTATCACTAGTTGTGAAAATGTCTTCCATTCGTGTAGTTTTTGGCTTAGTCACCAGTCTAGACTTAGAGATTGAGCAAATGGACGTGAAAACTGCCTTACTTCATGGTGACTTGGAGGAAGAGATTTACACGGAACAAGCAGAGGGTTTCAGAGTGAAAGGAAAAGAGGATTATGTGTGTCAGCTAAAGAAAAGTCTTTATGGTTTGAAACAGGCACCCAGACAGTGGTACAATAAGTTTGAGTCAGTTATGGGGGAGCAAGGCTACATGAAAACTATTTCTGACCATTGTGCATTTGTGCAGAAATTCTCTGATAATGATTTTATTATTTTATTGCTCTATGTTGATAACATGTTGATTGTTGGCAGAAATCCTTCAAGAATTGACAAATTGAAGAAGCAACTAAGCCAGTCCTTTGCCATGAAGGACTTGGGGCCAACAAAGCAAATTCTTGGTATTCGAATTTATCGAGACAGAAAAGAGAAGAAGTTGTACATGTCACAAAAGCAGTACATTGAAAAAGTGCTTGAAACATTCAACATGAACAATGATAAAGTGGTTAGTTCACCTCTTGCTACTCATTTTAAGTTAAGCACTAATCAAAGCCCTTCTACAAATAAAGAGAAGGAAGATATGGAAAGAGTTCCATATGCCTCAGCTGTAAGAAGCTTAATGTATGCAATGGTCTCCACAAGGTCAGATATAGCTCACAAAGTTGGTGTGGTTAGCTGATTTCTTTCAAATCCAAGAAGAGAGCATTGGAATGTAGTAAAGTGGATAATGAGATATCTTAGAGGCACTTCCAGGTTGACACTTAGTTTTGGAAGTGGAAAACCAATTTTAGTTGGCTACATTGATGCAGATATGGCAGGAGATGTGGATACCCGTAAGTCTACTTCAGGTTATTTGATCACTTTCTCAGGTGGAGTTGTTTCTTGGCAATCGAGGTTGCAAAAATGTGTCGCACTTTCTACAACAGAGGCAGAGTTTATTGCCGCAACAAAAGCTTGTAAAGAGTTGCTATGGATGAAAAAGTTCTTGATGGAGCTTGGTTTCAAACAACAACAATGTGTTGTTTTGTGATAACCAGAGTTTATTGCCGCAACAAAAGCTTGTAAAGAGTTGCTATGGATGAAAAAGTTCTTGATGGAGCTTGGTTTCAAACAACAACAATGTGTTGTTTTGTGATAACCAAAGTGCTATTCACTTGGCTAAGAACTCTACATTCCATTCGAGATCGAAACACATCGACGTGAGGTGCCATTGGATAAGAGATACTCTTAATCATAAGTTGTTAGAACTTGGGAAATTCATACTGATGATAATGGTTTTGATATGTTAACAAAAGCTCTATCAAGAGAGAAGCTTGAGACTTGTTGTTCGATCACTGGGATGGAGATTCCCCCCACATAGTCGGGAATGGAGAGATTTGTTGGGTTGCGTTTCCCTCCTTTGTGGAGGATGGCCCATTTTGGTAAAGCCCATGTGAGCTACTTAAGCCCACATGGAGAGAAGCTAAGCTTTTGGCCCATTTGTGAGGGAGTATATAAACTCCATTTTGTTGGGTGCCTCTATTTACACACCACATTTGGTCTCAAGATACACCACTACTCAGTTCATACCTTTAATAATTTGAAAAAACATAATTTTTCTCAACATACACCACAATGTTCCATTTTTGCCCTTAGTCCCACACTAATTAGTACACACCTCAAATTCAAAAAAAAAAAAAAAAAAACACCTAATTGTTACACTTCCATTGGCGGCAGCAGCCATCACCGGCAACCACCATCAACGCCAACCATGGCCATCGCTGACAACACTTCCCTCTTCGCAACTATCGCTGCCCACTTCCCAATTCCATAAGTCGCCTCCATTCCCAGAGACCCACCACCTCATAGATCGCTGCCACCGTCTTCAACCCCTCCCTTCTTCCTCGCGTTTGCCATTACCTCTTTCTTAGCCCCGTCATCGCCTCCTTTTGTAGATCACCTTCACCGTTGTCAACCCCTCTTCTCACTCGCGATCCGCCGCTGTCCCCTTCCTAGCCTAGTCGTGCCTCCTTTCCGTCACCAACCCCGCAACCCACCACCTTGCAAATCGCGAGAATACAGATCGAGAGAGAGAGAGAGAGAGAGAGAGAGAGAGAGAGAGAGAGAGAGAGAGAGAGAGAGACGGCGAGGGTTTGTGGTGATGGGGATTCGCCGAAGCTAGAGAGGGGCGATGAGGCAGCGGCAGTGAAATGGCGGCAGCTCAACAATGGTGGCTAGGATTAGGGTTTGGATGTTGTGTATTCAACTAAGGTGTGTATTGATATTCTTTTGTCGTCATTTTAGATAAGGTCATTATTGTAATAAAAAATAATCGATAATGGTATGTCTTGAGACAAAATGTGGTGTGTAAATAGAGGCACCCCCATTTGTTGCCAGAAAATCTAAGAGAGAAAGAGAGAAGTTGCAGTCCAAAACAGAGAAGAAAAAAGGCTTCAAAGTGTTCTTGAAGATTCTGCTCAGATCTGATCAAAAACTCCGATCGGCAAGCATCCATGGTCCAATTGAGCTGAAATTTAGTGAGTAAGTTCGTGACTCAGGGCTTTAAAATCTGAGCGGTGGAGATTGGTTTTAGAGCATTCTGTAGCAGCTTTTGGGTTCTGGAACGGTCCCCTGTTTTTGGTGAGATCTCTCTTTTTTTGTTGCCAAGAATGTTTATTTCTTGAGTTTGTATCTTTGTTGTTTGCCTCTAGTTATAGCTAGAGAGAACTTGTTGTACACCCATTATTTGTTGATAGTGGAGATTTTGGTGGATTACGGTCCCGTGGTTTTTCATTCTCACACCGAGAAGATTTTCCACATAAAAATTGCTCGTGTTTTTGTGCATGTGCCTTTGATTCCATTTTGTTATATATTTTGTGCTCCATTTAATTGCTTCCTAACAAATTCACATAAAGAGGGAGAATATTTTATTTTCGGTAATTTGTGTTTGATTTGGGTTGTTGAATCGGTGTTCGTTTCTCCCATCAATGCACACATCAAAAAATAAACTACTAAATTACAAGAAGCACATCATTGTATATAACCTGTTACAGAGGCATTTGTGACAAAACTTGATAGTACATGGCTTGTCTTTCTTCAGATTCTTCCAGGCAGCCACAAAATCCATGGTTCTATGACGGCACTAAAATATAAAATAGTTCAATTATAAGAACAAAAATGAGATCCTAAAGAATGAAAAAGAACCATAACGGTTCACTGGCTAAATAGGAACTTGAAAGGAAAATCCTTCCCTAAAATGGTTCTTGAAGTAGTTTGCTAGATTACAAATTCCAGACCAGATCAAACTTTTGCTACAGTGATTATGACATTTGGCGTGAGAGGATTTGCAAGATTTTTCAAATTGAACGTGTAGACTATAATGCGACATTTCAAAAGATGTAATAGATTGCCCAAGGTGGCAGGAGTATGTGGCATTAGTATAATGACATCAGTTCACTAATTGTAATTTGTTTGTTAGTGGTATTCTGTTACTAATGCCTTATGTTGAGTTTATTTCTGAGTTTCACCTCAATGTTACGGTTCTGTTTTCTTTTTCTTTTATGTTTATCATTCAAAAGTTAGTCATGCCTTAAATTTAGAGTTCAATTAAGAAAGTAGGCCCTCAATGTACAATTTTCTCCATTAACAAAAATGAAATCTAAACAAGCAACAAAGTTATTATAAAAAAAAAGAAAGAAAAAAAAAGTGGATGTTGAACTTGCATTACTAGGGTGTGTGGACCTAGCAATTATGACTAAAAAGTGAATGATAGACTTGCCGTAGGAAAAATTAAAACAAAAAATAAAAAATAAAGATCTCCAAACACATCTTGAAATAATCACATGGCTAAGAGAGCAAAATTTCTTTATACCAATACTATGTTACCAGAAACACAAGATCGTTTTAGTTATGCAGAACAAAACAGAAACATTATACACCGAATGCTTTGAAATGTGACACCATAGGAGTAGATTTTTATAGATTATACTACTAGAACTTGAGATACTTATAGAGAAATTTCATTTTAACAATCAGGCATTTAACAAATTATAGTCTATTTTTCTTCAAATTAATCATATAAAACACATTTATAAGAGTATTATGCTCATTTTTTAAAACATTTTGGCGTACCAAAACTCCACTCTCCATAGATTTTAATTTGTGTTTTTTTCCTCCTAAAGAAACCTTTAAGGAAATAAAATGGCAAAATTTTTTGGGTCGTTTTGACTCGCTAAATTCACCACTTTAGAACAAAATTGTGCCATTTTTAAGAATGTATGTTCCAAAGTGCAAATCACTAAGGACTAAGGTATTAGTGTTTTTTGGTAACATTGTTCCAAAACCAAAGCCAAATTACATTAGTACTACTACTAGATCAAAAAAATTATTTTGTTCCTTCATTTTCATTGATTTTCTATTAAATCCTAAAGAGTTGCTAGACATGTACTCATGCATTCCCCTAGTACTAGGTCTTTGGCTTACAAGATTTATGCTATCAATATTAGCTAAGTTTTTTTTTTTTTTAATTTTAATTTTAAAAATAATAATAATAATAAATGAATTTGAGAATATATAGAAAGACAGGGAGATGAGAGACTCAAGAAGAAGTGTATAGTTCTTTCAAAAAATAAAAAGGGTACTTACGTGTAGGTCTTAATAAGTGGACTTATTGTCTAATAGGTCCTATAGAAAAAATTTGTCATAAAAAAAGTCACTAATTGTAAGTTTTAGCGATAATTTATAAAAATCATGACAAAAAAAGTCACTAATTGTTAATTTTTAGCGACATATATAAAAAATTGTCACAAAAATTATTTTTAGCGACAATTTTATCAAGACTTATTTTTAATCAGAGTTGATGGGAATTAAGTCTAACTATTAGGACCTATTGGTAGTTTACCCAAAATAAAAACAATGGTTTGTAAATGAAAATAGAAATTATATGTTCAAGCGCATTGGGCAGCACCCTTCTAGCACCAGGTATAAGTTCCAATTCCAAATATTGAAAAGGCTTAGTTGGAACATAGTGAGAGTGGAAATTACTTCAATGAACCGGCAAGTATGTTATGCTACCAAAAAGGTTATAGGACTTGATTTTACACACTGCCAAAAAAAAAAATCAGTGACCAAGTCGATACAAGCAGATCAGTTTTTGTAAAATTAACTTTATAGATGTTGAGTTTTAACATCTGTAACTTCAGCTGTGGAGAATTGTACCTACCCTGTTACTATTCGTACACTTTTGGTTGTAAAGACAACGTGCAAAAGGAAAAACGTAAATCTTGAAGCACTGATTTTTATTTTTTGAAACCGGTAAATCCAAAGTTTCAAAGTCACCTATCTCGAAAACACCCATATGTGTCGAATCATGTGAATTTTTCATTCAAAAGGCCAAACCAACCTAGACTAAGGGATTTTTCCTCTCATTTGTCTAAATAACCAAACAAGACAATAAATGGGTTTTCTGGAATTTTCTATATAGTTCTGTTTGTATTTTCCCATCACACACTGCTTGGTTGCCCAGAAAACGTCAAAACACAACCACAAATTAATGTATAAGACCAGTAAAATTTATACAAAAGAATCCTAACAACCTTGTTTTTTTGTCGAACAACTTAAAAGTATTAATAAAAACCAAACTTAAAACCCCAAAAAAAAAAAAAAATACTAATAATGACATGCGGACTAGCTATGATATCTTTCTAAGGCCTTTCATTCTTCACCTCGATTTTGTGAGAACCCGAATATAAAAATTAAGTAAATAATTAAATAATAATATTACAATCTCAAATATTTTGGTGGTAAATTCTAAGGTGCAAATTAAATATTATTGGAGGATCTTTTAATTAATTTTAAACCTAAAATAAATTTATGGTGAAAGTCTTTAATTTAGAGACAAGGTTTATTATAAAAATAAAAATAAAAAGAGAGAGACTTTAATTTAGAGACAAGGTTTATTATAAAAATAAAAATAAAAAGAGAGAGAGAGGAGGGGGTGACTTGAACTCTAGACCACAAGGTTAATATATAAGACTCCTACCATTTGAGTTGCATGTAACTTATACATATGTTTTGTATATTTATCTATTTATTTGACCTATGTGTGCCCACCACTAGTATAAAATAAAATAAACACAAACCCTACTCTACTCTATTATTTGTTCACCACATAGGGCAACAACAGCAACCACGGGAGAGGGTTAGAGAGAAGGAAAAAAAAGAAGAAGATGTTGCAATCAAAGAACTTTTGGGTGTGTTGTGTTGTGTGTGATCATCAAAGGTTAGCCCTCCTTGGTTTTCTTCTCTTCTTTTTGTTCTTCATCCTTATTCTATAATTATTTTATTCATTCATGGAGAGGTTGTAGGTTTATGTATTGTGTATATAGATATCCTATTAAGAAACTTGAGGAGCTAAATTTATGTGTAAAGATTGGGTGTAATTTTCAGTCCAAAAAAATTCTGCACAGAATCGCAAACTTTAAAAAACAAGAAACCATATCAAACGGATGAATTTTAATCTGAAATTTTTACAGTAGATCAATTACACATTGAATTGCATATCTGAATTTTTTCATAATTTTTGGGAGTCGAAATCCATATAAATTGAGGAATTCAAATCTGTCCAGGAAACCAGTCCAAAACAGTAAATTCGGGAGTGTTGTTCTCTTTGGGTATAAATCCTAAAATTATCAAATTAGTGTCATTAGAACCGGTTACGAGTCTAGTTTCATACGTTTTTGGCCTTGCATTGATTGCTCGTGTATGTTAAGAGAACCGTCAATTTCTTTAAAGTGCTGCAGAAAACAACCTGTTTGGATATAATAAATTGTAGATAATTATTTTGATAAGCAAATCAAGTGAAACCAATTGGGTTTGAAACTTAGGATATATTAGATTATATCTGGAGGTTATTGGAATTTTTCGAATAGCGTGGAGTGGATTTTGTAATTTTCAAAGTTAGCGAATAGATTGGGAAAAATTGTTTAAAACACTGTTTCATCTTAAAGTTATTTTTAGTTAAGTTTCGATCAGAATCTATGTCTTGGGTGATTTTAGACCTTGAAGAATATGAACTTAGGTAATATTTAAGAGTAACGGTGAGTTGGGTTGAGCCGTGTTAGTGCGTTTTAGTTTGAGGTTACTTAGTTCCTATTTTTTTTTAGTATTTTTAAATTAGTTGTGACGCGTAGTTTTTATACTTGGTTCAGGCCACTAGTTGGACTTTTACACTCTATTCGAGGATTATATTATTGCGTTTCAGGTGAGTAGTTTCATGCTACATATTTTTTATAAATGTTCCCCTACCCTGAACTGTTGGAAAAATTAAATTGTTGTTTCATGATTAAACTGTTTTGATAAATTATTATATTATCAATTGAATCAAATTATTTCTGAAACATGTGTGAACTTGGCATACTGTAAACTATTTGTTTTGGTCTCATGTTTATAATGATGAACTACCATGTTTTGCGAAACTGATGTGTATTGATTATTGGGACCATGTGTGTATTTAGTCCAGGGAAATTATTCCACTGTGTGTGGTGACTCTGGCCACTAGGGAACAGATCCGGGTTGGGCCGTGATGACTCTAGTGCTCAACGATTGTAAGGAACAGACCTTTAAAAACAACTAGGTGACCTTCAATCGGATCGTCTTTGAGAAAAGGCCCAGGTGCCACCCTGAGGATGACTCTTAGTTCGGTATTGGATCCAACGGGGCTTATAGCCTGAGAAATGTGTGGCAGATTATTTGTTTTTCTTGGTACCCAGAAAATTATTGGTGTTCATGTTATAATCTGTTTTAAGTGGAAAATGTCGTTTATCATGTTCTTGCGAGACATGAGTATTTTAAGTGTTGATTTGTGGAACCTTCTTTTTTAAACAGATTGTATTTACCAAACTGTATGCCAATCTAGTTTCTGTGATATATAACTTATTTTGGAATTGAACCCTGTTTTCAAAACTGTATTTACTATCCATGTTGCTACTCACTGAGCTATCGGCTGACTTAGTTTTTATCACTTCCAGGTGTTAGAAGGACTTAGAGTGGACTCATGGCGTAGCGAGGACTCAATTGCATGGACCTCTAGGGCATTCCTTTAGTTTAGAGTGTTATGTCAAATTTGTGCATATTTATATTTATTCTTATCGAAGTTCATTTAGGATTATTTTTTTTTGTGGGTTGTTTATATCCCATAAGTTTGGATGGTTTGTGATTACGGTTGATTTTGCCGTTTATAATTGTGACATGTCTGGATTGAGTTTTGGTTATTTATTATTGGACTATTGTTCAGTTGTTCAATATGATTGGATTCGTGTTTAGGCTTACGTGTGCCTTGGGCTAAGTCCCTGTGGGCCACGGCCGGTCATGCCCGGATTTGGGGTGTGACAATTGTGGTATCAGAGCTATGGTTTATCGAGTTACATATCTTGCATTTCATCATTTAGACGAGGTCCGAGTCCCTATAGTCCTTAGTAGTGTTTAGTTAAGTTAGTTTTGTTGAAGCTTGTGTTGAACTTTTCTTAATTTCGTTTTGAAGGTTAAGAGATGGCACCTAAGAGAAGAAGTGTCAATGCTCTTGGAACTGAACAACCAGCTGCTAATCGTAGAGTTCCCCCTGTTCCTATACCCCCTACCGCACCACCTGTTGCTCCAGTCGTCCCGGAAGCACCAGGAGTTGTTCCTGCTGCACCAGCCGCACAGGTTTTACAGTCATTGTTGGGATTACTGAACAGTCATGTAGCCACACAACCAGCAGTTCACCCAACTTTAACTTTGGATAGAGGTTCCTTATTTGAGAGGTTTATGAAGGCAAAACCTCCAGAATTTCACGGAACAGTGGACCCTACGGAGGCAGAGGCATGGATATTAGAGATGGAGAAAATATTTGATGTTCTAGGTTGTTCAGCAGACCAGAAGGTGGCCTTCGCAGCTTTTAGGTTCAAGGGTCAAGCAGAGCATTGGTGGCGCATGGTGAAACGTCAATATGAGGGTAGAGAAACAGAGCTAGTGTGGAGCAAGTTTCTAGAATTGTTTAATGAGAAATACTTTCCTGAAGCGGTGCGAAGGCAGAAGCAAGTGGATTTTCTCAATTTGAAGCAAAATGACATGTCAGTGGCTCAGTATGAAGCCAAGTTTGCGGAGTTGTCGAGGTATGCCCCACATCAGGTGGCCATAGAGGAAGATAGAGTGATGTTGTTTGAGAATGGCTTGCGGTCAGAGATCTATGCAAAAGTAGCTATTTTGGAGATGAAGACATATTCTGCATTGGTAAGCAAGGCATTACTAGCTGAAAGGGGAGTAGAAGAGGAAAAGAGAGCTGAGGAACAAAGGGCTAAGGAACCACAAAACAAGAGACTTAGAGAGGAGAGACAAGTAGAGCATCGTGGTGGTGGTAGTAATCCTAGCAAGAAGCCTTACACCCAAGGTCAGGTTAGCAATGGCATGAGGCAGCAGAATCGGAGGAATTGTGATAGATGTGGTAGGTCACATTCTGTTGGGCATAATTGTGATGGCACAGCTCGAACATGCTTTAAGTGTGGCAAGCTTGGGCATCTCTCTGCACAATGTAGGTCTAAGGGACTGGGAGGTCAGTCAGTAGCACAGTCATTTCAAGGGCAAGGGCAGAGACGAACTTTTTATAGCGGTGGGTTTAACCAGAAGCAGAATAATGGCAAAGGTGGGACTACCCAAGGGCAGACATCCGGGAATGGGGCTCAGGATAAGAAGTCAGCGGCTACCCAAGGACGTGTTTACGCTCTCACTAGAGAGGAGGCTGAGGCTGCTCCATCTGTGGTGCAAGGTACACTCCTTATATCATCTGTACCTGCCAGAGTTTTAGTTGATTCAGGATCTACACATTCTTTTGCTGCACCTAAGTTTCTACGTCATTTGTCTATTCCTTGTGAGCCTTTGGATGTAGCTATTGCCGTGTCCACTCCATTAGGAGAAACAGTAGTGTTAGGAGATATTTGTAGATCTTGTGAGATAGAGATGGATGGTAGAAATTTTCCAGTGGATTTGATTTCTTTAGAGATGAAGGATTTTGACGTGATTTTGGGGATGGATTGGTTAACGAAGCATCATGCCTCTATTGATTGTTTTAGAAAGAGGGTAGTTTTTGCTATGCCGGGGCAACATGAGTTTTTCTTTCAGGGAGATGGAAAAGGGTCTTCTATTTGTTTTGTTTCTTCCCTTCAGGCTAACCGAATGTTGAGAAAAGGGTGTCGTGGTTATTTAGCTTGTGTGGTGAGTACTGAACAACCAGAGCAGAGGTTAGAGGAGTTGCCTGTAGTGAGGGAATTTGTTGATGTTTTTCCAGAGGATCTACCTGGTCTTCCTCCAGACCGTGAGGTTGAATTTTCCATTGACTTGATCCCTAATACAACACCTATCTCTAAAGCACCCTATAGAATGGCACCGTTGGAGTTGAGGGAGTTACAAACTCAGTTACAAGAGTTGTTAGACAGAGGTTTTATTAGGCCTAGTGTTTCACCTTGGGGAGCACCTGTGTTGTTTGTGAAGAAGAAGGATGGGTCTATGAGATTATGTATTGATTATAGAGAACTGAACAAAGTCACAGTGAAGAATAGGTATCCTTTGCCACGCATTGATGATCTATTTGACCAGTTGCAGGGAGCGCAAGTATTCTCTAAAATTGACTTGAGGTCAGGCTATCACCAGTTGAAGGTAAGGGATGAGGATGTTCCTAAGACTGCTTTTAGAACCCGTTACGAGCATTATGAGTTCTTGGTGATGCCTTTTGGTCTCACAAATGCACCAGCCGCATTTATGGATTTAATGAACAGAGTATTTAAGCCCCAACTGGATAAATTTGTGGTAGTATTTATTGATGACATCCTAATTTATTCGAGGAGTAAGGAGGAGCATGAGCAGCATTTGAGGGTAGTACTGCAGATCCTTAGGGAGAAGAGATTGTATGCAAAATTTAAGAAGTGTGAATTCTGGTTGAGTAGTGTATCCTTTTTGGGTCATGTAGTGAGTAAAGATGGGGTATCTGTGGATAGCACAAAGGTGACAGCAATTGTTGATTGGCCACGACCTACTTCTGTGACGGAGGTACGTAGCTTTCTAGGGCTTGCTGGGTATTACAAACAGTTTGTGGAAGGATTCTTTTGTATTGCTTGCTACTTACCAATCTCACTAGGAAAGGGGTAAAGTTTGAGTGGAATGATGATTGTGAGTGTAACTTCAAAGAGCTTAAACAGAGGTTAACATCAGCTCCAATCCTTGCCTTATCTACAGATGGAGGTGGTTTTGTGATTTATAGTGATGCTTCACGACAGGGTTTAGGATGTGTGCTCATGCAGCATGGGAAGGTGATTGCTTATGCGTCACGACAGTTGAAAATACATGAGAGAAACTATCCTACGCACGACTTAGAGTTAGCAGCAGTGATTTTTGCTCTTAAGATCTGGCGACATTATTTGTATGGAGAGTCATGTGAGATTTACACTGATCATAAGAGTTTGAAGTATATTTTCACACAGAAGGAACTAAATTTGAGGCAAAGAAGATGGCTTGAGTTACTAAAAGATTATGATGTGAATATTTTATATCATCCGGGGAAGGCAAATGTGGTTGCAGATGCCTTGAGTAGAAAGGTTGCAGTTGGAGATATAGCTGCTTTGTCTATTGAGAGTTGTTTGGTGGAAGACATGAAACGTTTGAGACTTGAGGTTGTTACACCTGGTAATAGGGCTTATTGTAGTCAATTGACAGTTCAGCCGACCTTGAGAGAACGGATTCGTATAGCACAGGAGATTGACCCTCAGTGTGAACGTATTAAAGGAGAGATAGCAGAGGGTAAGCATGTAGACTTTGTGGTTAGTGATGATGGGTTGCTTAGATTCCGTAGCCGAATTTGTGTTCCTGCTAGTGGTGATTTGAGGAAGGAGATTATGACGGAGGCACATAGTTCTAGTTACAGCATTCATCCTGGAAGCACTAAGATGTATCGGGATCTTCATGAACATTTTTGGTGGAATGGTATGAAGGGAGATATTGCAGAATTTGTGGCTCAGTGTTTGGTGTGTCAACAGGTTAAAGTAGAACTTCAGAAACCTGCGGGGAAACTACAACCCTTGCCTATACCGGAGTGGAAGTGGGA